>NW_026126409.1:15177500-15835000 GCF_943737965.1 Phodopus roborovskii | reverse complement strand
ATAGTTTAAAAATTATACAGTATTAGCTAGAGACCAATGACTACCAGAAACATGAGTAAATGCATAGTTAAGCCAAGGCATTCTGAAATGACAATCTGTTTGTTTTAATATCATAATTGATTAGAGTAGGAAAGAAAGAAAGAAAGGAGTAAAGAATGAAAGAAAGAAAGAAAGGAAAGAAGGAAGAAAGGAAGAAAGAAATCCTGACAGACTCTTGGATTCTTATGCAAATTTCTTCCTACAAGTTTTCTGTCAAATTCCAGGATTTTCTTTCCTCCAGAATATATAGGAGCAATATTTTTGATAGCATATGAAATTGGTTGTATTATTGATTATTGGAAAACTTTATTTGTGATTCATATCTTGCTGGTGACTAGATCAGGCTGGTATTGTAAACAATGGCCTTTCTTGTTACTATGGGAAGACCCCAACCTTGTGAACATTCTGTGATTCTTTGGACTCCATAAATAGTTTTAGTTTTCATTTTATTGCAAACTATTTAATTGGATGATGGGATTTGGGATGTTCTATTTGGGAAGTATGAGAAGCCAGGGCTCTTGATTGTCTTGACAAGATTATTAAGACCTGGTTAGGGTTTTGTTGGAATGGCATCTCCAAAACCTGAGAGTGAATTTGCTACAGCACCATCTCCAAACAAGGCTGGGATCAGCTATGCTCTGGGAATGGCAAGACTTACTTCTCGGCTTATATGAGACTCTTCAAGGAATCAGGGAGATTGTGTGTTTCTTCTAAGCCCTGCCAGATGTTCATACAATGGGAATGTTATTAAGAATTTAATGTTAAGTAGATTCTACAAAAACAATCTTCTGACATGTCACCATGCTGCACAGCTTTATTTTGAGAGCAGAAAGCTGAACTTGAGAACTGTGAGGATATTAGCCAGTTCACAGGCCTGTGTGTCCTCAAGAGTTTCTGTCTTAGAACCTAAAGAAGATTGAATGTGATTTTTCCTGTTGAGGAAATAGGCAGCCATGATACTTCACTGCCTTACAGTATCTTGCTTTCCTGCTAGTTTGGGAGGTAGTCCGGGGGGATGGAGAAGGGACATTCTAGTTCCCAGTGAGGAGCCTAGAGAGTAGATGGTAGGGGATTGTCCTTTCCTGGCAGATATCTCTGACACATCAGCCAAGGAGGACTCAGTTTATTTTGTCAGATTTAAGAATAAAAATATCCAAGAAAGAGTCAAATTGTGTTTAACAGGATGTGGTCCCCAGAAGGCAAAAATAGACCAATGGAAGATTCAAGGGCTCTGAGCAGAGAGCTAACACAGAGAGAATACCAAAAATGGCTCCTCCAACCTCACATCTTGTGCCAAGAAACTGAGCACTTGAAATAGGGGCTCCACTCTTGTTATTTTGGCTCTGTCAACCAGCTCCAAAAAGTGTGTGTACTTTGCCCCTTGTTGTTCCCCATCCCCCCTAAATTTGGCTGGCTATGCTTATATTTGCATCATATGCAAAGTATGTACCTAGAAGTTGTTCTCAGTTTTGTGAGGGAAAGAAAATTTTATTGCATTGTATGTATTGCACTCATTTGTGCTTATTTATTTTATATTGGTTTTAAACTTTAATATGAATATTGCAATTGAGACAGACATAGTGGAATTACTGTGTATTGCTGTGTAGTTTTGGTCCAATTTAAGAAAAAATAAGGCATTAGTACCTTTACGTATCTCTCTTGTGTGTGGTGAGAGCAAGCACATGGCCTGGTGGACACGCAGAGCTCTGTGAACAACTTCATGTAATGGGTTCTCTCCTTTGACTATGTGGATGCTGGGGGTCCGTATTCAGGTTTTCAGGATTGGCAGCCAATTCCTTTTCCAGCTATGTCATTTTGCTAGCCCCACTTCAGTTTTAAGTAATACATATTTATGAGCATAAATTTTTCCCATTGTTTTTTAATGTGATTGTGTCATGGTTAAAATAAATTACATCTCAGTTTACATAAAAACCCATCCTCCCTAACAAGAATTACATTTAATAACATTTTTAATAGGGTAGATTTTTTTATGACACCAAATTTATATTACATGTGCATGCTATAATTACGTTTTTAAGAAATATGTTAAAAGCTTCAATTGTGTTGAAACTGCTTTATGAAGAGAATCATGTAAGTATAATTTTAATGGCTAAAGAAATGGAAACACAAACTTTGTTGGACATCAACAAAATCATAGAAAGAAAGCCACCGTGAAAAATGAAACATGTTTAGAATAGAGAGACACCCTTTCCCCATTGCTGAGGCAGAGACATGTATAATACTCTTTCACTTTCAGACAGATATTCTGAGTAAGGAAACATCTATTATTTGATGGATGCAATATTTTTGACTGGGAACTCTGTAGGAAAAATTTAATGATATTTTTCCCTGCACACTGTGTACTTTCAGCATTGTTTGCTTTTGTGTCTACCTATATTTCATTGATGCTGCACTGATCAGAGGCCTTCTTCACATTTCCCAGAACCGCATGTATTACACATGCATATGGGGGGGTAATTAATTGCCATTTCCCTACGTATAGATATTTAGAGTATAGACACGTGATAATTGTTCTATAAGATTTATATTAACACAAGTACAATTCCAAAATAAGAAAAAAGTATGCACAAGTACAAAGTTGGATGACAAACCCTGGCCATCACAGGAAGGTACGGGTTTGGTGAGATCTTTGCAGAAAAGGTCTGTGTCTAGACTGTGGAGCAGAGTACTGGGAGGTCAGAGTCAGTGGGCCATGAAGCTTGCAGGCTGTCTCAGATCTGCAGGTGTGCAGATCATGGTGGACTTTCAGTGGGCTGTTGTGGACAGCTGGCTAGACACTATGCTCTGCAGTGAGCTCAGCTGAGTCAAAGTAGGTTTCAGGGCTGTACATCCTTCAGCAAACTATTGAGAAGTTCTTCTTTGAGTAAGGAATGTGTTTGATGTTGACTGTAGACTATGTGCCTGTTTTCAGGAGCTAGATGGGAAAATGGAATTAGTTCCCTCAAACCGAGTTTCTAAGAACCCTTGGATCTGGGCCCTTGAGAGGGTGTTCTGACTGGTGTTTATGTGCCCTTGGATCATGAACAAGTGTTCAGCTAACTGACAGCCCCTGTAGTGAGACAAATGGGGGGGTTAGTAGAGCTGTTAGGGGGTAAGCTTGGAGCTCTGCACTCTGTACAAGGGTGGGCACTAGACACTTGTTCAGAATGGAAATGAGGCAGCCCAAGTGCATCAGATTTCTTAGCTTTGCTGGAGCAGTATACAGTTTTAAATGAGAGAATTTCCTTTAAGTTAAGGAAATGGAGATGAATGATTCTCTATCACACTCAGGTTCTAAGACAGTTGACCTCTCGGGATAATGTAGCCAGAACTGGACAACTTTAATTCAAGAGTGCCTAGCAATCAGTTACTGGGGCTTCTTCCCCTGGATGGGCCATAGACCTCCAGGCCCCAATTTAAGATCCCACATTTCCATTCCACACAGCAGATGGCTGTCTTTTTGGCTATTACTGCACATTCCCATAGCACTACTGTTTCTTCTGTGCATTATAGAAAGGAAGCAGATATGGCCCTAAGAGGAGGTGGCTACAAGAGGGAGGCTGGCCATGGGTGGAGTGTTTGGATTTGTGTGTGTGTGTGTGTGTGTGTGTGTGTGTGAGAGAGAGAGAGAGAGAGAGAGAGAGAGAGAGAGAGAGAGAGAGAGAGAGAGAGAGAGAGAGAGAGAAAGAGAAGTGTACTGAGGGTTCTTGGGCAGAAGGCATGCACTAAGTACTCTGGAGAAGGGTACAGACAAGTGTTAAGAAAACTTGTAGCCTTTGGACAGTGGTGCACATGCCTCTAATCCCAGCACTTTGGGGGCAGATGCAGGTGGATTTCAAGTGAGTTCGAGGCCAACCTGGTCTACAAAATGAGTTCCAGGAAAGCCAGAGCTGATGTACAGAGAAATCCTGTCTGAAAAAATACAAACAAAACCAGAAAAAAAAAAATAGAAAATTTCTAGCCATGGAATCTCTGACTACCTGGCCCTCCTCAAAACCTGGCTATCACAGCCTAGACTGTTGCCTTTTGTTCTAGGTTTTTAACATAAGCTCACCAAACCCTCTCATGGTGCAGGAAAACTGGGATATCTTTGAGAGCAACAGATCTTTTCTCTATTCCTGGGTGGGCTTATAATTCGGGAGTTAGGATGCCTAGGTCACATGGTCACATTAAACTTCTCCTGAGCCAGGGGCTTTCAGGTTCTTGCCTTGAAAATTCAAAGAATGAATTTCACATATCACAGAGGGTGCATTTTAGAAATAAGTATTTCATCAGAGGGCCTTGAAGAGAAAGCTACAAACCAAAGCTCCCAGATATCAAGAGTGGGCCCCCAGGAGTGGCGTGACATAGAGGAGACCTGACTTGGAGCAGATAAGGTTCTCATGAGAAGAACTTGGAGGATTGGCCTGCTCTGTTCCCATTCCATGGGTCCTCATGTCCAGGTGCCTCCCATCTTGTCGTTCTCACATATGGTCTCCAGGAAAGGGCAGGAGTAGATTAGGAAAAAGAAGACTACTTTCTAGCATCCCTAGCTTCTGGTTAAACAGAACCCAGGATATTTTGTCATGAACATAAATGGCCTCTCTGACCTGTGGCAAAGAGAAGGCTACTGATGTGACCAAGTCATTTTATTGAAGGACAATAAAAGAAAACAAAAACCAATTCACTTTTGTGCCAATTTCTATCTTCTGTTTCCATCACACACTCTTTACACACAAACATACTATACATAAAGTTACTATATATGCACAACACACAAGTCACATAGTCAAACCCCCCCACACACACACCACAAAATCTTTCTATCTGCAACTACATATATGCTCAAATAATGTATTGAAAAGAAAATGTAAAAACTTTAACAACATGGGCTGGGGAGATGGCCAAATGATTAAGAGCACTTGCTGCTCTTCCAAAGCACAGACTTGGATTTCAACATCCACATCAGGTGGTTCATAGAGCTTGTACTCCAGCTCCTGCACTGATGAATGCAAAGTAACCCCCCACACACTGATTCTCATAATGAAAAATGAAATAAGTCTTTAAAAATAATTTAACAGCCTTGTCCTTTGATGTGGAGAAGTCTCACCAAGAATTTTTGGACTACTAGCTTCTGGGGAAATACACATTTCACATTTATAGACACAGCCATGTTTGTCACATCTCATGAGTGTGAGACTGCTAAGCTGGTGATAAAGTACTTATTATGTTTGATCACAGGAGTGGAAAAAAAGAAGACATAAACAGGAAATGAACCATTCAAACCACAAACTCAAGAACAAGTTTATGTTTAACAAATTTTTCAAAGTTGTCTTAACATGTTGATTAAACATCAAATCATTCCAGGTTCATCGAAGTTATTGTGTTCCCATGAGTTTTGCCTCTTGTGGTGGGTAATAGGTACATAGATTGAAACAACACTATTTCTTGTGACAAGATGGGCCTTTAGGCATGCTTGGCTGTCTGGTGCATTCTCAAGCTGAGAATGCAACCTCAGATATCGCAAAGTCATAATCGTTAATCACCTTACTGCTGATGAGACTGAGCCGGTGTTTCCGGTTTGCAGGATATGAATGTGTGTGCTCATCACATTGCATTAAGCCAATTGACTGATCTGTCCCTTCTGTATATGAGGCAATTAAGAGATACACATATTTCACAACTAAATAGCTAGTAATTAAAACTGTTCATAGCAATAATGTCATCAGACACTCTACGGGTCCCTGGTGAGTCACCTTTGATCTCACCATGCTGAACTTGTTGAGTGAGCCATGATCCATGATTATTTGGGTGTGAACAGCTTGTTCTAAGAGAACAGGAAAGGCATGATATTTCATTCCCACAAAGAAGGGCATCCTGAGTGATGGCTATTTTCTCTCTCTCTCCTTCTTTCAATTTTTCTCCCATGGTACTTCTTTGCATTTATCATTTTTCCTTACACATTTAAAGTATTTTTAATTAAAATATAATCACATCAGATTATAGTGAAATATCTACCCTGCTCGAACCTGTTGCGCTGACCTTGTTCACTGGGGCATGGAGACAGGTGCAGGCATGACCTGTGGGAACTAGATCTGGGGTGCTAGACCTCAGCTTTCTCCCTTACTTCCTGGTCAGAAACAGAGAGCAACCAGGGGAATCCTTGTAACGGGAACCTGGCGGCCGTTATCTGGTTCTGGTGTAAGTGATTTCTCCTCGAATAAATTTCCATCAGCCTATTGTTTCCCAGATTCTTATTTCCCATGCAATATCAGCCCCCTCTTTTATTTCCTACATTTAGTCTCACCAACCCCTTCTATGTACACCCCTCAATATTCAGTTCTGGGTGTATGTTTATGTGCTATGTGTGAATGGCCTTGATAGCTAGAACAAAGAATAAAAATGAGAACTGAAGTTAGAGGTGCTTGTGAGCCACCCAGTATGGCTTCTAAGAATCCATCACAGATTCTCTTTAAAAAGCAGTATGTCTCTTACCTGATGAGCCACTTACCAGCCCCAGGCTTTTCCCTTGTTGAACTTGTCTTGGCTAACAAATAGGAGCATCCTAAAAAGGTATTGTCCTTAACTACTAAAGAGTCAAGAAAAATGCAACATTATAAAGACTTTGAAGAGACAGGTTGGAGTTTGAATGACACAGGAACTAAGTGCAAACCTCCTTTCACACCCCTAAGTTGATCATATATCATGTGTACACTATGGTTCTTTTCTGAATATTTTCTGACTCTGAAGGATGAGCAAAACTATTTACCTGATGTGTTTTAAATGTGATGTCTCAAGAGACACGATTACCCTCTGTTGCTGCTAAAATTTTGTGATGCTTGTGAATTGATGTGTCATAATGCTGGGGACCCTAAATTCAATAATTTAACCATTCAGTCATTCAGAACTCATGAGGGGGCCTGATGTCACATACATGTATGTTGGGAGTGGAGGGACAGAGACAGCTGTTACATGGGTGGGTGGGTTTTGCCTTTTCTTGGAGCAGGTAAAGATAACAATGAAGGGAAATTTGAGTTTGTGGAAACTCAGGAATCGTATCTTGTGGGTAGAATACCAGGGCAGTGAGGAGAGTCTCTCTAGTCCAGTGTGACTACAGCCTTGTCTGGTTCTCTGAGTTCAATGAGATTTATACCAGAATAAAACATTCATTCTCTTTGGAGAGTTTTAGATTTACTTTCCTTTTCTATTTTTCCTTTTATTTTTTTTTCATTACATACCAATCCCAGTTCCCTCTCTCTTCCCTTCTCTTGCTCCCTCCACATCCCCTCTCCTCCACCATGTGTTCCACAGAGAAGTTAATGGATCCCATGGCGAGTCAATAAGGGCTATCCTATCACCAGTTGAGGCATGACCAAGGCCACTGAGACTAGGCTAAGCAAGGTATTGTCTTAAGTCAGTATTCAATTGTTGTGAAGAGAAACCATGCACAAAACAGTTTGTAAAAGAAAGCATGTATTTGAGGACTTGCTTAGAGTTTCAGAGCTTTAGTCCATGATCATCATGATGGGAATCATGGCTATAGGCAGGCACACAGACCTGATGCTGAAACAGTAGATGAGAGCTTGTATCTTATTGGGAAATGGGTGCCGAGAGAGAACCTGGGCCTGGCATGGGCTTTTGAAACCGTACTCAACTCCAACAAGGCAATACTTCCTAAACAGTCCCCCAGGTGTGAAGCAAACATCCAAATACAGGAGCCTATGGGGGTCCTTGTCATTAAAACCACCACATTTACCATTCCTGTTCCAACTAATGGGGGTACGGAGTGCTTTTGGATTTTTTTTTTTTTTTTTACAATTACCACATGTATCTGTTATGTTCCTTGCAGAGTCCATGATGCATTTTTTGAGCATTAAAGATATTCTTCACTGAGTACATAAGAGCTGAGGCCAAAGGTGTGTGGTCCATCAGCTCTGAGGGGCACATCCTCCTCCAGCCTTCAGGCGTACCCTGGGCAAGATCATATTAAGTGTCTGTTTCCATGAAGATTTGGTCAGTAGGTAGGGTTTAATGAGACATGTATCATCCCCCTTCAGAACCTACCTCTTAATCCATGTAGGTCTTGATATAATTAATGTATCTTTCAGTTTGACACACAGAGGGCCAGAGGACTCTACATATATGACAGTTCAGTGAACCTGCTTTATTCACCCAGTGTATTTTCTAGGGAATTGGGCTCTGGGCTTGAGTTCTGAAAGCCACTGGCCTCAGATTATCAGCAACTGCTCTTGCTTCCCTCTGATGTCCTCTGACGGCTCCCTTTCTTTCATTCATACATTGGCTTTAGAATTTATTTATCTCTAGAATCTCACAATGCTGTGTTCCCAGCACAATCACAAACCCTGAGAATAGTGTCAATTTTAGCCACAAACATGGTCAAAAGGTGTGTCTGAGAAACTCATGAAGTTTTGTTTTTGTTAAGTTCATCTCTGCATATTAAATTTAACTCAATCTGTGCATAAGAAATGGACATCTTTAAACCCAACTTCTAGGAGCTGGTTCCAGGGACCTGTGGATGCTACTGGGCTTCCTTCTGAAGTCATGGACATAGTGTGCTGGCTTCTAGGGATGACACCAGAGGAGACAAAAGCTGTTCTGGGTGGCAGCCCTGCTCTGACAGGTAGTAAGGGTTCATCCATTGCTGAACCTTCTAGGGTAGGAATCTCCTGAATACAAAGATCCTTGCAGTAGATTCCAAATTAACTGAATTGAGGGACTCAGGACAACATACTTTCTACAAAAAATATTGTGTAAGGACATTGGCCAGTGTTAAGCTTCTTGGACTTTATTATCACGGCAAGACCTGAACAAAGACTTAAAAGTCACACGTTGAGAAATCTGATATGAACCATCGCCATATAGAGTACATGAACCTTAATGAAATCAGGTTGAAAATAATGCAAGCTGAAGGGGGCAGGAGACCTCCCTTTCCTTCCACTCTTCCTGGATTCCATTGACAGACAGAAATGAACTGTGCAGAAAGTTAGCAATTCCTGGCCCTGCTGCTCTAAGAAGTGTGCACAGCTCCCCGAGTAACATAACAAATGGCATTTGCACAACAGAAACTTCATCACAGAATATAAGGTCAGAGAGGGAGTAAGAGCCAAATAACCTCTGCAGGCAGAGAGGTCCATCAATGATAAGATTGTTAAGAAGGGAACCATCAAGATGGACATAATTACTAAACAGGGTGCAAACAGTGGCTGCTGTTGTAATAGGTGTCCCTCTAGGTGAGCTGGTAGGTGACTTTGAAATAGTTTGCTGTGGTAGAGGTTATCAGAGAAGAAAATTAAAGCAAGGCATACTGCCGAGGCTCACCCTCTCCACCTATTCGTTCTGCTGACAGGTTTGGTTTTGGGTTTAATTTCTGCTTCACAGTACATCACTCTGAGTTTGTTGCTGATTTGTGGTTTCTGCTGCTGAGGTTCCTAATACTTTAGCCGCTTGCACTTGAAGTTAAAATTTCCCATGCTATTTTATACTGCCACACAGATGGGGAGAAATCATTAAAACACATTCACATACCATTTCAAACGTACATGTTTCAAAGCATCATGTAATAATGTTTTCAAGTTTTCAGATTCCTTGAGGAGAAAGCTGAGATAAAATAACTCTGTTGGCAATGAAGGGGTCACAAATACTAGATTTTTTTTTTAAAAAAAAATAATACTCTGAAATAATTACTCTGAAAATGCCATACATGTATATACTGTTTCTTGATCATACCCATTTTTTTCTCCTCTCTTTCCATTCTCCCCAGGAATCCCTCAGACATATCTCCCCATCCCTTCATTTCCTCTTTATGAAATGTTTTAATTTTACTATTTCAGAAAGGACATTTTCTTGAGCAGACAACTACCTGTATGTTTTAGGCATGAGTACAACTATTTTTATAGATTTTCCCATGGGTATAAAACTTGTAATATTTTCTGGGGTGTAATTTCCTTTTTTTCCTTAATTAATTTTTATTTAAATTTAAACCAATTTTATTTTACTTACCAATCCAAGTTCCCTCTCCCTCCCATCTTCCCATACTCCCCACCAACCCCCAATCCCACACACCATCCACTCCTCAGGGAGGGTGAGGCTTCCCATGGGGAAATCATCAAAGTTCTATGTGGCATCCGAATGTGCTGCATCCTTTACCAGTTTGTTCATTTGACAGGACTGTTAGAAGAGAGTGACTACTTTACTTGTTTCTTCTTAAAAATAAATGTTAGACTATTAAACTCCTGGGTAGACTTCCTGGGATGAGTGATTAATCCATGAGATTAGGGTGTTTTATCATGTCCCATAGTACAAACTCTGAGAAAAGACAACAACTGAACAATGAGAACTGGTTTAAAGCATGAGCCTAGAGACAGTGTGACTAGATGTTGTGGAATATTAGTTTAAGATGTGCTACATGTGTTTATCTATGGAATATTTGTTTAATGATGCAAAGATGTGTTGAATTATCATGTGTTTGTTGTACTCTGTGACGTTGCCTAACTAAAACACCTGATTGGTCTCAAAAAGAGCTGCATGACCAATCGCTAGGCAGGAGGGGGATAGATAGGAGAATAAATAAGAGAAAAGAGGAGCAAGAAAAAGCAGACAATGAGAACATCAAGGGCCAGCCACCCAACCACACATCCAGCCATGAAGTTAAGAAGAAAAAAAAAAAGTAATATGGAAGAGAAAAAGGAAAAAACCCAGGGGCAAAAAGTAGATGAGATAATTTAAGAAAAGCTGGCTAGAAACAAGCCAAGCCAAGGCCAGGCATTCATATGTAAGAATAAGTCTCCATGTATTTATTTGGGATCTGGGTATTGGGTCCCCAGAGTAAAGCAGCAACACCAAAACCAACTACAGAGTGACACTGATGGCATGGAGTAATAGACTACTTAGAGCTATTCCCTTCCTGCTCAAGACATTTTAATGATGTCTTAATGCTGATTGTTCTCTGCCAATGAGTTTCAAGGACTTTTTTTGCCTTGTTTTTAGCATGGTGATCAAGCCCAGTACTGAAGGGGGGAGTGGGAGAGTACCACTCTTCCTTAGTGAGCTTTCCCTTTTCAACTGTAGTGTGGTTTGAGTTATTCATCTGGACCCAGAGAACCGAATGTTCAAGGCATCATGAGAAAACTCTTGAGATCCTATATAGAAATTAGGTTCATGTAATAGTTATAGCATGTTAAAGTGGGATGCTTGGGTGATTTCATATCATGTATGCATGAAGAGTAACTGTGTGTGATTCAACTCAAAGCTAATGCCCACCCAGGAAATGCTCTAATCGCTAGCCATGTTTTGTGTTATAAAGATGGCACATGCCAGAGACTGCTCATGACACATACAGAAACTTCTGCACATATAAGGCAGACTTTAGAGATTCAGGCTCTGATCCCAGTTCCCTGATTGGCTCACCATGTGAGGTAATAAGAAGATACTTGTAAAGTGCAGTGTGACTCTACAATGAAGAGAACTATGTAAACAGAGCACATTGTTATTAGTTAAAGCATCCTTCCACCCACAAGTCAACATGACATTCTGCTGAACCAAATGGAGGGGAAGTTCACATTTTGACGGCAGCTTAGCTGGATACCATTTAATTAAGAACCATTTTATAGGAATTTTTTCCTTGGCATTTTAATGAACTTCAATCCATCATGCTTATTATCACAGTACCGGTGCTTACGCGTGCCAGCAGCAGGGAAAACGGGTGATGGCCTCTCCTGGTATGCATTGTAGGTGGTGCTTCATTAATTAGGATGTGTTCAGCATTATGGTCCAACTGTTATAGATGGTATAGCTATGAGTTGATATTGAAGAGTCAAAAAAATTAAATTCTCTACTACTCCCAGAACAACCATCTAGAGCCAGCCTCTTCCAGAAAGCCATGGGACTAAGAGAGAATGAACTACCTTATAATTGTTTATTATCTCCTTAAAATGGAGCACTGACTTACCTGTCTTAATGGAACACCCCATGGAATCACCATAAATAGAAAGTGATCCATATAAACAAGGTGAAAAATAAAGACATGAAACAGTATAATTTCTGGAAGTTGCTCACCCTCCCAGCTGACTACTTGAGAGGTGAGGAGATATAAGTGATACATGCTTGCTCATGTGTGTGCACTATGTGCAAGTCATTGCTAGAGAAGATGATATAAAAACGGCTGCCAATGTTCCAGCTGAGCTGAAAAGCAGGAGATGACTCTTCCTGGGGGAGGGGGGTACCTTAGAAGACTGAGAACTGGGTTCTATCTTTAACTGGTACAACTGTGGCAAGATAGTTCATTAGAAATTGCTGCACACTGGTGTACCTGTGGCAAGATAATTCATTAGAAGTTACTGGCAGAGAAAGTATCTCTCTTGTTCACATCTAATCAGCTTTGGGGGACATTCTGTGATAGCTTGTCCCCCAGATGGCCTGAGTGAAGAAGCTAGGTCAAGTCGATAGCACTTCCTTCACAATGTGCTTCAGGTAGAGTCAGTGTCGATGGGAATTATCATGATTGTATTAAAGGTCTTTATTTCCTTTCTGTCTTACTGGGTATTTTTTTCTATAATGGTTGCAGGATACAGTACATTACTTAATTTACTGAAATTCAATTAGATCTAGATTCACCATCATCTATCAAGGTACATCATAGACTTGGCACACATGATCCTCACAGAGGCAAATTCTCTCCTTTGCCTGATGGAGCAGGAGCCTGTGACTCCAGGGCCCAGGGGCTGGGAAGTCAGAATGGCAGACTACTGTCTGCCTCATATCACACAGTACCCCACATTTTGGAATAAGCTGGTATCTTTGTACAGACAGCTCCTATGTGTAAAGCTGCCTGAGATGTCTACAGTCTAGCTTTGGAAATCTGTGGTGGAACTACAATCAGTCTGATAAGCTGTCCACTCGCCTCCCTGTGAGCTTCCTTAAGATAGACATAGGGCTTGCTATCTCACCCCCCAATTTCCAACTGTCTTAAAGCGGTTGCCCTTATGGGACTCCCTTCCCCCTTTCCCTCAATCCACCTTTCAGTGACTGCATTCCAAATAGAACTCTGCAAGGAAGAAGAAATACTTTCTTATCATTTTAGGTTCATGGCTGAGGCACTGAGGACAAAAGGTAGGGTGAGGAAGGGTGAGCATGGAAATGTTTGTCCACTTTAGGTTATGCACTTCTTAGACTTGACACAGAAATGCAGGGCCAAATCATCAGGGACACATTGATGGAGACTCCAGGGTCCACAGGAATGGATTGGATGGATGGTATGACCAAATGAAGAAAACAAGGTGCAGGGAGCCCTACACCACCAGGATTAGGACCCACTTGGTAGAGAAGAATGCTAACTCAACGCTGACTTTCAACCTTTGTTTCTTTTCCAAATACCAAGGGGAATATCTGGGACAACTTATCCTGAACACCATCCATAGGAAAGATATGATTATGTGTGCATTCAGGTCTATGTGTATATGTGTATGTTGTATGCATGTATTCTCCAACACCTGAAATAAAAGCATTCTACCTTTAAACCTTCTCCACAGAGTCATAAGGAGTCAAGGTTATTCAGGCAGAAGGGGTAAGGGGAGAGGAGGGTCTAGACCACTGCCGTAACCTCACACAGAGTAGAGAGCTTGAGGTCTCTATGGTTTTCTCTAGAATGGAGTCTGTAGTAAGACATCAGATGAGGGTGAACACCTAGTAGACCTGGAACATTATTCTCTTCTTGTATTATTACATCTCTCTGGAATGTAGCTGAAGAAATAGGCTTTATGTAAGTCATTCTTGTGGCTTCATTTTTACATTAGCTTCTGCATTCACAAAGGCAGCTCTGACCCCTAGAAGATGAAAGCTGAGGTCTAGAGTTTCAAGGGGCGGGCCTTCCTATAACAATACTGCATGCACCAAACCCTTTTATTCTCACTTACCAGTCGAGAATTCTTAATAAAATCTGTCCAGAGACCCCTCTCCCTCCTCTCACACTCACCTTTACCCCCTTACCCACCCAAACACTTGAGTTCTTCTCACTGTCATCTTTACTTCTTTATTTTTTTCTTTTTTAAATAAATCAGGTGGAACCCAAATTCTGTTAGACATGTGCATCTCTCAGAACAAGACTACACCCTTAAGAAAAATGGTTCTGTTTCCCATCAGTTATCAATTGTCAATTGCTTTTTAGCTTGGGCTGGGACTCAACACCAACCTGCCCTTTCTATGATGGAATTTTGTTTGGTTTGTGTCTCTGTACACTGCCATAAACATTCAAGTTCACATATGCAACTGCCCAGGAAACACTGTTTCCTTGTACTCATCCACCATCTCTGGCTCTTAGATTCTTTCCAGCTCTTCTTCCTCAATAGTCCCTGAGCCTTCTGAAAAGGGATGTGATACAGATGTTCCGTTTAAGGCTAAGCAGTCCACACTTGCATTCTCAGTCCAATCATAGAGTTCACACAAAAGCTTTGCAAAATATAAAATTGTAACTGATTTCATTGTCTCATTTTAACTAGAAGTTCAGACTTGAAAAATAAAGAAAAATTTAGCTGCAAATAAGACATCAGATTTCCTCCTGGCAAACATGAGGCTTGTTTTCATGATTCTGACCATGTGCTTGTTATTTTTACCAGATCAGCTGTCTTATTTTTATGTGGTTAAAAATACATATTTGCCTTGTTGGAAGTTTTTCAAATAACAAAAAAGAAGGCCCATGTGCCTATGATGTCCTGACTCAAATGAATTTGTATTTATGCTTACTGTCTTCTTCTATCTGTATAATGCAAACCTAGGAGAAGTGATCATTTTGAATCCTGATCAAATGAAATCCCCTAAATTCTTTTTAAATATTCTTGCAGAATATTTCAAGACTTTAAAATCTCATCCTACTGATGCCCCCAGTTCATCAGTACAATGATGGTCAAATCAATAACACTGACTCTTCAGATTTTACTATTGAGCTCTTGGTTAAAAAAAATTTCATATATATGACATTCTGGTGCCATTTCTAATTAGCTCTTTCCTATAGAGTTTTTGAATGAGATTTGTGTTCTAAAATGCATAGACTTAAGGGTAAAGAATATATTTCCTTGACTGGCTCCATGGGGTCAGGTTTGCATGTTACTATAACTGTAGTGTCTGGAGAGATAGGGATCCTGAGCACAGTAAGGTATCAGTTTTTAAAGGTCTCGTGTCAGTAATCAGAACCCAAAATGGGACATGAGGAGGCAAAGGTGCTGGTCTCACCAGGAACTCTGGGCCCTGGGACCTGGAGTCTCTGTGAAGGTAAAAGTGTTTCCTCCAATCTCCAAGTGAAGGCTTCTGGAGCAACTCTGTGAACAACTTTCTTATCACTGTCCTGATGAAAAAGAAATGGCCTGACAGTACACACTCCATATTTCCAGGAGTGGAGTGCCTAGCTAGCATGCCGCTGAGTGGGTGACAAATTTGATTGGAAGACCTGGCCTTGGGGAGGGGAAATGAGCATTGGCCAGGAGACTCTTAACCTCTTGCCTAGGAATGTGTCAGGACATGCTGAATGGTCCCATTTGACCTGCACCTTCATCTTTGTGCCTTCAGGGCTCCTCACACCTATTTGGAAAACACTTTTGTCTTCTTGATTTGTTACTTTTCTCTGTGACAAAATATTCAACACAAAAACTTAAGGTAAAACAGTCTTTTGGGGCTTATGGTTTAAGAAGAGGCACATCCTAAAATGGGAAGGCACAAAGGCAAGAGCATGAGGCAGTTGGTCATACTAATAGCGATAGTCTGGCTTCTTTCTTTTTTTTTTTTTTCATTTTTAATTAAGTCTTGGACAGCAGTGCTGAGGATTGGTGCCATGAACATTCAGGATGGGTCTTTTCCTTTCAGTTAAATCTGCCTGGAAACTCCTTCACAAACACATTCAAAGACGTGTCCAATGGGTGCTTCCAAAACAAGTTTAGTTGATAATAAATGTAAACCATTAAAGGGACTATGGGGAATAAGCATCAATGTTCTTTAGTAATACTGAATTGTTTCATGAGTTTATTGGCATAAAGCAAGTGAAATTCATAGGAAGATGTTTCTAGACCAGAGCTTACCATTCTAACTAAAGATTTATTTATTTATTGATGTTTTGCTAACATGCATGTAAGTTTACAGCATGTATACATTGACTGTGGAGGCTATAAAGGGGTAGCAGATCCCCTTGAACTGTAGTTACCAGGTGTTAGTGAGCTACCATGTGGATACTGGCAAACAAACCCATGTTCTCTGCAAGAGCAGCATCTCCAAACACAGAACTGGCCATTCTAAAGCATCAAGTTTTTATAACTGCTGTCCTCTTTTGATATCATGGCAGCACTAAATTTTATCCCACACAAGAAGGGACAGAGGCTGGCTGTATATCTAGTGCATGTAGAACACCATCTATTTCCTCCAGGAAAACTACCTTTCACCTTTCTCTGAGAACTTCTCAAAGTTAATGCAATATTAATGAAGAGTACACTCAGCATTTATTAGTCTTTGAACAGGAACATTTTAATACACTTACCAACACGAGAAACCCTATTATTACCCTCATTATTCATTGCAATGCATTTATGGTAGTGTTTGAACTGTGATGTGGTACAAGCTGGACCACTCACAGAGCAAATATGTCACTTCCCCAGATTCCATGCAGGACAATATTATGATCTGTAGTATCTTAAATTCAAAACTTAAAGATTCTTTCACAAAGGCCAAATGCTTTAGGAGACCTTCCAGATTCTGTAATATTTTCACACAGTATCTTTTTGCTTTAAACACAACAGTGGGCACCAAATGTTCATCATATTCTGAGCTTACATGAAGTCTTAATGAATGGTTCTAATCACACACACACACACACACACACACACACACACACACAGAGAGAGAGAGAGAGAGAGAGAGAGAGAGAGCTTTCCAACTGAACAAGTATAAAGATTCTGAAACCTAAAATTGGCTTGAGTTGGGGAAACTAACCAGTGTAACATAAGGTTCACTTGTTCAAATTCCTCTAGCTGGAGGAGCTGGGGTTTTTTTTTATCAGGGAAATGGAGAGAAATAGACAAGAATAATAATTGCTATTGTAATATAGTAAGAATTCCGAAGTTACCCAGCTGCTGGGGTAACTTCAGCTACATAGTGATATGTTCTAGTAGCTCCACCTAAGGCAAGAATTAAAAGAAAATAGAATAGATGTCTTGATACAGTTCTCGATAGTCCTACTTTCAAATGGCCTCTCATCCCCTGAATACTAGTCAGCTGTGCACAGAGCTGTGTACTAACTATGAATTTTATTGGTAATGCATGGCTTTATATCAAAACTTTCTACCCTTTATTACTTCAAGAACACATTCATTAATAGGAATAACTTTGTCACAACACAAATGATTTTCTGAAGTCTAAACACATTGTCAGCGTGTGGATTTTCTTTATATAATGTGAAGAATTGTAGTGAAATGTAAAATTCTGTCTGTGCAGTTGGCTCATTCCTGGTGTTTTCCTTTCCTTTCTCTATCTGATCTGTTTAATGTGCTTTGCCACAGCCATTCAAAGGAAAACAGTATTTGAGAAAATGTGGCTTCTAAGGAGGCAGGAACCTCACCTACAGGGAGGGCAAATTACCCAAACCATGGTATAAGACTGGCATTATTTCTAGATTCATAATTCCAGGAAGACTCCACCTTGCAGAATCATATGTGACAGTGTGTATTTTTCAGACGTTGATAAATATCAGCACCACGGATTGCATTTTCAAAGCCCCCATAGAGATCAAAGTGCATTTCTAAATGTGGAGCCAGTTTCTACTACAAGGCCATATATGTTTATCATTGCCCATTTACCAAAAAGTATATCATTGCCAAATGATTCTGAGACGCATTTAGACCATTATAAGCTATCTTTGTATTCATATCATTTACATATGTCATTATGAATAGGGTACTTGAAGTATCCTGAAATCATTTACAATTGATTACATTTAATACTTTGAAGTATGGTTTTAAATCAGCATTGTTATGGAGAGAAAAACTATTAATTAATTTGAGGAATAGTCATTGATGTTAAAAATCAATAAACTAATCCTTCCAACCACTTTTAAAATATTCATCTCATGTTATTAATTTACATATTACTTTTATATAAAGCACCATTTAAAATTATAAATAGTTACAGTAAGCAATATATTTCAGATATTACAAATATTTAGTGGGTGTCTGGACTCATTTAGATCATACTAGTGTATCCTCCTTACCCCTCAGTAAGATATTGGTATTGTTCATACATCACCACCAAAGAAGGGACTAACCTGAGAAAATATATAACAGTGATTTGATAATAAAAATTAATTCCAGAATCCAACATTTCCAATGTTTTCATCCAATGCCATAGGAAAAGGCTTTACTCCTTCAACCTCAGAGTGCTTTTAGAAGGCAAAGATGGCCAGATTGATCTTCAGCAGTACTGATTAACAGCTTAAGTTTTTCTACCAGAATACAAAAATAAATGAAACAATACCAAAGAAAGGCATAACATTCATGTGTATCAAAAGTGGATAGGGAGCTACAAATTGCTTTGAAGCACTGACCTGTAAGAAGACTGCTTCTCAGTGAGGAAGAGTCAAAGAAGAGATGGGTAAGGGTGCTTGGACATGAAGGAACAGGAGGGATATATTTTTAATGCTTAGTAGCACAGTAGTATAACTTAGTTGACAGCACTTAATGGAATATTTCAATGCACTTTGTGGAGAAGGTTTTTAATGTTCTCAATAAAAAAAAGCTAAATCCCAAATCAGATGGATATACAAGGTACCCTGAACAGTCAAGAGGCTGTAAATATGTTCAATAACTATGCACCAATTAGACCTGAGTATATTTTAAGAGGAAAGGCTAGAGAAGTGTGCACAACTATTCTAAGGACCTGATTCCCAGCTGCTCACCTAACTTCTAGGAAGCAAAGTCACCTCTCTTCTGAGGAGTTCCTGAGCTTGAGGAGATCAACAATGTGTGTTCTGGGAGCCCTTCCTCAGGAAAAGTCATGGTCTAGACCTTAGCAGAGTTAGGGTGTGGGTAGATCCCTGCCTTAGCAAGAAGAAAACACTCTGATAGAGAAATGGAGATAGGCTGGAGACTGACTGTTCCACCAAGGGTAGGGAGACCTTCAATCTAAGAAAAGTCCTGTGAATGCCTTTTAGCAATTCACCAAAGCTGAACCCACTAGGGTGGACTGCTGGCTCATTGGGTAAGACTGAAATCCACACTCTGTAAATATTGGCACTGCTGGTTTTGCTGGTGCAGTGTGAGTAAGTGCTCTAACTCTTCTGGGTTAGTGTTTTGCTAACACAACAAAATCTGGAGTTATAAGAAGGTTGGGAATTCAACTGAGAAAATTCTTAAGTCCAGGCTATAGACGATCCTGTGTGGCATCTTCTTGATTAATGTTTGATGTGGGAGGGGCTATAACACTGTAGATGGTGCCATGTCTAACGAGACGATCAAAGCATGGAGACTAGAGCAAGCAGTCAGCATCATGTCTCCATCTCCATTGCCTCGGTTACAGTGCCTACCTCCATGTTCT
The DNA here is from genome assembly GCF_943737965.1 of Phodopus roborovskii. Lineage (NCBI taxonomy): Eukaryota > Metazoa > Chordata > Mammalia > Rodentia > Cricetidae > Phodopus > Phodopus roborovskii. The sequence continues at coordinate 15,815,401 of NW_026126409.1, read as the reverse complement.
TCCCTGGAGTTTCTCCCCTGATTTCCATTCATGTGGGCTATGATATGGAAATGTAAGTGACACAAACCATTCCCTCCCAAGTTGCTTTTGGTTGTGGTGTTTTTGCAGTAGAAACTCTAAGACAAACTCACTGTTAAGCATCGCAGTTTATTGATGGCACCATGACAGGGGCATGGGGTACAACACTTAGCAAATCTAGATCCTTGATACAAATGCATGAAAAACAACTTGTCTTAATCTTTTTACTGTTGGCCTCACTGCACAATTAATATACATGTTGCTAACAACAAGTCTCAACAATCTTTCCCCCTCATGCTCCTGGTTGAAACATATCCTGTAGCCAGTTTCAGAAACATACATTCAAACAGCACACATCTTCACTCTTGAGTTGTGAATTGCACATTGTGATATATTTATTCAATTTAATTTCTGGCTAGATAATCAGACCCCTGCAACCTTTCTTTTTAAAAATGCAGGAATGTGTGTTTTGTTTCTATTTTATCTTAATGGATAAGTGTTTAGCCAGCATGTACGTATGTGTACCCTGAGTGTTTGCAGTGCCAGAAGAGGTCAGAAGAGGTGTCAGATTCCCTGGGACTGGAATTGAAGAAGGTTGTAAAGTGCTATTGGTTGTAGGTACTGGGAATGGAACATGGGTCTTTTGGCCTTAATCTCTGACCAATTTCTCCACCCTCAAATTCTTTTTCTTAAGGCCCACAGTATGCACTAGCTTCTGTGACATACAAATGGTAAGAAATGCATGATGATAGTCCTCAACTTATAAAAGAATCAAATACTGTTCTGTGGACTAGTCAAATGAAGTGGTTTGTTTAATTTCTCTCCCTTCCTCTCCCCCTCTCCCTTGCTTCCTCTCTCATTCCTCCTCCTCTCTCTGTATGGATGTACATTGTAAATTCAACAACAACATCACTTTATGGTCTTGTGGTCATTCTCTTTTACTACCCCAAAACAGAGGGCAGGTTTCAGTCTACTTCATTATACAATTTTGTGCTTTATATGCAGAAATCAAAACATGGTTCATTAAGCACATATTTGTATAGAGCTTTGAACATAAATGAGCATATCATTTAATTTTTTTCTATTTCTCTTCCTTCCTCCCAACCTCTTCTTCTTTTCCTCCCTCCTAATTTCCTTTCCCTTTTCTTTCTTCTTCCCTTCCTTCTTCCCCATAGCTACCTGATCATCTTTCCAGGTGTCCCTAGTGTCCACTATCAGCTGCCAAACTAAACCAAGAGGAATTACAGAGTCTTGGGTGTGTTACACACTCCAATCATCTTTGTACTATGTATTCAGATTTTTGGTCAAAATCAAACACAGTTTTTGTTTTGTCCTTGATAATTATAAAAAATCTTCAATTTCTGAAGGGTGGTGGGTGTATTTTAATTCAGTGTGGTTTTCATTAAGTTGTTACTTGAGCTGCTTTTATGGGCAATGGGTGAACTTTTTCTTTCTTCTAAGCCTCTGTACACACAGGGTCCTTTGCCAAGGACGAGATGTTTATCCAGGTAACAAACTGACCATCAACACTTTTCTTATTTCTTTCCTTCCATCCTTCCCCTTTCCCTTGCTTCTTTCATTCCTTCTATAATTCTCTATTATCCTATGTATAATTTTGGAGCTTTCTGTTTTGACATGTATACCATGTCACACTGTGTATAAGTTTGTGCAATGTGTTTGCATGTCTTATGTCTTGTGTTTCTTTGTGTGTCAGTAACCATGTATGTGTAGATGTGCGATTTGTTACTGTGTAGGAACGTTTGTGTGTTTTTGTATGTGTAGATTTTGTTCCCTCTTCACTGCAACTCTAAATATCTGAATATCCAGTCTGTTAAACTTATTTTCATCTTTAGTCTCCCTGCATGGTCGCATGCTAATAACATAAGGGAATTGGTGATCTCACCATTCTAGTTATTGGCTCTTTGCTGTATAGGCCCCTATTTCATCTTTAATGATTTCATTAAAGCATTGTTTTAAGGCAGTGGTTCAGCATGCATTTTCTCCCTATCCTCTAAATGCAGTAGATTATTTTATATTGAGTGCAGATATTTTTCTGTCCAATCCTTCAGGTCTGCTTCTAGTTTAGGAATGTTGCCTGGCTGTGCATTCTATTTCCTATCTCCAGTCAGCTCTGCCCTAGCTGGAGTGGAGATCCTGTTTTTTATTTTTTGTTTTTGTTTTTGTTTTTCTCCTTGGGGATTCATATGAGATGGAAGTAATGGCTCTTGGGATGTACACTGTTAAACAAGCCCAGATACTGTGCAGATACCCCCACCCTGAGCTTTCTGTCACTCCCTCCCCTAAAACCTACAAGGGTTAGAAGTTGGCTTCCTGAAAGTGTATGAAAGGCAGGCTGTAGTCTGGTACCTTCAGGAATAGGAAATGTCAATGACCAGGTTCCATCCCTACAGAATCCCTGCATCTTCCAGGAAAGCATCGCTTTCCATACAGAGCATGGCTCTCAGTGTTTGCTGTGCCCTGCCTCACCATCACCTTGTCTTAGATATTGCAAGCAGGGCATATAGTACTCAGCTGGGCAGTGTTATCCCTCTACAGGAAGCTGACAGTCTCCACAGCTCAGCTCTACCACTAAAGAATGGTCCTATTACTATGATTTAAAGCCCTCTTCTGTGTGAGACAGGGATAGAATCTTTAAACAAAAATTTTTCCACTGGTACCATTGGGCTGGTGGCCCAATGTATGTGCATGCTTATATACGTGTGTGTGTGTGTGTGTGTGTGTGTGTGTAGTGAGATATCCACTCCACCTGTACCTGTTGCACTGACCACACCCATTGAGGCGTGGGGACAGGTACAGGCATGACCTGTAGGGACTAGATCTGAGATACTAGACCCCAGCTCACTCTCTTACTTCATGGTTGGAGACAGAGAGAATACAGAGGCATCCTTGGGACAAGAACCTGTGTTGGTTATCTGTTTCTGGAGTAAGTGATTTCTCCTTGAATAAACATCCATCATCCTATCATTTCCCAGATTCTTATTTACTATGCTTTATGTGTGTGGGAATGTGTGCATGGTGTATGTGGTGTGTGTGGTATGTGTGGTGTGTGTATGTGGTGTACATGTGTGTGGTGTGAGTGTGTGGTATGTTCACGGTGTGATGTATGTGTATGTATGATGTGTGTGTGTGGTATGTGTGTGTGGTGTGTGTGTGTGTGGTATGGTGTGAACCTCTGTGGTGTATGTATAGTATGTGTGTGTGTAGTATATGTGTGTGTTTATGGTGTATGTGTGTCTGTGTGTTTGTGTGGTGTGTGAGGAGTTTAAAAATACTACATAAACTAGCATTAACAACATGTACAATTGGAGTAGGCACTGATATCTATCACAGAATATCATTAGGAATCATTTCATTAACTTTTTTTTTTTTGGCCAGGCATGTTTTGTTCTATCTCTGTGCCATTATGATTCTTGTTTTGGTCATCTAGGCAATGTCAGGTGTGGGCTCCCTCTCATGGTGTGAGCCTCAAGTCTGAGCTAGGTCCTCTACATATAAGTTATGGTCATATAGGTTGGTGTTATTGTGGAACTCCTAACAATGGGAGCCTTGGTTGTCTCTGACTCTTTTTTCTGTACATGGGACTCTTTTCCTCCTACTGGATTGCTTTGTCCAGCTGTGATATGTGGGTCTGTACCCAGTCTTATTGTTTCTTGTTAGGCCAAATTTGGTGGATATCTCTGGAAGTCCTGCTTTTTTTCGTTTATTTTTTTTTTTAATATTTTACAGGGAAATAAAGGAGGAGTTGATCAGGGGGAGAGAAGAGGCTGAGGGAGTTACTGGAAAGACTGGAGGGAGGGGAAATTTAAGAGAATAATAAAGGTTATAAAAAAGAAGCATGCTCGTTCAGGATGTGGGCTACTTTGTACCTGGTACAGGTCCTTAGAAAGATGACTGTAGAAAAACTGATTGATTTTTTTCCTTAATGCAAAACCACTGAGACCAAAGCAAGAAGGATCATGGGTATGCCAGTCAAGCCAAGGTAGAGTGGAAATTTCAGCACTGGGCCTTTTTCTCTGAAGCCCATTCAGGAGCAGTGATTATGTTTGTATGTGACTGTCCCATTAACCCTTGTTCTTTTCAAGATTTCTGTGCTAAAGTGTCATCTTAGTGTATGCCATCACATGCATGCAACAGTAACAAACAGAAGAAAGTCTCCTATCAAGAGCCAAGACCATATGCAGCATCCAAAAAGCAAAGAAGAGCTGAGGTGCTGTGAGGAGTGGAGACTACTGTTTGAATTAGTTCCCATACTGGCTTCTAAAATGATGCCACAAAGAGGCAGGGGAGATAACTTTAATCTTGCCAAATTCAGTTGTGTATACACAGTAAAGGCCAATGCTCCTCTATCAGTATCTATACCAGAAGCTCACCAGGAGCCGCCCAGTACCCCGACTGCAAAATTGCACCAGCAGGGATTCCATAGGAAAGGGCACTGCCTTGTGAAAGTCAGTGCCAATGCTAGAGACCTGGCACTTAGGAAGCAGAAGGGTTCACCTTTGTAGTATGAGGGGAGTTGTAATCAGGGTCCCTGTCCCTTCTAGACATTCTATAAGTGCACTCAAGTTTCAGATTCAGCTTACAGCTCACAGCCTTTGAAAAATTTTCCAAATATGTCTATCTCATTTGCATCTCTGGTAAAATTACATGTTTCACCCTTTCATCCTTTGTTGAGGAGTAAGATTTGTGGAAATCTCTGTTAAATTATTTTCTTAAAAATGGTATTGTCTAAGTAGAGTTTTCAATGGCATAAAGTTAAGGAACTTTGTTGAGAAGCTTGATATGTGCCTGAAATATGTGATACCTACCAAACACATCCATCACACTTCTGTGAAGATCAGCAAATGTCTCTGAAAAATCACTGTCGTTTCCAGACTCTAAGATATGGGGAGACAGCAAGTGAAGATGGTCTTATGTGGGCCTCTTTATTCTCATTTGATAACATGGAACTCCGCAGAGGCAGGAAAGATCCCAATAAAATTCTCCAAAGAAACAAATCATCTACAGAAGCAATGAACCCCTCAATTCACCTGCACTGAATTCTCCTTCCATGCACAGCCTGTGCCTTCTTTGGGATTAGATCATTGCACCCCATCTGTGAGCCACTAACAGTTTAGATTACTGTAGTAAGCCATTTTGACAAGAGCTATACTGGAGTGGATTCTGAAGAGATGTCATTCCATATGGACCAGGAACATGTGTAGAATAAAATTCCTAAAGAATAACGTAAGATGTCTATGTTCTTTCTCTATCTCTCTGTTTCTGTCTGTTTGTCTAACACACACACACACACACACACACACACACACACACACACACACACACACACATACACACATTCTTTTTGGAAACACTGTCATCTATACCATGTTCCATCCAGCACCATGACAGGTGTTCTGAAGTGTTACTGGTTAAGGCACAAACTCAAAGCCCCTCCAGAACTGGGCTGGCCCTCCCTCCCTAGAAAGCTTTAACTGGAAGGTGTACCTGGTGGATGAGTGCAAGTGTGGTCTTGGAATTTCTCTGTAAACAGAACACAGAGCAAGTGTCTGCCTCAAGGGGATTTATATTTTGGAAGAACATGATGTGAGAAGTAGGAGCCATCAAGACTGACATTGTTGGATACATGAATCACGTCTTTATGTTAGCTTTCACCAGGGAGACCACAGAAAGTACGTAAAAGACACAGATGGGCTTTTCAGCTTGGGAAGAATGGTACTCTGGGGACAGGGCTTCACTGGAGAAACAGAAAAGAATGAATGTTACTAAAGGAAAAGTGTGTCAGTGTGGTCTCTTTGTTAAAACAAACCCCTTGCCCAGGGTTTTTGGGAACAATGTGTGTTCCTATAAATTGCCCCATGAGTTGCCTCATTTCCTGTTACTAACTCGTATTCTGTTATTCATAGAACCCACTTATTTGTCTATGAGATAAAGACCTTCATTAAATTTGGTATTATGAGCTCCTGGAGCAAGGCTAAAAACACGTCATTACTACAGCTGGTCATGAGTTTATTTGGGGTTTATTTCCTTTTTAAATTTCACATTTTATTTCAGTCAGTAAGAAGTTGACTAATATTTGATTTATAAGTGCCTTTTCTGCATTCTTCAATTTCTTTATTATGAAATCTAAGCACATTCTTTATAACTGACTGTAAACATCAATGGCCTATTTGCCAAGGGGATGCAATTACTACACCAAAGCCATGTGGCCTAAGTCACAGTACAAAGTAGATTAGCCTAAGTGTGGACCTTCTGTCAATTAGGTAAATGCAGTTACCATATACTGGGTAGACAATACCTCAACATCTTAAACCACCATGTAAAACTTTCAGTGCCAGGAATGAGCTTCATTTTGTTAACTCACTGGCGAAAAGGGTCTCATAAGCCCTACCCAACATCATGAGCTATTACCAATTCTTTCAGTTACCCTCCATACTCCTATGGTAGTGTCCTATGGATAAAGACAACTTTACTTATGTCATCAAAAACATAACCACTGAGCCAGTGGTCAGCTAGAAGCTTGACCCTACTGGATTCTGTTCCTAGTGCTGACAGGCACATTGAACACTATTGGAAGACAATAGTAACTATTAATATCACCCATATATGATTCCTGTACCTATAACAGTGACTTGTCTATTTGTCCTGTTGATCGGATTTTAGGCCTACTCAATGAATTGGAATTCAAACTGGCACTGCTAAAGTGACCAAGAAGCTGAGACTAAATACACCATATGCCTAGTGGAAAACCCAAAATTATTATTCTGCTCAAAGACCATAGCAGCAAAATGAATGCAATGACATATTGCTTTATGTATAGATCTTAGTATTACTCAGCTCTCATTGGAGAAACTTCTTGCAGGAGATGGTTATTAACACAGATCCACAAATGTGCAATGTGCTGACACAGTCTTTGGAACACTCTATCCTACAGAAGCTGCCTTTAACAAACCCTTCCCTTCAAAGCATTGGGATCCATGCTGAAGAGCCAGAGGTGTTGAATGACTCTAAGGAAGGAAAATTAATCTTAAAATAAGAATATAATATCATACCAGGTTACTTATGAGACACAAAGATTCTAACACATTCCCATGACTCAAAGACCATGGGCAGCCATAGCCATGTCCCTACTGACTCCATTTCCTCCTGTGTGTGATAACACCGCATTATGGAATTCCTCTCAAGATGATGCCCACAGTTACTTTATGAGAATAATTCACTGTGCTGTCTATAACTTCCAGGCTGATACTCCCATTCAACATAAGTCTTTGAGGTTGCCACTGTCCACGCATGGGAGTCCACTCAGTTCCATGGCTGCTTACAGTTACTTGTTATGCAGCTACCTGACCCCATTCCTACAATAAAGAACACCTGAGTCATTGTGGTTTTTGTCTAAGTAGCACTGGTAGAAAAATTGCTGTAAACTTATTCTTGCCTGTCTAGGACAGAAGCCAGCATTCCGGCATTGCAGTATGAATATAGCATGGCAGTTGTGGATTCAGTATTCAGAAAGCCATAAGCTGTTTGCCATATCAACTGCCATATAGTTCCCCCCCAACAATGTATGCCTGATCACTTCCTCTTGTATCTAACCAGATTTTTATTTTTATCACATTTCAAATAATGTTATTCACTCTTCCAAAAATAAAGCAATCCTTCCTTGAAGATTTAATTTGTATTTTGCTAATCACTTAGGGTGTTGAACACTCTCTTGTGAGCCTACTGGCCACTTCATGTCTTACTCAGTGAAATACCTCTTCATGGTTTTGTCTGTTTTCTTATTGGCCATGTTAGTAGAATAACTGGATTTATCTCCCACATGAGCACCTGGCCCATTGAATGTAGAGAGTGGAAGGGGACACGTGTATTTAATTAAATGTTTCCTGATGAGGTATTCCTTGTCTTTGTTGCTTTAGTAAACTTGACTGGTTCTTTATATATATATATATATATATATATATATATATATATATATATATATATTCTTACATATTCATCCCAGTTCCCTCTCCCTTCCTCCCTCCTTCCCTCTCTCCTTTTTCCCTCTTTTCCACCCTCCCATGCCCACTTCGACCCCCCCCCACACACACTCCACATGTAGGGTGATGCCTTCCAAGAGGGGTCATCTAAATCTGTCAAGTCATTTGGAATAGAGACTAGGCCTTCCCTCCTGCCTCTAGGTTAAGGGAGTATCCCTCCATGGGGAATGTGCTCCTAAAGTCCTTTTTTGCACCAGGGATATATCCTGGTTCCACTGTCCGAAGTCCCTTAGACTGCCCAGGTCTTGTTCAGGGGGTCTGAGTCAGTCCAATGCTGGATTCCCCGGCTATCAGTCTGGGGGATTATGGCCCATTTTTTAGGAGTTCTCTGTACACTGGAGATGCTTGTTTCTTGTCCAGTGTATGCTTTTCAGGGACTCCTTATATGCCTATGGCTTACTTATTCATCATTTTTGAAGGTTTTCCATGGAGCAAACATTTTCATTTTGATAAAGTCAATTTAATCTTTTTCTTCATTTCCCATTTGTGATTTCAATATCATATTTTCATTCAGTTCCTATCTTCTGAATTAACCTTAGAATATTATTAGTTGTGCTGACAAAACCTTGAGACAGTGTCTTTACTCAAACCACAATAAACCTGTGTATTAATGTGGGCTGCATTAATATCTTTATTGTCTACAACCAGAATGTTTGTATCTATTTTGCAGATTTCTTTAGCAACCTTCAGTGTTTTTGTTTTGTGTGTTTTATTAGTGTTTCTATTTATATGTTTTTGAGTGATGTTATTAGTCTTGTACTTTCATATTTTCTTTCCTTGTTGAAACATTACTGAGATCACCAACTATGGGTGATTCTTTCATATTCCGTGAGATATTTTGCATAGATACACATTTTATTTCTACACAGGAATCATATTTTTCTCACTGGGAATATTTGAACTCATTTCTTCATGGTGTAAGTTGTCTTTGTAATATCCCTTATATATAATTACAGCCATATATAATTTTTAAAGCCCAAAATCTATCAATTTATGAAAATTCTCTTTTACCTTTGGTTTTTCTGAATGTTTATTTTTATTATTATTCTTTGTATGTGTTTAATTATGTGAAATATGTTTATCTCTGATGGATAAATGTATCATGATTTATATTTTTTTCTAGTTGGTTAATTGTTAGCTTGTTAATATGGGAGCCACAGTGATTGGTTTAAAACCTACTAAAGTGAAAGAAACAAAACAGAATTAATTAAAGTGGCTGAGCCAGTTCCGTTTGTAAGTTCGTGGAGCAACACCCATTTATGGGACTGAAATATGTTATCATCCAAACAGAGAATCTGTGCCTGTTAGCACCTACTGCTCTCTCCATTCTGTAATATCCTAGACCTCAATTAATCTGCTTTTGCACCTCTGGACATAAACATCCTTGTATTTCATGTACATTCAACTATACACTATACCACATTTTGGACCTGGCTTCTTTCACACAGAATAGTATTTTCATTGTTTATTCAATCTGCAGCTTGTATCAGTATTCCATTCTTTCCATGTGTGCATAATATCTCACTGTCAAAATATGTTGCCTTTTATTTAATAATTACTGTTTTCCTTTTTCAACTTCTGTTTAACTCTGCTCCAGTCTTCCAATGTTTTCTTTTCATCTGCCGGCTTTGGGTCTGGTTTTCTAGTCTCCCCTTAAGTCTCACAGATGGGAATCCAAGAATCTCTTTTTCCTTAAGGTGGAAATTTGCAGCTGTGCATTACACTCTGGGTATTGCTTTCTTTATCTCACCTATTTTCATACATCCTCTTCATATTTTCATGCATGACTCTTACTTTTTAAAAAATCCCCTGAGGTTTATTTCTTGGCTCATTTATTGAATTTTCTTTCAATTAGTTTTCTATAATACATTTATGAATTTTTATTTCTCTCTGCTACTGGTTTCTTACCTTATTAAATTTTGATTGGACAAGTGACTTTGTATTTACTTGATCTTTAAAATTTATTTAGACATGGTTATTTCTAAAATATGGTTTACCCTGATCAAACTTCATTGCATGATTCTACAGAATATGAATAGGATGTCATCTCTCTTTGGGGAGGTACTGTGAGTCTGCTGAATCTGGCTGAAGTAGTATTTGTCTCTACAGGTTCCCTGCTGTTTCATTCAGATGCCATGTGTCTTAGTTAAGGTTTCTATTGTTGTAAAGATACAACAACGCAACTCATAAAAGAAAACGTTTAATTGTTTTCTGGCTGGCTTATAGTTTCAGAGGTTTAGACATTATCTTCATGACAACATGCAGGTTGACATGGTGTTAGAAAAAGATCTGAGAGTTCAACATCTTGATCTGCAGACAGAAAAAGCTACAGTGCCCCATAATGGGCATAGCTTGAACATAGGCAACCTCAAAGCTTGCCTCCACAGTGACATATGTCTTCCTCCAACAAGGATCTACCTATTCCTACAAGACCACCCCTCCCTATGGGCCAAGAATTCAAACACATGAGTCTATGGGGGCCATTTATATTCAGTCTACCACACTATGTCCATTGTGTAATATGGGTCCCTGACTGAAGTGCACAGCCATCACTATGTAACAGATTCTCAAGAGTGTGTCTTAAATGTGTTTTTTCTAATTTGGTATTCTTTCTGTCTATATGCTATGATTGCTATCTCTATTTCATGAGTTTATATATTTTATATTACATAAAAGTTCCTGTATTAACAATGATGGAGTTGTAGTCTCTTCTTCCTGATGTCAGTGCACAGATTTCCAAACATTTCCCATCCTTCCCATTTCAACCTATGCATAGTTTAGAATCAGAGCTGGTATCTTGCAGAAAAAAAAAATGGTTGGATTGTGTTTTAATTTTAATTCTACTTTGTAAGATCTCCAAATTTTGAAAGGTATCCTGAACTTATTTTTCTGTTAAGAGCAATTTCGGAGGAAAAAAGCTCATTTGAACATCATTGCTATCATTTGTTGTAAATCTGACTTGAGTTTTGTATCCCGTTTTTACTATTATAGCTTTAGACCCACTTTTTGGTTGAGATCAAGAGTTCCATCTCCTGATGCTACTGACTTTAGGGTTTGAAAATTTGTCTTATATACCATGATTCTCTTTCATTTCCTCATGTGAATTATTTCCAGCTATGACTTCAGTGGTAACCATGGAGATAACAGTTCCCATCTCCACATAATAAAGAGGAATTTAAATTGGCTCTGCTTTAAGTAATAAACGTAACAATAGTTTTCTAATACAGTTCTTAACTCTCCTCCTAGATGATATGGTCACAAGTTTTGACTTCATATATTATGTTACCATTAGTATATATTCATATTTATTGGCTTCTAAATTATGTAAAAGTATAGTTGGGGTACTAATACAGAATTTATTTTCTTTGTATAGGTGGGATTAGCTTCCCTGGAGTTGTTACTTCTGTCTTTAGAATGGAGTTGACCAAGTTGTGTTATTTTAGCTCAGAGCTGAATGTCACTGTGGTTTATTAAATAATTTATCTTTGGTTTATGTGTGAAGGTTGGGATCTCTACAATTTCCCAGCAAAATTGTGTTGTGTGTACAGGTAATAACTTAAGCAACAGGCTTGCCTTTGGTCAATTGCTTTAGTATGTTAAAGAAGTCCTTCTCCAGCTCATGCCCACTGCTTTTCATGAGAAATCTGTTGACAATCTTTTGGATCCCTCATCTATGTTCTTGTATCTGCCATAATCTGCCCTTCACAATCCCTTCAGCTCTGGAGTTCTCTTTGTGTGTGTATTTGGCAGTTATTAACATCCCACTATTATACTTGGTTCAATTTTCTTCATTCATGTTTATCTCTGTTCCTTAAACTAGGTATTTTAAAACAATGAAATACAATGTTTTTTTCCTGACACTGTAATGATCATATAACAAAAGGCACTAGGATATTTGTAGTTTTGGTTATTATACTGTAAAAATTATTTTATTAATGCATTTTGTGCATGTGAGGGGGCATGCATTCAGTACAATGTAAATGTGGAGGTCAGAGGCAGCCAAAATTTTATGGGTTCTGGGGATTGAAGTCAGGTTGTCAAGCTTGTGCTGCATGCTCTTTTTCTGCCCAGCTATCTTGCCAGGCTGTACTTCAGCTCCTTGATCTCTACTTAGCTGATTTATAATGTCTATCTCTTTACTGAGAACACTTGATCATTTGGGTGTCCTTCCCTGGATTTCCTTATCTCTTTGTAACATTTTTATATCTGTGAATATATTTAAGAATATATTTAAGATGGAGGACTCTGCCTTTCTCTGAAAACTACCACCTGTACTTTTATTTATTGACAACGTTCTTGGCTTCACTATGGTTGGAGTGTACTCTCTCTTCCTTTTGAAAGCTTGGTAAATGTTTGAGAAAATGGGAAAGGCTGAATGTTCTAATGTAGTTTCTATAGAATTCAGTTTTTATGCCCCTTTCAGGTTTGTTCCCTGGCTATTTCTTAATGGTTGCATTAATTTTCAAAGCCATTCCTTTGAGTCTGTTTGTTGTTGTTGTTGTTTTTACAGTACATGCTCTCTGATCTGTTTCCTAAGCTTATGTTTAGTCAGAGTTTCTTTTGATGATCAGCTGTATAAAGCTAAAGTGAAAGAGAAGGAAGGAGAGAGGGGAGGAAGAAGAAATAGCTTGAGGACAGAAAGAAAACACTAGAAATACCCATTTGGAACAGGAAAGAGGTGAGCGGACAGAAGAGGAAGAGAGGGGATAAGGAAAAGAGGGCAGCCCCTGTTAATATTCAGGCATGTGTACTGGCCTGTCCTTGGTGTTCTGAAGGTATACACCCTCAGTTGCAGCCACTAAGAGCACCATCTGTGTGCATTCACTATGTTCCCTTTTAAAAGGTCCCTGCCCACCTCCCACCACCCCCTTTCTTCTCTCCTGCTGCTCCTGTCCCTAGAAGCAAGTCTCGTCCCTCCCCTTTCCCCTTTTTATGTTCCCTTCCCCTAATAAAAATCCCCTCTGCTTGAACCCTGTAGCATGGTGCATGGCATCTTTCTCTCATGAGCTGCTTTTCTTATATTATAATAGCCCTCAACCCATGTGCAGACTGATGTCCTCTGGGACTGCTTGGTCCTTCCTGGAGTGGCTGCTGTTTCTGACCCTACCTGAGCTTTCACTAATGGCTTCTAGAACACACAGTATGCAGCAAGGTAACACAGAATAGGCATTTCTTAGGACTTCTCTGAAAACATTTCCTGCCATGGACATGATTGTGATTTCTCTGCACAGCTCCATTATGAATGTCCTCATTTGCCAGAGAAAGCCCCCCTCCAAGGCTGTCATTACTTCATGCTTTATTTGTCCACATGACTATCTTTGGACTTACTTGGATTCCTGGTTCATATACATTGTTTCTGAGGAAACTGTCCTCTTCTGCCCGGGACATTTATGAAGTGAGTGAATTCTCTCAGCTTCACATCCCCACCACAGTGTTGATGGGATTTATATGTCTTCTTTGCATATAGCAAATAAGAAGTTAATTGCAAATAATTAATCTGTTTATTTCCTGTTAAAATGTTAGTATGAGGAAATGTAATTTTAATTATGTTTTAATTCTAGTAGTCGCAGATTCTGCTCTAAAGCCAGAACCAGAAAGACAAATGCCAAGCTTCCTCTCATATGTGGATTCTTGATTTTAATCTTATAAGTGAATCTAATAAGTGTGTATTTATGTATATAAACTACCTGTGCATGTGTGTGTGTGTGTGTGTGTGTGTGTGTGTGTGTTTGTGTGTGTGCAGGTGCATGTGTATTGAAGCCAAGGGAGATTGTTGCATGTCCTGCTTTCTCACCCTCTGCCTTATTCCTTTGAGAAGTGATCTCTTGTGTAACCTGAGCTTGGCCATTGAAAGCAGACCCTGAAATCCTCCTGTTTCCATTCTTCACAAAACTGGAGTTCCAGCCCTGAAGCCCATACACACTGGAGGGATTTTATATGCCCTCTAGGGATCTAAATTCAAGTCTCCTTGCTTGTGTAACTCCGTCTCCCTAAACCAGGACAGACTTTTGTACAAAGGAAAAGGACTAAGTAAGTACTCAGGAGTCAGTGGCTATGGATCCTTGGATAGTCAAAATATCATCTTCTCATGAAAGCAGGACTTTGGTGTAGTGTGTCAAGTGCTTACTTAGCCTCATGATTCATGGCTACTGTGTGGTGAAAGTCATCATTTTACACTTGTCTGTCAGGGTCCAAGGAGGATCTCCAGATTCTCTTTCTCCTTGACCAAATTATCAAGGACTGAAGAATAAGTCAAAAGCATGGGAGAAGCAGGGCTGGAAGGGGCTTTTCTGAAGTTAGCTTGTGGCTCACTTAACCTGTATCAGGCATTTACTTTGATATCAAGGGACAACTGAGATAACATGAGAGAATATGACTCACATTAGCATCTTTTCTATTCCATCTCCCACTGAAGCTACTGGCTGTGTCTACAGCATGGAGGAGGTGTTTCTCTTGCAGAAGAGAGAAGACAGGACTCTACCCTGGATATTCACTTCTTCACTCACCAAGCAATCAACAAACTCTACTTCTGGATCAAACAGGATGAGGGGGTAGAGCTAGATGGGGCTGGCTTCTTCCTGTCTCTCTCCATGTAGAACAGTGCAACTCAGCCATCTACACCCAACCCTATGATCCTGTGTTCACTTGCCATTCATCTGAGCTACTTCCTGGATTGGATTCCTAAGGATTCTCAAGGTTTTAATGTCTCAGATTTAGAATAGACAGAAGGAGCTTCAAATATGAGACAATGAAAAGATAAACAGAAAATGCCCCAACCCAAATTGGGGAAAGTCATCTCACATTTGCACAAAAAAGGGCAAAATTACAATATGGGAAGTAATTTTTGACCTTGGAAAAACATTTTCAAATCACAGGCATACATGATCATGATGTTTTAGCATAGGAATGGTACTGAATAAGAAGGGAACTGGTCAGATCTGGTAATATTCTCAGTGATATTATACTTCGGGGGGAAAGTGGCTACAGAGCTATTTTTAGAGAATAACATTATGGAAAATACACATCTTCAGTACCCTAAAAAGCTGACACTTGATAAAGACCACTTATTTGCAAATGCCTCCATTCAAATACAAAGTGGTATTTAACATACATGAGAGTTCCAGGGGAAAATGTCTGAATATAGATTTTCTTGTGCCATTTGTGTTATGATTATTTTCTGCCCTGGGCAGCTTCGCTCCAGAAGTTTCACATTGTGATCAGGAGCCCTGCAGTCTGTGTGCTGGCTCTGAGTGGTTATCTGCAACTATTTTAATGCATGTCATAAATCACAAAGGGAAGTTTCTATTTTGAATCAACAGAAACAATTAGGAACCAGGATTCTAAGCCTACTTTTGAAAGTCCGATGCCTGCGGGTCTTTGGTTCATTTAAATCTCACAGTTTTAGAAGCTGTCAAGAAAGAAAAATAATACCATGTATATTTAAACAGTGATAGACAGGTAGAGTTAGGATTTAAGGAACAGAGCTAGGATACCTGTATGGAGGGAAATGACACTGTTTTGCATGTGTCTGCTGCAGTATTAAAAACACAAAGAAACCAACAAAAACATAACTGTCCAATGCCGCGATGGTCCAGTTTCAAGGGAACTTGAAACTTAGTGACCCTTACCTCCCATACACTCCCTGTTTGGGGACCTTGGGACTTTGTCCTCCTTTACACTTGCCAGAGTCTACACAAGGAAAACCCACTTTCTTAACTTCGGTCTCCTCTTGTTTTGTCCTCTGACAAATCTCACAGAGTCTGAAAGTCAGTGGGCAGAATCTGCGAGGGGACAGATCATGAGGAACTCTGTCTCTACCAGCAAGTAATCAACATGTGTCTCCTGCTGCAAATGATCCTACAGGTGGGGAGAGGTTGTTCCTGGCAGATGCCGTCTCTCCTACAGCTGGAGAGATGGCCAGTGGCTTCCCCCTTGCATTAGATCCTTGTTTTCAACCCAAGGAAACAGCAGCAATGGGAGTCTCACATGATACCCACTGCATATTTGTTCCCAAGGTGCACTGATCTTGGAAATTAGGCTAACTAGAAAATCAAATGCTTCCCCCCCCACCCCTTTATCTCCAGGTTAGCATAAGGCTGGAGCTGTGTCCCTTTTGTCATCCTCTGGTCCCCTTCTAGCTTTCTTGAAGGTTGTCTTAAAACTTGTACTCACATAGTCTCTCTGTTCTTTATAAGTGGGGTTCAACTTTATTGTTTCTCCCCTTGTTTTTCATAATCTACTTATTTAACTGGAAAGATTAATGTTAATAAATTGATGATTACAGTTTTCCTTAATTCAACCATAGTGTATTTGCTGTTCAGAAGAACATGAGATTTTAGGATTATCTAACTGTGATAGAGAACACTTAGCTAAAATAGTCATGGCCATGTTAGTAGAATAACTGGATTTATCTCCCATATGAGCACCTGGCCCATTGAATGTAGAGAGTGGAAGGGGACATGTGTATTTAATTAAATTGTGAAATAGGTAAGCAAATAGAGTGTGACTTTGAGATACCAATGACAGAGGCCATTCATACAGGACAGAAGATAGTGAACATCTTCTCTGAAGGAGATCAGGATTCTCTAGTGGACTTTAGGCCTGAGTCCCCACTCTGTAGCTCTTATGTTGATGAACAACTATCCATATATTCAGGAACCTGGATGTTACATGGTCTCTGATGAATGCATGGTTTATTCCCACGTGTTTTTCTACAAATGACCACAAGTATCACACACTGGATGAAGATCATTACAGAGAAATTCTGTGATGGCTAAGTTGACATTCCCTAAGGCCTTCTCCATTACATACTAAAAGTAACCCCTAGAGGCTGGTTCTCACATTTCCTCCTAGATATGCCTACTTTTCTATTATTGATACAGAAACAAGTGCATTTTCCATAAACCAATGATTAAGATACCTGTCACTCTGTTCCAGTCAGTCAATTGACCTTTGTGCAGACATTTTCAGTTGTGGAAATTTGAATGGAAAATTACTTTCTCTCACTATCAGGGCAATCATTTCCCTTTAGCTTTTGCATCTGTCCACTTAGAACTGCATCCTAATTCTCCTGTTGTCTCCAGTAGCATCAATGTTCTGATTCATTATACACCTTAGTTCAAACAATGTGCAAAAGTGCTCTTGCATATATGGCTGTATTCCTTTCTTCTGTAACTATTTAAGGCACATTTCATGGCCGGGATTCACATGTGATGGTGACAGCAAAGAAATGAATTAGTATTGTCCTGCAAAACAGATCAATATCTCTGCTTGTATTATTACTCAGGCAGCAGGCTACTCCACTCTGGACCTCATTTCTATCCTACAGCTTTGGAGGATAAACCCAGGCAAAGGAAGAAATGCTAAAGAAAACCAAGTACCTCTGTTCATAGAGGAAAGAAAAGCTTACTCTGTCAGAGTTCCATTAGAAATCAGTAAAATAAAAGAGCACAGAGTTCACTATGGCTGCACGTTTTCTCATTCAAGGCTGAAGACTTGAAAACCAGTCCATTTCTTTTTGTCAGATTTCCTACAGAATACACTCTCATCTCCATGGAATTTCAATATCATGCATTATTGCTTTAAAAATGTGGCAAAACCAAGATAAAGATAGGGGTAAGAGCTGGAGCTTTGATATCTGTGCAAAGCTTGAGACTGAGTTAAAAGTTGAAAGGAAAAAAGCAAACCCACATGTACTGGTGTTAGAGAAGGTGAATTGCAGCAGAGAATCCACAAATGGAGGTTTGTGTCTATTGATGACCCAGCGTGATTTATCTTATCAACCTCCTTAGTCTGGTCTCTCTAATATATGCTCAGATATTATGACACCTCACCCTATATGTGAGAAATATTAACAGCAATGATAATTCTCAGCAATCTCACACAATACAGTTTTATGAATAGCATGCGTATTCCTATCCCTCATAGTTGTAGAGTGTAGAGGGCCATGGGACTGTGCAGCAGTGACAACTAGTATTGAACAAGTCGAACCACTAGACATCGTAGGATAGTCCTACTTGACAAAGCTAACTCACCAGGCATTACTGGGGACCCACACTTGGCAAAGCCATGGGTTGAATAAGTGACTGCTGGTTGTTTTTGTAATCTTCTCAAGTACCACTGCCATGCCTTCCTAACAATAACAGCTGTGGGGTTCTTTCCAAAGCACTTTGGTGGTGTGTTTTATACTTGTTGGGCACACATACAGCTGTGGATGTTCAGGAAGTTGACCATAGGATAAACAAGAAAATTGTTATAAGATTCTCAGTTACAAAGATAGCCTTTCACACAGATAAGCTAACTTTACACTTTAGACCAAATTTAAAGCAGCCTGCTTGCCCTTGGAGACAATACTTGGATGCCCCTAGAGAGAAATCAGGTGCTGTTATTCTAATTTAAAGCCAGAGTTGAAACAACTTTAGTCTGCACATAATCCCAGTCAGGCTCAAAGTGTAGCTAATTGTCATTGTTAAGTCTTGACTTTTAATGTTGTTTCTTTTTTCTTGGAACCCTCACCAACTTAGAGCTGCATGCATGGGTCACTTTGATATTCCTAGCCTGAGAGAAACTGCATGACTTAACTTGTGTTTTGAGTTTGGGTAGGGCCCTTTAAAACAAACTATAATTGTTCAGAGTTTGGCTGTGAGAGGAGGAGACAGTGTCGAAGAGGCAGAAGGCAGAGAAGGGGAGCAAGAAGGCAGAGAGGAAGAACAGAGGAGAGGAGACAGAAAGAGTGGAATGTCGAGGCAGAGAGTAAAGGAACAGCATTGAAAGGGTAACAGAGGCAGAAGGCAAGAGAAGCTGCTATGGGAGAGAGAAGTGTGTGAGAGTTGAAGAATAAGCATAAGAGAAGCATGAGAGAATGAGTGGATGAAAGCAGTGAGTAAAGAATGAATGAGTGATGTAGTAGTGTGGATGTGAATGACTGTGAAAGAGAGACTTGTTCCTCCTCAGAACCCAAGGCAGAGATCGATCTTAATGCAGATGTACTACAGCCTCACTTCTCAGTAGCACTGGCTCAGCAGGAAACTCAGAATGACCAATTGTTCATGAACAAATTGATCTCACTCTTGTGGTTTGGGTATCAGGGTGGTAGGAAGGACATCCCCATAGTCACATGACAGCACTCTTACCTTTGGCATTGAGACAGTAAGTGAATTCTATTCTGACTTATGAATCATCTTTACTACTTCATGTATCCCCCTCTCAGGACTTTGCAAGGAATCCAACTCTGCCACTCACAGCTCAGCCGAGAGAAATTTCTAGAACCTTGACTCAAGCTTCCATTACCCCATTGCTTTGGCATTTTTGGGTGCCTACAAAATGAGGATCGTGTGGATTGTGTGCCCAGCTCAAGAAGTAGCTTGTCCAACCTGAACCATAACTTTAGAGGCCTGTGGGGACCTGTGGGAGCCCAGAGGGTCTGAACCAAGGGACCTATTTCCACATATGGTTGTTTTCAGAGAGGAACCAGTTTGGTGATACTCACAGTCCAAGCTCTCCTTCAAAATGGATTTGCACTTTTATTTGTGTATGACTACACATCCCCATAGCACTTTTCCAAATGTCCTCAAGTACAGTTTGAGCTTCCTCTTTGGTTGCATGGCAGGTAGTTTGCACCTTCTTTATCTTTAACTTCAGGCTCACTCATATCCCTTTCCATGAAACTGAACAGTTTTTCAGACTTTTCTAGTTGTTGCTCTGGCTCACTGGAAACCTGACTAAGAGGAGAGAGCAGTAACCATTCAATACACAAATTCTGCAATTCCTTGAAATTCTTTTACTGCATGAATTAATCAGTTGCTTTATATTTCACTCTCATTTTCTTAGGACATGCAGAACACAGGCAGATTGTCTAATAAATTGGAACACTAATGACCTCTCTCCATTCTTGGTAGAGCCCTATTTTCCCAAGTCCACTACTCACTGCCCACTCCCAGGCCTGCAAACCTTATGAGCCTGCCCTCTACACTATATGCTCTATATGATACTGTTATGAACCAGCACAGCAATGGATGGGAGAGCTATTTATTTATTTATTTATTTATTTATTTATTTATTTATTTATTTATCTCTCTCTCTGCAATAGAGGCTTTCTCTTACCGGAACTCCAAATGATTCTACATTATGACCTAAGCCAGCACCCAAGTTTTCCAGCACACATGCTCAGGGTTAAAGAATGAGGCAACCTGTCCTTGGCACCAGTGTTCTGTGTTTATCTCTTTCCTAACAGAAGAAGATAACTGATTGAAGCAATATGGGAAGGAGGGGGGTGCAAAAGCAATGTGGAGAAAAGAGCAATGAGGGTTATGTAAGAGCAGTGCAAGGAAGGAAGGGAAGGAGGAAGGTGGGAGGGAGGGCTCATTTTGGCTCATTGTTTATAGAGATATATTCTACCATGTCAGGAATAGTATGAACGAAGGAGCATGAGGTTGGTCACGTTGCTTCTGTCCACAGGCAGCATGATCTAGAGATGGGTTGCATGTCTATTTTGTTGCCCCTTTCTTACTAACCTGTGAATGAGTTCCATCTGGGACTTTAGTAATATATCAGTTATTGCAATTATTGCTAAAATGGACTACTAATATCTTCATTTTTTGGACATCCTTTCCAATTTGTTTTATGACAGTTTATGTAGTTCATATTTAAAGTGGAAAGAGCTATGAAAATTTATTTTTTATATTGTTTCCTTTTGGAAACATCATTATTTTATGCTTAGGCACCCAATCCATCTGGGATTGAACTTGTATATTTTGTGGGACTGGAATCAGCAATTATTTTTCCCAGTTGGACATCTAGTTGACAATCCCATCCTAACACCAGCTCTGACAAGCCCACTCTGTTGCCAGTACAAAGCATGGGCTTTGTTTTAAGTCTGGAATTGGTAACTGGGAGGGTTTTGGTCCCTCCACCCCTTGCCTTCTGTTATGTTGGCAACTTAACTGCAATCAATCAATCAAATCCAAATTTTAATGACTGCCACATTCCAATCAGACATAACAGTAAAGAGTACATGATCTCCAATTTTATTCTTTCTCAAGATCTCATGCATGGATAGTCTTAGCCTTCACCGCTCAATTCCATCTTAGGAACGGGGACTTTGAAAACCCCTTGCTTGATTACAAAGTACAGCCAGGGATGATAGTCTCTCTGTTGAGAACTCTTGAGATATTCTTGAAGTTTCTGGCAGAGCCTATGGAAAAGTCTGTCTACTGATCAAACAGGACTCACCCTGCAAAATGCACCACACTAATTGGTACCCTGAAGGCTGACTGAATGTTCTTTCCTTGGAACTCTTTATGTCTGGTAACCTGGTGAGACATGATGGTTGTCTAACGATGACTATTTTCCAGCTGACATGTTCTGTTGAATTTCTTTTTTCTTTTCTCCAATTTATAATCAAGTCCTCACTTTTTTTTTTTTGATTTACCATGAAGTAAGAATTGTTAGATAAACCAGAAAACCTGTTTCCTTTAAAGACCTTTCAAATCCCCACAGCTTTAATATCCCCTTGTTACAGTATTATTGTTAGATTTAAATTTAGTGGAAAATGGGCTTTCTTATTAGTTCTTTGGTTTTAAACTCCAAATCCTTTTCATTAAATCATTTTTATTAAGATCAAGAAAACTCCCACAATCATTTGATAATATTACCGTGAAAGATTTGAGCTCACTGAGACCTGCTATGGTGATTTTTTAAAGTTTATAATGTAGTTGGAAATAATTCACTATTTACAGTACAACAAAAAAAGCTGGGATAATACTTGTATTCAAATATTTACACAACATGGAGTAATCAGAGCAAGTCCAGGTTCCTTGGAAACTTCCACTACAGTCCCAGTGTCAAAACATTTAAAAATGCACAACATGTTGGTGGGAAATGGTCCAAATGAGATCAAAGGAAAGGCTGAAAATAATCTAGAAATCACCCCATGGCTGTCATCAAACAAATTAGATACTAAAATTAACTGGAAAGGACTATTTTGTCCCTTTCTAAGTTGGTACCCAGTGCAGAGGGCCACACTTTAGTGGCCACCCCTTTCCATGGATTCATCTGACTTTTAGGTTTTATAGTTGTGTAGATGTTTAAAGATAACCAAATAGAGGAAATATGCAATTACGAGGACTAGTGAACTTTCCCCTGATAGTGTGTCTAGGTGAAGCAGTGATGGGAAGCACATGGAGGGCATATCTCACTGGGAGACCTTTGAATCAAAATGAGGAAGGGAGGACCTGAGCCTCAGGAAGGAGGTATTAGGTTGGGAATGGAAATAAAGAAGCTTCTGGATATCTAATGGGGAAGAGGATCAGAGGGCTATACATGAGCCTGTTACTAATCTTCCAGGTGAGATCCTCACAGCAGCTGCATCCTCAAAGAAAGCCTGACTGGAGTTCATTGCAAAAGATTGGCATGTGGAACTAGGTCAGGGATATGAGTTTGTCAATAGAGTTCCTGAGGTAGATTCAGTAATGCATACATGAATACACACACACACACACACACACACACACACACACACACACACACACACTCTCACTCCTGGGAAATAGAGGAAAAGGGCAACCAGTCCCTCAGTCCATCTCCTGCTCTTTCTCCTATCTCCTAGTCTTGCTTACGGGAAGTGCATGGCACCAAACATTTTCTCATCATCAAATTCATCTTAAGTGACACTGCCATCTCTGTTCTTTCTGGGAGGGATGTTAAATGCAGGATTTATGAAAAATAGCATGGTGTAGGCAGCTACCTGAGGAAATATGGGTGTTTTCTGCACTGCTACATTTCAAAGGTTTTCTTTAGTTACTCTGCCACTCTGATTATAATGTTTTCCTGACTCCATGCAGAATATCTGACCCATATAAGTAGAATACTGCTGGTCGGATATCCTGTGTTCATTCCTCTGCTATGCTACTATTTTCTTCTTAAACTGTCTTGTTTCATTCCTTCTATTTTCAAGCAGATAAACTCTATGGTCTTGCGTCCTTCTGTATTATAACATTCCTGTTAACAGAACAGGCTCAAGTCCATTTTTGGAAGGTTAACCATAGCACTTCCTATCCCTGTTACCACATGTCAAAGTCACTTAGCTGTTTCTAACCTGGGTGCTTTACATTAACTTTAAGAACGCTGATTTTATTTGTAACACAAAGTCTCTAGCAAAAGATTGATGGACAAAGGGATTTCGGCTTTCTGTGCAGACCATTGGCTGAGAATGTGTTCCTCTGTATTCTAAAATTGAAGTTCCTAAATGTGGTTCTATGATTCTCTTCAATTTAATCTTCTGTCATTCTCATGCTGTCCTTGAGTTCTGATGAAAATTAGTGTTCAATATTCATGCATAATGCCCCTTAATATATAATTAACATTTTTATCATAATGACAGTGATATTCTTATAGCTATAGCTTGATGGTTCCTAACATACTAATTTTGTGTTTTTCTACACAGGTCAAAACTGTGGGGGCCTGGTCCAGGGGCCCAATGGTACCATTGAAAGCCCTGGCTTTCCTCATGGGTATCCTAACTATGCCAACTGCACCTGGATCATTATCACTGGGGAACGCAATCGGATACAGCTGTCTTTTCATACCTTTGCCCTCGAGGAGGATTTCGACATCTTATCAGTTTATGATGGACAGCTCCAACAAGGGAACTTGAAAGTGAGGTAAAGTGCCAACTTTTTCTATCATAGAGAAATGGCATGGTTGATTAATCCATTTTGAAGGATAATTATAATTATATTCACACTTGTTTACCAGAAAATATAATCTATTATAAAAAAAAGTACAGGCGACTATGTCAGTGTCACATGGCGAACACTTATTTCTAGCTTGCAAACTTACTATTGAACACAGTTATCAGGTTGCTCATGATCAGCTCATCAATATTGTCAAGGTAATTTAAATGAAGTCACAATGGGCTGTTGTTTTTAAATAATTGTGGCTGTCAAAGAAAATAAAAGAATAAATGCAAGGCTCAACTGAGATAGCAACAAAGCAACCTCTCCATCCCAAAAGTGTAGGGACATTGTGGACTCTCACCAATACTGAATTCTGGGAATTCAGTTGAGACAATCTTCATTTTTATTTATTACAGTTGTGCCTTTCTTATGTGCAATCTTTGCCACAAGGAAACATATTTACTGATATGACTTTCATGTTACATTTTCCATTAGGCTGCTGATGTCAATGGGATGGTAATGATATCATGGCCCACAGAGACATACATCCATTTTGGACAATTTATCCATATCTTTGTGGAATGCATGCAACTCAATTGAAATTATCTAACTAGTTGAGAGATTTGTATCACTACAAAATATAAAGTTAGCATGTTTTCAAATATTCTTGTGTGTATGCTATTTGGGGTATATGTTTATGAGCAATTGGAGATAGCAGGTCCCTGCCTTTAGAAACATCTTTTTTTTTTTTTTTAATTCTGTCATACATAGTACAGTGCTGTCCCCATTTTTTAATAGATTAGGTGAATTGTTTTTTTTTTTGTTGTTGTTGTTGTTGTTTTGTTTTGTTTTGTTTTCCTTTGAATGCATGGTGGTTATAAAGACTACAAACTTACTGTTGGTTCGATAAGGGGAGTCCTGAAACCAATGCTACTCTTTGACCTTCACATCACATGTTTGTCTCTTAAAGATAATTAGCCAATAGCATCTAAGCTGTACAAAAGCTCTTTGCACTTGCCACAAAAATGCACTGTCTAAAATCTAACACTTGTTTTGTTAAGCATGTTGAACACCTTTTTCTAATGAACCAAGAATATTGCTTTTCTATGTCATAATAGGATTTTTCACTGGATAAACTTGAGGTATAAATTAATACCCAAACTAAGAAAATATATAAGTTTTAGCTTAGAGTTATTGGTTTCCCTATAATTTGAATACAATTCAGGAATACATACTTCCCTATATTTAAAACCTATCTTAAAATCTCTTTAATGTATTAGGGCCACCAAGATGGCTCTGTGAGTAAAGATATTTGTTCCCAAGCCTGATGACCTGAGCTCAGTCTCTGGAACCCACATTGTAGAAGGCAAAAATGGATTTCAGCAAGCTGACCTCTGACCTTCACAGGTGTGCCTGCTTAGCACAGTTTGCTCCTTTTCCAGGTGCAATGCATATCCCTGAGGCCAGCCAGGTGACATTAGTAGGCTTCCTCCTGTACTGAGTGATGTCAGCCTCTAAATGACTTTCCAATCTTTGTTGGATGATTTTGTCCTCCCCCATATCTGATTATGGTCTCTCACTGTTGAGGTAAAGGAAAGTGAAGTGGATGACCTTCCTTTTATGAGCCCTGGGGTAATGTTGCCCATGGTAATTGGCATCTAGAATGGGCTCTCTGACTTTGAAGTAATATTTATTTGTTCCAAATATGAAAGTAATTGAAATTGTCATAAATTTTCAACCATAACTCCATAGTAATATCAGTGGTTGGACAGAAATCTATCTGTATCTCCAGAGGAAAACTGGAGTCCAAAACGGGAAGGAATGGAGACCAAGGGAAACAGCTACAACATTCAAACCCCTTTACCCTCTCTAGCTCATAGAAGATTGGCCCCCATTTTCTGCAATGATCATAACAATGACAGAAGAATGAGTGCTGGAACATTAGGATCAGGTAATCTGCAATTCACATTGTTAAAATTTCAGTCTTTCCTATTATTCCAACCTGGGATGGTGTGCTTGAGTACATTAATCACTGAGAACCCCACTATTGCTGCCTATGCAGATGATAGTGTAGGAGAACGGAGGTCCAAGGGCCTGGAAAGGGTTCATCTGCACAATGAGGACATTAGATCAGTGATAACAGCTTGGCAGAACTTTGGTATTCCTGTCTCTATTGTCATTATGAGGTCTTGTGGGAGTAATTTGTGAACCGATGGCCAGATAAAAATCAAAGTATCAAACAATTTATAGCTGGCATGATGACTGATGTCTTGATTAATGCTTGGGTAGCCATGGTTTGAGCTATTGTGGATGCTGCTAGAAGATGATGGCCTCGTGCTAACTCCAGGTGTAGACCCTGACACCTGTCAGTCTTGACAGGTTAGAAACTGAAGGGGATTATATGCACATCAGGAGATTACATGATGATGGACCCCAGAGTGACAGGCCTGGTAGCCGCTGGAGGTAACAGCCTCAGAGCACCTGATGACCAAGCTGTCTCTCAGCTCCAAGTCCCCTTGCCTTCAGCTCACAGTCACCTAATCATTGCTGGGAGCTTGGGACAAAACCCAGTTGGCAGAATGTTCCCTAATGTATGTGAGTCCTGTGTTCAGTTCCAAGATCACATAAAACTAGGAATGATGGCCAACATGATTGCTTGGGATAGGACAAAGCCAACTATGCTAGAAATATGAGTAAGGATTTGGGGGCTTAGACATAAATGTCTATAACATTTTTTGCCATCCTTCCACCCAGTAATTTTAATATTTAGCCAAGCTGAAATCTAAAAAATACATGTACACATATTTAGGCATTCATTTATTTTCTTGAAACAGAATCTTACAATGTGGCCCTCACCCCTTCTTTCTCTGTTCCCCTCTCCTCCTTCCTTGTTTCTCTACACATGTCCCAAGGGAGATAGGGTAAAGTCTAACACATTTCTGGTTGTCATAGTTAGCTGGAGGAGTTTACTGGAATCTGGCAGCTACAATTATCAATGCTGATAAATTACCTACAGTGTATAGGATAGTCTTCACAGGGCACAGGATCATCTGCCATAAAATGTTAAAAATGTTGAGTGAAAGCTGTGAATGATTGCTTTTACTGCTTGCTTTGTGACTTTCTGGCAGTCTTCCTCTCTCTCTCCCTTGCTCTCTCCTCTCTTGTCCTTTCTCCTCCTACTTAATTCTCTTTGCCCACCAGCCATGGCTAGCCAACTACTGCCTAGCTATTGGCCATTCAGCTTTTTATTAGACCAATCAAGTGCCTTAGGGGGAGGCAAGGTGAAACAGCAACACAGATTTACATAATTAAAGCAATGCAGCATAAATGAATGTAACACATCATTACTTAGTTAAAGTAATATTTCACAACAGGCTGTCCACAGATTTTAGGAATAATGAAAGTTCTTCAATAGTCATTCTTACATTCTCTTTCAAAAGGCAATAAAATTATCATATTTTTAGTCCTTGGTTTCTGGGAAAAAGGAAGAGAAAGTGTCAAAAAGTCAGAATGGCATTAATTGACTTTTATTCTTCAAGGTAGGGGATCTGTAAAAATAGTTTGTTAAAATAGCTTACTGGGAAACTATCCATATTAATAAGATATAAAAGCTATAAATAGATTTCCCAGATTTTGAAGCCGTTTTATGTGGATGACCATATTTCTAGTTGAATGATTGATATTTTTTTCTGTTTCAGATTAATTTTTTTCCCTGCCTCATTTTGAACATTGCTTGACAAATCCAATTCCTACTTTTTCTCATATAACTAGCTGAGGGTTGAGACTACCTTGAGCATGGTAATTTTTCAATTTTCATTAAAAAATTACAAAATAATTTTTAAAAGAATGAATTCTGTATAACAAGATATTATTTGCCTACTTTTAAGTCATACACTTTTAAATTTAAAATATGAAACAATCCCATTTTCCCATAGTAGACACACTGGCCCTTCCCTTTATAAGCAAATATGCTATAATCTGAATCTGAATATATTAAAATATATCAGAGAAACAGATGCCAGGCTCAGTTTCTTCTATCAGTGTCTCTTCTATCTTAATTCACATGGCTCAAAAACCTGCCCTTAGCTTGGAGACCTTCAGGACCCTCCTGAGACTTCAATGGTCTGAAGAATGTATCTGGGTGGGAGGGAGGTTCTCTCTTGGGTGAATTTCCTCAGTTCTAATCCTGTCTTCCTTCTCTCTTCTGCCATGTCTAAGCATCTGGTTTCCTTGACCTTGTGTCCATGGCTCCTAACTGTTGACCTTTTGTCACCACTAAACTGGTGCAGAAGAGTTATTATATTTTTTCATAATCTTATTTTCACCCCAAATCCCCAACTTCAAAGACTATAAACACAATACAGCTATTGATTGGCTAGCTTGTAACTCCTTATATTATGTAACGAAATCTGCAATTCTTCTTTTATAAGTTAGTAAGATATGTCTATATGTGTTAATATATGTATTATATATACATATATAATTGTATTACTGTCTGTAGTTCATGTTTTGTATGGAAGTGTGAGTCAGAGGATAAAAAGAAAGAAAACAGGTGAACAGTAAGAAGAAAGTAGAGCTATAGACATCTGTGTCTTCACATAATCTTCTAAAACAACCACTTAAAGGCAGAGGCTCCACAGATCTTAACTTAAACCGATGGTTCTCTTATCACAAGAGCATTTCCTACAGATTCTGGTGGCACTATTAATGATCCTGAAAAGATACAAGTTGACTTCTTGATTTCTTTATACAAATGCTTGGTAATAATTTTGAAAACTAGGTTGACAAATTTATCTTTGAATTACAATCTTCACATTTTAATATTATAATTAGTAAAAATTGAAAGGTATCTGTTGCAAATTAAAATGTAATGGGTTTTTGCCTACAATCAAGAAACACTACCACCATCACCCTAACTGATATTTCTCTCTCACAAATGTTCTTAGGTACCATTATAGCCCATCTGTTTTTCTTTACTTTCTTTCTAGGCAATGGATGCATTTATGATCTCTATAGGTTGATTCCTATTGTTTAGAATCATTATAAGCAAAGTCACATGTCAGATGTATAGTGAAGTCCTGTAATTTAGCCTTGTGGAGGCTCAAGCAGGAAGGTTGAAAGTCTGAAACCAACCTGAGCTATATAGTAACATCCTATCAAAGAAAGGAATGGAGAGAGGGTGAAAGGAAGGCAGATGGAGAGAGAAAGGAAGGAGAGAAAAAGGTAAGGAAGAGGAGAAGGGGAAGAACAGGGGAAAAGAAGTGATGAGACGGGAGAAGAGAGAAGAGAAGGGGAGGGAAAGGAAGGGAAGGAAGGAGAGAAGAGGGGAGGAGAGGAGAGAAGAGAAGAGAAAGGAAGAGGAAGAGGAAGAGAAGAAAAAGCAAGGATGAACAGCATGGTCAGCTATGCAGATAACAGCTAAAATAACACAGCTGTCCCTTTGCCTCTATTTCTCCAACTGGCAATCTTGGCCTGGCTTTCTCTTTGCCTTTTTCACCCTCATAGGGTTCAGCCACATTTGTTTTATGCTTAATGAACACTTGTTTTAATTTGTTCTATTGGTTCCCCTACCAAAAATGGCACTCCTGTGTTAATTGTTCAACATAATGGGTTTCATTATAATACGTCCAGCATGCATATAATGTGTCTTATTATTTCACATAATCCTATAGTGTTTCTGTATATTACCCTTGGGGACTATTCATATTTAATCATGGACTACACAGGACAGAAGGATCATGTTATTTTGAGCAGTAACCGGCCTGATTCCCATGTGTTTGCACCATTCTCCATCCCACTTGTAATTAAGGAAGCTGGGGTACTTAGCCACTGAAGATGTGTTGTGCCCAATCGCCTCAGTTTTATCCAGTGAAGAATGGAAATTTTACTTTTAATTTGCAAAGCCATGATGGCTTACAGTGTCAAATCTTTCTATGTACTATTGACTGGGTATCATCTGCCTCAACATATTTTCTTTCCTTCTTTTGAATCTTAGGTTTCTGAGTAATTTCTAAATATTCAGAACACTAGATATTTGGCTAAATTATTTTAATAACATCCTTAAGTCTACACTCTTAACATTGTATTTTGAATGACTAATTTTTAAATCTGTTCAAAGTCCAATTTGCCAATTGTTTTCATATGTGGTTCATGATTTTATGTGTTCTATAATTTAAGTATTTATATTAACTGTGTATCCTGTGACCTTTATAAATTAAGTTCTTTATTCTATTAAGTGGTTCTTTGCAAGTTTCTTGGGAATAATTTTGAACATAGTCTAAGTATTTGCACAGCATTCTCCTTTCCTATTTTTTTTTCTTTTTGTCTCCTTTGTGCTTTTGCCATGAAGATGCATGGCCATACTGTCATGTGCTCTGCTCCATAGAGCAGGGAAAGGTGAACATCTCCATTATTATCATCACCTTAGGGAAGAGTGAAGAGCTGTACCATTATCTCTGATGTCATGGTCTTCAATATATCCTGGTCCTTTCCAACCATATAAGACTGCATTGATTCCCAGTCCATGCCTTATGTCCCCATGGTAATGTGTTCCAGTGAGGGCTCAGTATGGATGCAGGGCATTAAGAATTTGTTCTTCCTGCTCCTGCTTCCTGCTCCCCTGGCAGCAGAGGAGTTCTCAGAAACCATGGAGCACCTCTGTAACTGAGAGCTTTGACATATGGAGTCCATGGGACTTTCTACACTCTGATTAGCATTAAATGCTCTTTCCACAACAGCATCTGATTCAGCAAGGTTAAGCCCTGGGGTCCATGGACTCTTGCTGAGGATGCCATGGCTAAATCCATTCTCTCTGTCTATGATTCCTGGGTCATGAATCCCTTTCCTACCCTTCTTGATGTTAATCCTCTTTTCACAAATTATTGTATAGTCATTTTCCTTGTTCAAAGTACTGATCAATCTTTCATCTTTGTATTGAAACTTGATATATTTTTTTTTTACATTTTCCATGACTTCATTTATTTGAAAGCACCATGTGGAGCTGGGAATTTCATGGAGAACAAAAGATTAATATTTTTTATGTTTCATTTTAAATCTGTATGTTTTATTCCTTTTTTCCTAATATTACATTTATTCTGCAGATTGTGTTTATTTAATCATAGGTCTTACTTTTCAAGGAGCAGTTGGATATCATGTATTGTAGCTCTTGAAGCATTGTTGTGTCTACATTTGGTAAAATTCAACAGAGCAAGGGATGTGTCTGGAAGTTTATTTTAAGAATTATTGGAGAGTAAATTTAGTGTATTTGTTTAATTTGGAGATTTTTATGATCTTTCACATCTTCTTGTGTCAATTTTGGGAAAAATATTTTGCAAGACACCCATCCACTTAGCATCCATTTGGAAGGAGGTTGATACAAAGTCATTTTGACATTTCTTTACATCCTCTTGGGGGTCTATAGAATCTATGTATGTACTCAGTCATTATTGATACCTGTGTTGATGCTCAGTCATTCTAGCCAATGGTTTACCAGTTTTCTTTATTGTTCAGCAATGAACATTGGCTTTGCTACTTTTCCCATTGTCCATTTTTTCTGTTTCATTCATTCTTTTTCTTATCTCCACACTTTGTATTTGTGTTTACTTTGTTCATTGCTGTTGCAGTGGGGTGCATGGTTATTCTTTTTGCTTTTTTTCTTTTGTATAATTTTGATGGTTAACTTTGTATGTTTACATTTGAATTTTATTCAGTTTTTCCACAAGCAATTGTAGTAACAAATAATGTTGACTTCATTTTCTGAGGAAGCTATTTGATTTCAAACAAATAAGCTCCTCCAATTATAATGTATAACATGGAATGTTGCCATGATTATGACATGGATCCCCAAGAGCACTTTTGCTGAGTAGAAAAAAAGAGGGATACTATTCTATCAGGAGTTCAGTAGTTGTAGACCCTTCATGTAAGTAACATGGTTTTCCTGTGCTCTGTAAGGTAGAACAGAGTATATCCAGGCAGAAGTGGGGTAGGCAGCTATATGTAGGAGCTGTGTTTCACTGTTCTGTCAGTGGCATGAGGACAAGGGTGTTCCTCTGGGTCCCTTATTATGCTACCTACTCCACAGTAGTGGTCATGTGTAGTGGTTACTTTCTGTTGCTGTAATAAAACACCATGAGCAGAGAAACTTAAGTAATAAAAATTATTAGGCTTACATTTCCAGTGGTGGAGCTGGCATGTCAGCTGGAGCAAGAGGCAAGCTGATCACATCTCTCCATACACAGGAAAGAGAGTGAGACAAGGAAGTGTGGAGGCTATAAATTCTCACAGTGCACCTAGGAATGTACCTCCTTCTACAAGTCTCCCTCTCACAAAGGTCACATCACCTTCCCAAACAGTGCCACCAGCTGGGGATCAGGTGTTCTAACTCAGGAGACTGTGGGGGGGGGGACTTTTCCCATGAACCACAACCCACCTGGTAAGTCAAAGCGTGGATTAATAATTTCAAGGTAATAAAGTGTTCCCTTGAAAGTGTTTGTCAGTTCTGAGGGTACATAACTACAATTCCTGAGTTATTCACTTAATTAAGTTCATTTTGCATGTATTTAGACCCTTGTCCTGATTAGATTGTTCTCAACACACATTCAAGTATGAACTTGTTCTAGAAATGGGTACCATAGATATATAGTCACTCTCAACATTTATATCCCCACACAATCCATGGGGAATTTTGCTTTATTTCATATGAATTAAATCCAGAAGCAAAGACCAGAATGATTCAAATACGTATTTTCACATTTAGTATTTTTCTCTTGTCCCAGTTGGGAAGAGATGGATGAGCAGAGAGCTAAATAGATAAATCCTTTCTGAGATAGGATTGGATTATTTTAATCCCATCTTGGCAATACTACAGTTGGTGTAGTCTCTGCTACAAATAAAATATGGATTTATTCCTGTGGCTCCTTTTGTGAGCAACTTATTTGAGCCTGCCACGTCTATTCCCCAACATGCCTTTTGTATATAATAGGCTATGCATTAAATAAGGTAAAATGCATGATCCTTCAGTATTTTCTTTGTGCAGTGAAGTTGGAAATGTAATTTGGGAACCTCTAGAATGTCTTCAGATTGTAGAAGGAAAGTGATACTACTTACCTTCAGCTTTGAAATACAGACACATTTCCTGTATAGTAATTCAGCTACAATAACAATTGTCTGAAATCTAGCAGAGAATTTTAGATCCTTTTTGGGCAATGCTCCTGGCCTTGGAACTCTTGAAACATCCAAAGTCTTTGAGCGGGGGTGGGGTGGGGGGTAGGGGTGGGAGTGACTGGGTAGGGGGGAGGCCTATGCTACATGTGAGAGAAAATCCAGCAGGAAGTATATACACATACACATTTGTGGAACTACGTACTCCTGAGTTGAATGCAAAGCCAGTGTTCCACTGGTACAATGTGAGGTTCCTCCCTGGCTCCACTTATGCTTTTCTGCTGAAGTCCAAAAAAAATCCACATTGTACTATGACACACCCACTAACATCACACACACACACACACACACACACACACACACACACACCCGCACACACACACACACACACACACCCGCACACACACACACACACACACACACACACACACACACACACACACACACACACACACACACACACACACACAAACACCAGAATAAACAATGTTGATCCAAATAAAAATGGATGAGTAGCACTAAGTATTGATATGGCACAGGTTGTCTGATCTTACAAGGGCTTCAGAAATATGCTCCAAAGCTCTTAAGAATCTTTTATTAGATTCATACCACCAATGGTTGCCACAATTAAAAGCTAATTAAGAAATTTTTTTAAAACATGGAACTAATCTTGGGACATTAAAGAACTTACCAGGGAAAATAAAAATAAAGCTAGTTTAAACATTTTATTTAGAAACATGTATTATCAGAGAGAAGGACCTCAGTCCTGCCCCAAATAATGTGACAGACTTTGATGATCCCCATGTGAGGCTTCACCCTCTCTAAGGAGTGGATGGGAGGTGGGATGGGGAGATATTAGGGTGAGTGGAAAGATGTGGGAGGAGAAAGTACTGGGATTAGTATGTAAAATAAGACTGTTTTTAATTTAAATAAAAAGTTGCAGAAATTGGTTTCAAAATATGTATTACTAATATTTAAGTTTAAAACAAACTGTAATTTAAAAGTCCATCAAAGATAATAACTAATAAATTAACAAACTCAGAAGACTTAAATGAATTTGTCCTTATTGTTTTTCATCCTAAAAGTAACAGGAGATTGACTGGAGTTCTTGCTGACACTGTGAGAACATGTCCAAGGCTGCCCTCCAATATTTGATAAGTGACAGGTGAACCTAGGTGAGCAGGAATCAAGTCACGTTCTGTCAACAGACACTGAAGTTCTGAGATGTCCTGTGCACAGTCACTGGAGCTAGATCCTGTATGTCTGTCCTTATGTTTCCTTTTGTGATAAACCAAAGCTCTGGTGAGTTTCCAAGGGCCATATACTGTTGAAATGCAAAAAAAAAAAAAAGAATGTGCTTTTAGTTAGTGTCTTCAAAATGATGAGTATAAAAAAGGTGAATCGGTTCCAGCATAAAGTATTTTTGCACACAAGGAAACAGTGTTCTGGAGGTGATTTGCCAATTCTGTCACCACACTTGTCAGGTACAGTTCTTCAGAACTAAATGTTAGTAAAATGTCAAAAATGTCACCAGATGCAATTGGTTCCCAGGTTGGTGAGTGCAAAGCCCAAGAGCCAGAAGTAAGGATGTCTTGGTTATAAAGGTGAGAACAGAATGGGGTCAGGAAGCCGTGCCTCATGTGGACAAGAAATCACATGGGTTTTATAATAAAGGAAGGTTGGCTAGTGGTGGATACATTGCTGAGAAAACTGGGAAAAGGTTCTAGAAGGGAAGGGAGCTTACATATTTTGGGACATCCTTACCTCAGGTCATGAAATCATGTACAACAGGTTAACATGAGAGGAACATTTTGGAGCATGGCTAACCTCTGTCACAAATATAAACAGAAGCATATTTAAAAATGCTTTGCTTGCATAGTAAGATATACTCAGGAAGAAAAGAATGGCCTCTGAGCATTCTTAGGTTGTGTTCTAAAGATGAGGTAATGGAGCCTCAGTCTGTATCAGATAGTGTCATATGGAGAAGAGCAGATGCTGTTGAGGTGGGTTGGTATAGGGTTTATAGCTAGGAGAGTACTCATGTGGGAGCCCAGCATAGAATGGAAGAATGGCCAGGCCTCCTTCTCCATGCCATGAGTGTCGTGTATGGGACATGAAGCTTTAATTGAGAAGAAAGCATTATTTGAGCATTTAATTCACAGTTTATACTCAGCAGAAACAAGACAGGTAACTTTTGGGAGATCTTGTAGGACTTAGGAAGGACAGGAACATTCTAGACATTTTAGATGAGATTCTTTTCTCACAAGTTGTGTTGAGAATTAGTGAAGCAATTGGATGATTCTTTAAATATTATTAGGTTAGTGTGTGTGTGTGAGTGTGTGTGTGTGTGTGTGTGTGTGCATGCACACGCAATGTTAGTTCATGTGTGTGCACATGCACCAAATGTGTGCAGTTCCCTGGAGGTCACATCTGCAATTGAAAACACAGAGAGCTGTGAGCCACTATGTATGTATACCCTGGGAACTGAACTCCAAGCCTCCATAAGAATGTTAAGTGCTCTTAACTGCAAAGCTATCTCTGTAGACACAGTAGATAACTTCTTAAAATCCAATGATTTAACAATGTTTGTGGCTAGATTCTCAATATTCCCTTTTATGCACAAATACAAATGGGCTGTGAGTTACACAAAGCAATTTCATGGATAAGACCTATCTGAAGAGATCTGATAGAAGACTGTGGTCATTTTAAATTATCAGGAACAAGATGAAAACAGGCCTGACCTCACTGTGAAGATACACTGAATTGGATTGTCTCCTATCATTGTATCCTTAGGCCCTCAATGTAGTCTTATAGAATTAACAAAGGACCAATAGATACCAGCTGTTCATTGATACTGCTTCTAAGAAAGGCATTGCATGCAGTACTTGATTTGATTCAGTTTCCTGAACTTATAGTGTGAAGACCAGCTTTAGAAACTGTCCTCAGGCAGTGGGTGCTGATTGCTTGCCTAATTTATAATTTCAAGTTGAAAAATCACCAAACAAGGTATGGTAAACTTCTATGTCATAAAATTGGACTTCATGTTTCACATCTGTTGTTCAAGTGTTTGTCTGTACATGAGATAAGAAGAAAACCTAGCTATTGTGTGTTAGGTGCTTTATGACCACTAACCTCTTGTAGGGGAACTGTTATGTGAATCCATGGTAAAAGATGTGTCTGCAATGTGTTAACATCTGTGGTTTATAAGCACTGTGGTGTGTATGTGTGTCTCTCTATATACATATTCATGCATGTGTGTGTACTTTTGTGTCTGTGCATGCATATATATTTATGTGTATCTGAATATGAGCCTGAATTTGTGCTTACATGCATGAGCCGGTTTGTGTATAGGTGTGTGCACCTAGCACATATGTGTGCCCGTATATGTGCATATATATATATATATATATATATATATATATATATGTATATATGTACATATATATGTGTGTGTATGTATGTATGTATGTATGTAAGAGTATGTATGTGTGTATTTGTGAGTCTATGTGTATTTGTAAAGTGTAAATACATGTGGTATATATGTATGCATATTGAGTCTGTGCTTGTGTGCAGGTATGGTATATGTGTATATATTCATGTGAGCCTGTATCTGTTTGTGAATACTGATGCGCCTATTTATGTGTGTGTGTGTGTATTTGTGTGCACACATTTATTTACTGTTATTTTCCTCTTTGTAATGGGAATTCAGCAGTGATGATAGACTTGAAATAGGTAATTGCCTTTTCCTTTTATCGTGCCCCATTTATTTCATGTCATGGAGTTATGGAGTCACTAATAGATTATATGGTTTTGTGAATCAGAGACAAAAAGGTAATCTTTCTTATCTGAAAATAAGTATGAAATCATTAGAGTCCACCAGTTACAATTTTCAGGTTAAATTACTTTGTGCTGTAAGTATGATTATGTTTCAGATAAATCACAGAAAATTATTAACATATTCTGTAGTTTTAGGGTTTTTTTTATAAGACTAAAAGGCTGTATTTTGGGTATTTTTTCATGTGACTTATGTATTATAAATTGTGTGTATGTGTTTTAAACTATTCTGCTTGGTGAGAAACTTTTAAATCCTTCCAGTTCAAATGAGTGATTTAAGGACATGTTTGCCCAGTGAGCTATTGAGTGCACGTGTGACTGTGTATCTACCCTCAGTGGTCACTGTACTTTCATATATTCTTCCTCTGGACTTTACATGCACAGTCCTTGGGTTCTTCTATAATTGATGAAACTGGGTTATTGAGTGAGGCATGGAGAGAAAGCAACAGGTTCTCACTGACATACTGGGCATTCTGAATCCAAGCCACCTGTATCTGTAGATTCCCTTTCCTAAATGAGTTGCCTATTAAGGGTCAGAACATCACCCCAGAGAGGATTTTTTTCTAGGACTTTGGGTCTTGTGGACATTCTTCTTAGTGGTGTATCTTGCTTGTGATGCTGAAACTTGTCTTTGCCCAGTATGCTAATAGTGCAGCATCCTTCCTGGCTCTGGATAACATTTTTTTTCCCTAAATTGCCTATCTGGATGACATATATTTCCTTTATAAAACCATAACTTTCATGTGCATTGCTCTTAGTGTCCCTCTGTTAGCTCTCATCTTGATTTGCCAGTAAACCTTAGAATCTTTGCTCTATTGATTATTAATTATTTATGGTAATTTTTCATGCTTGCCATTAGGATGTGTCTTTGCCTTGTTTTACTAAGGACTCCTGGCCATTAAAGTTTGTAATTTAAAGGAAACATGTCTGGTGCTATGTTATGAGCAGAGATGCAAGTGGATGAAGGCGTTTTTATGGCACCAACCAGGCCTCTGGCTTCCAAAACATCAGCATTGTACCATTTCCTTAATAAATCTCACTCTTCATGTGGCCCCAATGTGATGGGTGAGTGGGAAAAGTCTGCTGGGGAACTAAATTGGCAATCACTTTTCTACCTTTTTTTCACTTGTGATTTAGTGAGGCCATTTGACAGAAAACTGGCTTTTGTTGCATGTAAGTCATTACGGGTTGTCAGGAATGGTTTCATGATGTCACTTGGCAAAAGAAAGGAGCAAACTCCGACCTCAGGTGAATTGACCTGAACTCCATTCTGGAACAGGGTATTCCCAGGCTTGGAGAGGGAGCACAGAAATCATAGTTTGAGAACACAACAACCTAGATTCCCATATCACATGCATGGACAGGAACTGGAGACTTCACTCAGTCCTCTTCAGGGTTTCTCTTATTAGTGTGACAACTGTACAGCTGACCTGCCATAATGTCTATCCCAGAGGATACAGTGTCCTGGAAGCATTGGTTGCACAGCTGCTGGGATTACTGTCTCTTTCAAAGACAACCAGTAACATACCTGCACACAGTCCACCATCTACTTCACAGTAACCAAGGTAACCAAGCAGCATGGAAAGGAAGTGGGCTGTTTTTTTTTTTTTTTTTTTTTTTTTTTTAATGGAAGACAAGTAAGATTCCATTGAGAGGTGCATGGCTCTGTGTGTGTGTGTGTGTCTGTGCACAAACATACAACAAAGCACATGCTGAGGTCAAGGGGAAATTTACAGGGCTGCCAAGGAATACCTTGTAGGAGTCAGTTCTCTTCATTTACTATGTGGGTTGTATGTAGTTTTATTCTACTGAAGAAATTATAATTACATATTTCAGTGAGCTCTTGCTTAGCCATATATTAGCTACCAATGAATAATTACACACACATACTAATGAACACACATACACAACTTCATTAGTCTGGTAATTGAGTTTGAGCAATATGTAAAGTTAAGGCATCCCTGGTGACTGTCTAACATTCAGTTTACATTGACATTGTTTTCTCCTTGACTGTGGTCATAACAAAGTGATATACATTTCAATGACCGTATAAGATAGCAGTAGTCCCAGAAATTTCACATTATCTTAGCAACAATTGGGCAAGGTTTTTGTGACTATCCTCAAGGGATACCTCAAAATCTCAGGCTTTATCCCTTGATGACAAATCACATCTTTGGTGTATTCTTAGGTGTAGAGGTAAAGATTGGAGCCCTTAATGCAATTAAAGATCAAAGGCATAGTAAAGAGTGAATAATTTCCTTTGTGATCAGAGTCTCATGAATTTAACAGAACTTTGCCAAAAAGAAAAAGAAGATAAATTAAAATATTAATCAAAATGTGACCTTATATTTGAATATTCTAAAATTATCCATAAATATTTTGTTCATTTAAATTGCTGTGCCCTAGCTTGGTGTTGGTGGCACATGCCTTTAATCCCAGCATTTGGGAGGCAGAGACAGGTGGGTCTCTGTGAGTTCAAGGCCAGCCTGGTCTATAGAACTAGTTCCAGGACAGGCTCCAAAGCAATACAGAAAAACCTTGTCTCAAATAAATAAATTAATTAATTAATAAAACAAAAAAACTAAACAAAAACCAAAAATATTGTTGAACCCATTAGAAACATAATTTGACAAAATAATGCTCTAACTGGTCAGTCTTGATTCTGTGCTCCTAAATATATAAGATCATATTGATTAACAGTATTTAACCTAGATTTTTCTGTAGACAAATTGAATATTTAGAAAAATTGAGAAATGGGTATAGAGAGATTGCTCAGTTGTTAATGCACTTGCTGCTCTTTCAGAAGAACCACACTGCCTCCAGAACCCACATGGCACCTCACAATTGTTTATGACTCCAGTTAGACTGAATCTCATCCTCCTTTCTGGCATCTTTGGGTGCTGCCTACATATAGCAAACATACACATATACTCACACACATACAAGTAAAATATATAAAGAAATATTCCACAAAAGAAAATGCAAATGGAGAGACTTCCATTTGTTCATTGCTATTCTGATCATAACCAAGTTAGAAGAAACTTTTCAGGGGAACAAGTTGAGATAACATACCAAAGCATATGAGCTAGATGGCTCTTAACCTTTTCTGGTTTTCAGTTCTCGATCTGAATTAAGAGTATGGTGTGAACAATTAAAAATTTGTTACTTTTATCATGTATACCACATATAGCATGTGTACAACATGTGGCTTGAATCCATTGAAATGTAATTCTTACTTATAAAAACATGAGCTAATTAAAGTTATAATACATAATGATAACCTGATGTCTGCTTTCTCAGAGAAAGACTTTGGAATTCATTTCCAACTATAGGACTGAATTTTAATTGTAGACATAAGTGAAAAGAAAATAATAAGAGTTGTTTATGCACCTTTTATGTAAGGTCCACAACTGCTTCAATACTGACAAGCATTCTTCTAGGATCTGTCAAACAATCTACACAAGGAATAGGCTATAAACCTCAAAATTTAGAAAGATAGGTTGCTCAACCTGAATCTTTATCATTTAGGGAATATGTTATCATCATATATTCACAAAAGTAGCCATTACACAGTCACTCTATGGCAGACATTTTTATTGAGTTATTTATTTATTTATTATACCAACGACAGTTTTCCCTCCCTCCTCTCCTCTTGTTCTCTCCCTTCTACCCTCCCACTTTTCCTCCAAATCCATTCAGAACGGGTAAAGTCTCTCATGGGAATAAACAAAGCATGACATATCAAATTGAGGAAGGACCAAACTCCTCCCCTTGCATCAAGGATGGGCAAGACATCCCACCATAGGGAATAGGTTCCAAAGAGCCAGCTCACTCATTAGGTATAGGTTCTGGCGTCACTGCCCATCACACAGATTCAAAGGGCCTAGTTCGTTCCTATGCAAGCCCCCTAGCTGTATGTCCAGAGTCGCTGAGTTCCCACAAGCTCAGGTCAGCTGTCTCTGTGGGTTTCCATGTCATACTCTTGACCACACCTCCCCACCATTACTCATATGGTTCCTCCACCTTCTTTTCAACTGGACTCCCAGAACTTGGCCCAGTGCTTGGCTATGGATCTCTGCATCTGCTTCAATCAGTTACTGGATGAAGGCTCTACAATGACAATTGGGGCAGTTACCAGTCTGATTACAGGGAAAATCCAGTTCAGACACCTTCTCCACTATTGCTAGGAGTCTTACTTTGGGTCATTCTTGTGGGTTTCTGGGAGTTTACCTGGCACCAGGTTTCTCCCTTATCACATAATGCCCCCCTCTATCAATATATCTGTTTCTGTTTCGTTATTCTTGCCCTCTGGAACACCAAGGAACTATGTGTTTCATTCCAATTTCACTGATAATGGTAATCTGTCTACAACTTCTAACAAGACCCCTTGATTAGACTTGTGGTCAACATTTAGAGACAAAACATCATAGTTTCTGAAATAATAGGTAATCCTCACCATTTAGGTGAGCTTGAGGTGAGATAGAAGGCAAACTCAAGGTTTCCCCCTGGAATCAAATTTGTCTTTAGTTTTGGCTAAGAATCAGAAATCTCACAAAAGTAAAAACAATAACA
This sequence comes from Phodopus roborovskii, assembly GCF_943737965.1. Classification (NCBI taxonomy): domain Eukaryota; kingdom Metazoa; phylum Chordata; class Mammalia; order Rodentia; family Cricetidae; genus Phodopus; species Phodopus roborovskii. The sequence goes on along the minus strand of NW_026126409.1, from coordinate 15,774,087 downwards.
ACAAAATGCAGCATCACCCACAAAGGGCCTGTGTCCCCAGATTCATCTTATGCTGGGTGTAAAGAAAACCACATAGTGTCTAACATTGGGGTCAGAATGCATATGTCTTTGAGTTTGTCTGTCAGAGTTCCTTTCTCTCCCACATCTGATCAAAGTGCATCACAAAACATTTGAGAATTTAATTCACCATAACAATCCCTTTAAGACAGTAACAATAACTAGATCAGCTCATGTATTATTATTGAAGTTTTTGTTCAATTTTTATAGTATGCCTGCTCCTTAAGTCCCGCCATGAATTGATTTCTTAGAACAACATAGCTTGAAAGCTACAAAATCACATATATCTGTCTTTGGATATGTGTATATATGTGTATTCCTGTGCATTGATACATATGTGTGTATGTGTGTGCTTGTACATGTATGCATAGATGTATGAATGTGTGTGTGCCCATGTATATTGTGAAAATACAACAGAGTGGCTCTCTGGCAAAGCCCACACACATGTTTAGAAGGACAGTCTCTTTACTCTTTCTTTCTTTTCCCCCCACCATCCCCCTCTCTCCTTGCCTTTACTCCCTCCCTCCTTCCCTCTCTGATCTCTCCTTAACCATCTTTAGCTTCTCTAACTTTGTTCTATTCAGGCTCTCCCTGACATTCTTGTCCAATGTAGTTATAAGCTGGACTTACCTTGGGGCCAGTAGTAGTCTACTTGCCTGATGGCATGAACATGTTCTTTTCATATTTGACATTAAATATGAGAATCTAGTTTTCAAAGATTACATAAAGCTGTACAGTTAAGTAGGAGGAAACATGAGCTCATTTAATAGTTGGATTTTTCTTTCTGAATTTTATATTTTATTTCACCCAGTGAGTTCTAAAAAAGACCATTACTCTGTTTTTATATGTTGTTTCTAGATGTTGAAGGTGCTAAATCCTATGTGATTCAAATAGAGTTTCCCAGTGGGTATGAAGGAAGTTCACAACACCAGTGTTTTTAATGCGAAAGGTTTTCACTAAAAATGTTTAAAAGCATTGCTAAATTGTGTGTTTCAAATAAAAGTGAAATTAAGATTCATAAAAAGGCTTTTGTTGGAATAATAAAAATATTCAGAAACATCCAATTGGGTGATCAGTCACAATTCCTGCCAGCCTTTTCTTCTGTTTCTCTAGTATATATTAAGCCATGTTTATAAGAACACAATCAGGAATGCAGTGTCCCTGAGTTCATTGATATAACTAACTCCAGAACAACCTGATCCCAATGAATTCATCATGCACTATGTTACATTTTCTTCTTATTTATTTACAGTCATGTCCAGGTTTGCATGGGCTACCAAGTGTGTGTCACACTCGCTGCCAGTTCTTGTCTCAAAATAACACAGTATAATAAGGAGAAAAATAAATTACAATTATTCTTTTAATCCATTCCTTAGAATTTCAGCTTTAAGTGAAATCTACCTTTTAAAACATAATTTAGTCATTACTAAAACTATTTGAAAATAAATCTTCATGAAGTCACAGTGCTTTCATCCATCTAGACTGTTCTCATGATAGTAGACTAAACATGAGCAGGCTTCCCACTGTAGGTTATCACACTAAATAATCATCTCTCCTCTACAAGAGCCACAGTTAGAAGGAAACATGGATAAAATGTTCCTTGCCTATTTTCTGTAGCCCATCTCTGGTGATATCATGGTTTCTTGTGAATTATATTATTGAATACATTGATGCAATTAAAATATCCATCTTGAAACATGGGCCACTTCTTCTAGCAATAGTAAAGTTGGCCTGCTTTCAAGTTTCTTGAACTCTGTTCAGCTTTTGTGCAACCCTTGAAAACTAGATAGATCTCTCCTGTCTCAGGGATCAGTGTAGCAAATGGTATTTGCTACCAGTTTTCTGTGTTCATGTTGGAGGCATGCCAGCCACATTTTTACCTGCTCAGTATAGCTTGGCTTTGTTCCTTGCACATATGCTAGGAACAGGGTCTTCCAAGTGGGGTCTTTAGCCTGCAGTTCTGTTGCTGAGTTCTCTGAGCTGCAGAAGATTCCATCTCAACTTCCTTTTCTCCCATTGGTTTGGTCATGGGCTTTTTCAAACCCCTATTGTAGAGAATCATCTCTTTCTTCTACAGATTTTTATTTCCCATTATAACCCCATTAGCATCAATTTCCAATAGCTCAGTGTGGGGATGCGGTGCCTGATGAGGGAGAAGTGGGAAACAGCCTTTTTCACTGGGACCTTAGAGGACTTTGATTAACATAGATTTTCCCGAGGCTCTTATCTCAATGAAGGAAATTGGTAACTTTGCTAACTATACTCTTTATCTCTATCCGTTTCCATATGTCTGCCCCTTGGAAATGCATATAAGCAAATTTCATTTAGAAGGAAGAGCAAGCGTCTTCCAGTGATATTGCTGTCTCGGAGGCTTTTCCCACACATCACAGTGTAAGTCCCCACACTATTTTTGATCACGTTGGCACTCTAATTAGACTGGCATTCATTTCCTGTGCTCTGTTCTCTGCTTCAGTCTATATGGCATCTAGAGTGAAGGAGCCATGCAGGGCTCATGCCTGCTGCCTCATCTGTGAGTCCACTATTCTACAAGCAAAGAGTACAAGAGAGAGGATGGATTGATTGGGAGAGCCTCTTAATGTCCCTCACATACTTTCCATTAAATATAAATAAGAGAAACTTATTCACTTCCCTTCTAACAAATTTTGGTAGAGCTTTTGTTCCTGTAGTGATGGGTTGGGCCTCTAGTCATAATGTCATAGTTGAGTAGGAGAGCCTGTTACCAGGAAATATGGTGACAATATGCCATCAGTCATACTTTGTAACCCTCTGGTTCAGTACTAGTAAGAATATAGCCAACTCCATAACACTTCCTCCCATCAACTGTGTCTCTGTACAAAGTCATCCCATGATTCCTTTCTTCTTCTTCTTTTTATAATTGTCCACCAACTTAAGGTTCATCATGACAATGATGCATCCCATGTGAAAGATATGGATCCTTTGAATGACTGGACACAGGAGACTTTAAAACTGACCCTCCAGAGTTACACATTGGGGTGTCTACTTAAGTTTGGACCCCACAGAACAAGGATTCCTACAGCTTCCCTATTTTTCTGGAACCAGAGATGAGGGGCAGCCGCCTTTGCCTTGTGGAATACTTTGCATAAAAGGAACAGTGTGATCCAGAAACTTCCTGAGAGCAAGCACTCAGCCAGGTCTCCTAAATGCAGCCACTCCTCTCTCCATCTACCACACTGCAGTTATTTCAGTCTTGGTAAGATAAACTCTCAGTGAATCAATAGACATGAGGTGGCAAGAAGCCTTTATGCTTGAAATAAGATGGAGTGTATCCCTTTAGACAGATCTGAGCTCATCAAGACACTGGATGTTGCCTCTCAAGTTTGTGCTTACATCTTAGACAGTGACTTGCTCACACAGCAAATGGGACTCTAATTCCTTTATCCTTCTGTGAACAGAAAGGAAGCCAGCCAATTTCTGTCAAATCCCCTGAATTCTCATTCAGTCCTTGGTAATATATAGATATATGGTTATTAATTTTGACACATACCCTGATGCTTCATTCTAATAATAGAATTTAAGAAGGAAAACACATGGGAAACTGGTTGTAATCCTAATAAAATATAGATTACATATACATGCATATATATAATACATATAATACATACTAAACATTATACCTATTTAAATAGCATTTAGGAAAGCTCACTAAGTATCAGCAGACTACTCCTGAATCAGCAAACCTATTAACTTGTACCTTATGCCTTCATCTTACTCTTGGCAGCAATGCTCCAGCCCTCATGTGTTATCTTTAATAGCCACTCAAACTCCACCTCAAATCATTCATTTCTTCCTCACCTACAGGGAGTTTTTCAGGCCATCCAGAGGTCCAATGTTACCATAAAAGGGAAGAGAATAGAGAATAGAGGGGAATCTCAAGCAAGAGTATGCTGATAACATTGTACTGTTTTTTTTGTTTGTTTTGTTTTGTTTGTTTTTGTTTTTGTTTTTTTAACCCACATTCTACAGACCGCATCTCAGCTTTGATACTGCCAAGGTCAGAGGTAAGACCCATAGCCTGTACCTAGGAAGCTCTGCCCAGTGATAATCCACAGTGAAAAGTAAATGGAAAGCAGTTCACTTGAATCTTGGAAAAACCCATCTATTTAAGGGAGTGTCCTTTTGAGGTCTTCTATTGATGTTATAAAACACCATGACCCATAAACTAAGGCGAGTAGAAAAGGGTTTATTTGATTTAAAATTCTGCATTATACTTGCTAAACCTGCTTTATTAAAGAACCCAGGACCATCGGACTAGGGATTGAACCACCAACAATGGGATGGGTCTTCTCCAATCAATCCCTAATTAGGAAAATTCCCTACAGCTGGATCTTATGGAGGCATTTTATTAATTGAGAGAATCCCTTCTTTCAGCTAACTCTAGCTTGTGTCAAGTTGACATAAAGCTACCAAGCACAGGGTGTTAGGAGAGGATGTAGGTGGCAGACATACTCAGGTCATTGTGTAGAAATAGTGTTCTGAGCAGCTATGGGGGCCATCTGAGAAAATTGCATCCTATGCTCTTAGATGAAGATCATTTACATATGTTGACAGTAATTGTGATATGAACCGTATGGAAAGGTCTCTGCTCATAACATCTATTGTGTAATTAATGACAACGATTTCTAGGAACCTGAAAAAAAATCTCCTCTATTTCTGATCTTGCTAGTCAAGGCCTGGACCAGGCTGGTGGCCAAATATTTTATGTATTACTGTTTCTAGGAAACAAACATGTAAAATAATTGAATACAATGCCTAGAAGAGATTAAATAGGAGATATATTTGTTGACTTATGAAGATATTTTGACAGTTGTAATTTTTTTACTACTTTCTAAACTTAATTAGTACAAATAGATCAGTGGTCTCTAAAGTTTAGCATCCTACTCAAATTGTTCTTCTTTCTTTTAGGATTATAGTCTATTTTAGGTTGTCCTGCAGGATTGCTAGTAATTCGTGGGTTGGAAGTCCCTTTGATGTCTATGCCCATGAGACCATACCACCCACTGTACCATGCAGTTTGCCTCAATGTCTTAAAAACCCTAGAAGCAACATGTTTCTATACACTTTCTGTCCTATCAAACCTGGGGGCTCATGGTTGCTCTCAAGTCTTCAGATTTCAAGATCTACCCGGAGACATACTACATCAATGAAAAGAGAGTCACCAAAACTAAAAATAGTCTGTGGGGCAGCAAGATGGTTCAGCTGGTAGAGAGGCTTGCATACAGGATTAGCCACCAGAATTAAATTCAGAGCTGCTTATTCCAATGTATATATATATATATATATATATATATATATATATATATAGAGAGAGAGAGAGAGAGAGAGAGAGAGAGAATAAAGTAAAAGTAATTAAAGTAATTAATTTATAGTTAGAGATTGTCTGGAGGAATACCATCTTAAATATGTTACAGAAATAAACAAGGAATATAAGAAATGCCATTTTAGAACATTTGTGAAAATTTATAACATGCTTAAAGTTTGATAATTGATTTAAAATTCATTTATATGCAATTTATTGCTTATATGAAGATATTTTTGGTGAATCTTTAAAAACCATTTCATCCAAAATAATATTAATTTTTCTTTTTGTTCATAATGTTGTAGAAGAAACTCCGCCCTATTGAAATTGCTGCATTTGTATGGTTAAAGTAATACATGCCATGCCTGGTTAGAACTCTGTTCACTTCTGTCAACATAAGGCAGGGTGATGCCCAACCCTCTCAGTGATATTGATGCTTCTTGTCAATGAGCATAAATCTGTGAAGCAAATTTAAGGAGCCTGATTCATAATATAATCAAGTGTTATTTCTATGGAAAGAAATATCTCTCACCTGGATGGCTAATGATCTCTAATAATGTCTGAGTTACCCCCTGAGCTTTTGGGGAAGATGCATGGCAGCTGCAGTCACTCTTGTGACTAGGATTTGATATTCTGTGGTCATGAAGAAGAGTCATCATGAGCAAATGCCCTGGGAGTATGAATAGGACAAAGTTGTGCATTTCCATCCCCTTATGTTACAGGGTGTCTCATGACATGGCTAGATACAGTCCATAGTGAGTGAAGCCAGACTTTGGCTGCACTTAGCTGATAATTTTACATGGTAAGCATGATGCTCAAACTGCAGGCAGAAAATTGTTGTATTTCAGCATGATGGCTGCAGAATTAGCTAAGAAGGAGAGTCCATGGGTGCTTAAGCATCAATCTCCACAGCTGGAATAATCCACTTGACTGAGACTTAATCACCCTGGTTTCACACTGCTAGTTGGACTGGGTTTGCTAAAGGGAAGGAAGGAGGATGGGAAGCACTTTTTATTCCTATTTCTCTTCTTTCATCTTTTGTGTCTCATTGAAGTATTATTATTAAAACTACAGTGAAGATTCCTAAAACTTTAGGATAATTCCTGTATATTTAATTTCATCAGATTTGCATATGCTCACAGCAGTTATGAAAGCACACACACAAAATCGTCACAAGCCAAATTCTAAGAATGGAAAGGGAAATGGGTCATAAATTCCAACCTCTGGGTTAAGAGCTATGGTAACTGATGACTGCTGGAGGAGGGAAAGTCAGTTTCCTAAAGCCATGCAAATATTGACAGGACTAAGTGGACTCAATGGGTTTAAAAAAGTGAGGTTTCTGAACTTGGGAAGGAAACATTGTGGGGGTGATGAGGGAGGACTTATAAGGGGAGATAAGCAGAGTGGATTAGAGCAAGATACATTATAACATGTATGAAATTCTCAAGCTATCAAAAGAGGGAAAATACATCCCTAGCTAACAGCAGTGACTCATAAAATCACCCATAGATATTACACTTACCCTCTTCTCGGTGTTCCCTCTCACTAATATTTGTCCCTGTGAATGTGTCACAAGCCTCTATCAGCCTGGGGCACATATGCTACTCTTCAGGCTCAGGGTCATGCAGTGTGTCTGATGCAGGTTACTGACAAACAAAAGTTACTCAGTTAGCTGTTGTACATTTTTAACTACATTATTGTTATACTTTTTACCATAATGTGTGAATTCACTTATTATTTGTATTACTTTGGCTTAAAATGTTTTATTGCCAATGAACAGAATTATAAATTACAGTTCAGGAAAGGCATATGTAAACCTGAAACGAACTATGTAACTTTAGTTGTAAGTTATATAAAATTAGCTCATAATAGCAAAGGGGGTGAGTTTGAGTTTTGATATAAGAATATACCCTTGGCCTTGTTCCCAATCATTGAGCATTGGTCTTTTTGGGGTTTTTTGTTTGTTTATTTGTTTTTTAAAGAATGCCTTTATTAGTTTGTTGAAAACTTAAATAATTTTTAAAACATATTTACATCCTTTCCCATAACCATCCCTTCCCACCCAATTTTTGGGTTTCTTATATCTTTTTTCCTCACCTTTCAAGTCCAGTTACTGTTGCCCATCTAGTTTTGAGAGCGCAGCCTGCCCTAGTATGTGGTCAACCTAACATGGGTGACATCATCAAAAAGAAATGTCATTCTCTTGTAATATCTCTAACCCTCTCAAATTCTCAAGCCTTTGAAGTGTGGTGTGATAGATGCATTTCATTTAGGGCTGAGAACTAAGAATCTTATCGTATGGCATTGATCTTTGGAGGGTCTCAATATTAATTCATGTTAACTTTAATGAATAGCTTTCCTAGTAAATGTTAAATAATTTTTCCAATCTCTATGAATAATAGTCATTCAGATTTATTTTAATAGTAAGCCCATTTAGTGGAATAATAATATTTGATTATCTCCTAATACTTAGGATGAATTTATCCACCATATCTTGAACACACTAATTGTATTAATCATGGGTTCTACCTCATAGAATGAGCCTTAAAGTCAGCAAAATGATTTATTACTCCTATAAGAGTCATGCCACTATTGCACTAGTGAGCACACCTTTCCAAACAAGTCATTGACATAGCTTTGGGGGTTCACAATTGGGTGAAACTGAGGTTTACTTTTCTCTTCTGGCAGTACACATAGCATTTTTTTCAGCATTGTGAGCACTAGATGGTAGTACAGAAGTTTTACAGAGCTTTCCCACATGGTTTCTCCATGATTTGTGACTCAAGTATGTGGTAATGTCAGCAACAGGGTCTTATCATCAAGTTCTGTGGTGTAGCCAAGGTTATTGACAATAGCTTGTAAATCCTGAGGACCTACAAGACCAATTGGCCAACAACACAAAAGAGGTAACTCATATTTGATACTGGAGTTTTTCTTTACTAACATGAACTATCTAGTTTGTGGTTTATCCCCTAGTTCTAGAATAACTCCACTAAACCTCTTTTTGTAAATGTGTATTATGTGTTTTAGGAAGCACCTACAGTAGTGAGTTTCCATGTGACTTTTCAGTGATTTTAGTGTATGAGCAGACTGGCTTCTAATTAACAAATATCCACCAGCCTCTACTCCTGGAGGCTAGAAATAAAGGATGTGCCACCATATCCAACCCCCTACTGTGGATCTCTAAACACAAGGGTCATCCTTGTTAGGGTATTCTCTCTATAACTTTGGAAGGCTTATTTTAAGTATGTATTAACATAACATATTTATGGTTTTTCTTAAATGAAGCAAACACTATTACGGCAGTAGTATGAGTAATATTGTTAAGTTCTACGTGAGTGAATTTACATTGTCACTGAATTCAATAAATTAGAAGAGAATCCTTATTGATTGTGGAAATATGGACAGGAAAGAGAAAGACATGTCTTAATGAGAATTCAAGCTCATTAAGCACTGCTGTTGCTGCTGGTTGCTTACTTCAAAAAGAACTTCAGTTAAAACAAATCTAGAGATACAATGTAATGTATTTCAAAAAGGAATCAAGGACAATAAGAGAATTAGCAATGCTACTGCCATGTAGATTCTGGAAGCATTTATTCCAGAATTAATTCTGAATTATTGTAAATGTTTTATCACAAAGAAATTCTTTTATGAGAAAATTACTCCTACTAAGAATTTCCTATGTATGATAAATACAATTTTAAATCATTTTGCCTATGAGAAAAGTTATTTGCATAATGGCCAAAATCTTAATATTTGTTACACAATATATGTAAAGCTCTCTCTCTCTCTCTCTCTCTCTGAATTCATTCCACAAATTACTTTCCAAGGGTGTCATGATACCATTCACTATGGAATCTTCTCCAAATCCCATCCAGAGAATAGCAATGTGCACCTGCTGTATGCTCCTAATTTTTATTTAAAATTCTAACCTAGATAGAGTATAGTTTTTCTGCATGAACAGGTATCCTTGGGAAATATACAAAGAGGGTAAATAAGAAGAGCTTATGCTACTTCAATGTTGCCAATTCGCTCTCAGTGTTCTTGGGAGCCAGGACTGCATTCATCCTTGCATTCAGAGACATCTGCAGGAAGTGTACCCTAGGATTTATTTTCTTAGCTGGGAAGTGGGAATGGAGACTTTGTGAAGTAAAGTTGGTATCATGGGCTACTGGTAGGATTTAGTGTGCAGTCCTGAGATTGGGGAGCAGAATACAATGCCCTTTATGAGAATGAGATGATGTTGGAGGGTGATGGCTTGTGAATTGGGGGCAAGGTCTCTGCGCAGGAAAATAAAGTGTGTAGAGTCTGTTGGGAATGAGATGTGGGAATCTGTGCTGTATTTTCAAATAGAGAAACACTCCTGTGTACAGAACAGCATTGACCTTATGTGGCTGTTGTACTTGTAGGTAAAGTGTATGGAGGTCAAAGGTTGAAAAAAGAAATAAAGGACAGCAATTAGAGAGAGCTGTGAGGTTACAACAGCTGGGTGCTCTTAGAACCTTCTTGTGTATAAGCCAGTGGTGTGTAGTCCATGACTCATAAAAGTAAAGTAACAAAGTACTTTTCAATTCTTATTTTCTGTGTCCATTATGAAGTATGATTATATCTAAATAGTAAGTGTAACAAATAATCACTTTAAGAGCTACAGATGATTGAAAATTTATCTGAGACTCTAAGAGCATTCTCTTTTATTTTGCACTCTCCATAAATGGACGTTTTTCTATGCTTAAGGGTGTTTCAATTGAGAAGGAATAGCATGCCAAAAATACATCATTAGAGCTCATACTATTATGCAAATTTTATCACAATCCTAACAAAGATTTACCAGCATTGAGAAGTTTTTAATTAATTTTCTTGTGCATGCTAAAAAGGGGGGAATAAATTAAACAGTCAGATTGATTCTATACAAATACCTTAACTCTCCTCTCAACCACAGGCATTTGACAGTACCCTTACTCCTATCTATCTGCACGTGTTTCAATGAACAACAGACTCTTTTATGCCATGAGCAGGAGTCATGCTCCATTGCTCATAAGGAGTGGGGCATGACTTGAAGGTATGCTGAATTTCTTACAGTGCCCAAGGAGTGGCTGGCAAGATGGTCAAGCTAATAGTCTAAGAATCATCACTGGAAACAACATGTGAGGGAAGCAAATTAACTCCATTAAGCTCTCCCTTGTCCTCCATTTCCATGTCATAATGAGCATGTGTGCACTTGTATGTAGGCATACACACACACACTTCATGAAAGTAAATTAAAAACCAAAAAAATGTAAAGCATTTAAAAATAATACTCAAGGATGAATAACCCTTTCCTTTATAAATATTCTCAGTATGTGGAAATAATTGAAATATTTTTATGAATCTCACAGAAATTCTCAAGCAAACAGAAGGATAGAGAAAAACATCAAGTTTTACAGATTATACTGACTCAAAATTTCTAAATACAGGAAGAAGTTTTAGTCTCACTATGTGAAAAATTTAACTATGCACAATTTCAATGATTAGAAAAAAGATAATTTGGAATACTCATAGATTACAAGAAAAGTGTTAATTAAATTCACCTGTTATTAGCAGATACAAGTTTGCCACTCATTTAAAGTCATGTAAATATCGCCTAGTAAAATAATATATGTACTTTTGAAATCATAGTGTTTTAATGTGACAATTCCAAAGCAATCCAATTATAGGTAACTGTATTTCTCTTTCACCACAATTTTGACAATTAATACAATTAGATAGAAGATGAAACTGAGGCAGCATAAATTGAAAAAAGAAAATCACTGGGGGTGTGGAATCTCCAATGACAGGATAGTTTATAGCACACAATAGGCAAGTGTTAAACTTTGGGATTTTCAATTGCTTAATAATGGGCTGGAATGGCACTATGCTATGTAGTTATTGGACATCAATACCTATATGTCTCTCCAGTGTCTACAAAGTACTTGTCAACTAAACATCTGCCTGTCTATGTCATTTATGTTGCTTCTTGCAACATGTTTTGGCTTGCCTTATATTCCTATCAAAATTATACTAACTGCTGTCCGTGTTTCCTCCCAAGTCCACTTACAATAGTGAACACAGCTTACCTTCTGTACAAGCCACTGCCCTCATCTTTTTCTCACTGGACATGTCACAAGTACTGTCAAAACCAGATTTATCACACCACTTTTTTTCCTTCTGTATTAAAATGAAGACATACAGTAATGTATCACCTTCTACTAACTTGTAAGGACCAGTTCCCTTGGAGAGCAGAGACCTCCATTCTCGGTGTCCTTGGTCACTTTCTTTCTGTATTCCCAACAGGTGCAGAGCAGACTCACTTGGCCTGCCATGACATTTAACAGACCTGCAATCCTGCATCAATGTGCACATTCATTTCTGGGATGTTCTTTTTCCTCATATTTTCCTTCCTTGTGCCTGCTTGTCTACACATAGTATGAGTAGATCTTTTGTGAATTCTCCCTGACCCAGGCCAGAAAGAGGTAACTATGTATTCCCCTGCCACCCTCAACTCTTAACCTAATATGTTCTTGGTGGACAATCCTATTTGCCTTGGGTAAACTAATGTTATTTTTGCAGCTCTACTCAGCCAATTCCGAAGAGTGCTTTTACACACAATGCTTGAGAGAAAACTGCAACTAAGGATGCCTTTAGACCTGATTGTTTTAGATTTTTAGTAACATCTTGACACTCATAGCAGAGCACTGGTTTCCTATTGGGGTTGTGACTAATAGTAAGGAAGAGGGTAAAATCGTCCTGTTCATATATACCCACAGCACAGTACCCAGTACTGTGTATCAACAGTCAGCATATTTATACAGTTTAAGACTTTCTGTGAACAACACTGAACAATGTGTGAAGTTGAATTCTGCTCAGAACACATGAGTCAATATGAGAATATAACATTACATTTCTATCTTCTCTCTCTCTCTTGTGACAAGTTCTCACTATATACCTCTGGCTGGTCTGGAATTCATTACATAAAGCAGGCATTCTCAAAATCATAAATATCCACCTTCCTCTACTTCCCAAGTGCTGAGAACATGGGATGTACCAACATGCCTTTCTATTAATAAGAAAAAAAGAAAAGAAACCAATCCTTTACAAATTACAATAATTCATTTGAAACTTCAGTATTGTCTGCATCATTAAGCATATGAAAAAGTAACATTCAAATACCAAATCACAGAGATGGTTCTGTAGTTAGAGCGCTTACCACTATTACAGAGGACCCAGGGTTGATTCCCAGCACCCACATGATGGGTTATAACCACCAGTAACTCTAGTTTCTGGGAGTTCAGTTCTCTCTTCTGGCATCCATGGGCATTGCATGCTTATGGTGAACATACATACATAAAAACAAAATTCATATAAACAGTAAGTTTTAAGATATCCAAATACACAGTATTTCCTGTGTTTTAAATATATTTTATAGTTTTTAGTACATTGTCGAAGTCTACAATTTTTAGTAATGTAAGTAACACTATATATATATGTGTGTGTATATATATATATATATATATATATATATATATATGTATGTTTACTTTGGCTGGAATATTTATTCTTAGTGTACATTGTTATTTTTTAAAAATTTCATGTTTAATCATATACATTGTGAAGTGGCAGAATCTTGGAGGGTCTTCTTTCCACTTACTACATATAAAATGTAACTTATGATCATGTTGTATACTAGGACAAAATCAAGTACTGTCATTTAGTAGTTGAGGTCCAAAATACAATTTGTCTAAAGTACACTTAAATTTTATAAATGTTTATTGAAATTCAAGTGTTGAAAATGTATGTATTTTGAATAATTTGTTTTAGGAATACTGGATCTGCCTGCCAATCTTCCTCCCAGATCCCCAGGTCCCATTATCAGAATCTCTATATTAGCAGGGACGACCCTGGGTAAGGACGTCCCTGGGTAGAACACTTGGAAATAGTACAGTTTTAGCTATCCCCACTCCTTTTAAGAAATAGAGTTATAGTTATAAGTAAAATCCATGGTTTTTTGTGCAAAAGGAAGTGCCATGTCCTTGTTATAACAGCTATTTAACAGTTAAAGGCTATACAGTCGATAAACATGTTTTTACAAAAGAAATACAAAAGCAAAAACAGAAACAAATAAAAATGTCACTAGAGTGGCCTGTTGAAACACATGGACACCATTTTACTTTGAGATCCAAAAATATCTGAGATTTTGTGGATCCAGGAGACTGGATCCCACTAGCAGAGTGGTGAATGGAAATTAAAGACATAGATAACTAGGTCAGATTTCAGAGTGCATCATGTCATGACTACCGCATTCTACAAATTCACGTGATTATTTCCAAAGACTCTTAAAAATCATTCTTCATATTCTTTGGGACCTTGATGATTTATATATTTTCCCAAGTTTATAGCTAAATGCTCTGCTTTTTTGCTATGCTAATTGAAATTTAGGAAGTGCATATTGGTGATAATGGCCTTCATTGAGCAATTCCAGAAGTAATTTATGCAGGGTCTCTACATTATGAGTACATGCTTAGCATATTGGAGTAGAGTGGGTTGACTTATAATGATAATAATTATTAGCTAGCAATTGAAAGCATGGTAAGTAAGCCTCATGAAGTCAGCATTCAAAACATGGCTTTTTAATGTTGGGTTTAATTTAAATGACTAGCAGAGTGACATAAGAGATCTACCTTAGGAAGATGTGTGTAGATTAAGGAGAGGAGAGCAAGGGCAGGCACAGTCCATGTTTTGAATGCTGATTTCATGAGGCTTACTTATCATGCTTTCTTATGGAGGGACACTTCTCAGCCATAATGGAGCATTTACAGTATGAAGACATGAAAACAGGATTTGTCCCCAGATTGACCCTAGGACTGCCAGGATCTTCCTCACTGCCTACAAAAGAGCTGGTGTGATTTTGCTACTGATACTGGAGATTCACACCTCCATGTGTGGCAGAACTCTGATGGTGTACATAAGTAAGGATGCAGCAGCCATGAAGAGAGGGAAAGGCCAGCCTTGTTGATGAAGAAACTTTAAAACTCTAGGTCAGCCTAGCTTCTGTCTATCATTCAATTCCATAAGACAGAAGTGCTAAGGTCATTTACAAAATCCAAATTACTATGGGTTTGGGTGTTATTTTAATTATTTTTGGTAAGAGAATGGATGTGTGGAAGATTAAGATGTATAGTGTAAACTGATAAGTGAATACCATGTTAGAGACCCCCATATCTATACAGGAAATAACTGTGGTATGATGGCAAAAGCTGGATCATTATATTTGAATTAATTTTAATTTATTGATATTCCACCAATCTTATTATGATAGGTAGTGGAAGCATTTTGATTTTTGCACACCCAAAAATATCCAGTGTGTGACTTCTAAGTATTTTCATTATGTTTTTAACTTTTCCAGAAAAGAAAATCTTATAAGAAAAAAATCCTCACATGGTAAAAATAGATTGATATTTTATTCTAGTGATGGACAGTACCAACCTTTACCATCTGCCTTCAGCTTTTCTTTGCAGAAATAAACAGTTAGGATTTCTATGGCTGCTTTGACAGCTAAGGTGGTTGGTGAAAACCATCAACTCAAGAGAATTTAGGTTCTAGTATCACCTGGGGAGGGGTGCTTGTGAATGCCTATGGGGGATTATCTTGATTTCATTAATTGGCACAGAAGACTCATGGTAATTGTGGGTAAGGCCATTCCATGGGTAGGCATTGTGGACCATGAATAGAGCAAACACATCAGCCTCATATGTTCATTGATATGGATTATGGATGTCATAGGTCCAGATGCTTGTAGCTCCTGAAGCCTTGATTTCCTTGCCACAAAGAATATACCTCAAATTGTAAAAACTGATCTTTTCTCTCTTAAATTGCCTGGAAGGTGCATTTTGTCGTAACAGCAGTGAGAGGAACTAAGAAAATGGCTGTGTGTGTTTCTATAGTTTTCTCTAAGATGCCACACCCACTCCCACCATAGGATCAGACTTCTTGGTGTGTACTTTCTAGTAGACTGCTGCTCCATGCCTTGAACAGTGTGGAAATTGGTCTTCCTCATTTGTCCTTTCCCTTTACTCCTTTCTTCAAATCCATTCAACACTTTTTTCTCAGTATTCCAAGTCACTTTGACATTTTCTCTCCATTTACTATTCTTTTGTCTACTTCAAATATTTTGTTGGCTTTCTTCTAGCTACATAATCATCTCTTCAGCCTTGTCTAAAGCTAAGAAATTATATTTCCAACTGCCTCCTAAAATGGAATTTTCATAGATGGCAAGTCTTACTGTTATTCTATGCAGTCTCTTTCCTTATTTTCAACATGTAATGAGGATCATTTCACTAAGATTTTAGAGTTGATCCTTTATGAAGTCTTGAATCCTAGTTACTTTAACTTCTGATTGTATGATTTTCCTTCTAGTACATTTTTTTTTCTCCTGGTTTTAATTATATTCTCCTATATGATTTTAACTATTATTGACTGTGGCATCTTTCAAATTATAATCCATAAATAAAATTGGAGATGCATTCTGTTTGAAATTAGTCTTCAAAGAGAATTGTCTGTTCTTGAGGCGGGTGGTTACTGGGTTGGTAACTATCAAACTCTGTCTTCTCTGAGTTGGATGCCAGTCCTCTCCAGGTGTAATCTTACTATGCACCACCCTTTCTCAGTGAAGACCATCCTGCGTGTAGCCTTTTAGGAACCCTTCACTCCTACCCCCAAATAACCCTTGTTCACTACATCCTCTCCTCCTTGATCTCAACACTTTTTCCTGTAAGAATGTAGAGCCATAATAGGTTGGCTCTTTACCATTTGGGGAACATCAAGAAATGAGGCTGTGCTGGGCTTCAGTGTTCTGGCCACAGCTTTAGCTCCTAATCTTCCTTTTGTTATCTTAACAGCAATTCCTGTGCCCTCAAAGCAATTACTATTATCTTTACTTCTATTTCCATGATATTGTTAATTTTCTCTGCTTGGGGTGATAACAAGTGTCCTGTTATATCTTGAAGACACATACCCGAGTGATGCCTACTAGCCTACTGGCCACTCTGCATACAAACCGTGTGCATCCTGTGTTCTAAATTTCCTCTCTCCCAGTTTTCACTATAGTCAGTATAGAATCAATCTCTGCACAGCTCATAGAGCTGGCAAGGAGAGACAAAGAAGTGAAATCTTCAATTCATTATCTGTGATTGCCATCCTATGCCTGCGACTGAGAAAACCAAACCCATCCCCTTTCTTCTCTTCATCATCACTTCTTTGACACTGAGAATTCTCTGGCATCTCAAGAGTTACCAATTTGTAGGCACCCTCTAAACATTCTCAGCTAAATCTGCCCCATTGACATTGGGGTGGGGTGATGCTGCCATTTGGAACAACCTGGAGTCTTTATATTCAGTTCACACCTTTAAATCCACCTACCACCCTAGACATCCTGATCCATCAGGTCAGAGATGGTGTTGAGGTTTCTACCCTTATCTCGACTCTAAAATGACCACCTACTGAGAATATGCTATTACTAACCCACTTTTCTGGTCTTACTTGGGGTCACAGGTAAATACAATTCACATCCTTTACCATTTAGTCATTGTAATCTTTGCAACTGACAATGAGTTTCTAAATACACTCCAATCTAAATTTAGAGACCTAATCCTATATGAAATATTTTCATGATGCTTGATCAAATGATTCAATGTTGTATGTTTCAATTAAACATACATTCCTGCTGGACAGTGGTAGGGCACATCTTTAGTTTAGAACTTGGGAGGCAGAAGCATGTGGATCTCAGTGAGTTCAATGAGGCCAGTCTGGTCTACAAAGTGAGTTCTAGGACAGTCAAGACTGTTACTCACAGAAACCTTCTCGTGAAAAACCAGTAAAATAAATTTATCTGTTAATAATTATATCACAATCAAAAGTAATTAAGATTAGAAGTTGGAAAACTACTGCTGACAAAACCATCTGAGGTCAAAACACAAAAGTTTGAGTCACATCTTAAGTATGGTTTTCCTTAAAAACATTCTATATTTAGTGGTAATAGAATGTAATTCTGAATGTTTTATTACTGTCCTCCATTATTCTCTTTTTTTATTTTTTTCATAATTTTCTTTTTTATCTAAAAATTAAACATTTTGAAATGCCTGGATTATTAATTTTAATATATTTTTCATTTTTGAATTAGTTTTGATATTTGACTTCCCAAGTCAACTAATTTTTAACAGAATTTGTGATCCAACACAGGCACCATTATTAGAAAATCCCCCTTGCTATCAATAACAAAAGAAAATGTGGAACACATGAGAGGAATACACTTGAAGTTGATATCTATCCTTCACACGCTTGTGTATGCACCACCACCCATGAACATATACAGTGCACACATATACACATAATCAAAATATTAAATTGAATTATTTGAATACTTCAAATCAAAATATTCTGGGAAATTTATTTGGGTTTTTCTATGTACCTAGTAGATCATCTGCTTGTGACAGTTACACTAAAGCCCAGCCCTGAAGCAAAGTACACAAGATCCCTGAATATCAGGGTATCACCTGGAGACTGGATCATTTTACTTGTGTTGGGCCACACAATTCTGCCTGTGCTGGCCAAACATTTACTCAGTACAATCTTTGTAATCAGAGTCAGTTATGAGGCCAGAAACATGCAAGGTCAAGGAACATTTCTAGTTACAGATCCTTTTTTTTTTTTTTTTAAAAAAAATGAATGCTCAATGGGATGCAGTTAGACAGTAGAATGGCATATATGTAAATTTCTGTGGGGTACAATATTGATGCTTTCAAGGACTGTCCCAATTTAAAATACATGGGCATGTTCAGACATAAACTGTACATGGTCTTGTGAGTAATAGTGTTCCTTAGAGACATTATTGGATTCAACTTGAGGAAATAGAAAGTTCAAGGCCTGAGGAAAGACTGAACCCTCTCAGGAAGAAAAGAGGGGCTAATACAGTAAAGGCAAGAACAGAGGGGACAAGCAGAGAGTTGATCTACAGTGTAGGGACTGGAGCAGGTGTGTGTGTGTGTGTGTGTGTGTGTGTGTGTGTGTGTGTGTGTGTGTCTGTATAAAAGATTCATCTGATAAACAGACACTCTGAGAAAGAATATCCCTATTTATTTAGCATTGTATCTATCACACTTACACACTTATTTATTGTGTGTCTGTCTTGTGTGCATCTGTTACAGTACACATGTGGAAGTCAGAGGAAAACTTGTGGGGTCAGTTTTCTCCTTCTTCCATGTGGGAATCTTCTACAATGTTTCAAGTGTCTTTAACCTGATGATCAGGCCTACCTGTACCTCAGTGAGATTTAAAAATCTATTTCACAGCTTAAAATGGTCATTGTGAAGTTAAGGGTGTCATCATTAGATGTCTGTAAATATTCTTGGGTAACTACCTGGAATCTGCTTGCAGGGTTGCTGTACAAACCACTTAGTGAACATCCTCTCTCTTGTCTTTGACACATTAAAAAGGAAAAATTCCTTCTATAAATAAGAATACAAACATCACTGCAGCTGGGTGTTGGTGGCACTTGCCTTTAATTCCATTACTCGGGAGGCAGAGGTAGGTGGAACTCTGTAAGTTCAAATCCAGCCTGAGCTACAGAGCTAGTTCCAAGACAGGCTCCAAAACATTACAGAGAAACCCTGTCTCAAAAAAAAAAAAAAATCCAAAACCAAAAAACAAAAACATCACTGCAAAAGAAAACAGAGGAATAGTAGAGACTATCTTGCACTAGATGTACATTATGTAGAAAATCAGAAATTATTATATTATCTTTGTTAGTGTTCTCTTAATAATCAAAGTAATATTAAAGAAATGAAAATCCAAGATCTTGTATCTGTCACCATGGAGATGGGTCCTCACTGTGTTTATTGGATTAAGAAAGACTTAGCTGGGAGATTTGGGGATTTACACTTGCATAAATCTAAATAATAATCCTATTATGTTTTGAGAAAATCTTTAATCATACTGAAACA
Source organism: Phodopus roborovskii (assembly GCF_943737965.1). Classification (NCBI taxonomy): domain Eukaryota; kingdom Metazoa; phylum Chordata; class Mammalia; order Rodentia; family Cricetidae; genus Phodopus; species Phodopus roborovskii. The sequence goes on along the minus strand of NW_026126409.1, from coordinate 15,754,683 downwards.
AGTAAGTAAAATTGTGAGAAATGCATGAACTAAAACTAGATTGTTTTAGGCATTATGTTTAAATCAATTTGTATAAGTATTTTAATATCATTTAATTAGGATGTACATGGAGAGATAGTAACACATACTCTAAAGAGTCGAGATAAATTTTGAAAAGAGATTTTCTCACTTCTAGCTACAATTCCTATAGTTAAAAGAAATTACAATGTGTATTTTCCTTTCATGTATATGTATAGACAGATACAAATATACCAATACACCAGCCAGCCTACCACAAACATAAATCCCACATGTTCATTGTTTTTGGAGTTCAGTGGGAAATCATGGATAAAAAACCCCACATGAATCAATAGGCATTTTGCAGTCAAGTTACAGCTGTGGTAGGGCTCATTAAGAAGGGAATCTAATCAGTGTAAGGAATGAGGAAAGGCCTTGGCAATGTTCCTCCTCCTTCTCACAGGGGAATGGGCAGGACTGAAATTGGGAGAAAAGCTATAGATCATGTCTATGGCAAGAGGAAGCCTGCTGCTGATGCAGAGGGAATGGGAGGATCCTAGGAACACAGTCAGGAGGACAGAAATAGGAGATTAGAACTAGAGAGTTGGGGTAGGCTGTAGTGCATACAGAACTCCAGGGCCAAGTGCATGCTCAGACACCATCCTATGGGACCAGGATGACAATAGCAGGAAGGTACAGTGGTCACATTGGTCTCATGATGGAGGGCTGATGAATATTGCAAGACCTTGGTGACTGACAGAATCTGTCACCCATTCATATACAAGGGCAAGAGACATCTGCCAGAACCAGCCCATAAGCATTGTTGGGTAGCTCATGACAAATACCAGGAAGAGAAGGAATTACACTTCTTACTTGCACATGTGTATCAGCTACATATTTTAAACCTTCTGAGCAATACTTTCATTTATGCAATTACAATTAATTTGGCAGTGGAGACAAACTGGTTCCCAGCAGTGGTCCAGTTCCACACAGACAGGCTCTGCTGGAAGCAGCGTACAGTATCTGTGTCAGCTGGATGACAAAGGGTGAGCTCTTACCCTGATTCTAGATGTTTTTGTGAAGACAACATTATATTCTGCAGATACTGTTCAGAGGTAATGCATAGCCTGCCCAGAGGACCCTAAACAGGTAAGCAACAGTAGAGAGGGTACTGTACCAGATCATTGTTTCTAAAGTCCTCCTTCCCTTCCATCTCCTAACTCAATCTTCATAGATAATGAGAGAATAACTTCAATAAAAAGAAAAGATAGCCGTATGGACAATGTATGGAATTAATGAGAAATGATAGCAGCCTTCCACATTTAATAGGAGCACTAACATATGATAAGGAGAATGCCTGGTGTATCTAGCCTTAGAAGCACAGCTCATTCATGCTTATCAGTGTACTGTAGGCTCTCCATGTTCGTTGACTAAAGTAATGACTGGGAGCATATAAGTGAATGCACATTGACTCAATTGAGCCTTGTACAAAATGGCAAGGGTATTTTTTTAAAAAATAAAATTGTGTCCCATTTCTCTTCATGGTTATTGAGAGAACATAATGATACAAGGGGAAATCATTATGAAGAGTTCTTGATATTGCCCATTTAGAAACTGGGGTCAAATTTTGTACATTGGCCATCATGGAGAAGAGATGCTGGGGTACATTTGTTATAAAGCTGAGCTGCTCTGGTGACTCAGAAGATGAAGGGTCTTTCTCAAACATTCACACATCTGAGACCCAGGCATCTAGAACTCTTTGCATAACTCCCACGGATTCCCATGTGAACACGTGGATTAACCAACACAATGCATCTTGGGTGTGCAGATGATTTTAGATATGAGTTTTTATCTTATGCTTGAATTGACTAAACATTCCCATTTTACACAGTAAGTGCATGTAGCAAGCAGGGACCCAGATTGGGCTATGTGCCCACTTTGGCAAGCCAACTCAGCCCAACATGAGTGAGGAAGAATCTTTGTTAGGTGGAAATAAAAGTATAATTTCAGGTTATTGAAGAGTTGAACTCATTAAGAAACAAAAAGGGGTAGAAGCTCTTATTAAGCACATTTATGGAGAGTCCGGACTGATGGTAAATGCTAATTAGGCAGCACTGCCACACATTTGCTTCCTGTCTGGTACATGATAATTTTATGACCAGCAGCATTTTAATATAAGTTCAAAGTAGTTCACACACATCATTCATAGCTAAAATGTGTGTGACATTTATATCTGACCAAAGGAGCCTCTGTCCTTCATGAAGACTGAAGAGGGCATGATGTTATGATAATCGCAGAAGACTCCCTTTATGTGGGCTAGTAAAACTCGATTTAGTGACTAATTCAGGCCCCTCATTAAAAAATAAAAGAACATTTGTATAGTTTATTTGAAAATTTTAAGTTTGTGATGGGAAACAGTATTGTGGCAAACATTATCTTCATTCATTTTCCAAAGAAGGAGATGAGATGGGAGAAGGGTCATATGCCACGGCTGCCACTCCCATCTCCCACATTTAGGCAAACCTAGGTCTCTCCACAGCCACCTTTTCTGGTCCTTGTGTGTAAACAACACTGAAGGGTTTTATAAGCCGAACTGGAGCAAATGGAGCTCTTACTCCTGAGCATCATGGGCTCATCCATTTAACTGATCAGTTATCCAGAGCTATGAAATAATTGGTGCTATCATGTAAATTATTTTATAAATAAATGTGTGGTGCCCTGACTGGGGTCCAGCCCATATATATGCTTAAATGGACTTATTTATTTATTGTCTGTATATTTATTTATTTATGTGTATGTGTGTTGGCATGTGCATGAAATTGTTTGCTAATGAACTGGTGAGAGTTAGTTCTCTCCTTTTACTATATAAGCCCAAGGGATCAAACTCAGGTTCTCAGATTGGCAGCTAGGACATTTATCTGCTAACTTATCAGCCTCAAACAATACATTTTTAGCACTGATTATTATTTTTAAAAATATTTTAAGTATTAACTTCACCTATCTATTCATTTGTATGATTATAGGTATTTTGCTTTCCATGTATATCTGTGTTCCATATGCATGGCTGGTATTTTTAGAGGCCTGAAGAGGGTGTTGCAACTTTAGAACAGTAACTACAAGCGATTGTACACTTTCATGTAGGTATTAAGATTTGAAACTGGGTTATCTGCAAGTGAAGACTGTGCAATGTAGACATGATTTTCTTTGGGACACCAGCTTACATCTTAATGATTTGTAGCTAATTTACTTTCTATCACGACTAAGGGAAACTCTAGCTGTAAATATCTAATATTCAAACCCATCAGATACTAAAGAAGGATTTAATATTACTGATTAAACAGGAAGTACAGAGCAAGCAACTTCCAAAACAAGGAAACAGCAGTGACATCAGCTGCCTGGATAGTCATCCAAGGTTCCATGGCAATGTTAGGACATCCATCTTCAGCCTACAAGGCTAGAATATCTGAGGGACTTTTCTGTACAACAGGAACTTTGAAGTTCCCACCTTGTCCCACCTTGTCTTGGCAAAGTTCAGCAGTCTTCTTCCTTTGTGTCCTGCTTGCCCATTGTGTACAGTATACTGTTAGCAGTCGAGGCAAAGGTTCTTGCCCTACTGGTTAACTTTGTCACTGTGAATGCAAAATCTATAAGGGGGTTCTTTAATGCCCATCATCCTTTTACAAAGTAGGTTGGTGCTGCCAGGAACAGACATGTCTCACTGTCATTTGAAGCCTTATATTATCAAAACATGCCATATTCTGTATGTCTCTGAAGTGTTTGAACCTCACCCATATATCAAAAATATATATATCAGTATGACCTAGACAACACACCTAACATGACTATACGTTTGATTGTTATGATGACTAGCTACTAACCTATCTTTTTTATATTCTAAATAGCTTTCAAGGATTAAAGCTTTAAATTACATGTTTAAGTGAGCTGCATAGGTAAAATATCTTAAACAAGAATAGAAGCATATATTCAGTATAACAAAAATTACCTTAAATTTGTAAATATATAAAAATCCATACCAATGTTAAATATTTGAGATTATTAGTGGATCTAAAGTGGACTAACAAACAATCCTGTTATTCTATCATAGCTATACTACACCCCTGTTTTTCCTTTTAGAAAGTGATCCCAGAATCCAGTCTCCTTTGTTTAGCTCTCCCACTGACCATGACCAGTAACAATTTGTAGCCAACACCCCTAAATTATGACAAATATCCACAACTCACCAAATAATGGGAATGTGGGTGTTAGGTTGTCAAGAGGGTTTCCTGTTGTCTGAGGCATCCTTGGAAGACCTTGGGACCTTGAGAAAATTAGGATAATGTTCAAGTTTTGGGAGAATTAGCCATAACATTGGTTGTTCAGTCTCTTTGCAATGGGAAAGTACAAGGCTTATCTGAAATCCTGGCTAAAATAGTCAGTGAGACTAGACCATCACAGCCTTGAAGCTGTTCTGGATGCAGAACTCTGAGATAACTACAACAGAAATGCACTGAGAGGCTGGATCATCTGTTCCACCAGTTTTCAAGGGTGTCTGGTTCCCTCTGAAAGTATAAAAACTTTCAAAGGTATCATATGTATGTGTATTGACACAAGTATGGACTGTGGTTGTACACAAGCCAGCAAAAGATGACTTTTTGTTTTATGTTTGAGCAGATAAAATATATTTCACATGACTTATGTTTCTTAAAGTAAATTTCTTTATGTCTTTATTTGTTTTAGCAGTTTCCATATTCCAGTGTCTCTTGACAGCTATTGTTTGCTCATCAGCAATCAACAAATTTAAATTTAACAAGTCATCATATAGGATCAACACTCTTTGTGTATTTTCCATCTCTAGATGGCTTGTATTTTTCTATTATTCTACATTTGAAGACTTTACCTTACTATTTATAAACTATTTTCTGTGACTGTCTATATCCATTTTTTTTCTTTTTTAAGCCTACACACATTTTAAAAACACACTACATGCTGTTTTGAGCTTTTTTGTTCTTGTTTGGATCTGTGTTTACAAATCACCAACAGCATTCTCTGTTGGGGTACAAGAAATTTTAAACTGCTATGTCAGAGCCAGGTGGCTCAGCTTGGTGCATGGTACTGGCACATGGTGATGGCAGCCAGTAGCCTCTGAGCCTACCTAAGAGACCTCGATAACAAGAAAACTCCATGAATCCATGATCAAACTTTTTATTTTATTTTATTTTATTTTATATAACAAAGTCCAATTAAATGAAAACAAACATTTATACACAATATTTGGGAATTTGGGCGTCGTTCTTTCCAAACTACTTCCTGCTGGTAAGGGGCGCTGTCATGGGGGATTCGAAGAAGATTCAGATATCCCGGCATTAGTCTCTAGGATTGTTTTGTCCAGCTGTTTTGAATGTAGGATCAGCTTGGTCTCTCTTTCAGGCGGTCTGTCGTGATCAAACCACATTAGTCTGGAATGAATCCACATCTTTTCATTTTTTGTGGAAACAAAAATAGAAATCCTTTTCCCCAGTAACTTGTCCTTGAACTTAAAATTTGGAGTCAAAGCAATTTTTTTTTACATTCAATTTATTATTTTACATGTTGATCCCAGTTCCCTCTCTCTCCCTCCCTCTCCCCAGCCTTTCCTCCCTCCTTCCCTCCCTTTTACCCTCTCTGCCCTCTCACATGCACTTTAAACACCCTCCCCTCCCATCCCCCCACCCCAATTCCATATGTAGGGGAATGCCATCCAGTTGGGGTCATGTAGATCTGACAGGTCCTGTGAAGTAGGGACTAGGGCTTCTCTCCTGTCTCTAGATTAAGGCAGTTATCCCTCCATGGGGGATATGTTCGCAAAGTATTTTGTGCACCAGGGATACATCCGGGCTCCACTGTATGAGGTCTCTTAGACTGCTCAGTCCTTCTGGCTGAGACCCATATTCAGGGGGGCCTGAGTCAGTCCCATGCTGGCTTCCCAGCTATCAGTCTAGTGGCCATTGGCTCCTCCTTGTTCAGGTAAGCTGTCTCTATGTGTTTCTGCCACATGGTCTTGTCCTCTCCATCTGCTTCTGGGTTCTAGTTCTACTCAGTGTTTATGTATGGGTGTTTGATCCTGTTTTCAACAGGCATTAGTTGAGGGCTCCATGGAGAAGTTAGTTGTTGATCTCACTCGCTGGGAAGGGCATTTATGATAGCCTTTCCAAGGAAGCTGAGATTGTTAGTTGGGTGCAGTCTTGTAGTTCTCTCAACCTTTCTTTGTGTTCAATTTTATCATCAAACCAATATTGGCTCCTTCCTTTATGTTCTCTCTCTCTGTCTCTGTCTCTCTCTCTTTCCTATATTCGATTCGTAACCAGGCTCAATCTTCCTGGTCGCACATGTTTTCCTTTCTTTCCCCTCGTTTTCTCCTACTTCTCTCTCCATTTGCTGTCCCCCCCCCACTTCACCTGAGCTCTGAGGGACTTGTCCCTTCGCAGTTCTGTGAGGGACTTTATATGAATCTCTTAGAATACACCTTGTATCCTAGTTCGTCTGGTGATGTGAATTATAGGCTGGTGATTATTTGTTCTAGATCTAAAATCCATATATGAGTGAGTACATACTGTGTTCCTCTTTGTGTGACTGGGTTACCTCATTCAGGATGGTTTCTTCAAGTGCCATCCACTTGCCTGCGAATTTCAAGATACCATTATTTTTTTCTGCAGAGTAGTATTCCATTGTGTAGGTGTGCCACATCTTCATTAACCATTCTTCAATTGCGGGGCATCTAGGTTGCTTCCAGGTTCTTGCTGTTACAAATAGTGATGCTATGAACATAATTGAACAGAAGACTTTGTTGCATGGATGTGAATCCTTTGGGTATATGCCTAAGAGGGGGATTGCCGGGTCCTGTGGTAAACTAATTCCCATTTTCCTGAGGAACTGCCATACTGATCTCCAAAATGGCTGTATGAGTTTGCACTCCCACCAGCAGTGGAGGAGTGTTCCACTTTCTCCACATCCTCTCCAACATAAGTCATCACTCATGTTTCTAATTTTAGCCATTCTGGCAGGGGTAAGATGGTATCTCAAAGTTGTTTTGATTTGCATTTCCCTGATAGCTAAGGATGTGGAGCATTTTCTTAAGTATCTTTCAGCCTTTTTGATTTCCTCCATTGAGAATTCTTTCTTCAGTTCTTTTAATTGAACCCTTTTAATAGGGTTATTTGGAGTTTTGTTGACTAGTTTCTTGAGTTCTTTGTGTATTTTGGAGATCAGCCCTATGTCGGATATAGGATTAGTGAAAATCTTTTCCCAGTCAGTGGGCTGCCGTTTGGTCTTGTCAACTGTGTCCTTTGCCTTACAGAAGCTTCTAAGTTTGAAGAGGTCCCATTTATTAATTGTTTCTTTCAGTGACTGTGCCCCTGGAGTTATGTTCAAGAAGCGGTCTCCTATACCAATTTGTTCAAGGGTACCTCCTACTTTCTCTTCTAAGAGGTTCAATGTGGCTGGATTGATGTTGAGGTCTTTGATCCATTTGGACTTGAGTTTTGTGCATGGCGACAGACATGGGTCTATCTGCAGTCTTCTACACACCCTCATCCAATTGTGCCAGCACAATTTGTTGAAGATGCTGTCCTCCCCCCATTGTCTAATTTTAGCTGTTTTGTCGAAAATCAGGTGTTCATAGGTGCGTGGATTAATATCAGGATTTTCAATTCGATTCCATTGGTCTACCTGTCTATTTTTATGCCAATACCAGGCTGTTTTCAGAACTATAACTCTGTAGTAGAGCTTAAAGTCAGGAATGGTGATGCCTCCTGAAGTTCTTTTATTGTATAGGTTTGTTTTGGCTATCCTGGGTCTTTTGTTTTTTCCATATAAAGTTGATTATTATCCTTTCAAGGTCGGTGAAGAATTGTGGTGGGATTTTAACGGCCATTACATTTAATCTATAGATTGCTTTTGGCAAGATTCCATTTTTACTATGTTAATCCTACCTAACCAAGAGCATGGGAGATCTTTCCATTTGCTTGTATCTTCTTTAATTTCTTTCTTTAGAGCCACAAAGTTCTTATTATATAGATCTTTTACTTGTTTGGTAAGTGTTACACCAAAATACTTTATGTTGCTTGTGGCTATTGTAAATGGAAGATGTTTCTCTGATTTCTTTCTCTGTCTCTTTGTCGTGTGAAAAAAGTAGGGCTACTGATTTTTTTGAGTTTACCTTGTATCTTGCTAGTTTGCTGAAGGTGTTTATCAGCTGTAGGAGTTCCCTGGTAGAGTTTATTGGGTCGCTTATGTAAACTATCATATCATCTGCAAATAGAGACACTTTGACTTCTTCCTTTCCAATTTGGATCCCCTTGATCTCCTTTTGTTGTCTTATAGCATTAGCTAGAAGTTCTAGTACGATATTGAAGAGATATGGAGAGAGAGGATAGCTTTGTCTTGTTCCTGATTTTAGAGGAATTGGCTTAAGTTTCTCTCCATTCAGTTTGATGTTGGCAGTTGGTTTGCTGTATATTGCTCTTATTATGTTTAGGTATGTTCCTGTTATCCCTGTCCTCTCCAATGCCTTTATCATGAAAGGGTGTTGAATTTTGTCAAAGGCTTTTTCCGCATGTAGGGAGATAATGATATGGTTTTTCTTTTTCTGTTTGTTTATATGGTGGATAACGTTGATAGATTTTCATATGTTAAACTATCCCTGAATTCCAGGTATGAAGCCTACTTGGTCATGGTGGATGATTTCTCTGATGTATTCTTGAATTCGGTTTGCCAGGATTTTATTGAGTATTTTTGCATCGAAGTTCATCAGGGATATTGGTCTGTAGTTTTCTTTCTTAGTTGTGTCTTTGTGAGGTTTGGGTACCAAAGTTATTGTGGCCTCATAAAAAGAGTTTGGCAATGAACCTTCTGTTTCTATCTTGTGGAACAGTTTGAGGAGTAGTGGTATTAGTTCTTCCTTGAATGTCTGGTAGAATTCTGCACTGAATCCATCTGGCCCTGGACTTTTTTTGGTTGGAAGGCTTTCGATGACTGCTTCTATTTCATTGCGGGTTATAGGTCTATTTAAGTTGTTTGTCTGTTCTTGATTTAATTTTGGTAAGTGATAGTTATCCAGAAACTTGTCCATTTCCTTTGAATTTTCAATTTTTGTGGAATACAGATTTTCAAAGTATGACCTGAAAATTGTCTGGATTTCCTCTGTGTCTATTGTTATGTTCCCCATTTCGTTTCTGATTTTGTTAATTTGCATGTTCTGTCTCTGCTTTTCGTTAATTTGGATAAAGGTTTGTCTATCTTGTTGATTTTCTCAAAAAACCAACTCTTTGTTGCATTGATTTTTTTATATTGTTTTCCTGGTTTCTATTTTGTTGATTTCAGCCCTCAAGTTGATTATTTCCTGGCTTCTACTCCTGCGGGGTGAATTCGCTTCTCTCTGTTCTAAGGTTTTCAGTTGGGCTGTTAATTCTTTTATGTGACTATCCTTTGTTTTCTTCATATGGGCACTTAGTGCAATGAACTTACCTCGTAGCACTGCTTTCAAGGTGTCCCATAAGTTCAGATATGTTGTATCCTCATTCTCATTGAATATTAGAAAGTCTTTAATTTCTTTCTTTATTTCTTCTTTGACCCAGGAGCGGTGCAATTGCACATTTTTCAGTTTCCATGAGTTTGCAGGTTTTCTGCTATTTGTGTTGTTGTTGAATTCCAATTTTAAAACATGGTGGTCCCATAAGATACGGGGACTGTTCCTATTCTCTTGTATCTGCTGAGGTTTGTTATGTCACCTAGTATGTGGACGATTTTAGAGAAGGTTCCATGTAAAGCAGAGAAGGTATATTCTTTTGTCTTTGGATGGAATGTTCTATAGATGTCTGTTAACCCCAGTTGAGACATAACTTCTGTTAATTCTTTTGTTTCCTTGTTGAGTTTCTGATTTGTGGTCCTGTCTAGTGTTGAGAGTGGTGTATTCAAGTCTCCCACTATAAGTGTGTGAGTTTTTATATGAGTTTTGAGACATAACTTCTGTTAAATATTTTGTTTCTTTGTTGAGTTTCTGATTTGTGGTACTGTCTAGTGTTGAGAGTGGTGTATTGAAGTCACCCACTATAAGTGTGTGAGTTTTAACATGAGTTTTGAGTTTTAGTAGTGTTTCTTTTACGAATGTGGGTAACTTTGTATTAGGGGCATAAATGTTCAGAACTGAGAGTTTGTGTTGATGGATTTCTCCTGCGATGAATATGAAATGACCGTCTTCATCTCTTTTGACTAATTTTGGTTTGAAGTCTCACTTGTTAGATATTAGGATAGCTACACCTGGTTGCTTCTTATTTCCATTTGATTGGAAAATCTTTTCCCAACCCTTTACCCTGAGGTAATGTCTATCTTTGAAGCTAAGATGTGTTTCTTGTATGCAGCAGAAGGATGAATTCTGTCTTCGTATCCATTCTGTTAGCCTGTGCCTTTTTATAGGTGAGTTAAGACCATTAATGTTGAGGGTGAGTAAGGACCATTGATTGTTGATGCTTGTTTGATTTAGGTTTGTTGTTGGAGTGATATTGTGAATATATTTGTTCTGCTTCACCCTTGGTTTCTGGTGTAGTTGGATTATCTGTTGCCTACATTTTTGTGGGCGTAGTTACCTTCCTTGGGTAGGAGTTTTTCTTCCAATACTTTCTGTAGGGCTGGATTTGTAGATACATATTGGGAAAATCTGGTTTTGTCATTAAATATCTTGTTCTCTCCATCTATATTGATTGAGAGTTTTGCTGGATATAGTAGCCTAGGCTGGCATCCGTGTTCTCTTAATACTTTTAGAACATCTATCCAGGACCTTCTGGCCTTGAGGGTTTCCATGGAGAAGTCAGGTGTAATTTTGATAGGTCTGCCTTTATATGTTACCTGTCCTTTTTCCTTCGCTGCTCTTAATATTCTTTCTTTATTCTGTATGCTAGGTGTTTTGATTATTATATGTCGAGGGGTCTTTTTTCTTTGGTCCAGCCTATTTGGGGTTCGGTATGCTTCTTGTACTATCATGGGCATGTCCTTCTTCAGATTTCGAAAATTTTCCTCGATGATTTTGTTGAATATGTTTTCGGCACCTTTGAGCTGGGCTTCCTCACCTTAGTCTATGCCTATTATTCTTAGGTTTGGCCTTTTCATGGTGTCCCACATTTCCTGGATATTGTGTGTTAAGGATTTGTTGGATTTATGGTTTTCTTTGGTCGATGAATCTATTTCTTCTAGTTTATCTTCTGTGCCTGAGATTCTCTCTTCCATCTCTTGAATTCTATTGGTTATGCTTGTGTCCGTAGTTGCCGATTTTTTGCCCAGCTTTTCAATTTCCAGCATTCCTTCCGTTTGTGTTGCCTTTATTTTTTCAATTTCAGTTTTCAAATCTTGAACCGTTTCCTTCACCTGGTTAATTGTTTTTTCTTGGCCTTCTGTACTTTCCTTAAGGAATTTGTTCATTTCTTCTACTTTTTTGTTTGTTTTTTCCTCCATTTCTTTAAGGGATTTTCTCACATCTACTTTGAGGGCCTCTATCATTTTTATGATGGTAATATTTAAGTTGTTCCCTTCTGCTTCCTGTGCTTTGTTGTTGTGTTCCATTCTAGTTGGTGTAGATTCCCTAGATTCTGGTGGTGTCATGTTTGTCTTTCTGTTGTTAGGTGTTTTCTTGTATTGCCTTCTTCCCATAGCTTCTTCCAGTAGGTGTTGGTGGTGTCTCCCCCCTCTCTCTATGGTACTTCCCTGATGGGCTTATGTGGGTATGAGATGCAATATCTGTAGCTCTGTGTGGTTCAAGCTCTCTAGGAGGTTTCTCCACAGACAGGGATCCAGGGATGGGTGTCAAGGATGAGGATCCAGAAGAAGATGCCAGCAGGTACTCATAGTGGTCCTCTGGCCAATAGCTCTGGCCAATAGCTCTGGCCAATAGCTAGCAGAAGAGGACGAGGGCTGAGCTGGAACTTGAGAAGGCTTTGCAGGGTAGTGTGATCACACTGGAAACTGGTGCTCTCCAGCTGAGACCTCATTCTTTGGCAGAGGCCAGGATTTGTGGGTCAAGGATCTTGTCCTCAGGAACTCCGAGTGGACCCGCATAGATAGGTGGATCTCTGGGAGGGGCCCGGGACTCCAGCAGAGGACTGGAGGCGTGGTCAGAGACCAAGCCAATGGAAATTACGGGTGGTCCCGTGTGGATAGTCAGGTCTCCTTTGTTCAGAGTTGCTCCGAGAAGTATCCCAAGTAGGGTGGATTGTTGGCTCCACCCTCTGTCCTGGTGCTCAACCAGAGCTGCAGGACCGTGGGTGGGGTAAGGCATAGGGTAGGGTGGGTAGGCTGGTGCTGGGGATGGGTGGGGGTATATCAGAGCTCCAAGGGTGCTCTCGATGGGGACCGGAGACAGGAGCAGCAGGATCATGGGCCAACCCAGGGAGTTCAGGCAGGGGAGGGGGGAAAAGAGGTTGTAGGGACAGGCAGCCCCGATTGGGCCCAGACCCACCTCTGGCCAATAGCCGGCGGAAGAGCCATGATCAAACTTTTTTGCTGTTCTGTTTTGTTTTAGTTTTCTTAGATCTTACGTGGACATATGTGGCTAGACATTCAGTAGAATATATAGATGGGTTTTTCTATGGGTTGCCAGTGCCAACTCACAAGAAAAAAAAAAAAACAGCCACAAAGAAACTTATTATTGATTATAAAAGCTCAGCTTTTATACCTTTGACTGTTCAGACTAGCTATTATAAATTAAATTAACCCATTTCTATTCATTTACATGTTGGCATATGATTTGCAGCTTTTACCTTTCCTCCTTCATGCCTTGCTTGCTCTGTGTCCAGCTGGGCAATCTGCCTTTCTTCTTCCCTGAGCTCTCTCTATCCAGAAGTCTTGCCTAAAGTCTTTCTACCAAATCATCGGCCATTCTGCCCTTTACTAAACCAATTATAGCGACACACCTTCACACAGTATAAAGGAATATTCCACAAGAGTGCAGGTAGCCTTTGAACCATCTCTTCAGCTCCTACAGAGTACAGAGTGATTATCATCATATGCTTAGTTCTTTCTAGTTACCAGTTACCTCAATGACTAAGACACAACACCATGTGGTTTGAGAGCCCTGTGACAATTTGAGTTTTAATATATTCCTAAATTCATGTTTCTTACTTGTCACAAACTTTCAGGATAGTCAGTATTTCTGAAAGAAATGATTGTTCCTTCTTTCAGACAGAATCAGAAATACTTTCTAAATAAAACCCTTTATTTTCCAAACCATTGTTAGTATATAAATACAAATGTTGTTTATTTAGATGAAATCTAGTATATAAATTATATATTACCACTCAAAATGTATGTTACAGACTGTTGATATATACTATAACTAAATTTTTATAGTGCATCTATTTTTCATGGTTTTCTCATACTTTGCTCTCTTAAAAAATATTACATCTTAAAAATCTAAATATTTGGATAGCTGCATTTAAAAAGAAAACAATATCACATTAGAACAAGTTTCACCAAACTTTCCCTATATACAATTTGTAACTAAAAATTCAGATATCACAGAGACCTACAGAAAAATCACAACTGGACATAATGTATAATTAAAGCAACCATAGGGAACCCAGCCCCAAGAAGTACATCTATATCATGACTCCTGCACCTAAGCAAATGAAAGGATGGGACATGGGAGGAGAGGAAAGAAAAAAAGAGGAGGAAGTGATGTAATTATATTTTAATTGAAAAATAAATAAGGTAAATAAAAGTATGAAGTATAGAGGGAAGGGGCAGAAAGACTTGTTTTAAGAGTCAAAGGCCTAGATATCTCCTATAAGATACTGTATTCCGCATATGACAGGGAGACACATCATGAACACTTAACCATATGCCCACCTAAAGAAAAAAAAAAAAGACCAATACAGTGACAAACCCAACTGATATTCTAACATGTATGTATGTATGGTGTTTGTGTGATGTGTGTTGTATTGTTTGTGTATGTGGTATGCATATGTGTGACATGTGCAGTGTCTGATGTGCAATGTCTGTGTGTGTGTATGTATGGTGTTCTTGTGTTGTATGTGTATGGTATGTGTATTGTGATGTGCAGTGTGTGTGTATGTATGGTGTTTGTGTGTTGTATGTTATGTGTTGTGTGAGTAGTATGTGGATGTTGTGTGTGTGTGTGTGTGTGTGTGTGTGTGTATGTGTGCATGCACGCCCGTGCTTGTGTATAAAACAATAATAAATGAAGAGGTCAAAAATTTGGGAGGTATCGGCTAAGATAAAAGGAGATCTTTTATCTTGGTAGAAATGATACAAATACTGTACTACTGTATCAAATTCTCAATAAAATAAATGTTTAAAAAGTTCTGAGTTTGACAGACCCATGTATTGGTAATCCCATGAATAAAGGGGAAACATTAAAAAAAGATATTTCTCCTCAGTGAAAGTACAGCTCCTGTCAGTAGGAAAAGTTCATATGTATTCCAACTGAACAAAATCCAAAATGACTGAATTCATTTTAAAATCTATATTTGACTTGGAAAACTGTAATTGAATGCTCCTCTGCAGTTGGGGAGAAGGAGGTGTGTGGGCTTGCTACAGCTGTGCAAGGCTCCTCAGGCCACTTCTACACAGACCATTGGCTGTAGTTGCCTAAGGCTGGATCAGAAAATTACAGCCCAGCACTTGCTCACCCCTACTCTCTGCAAAAGTGCAGTGAATGAGGCTGCTTAATCCAATTTTCCTTGAAGTCATTGCATATGGCATACCTAAGAGAAACCTTTCCTCCTCTCTCGCTGGAAATGAGTCAAACAAATTTGAGACAGAATGCTAAAGAGCTGTTCTTCAATTAAAAGTAAGATGATTTTTGAACAGAGAACACATAGCAGAGGTTCTTTAATGCATATCTTCATTGTGAACTTTAAAGAACATTTTCTTGAAGACGTCTAATATCTGTTATTACAGTAGCTACAAGGGATCCCTACCATGCAACCCACATTCTCTATTTTTGGCCTAGCATTTCCAAAATTTATGAAGAGGTAAGAAAAGCAGCTATTAGCGTGTCATCATGACAGGGGCAAATTAAGCCACATGAAGAAACATGACACAGAAAAGTGGGGGATGGGGTGAGGAATATCAAAGCAAATATTAAGTCCACTCCACTATAATTTTTAAAAGTATTTTAAACTTGGGGTACATTTACAAATTATTTCTACATAGCTTTTTCTTTTGTGTCTTTGCTCTGTAGACTCTGTCATATTTAAATATATCAAAATGCACCTCCCAGTACTGTTCTTGTATTTATATGTTTTTAATTAACAAGATACCACAGCTTTCACAATTTAGTGCTTGAAAGTATAAAGTAATTGATGAGAAACAAAGGTTTCCATATTCTCCACACTCTGTGTTTTGTAATGACCTTAATTGTTATTATACAAAGTGAGCTTAAGGCTGGAGATAAGACTCAGTGTTGATCAGTGTGTCCTGCTCTTGCAGAGGTTCTGAGTCCCATTCGCAGTACCCAAGTTTGGTGGCTCACAACCATCTGTAAATTCAGCTCTAGGAGAATTAGGGGCTTTTCTCCCCTATGGCTACCTAAACTCCTGTGCACACACACCTACTATTCTCTATATGTCCAATTTCAAATCACAGTTATAATGTGTGAAGTATATTGTGGTCCTGGATGTTTGTGTCTTTCCATTGTGTTTAAACTTTGTCCCCAGACACAATTGGAGTGGTATTTTGACAGGTGGTAGGTGAGTAGGGCATGAGAGGATAGTCTCTACACTGCATGGACTGGACAAGCCTGGAACTGTCTCTAATAAGGTCATGTGGAAATTCCATGAGATAAGAACCCCAAGTAAACCAGTTCAATGGCTCCTACCAGACATCAAACTACACTGTCTACAAAACTCAAAAGTCTTTCTATGTGAGTCACCTAGTCAAAGTTTTTGTTAGAGCATCCAGAACTAACCAAAGCTACCTGACTAAAGATATTCCTTATGTATACACTAATCATTGGGAAACATTTAAATATTTTTTTAAAAACTTTGAGAAGGATTTGTGAGTATCTTCTTTGGCATAGCTATGATTTGACTGTGATCTTTGGAGCCTTTTGTAAGGCTCAAATTTTGTGATATCAAAGTCATCCATCACTGCCTTTAAAGAACACTTCAGACATGCCAAGAAAGTTCTGGGTGAGTGTGGCAATGGGGCACCAAAGAAAATGGCTGTGGGGTCTTTGGAACCTGGAGTCATCTGCACACTAAATCGCGGGAATGTGTTTGGTGCTCTCCTGCACTCTACTCTGGAACTGAGCCATGAAAAAATGTTTTATGGAAAATTACTCCTGTTGCTTTGCATATCAAAATCTCCTTGCCAGAGACCTGGTAAATTCTTGTGTTAGTAATGTTTAGGATTGGGCCACAAGTTCAAAGCCTGCCAAGAGTGTCTGGCAACACCAGCAGGTAATGGTCCTGCATCTAATGTATTCCTTCTGTATAACCCAAGAAGAGGGTATTCCCTTCCTATTATGCAACATAGAGAACTTCCTCTTTTCTTATTTTAAGTTTTGAGACTTTGAGGAGATTCTTCATTATGTTTAATCATTTACAAGAAGGAGCCAGGCCAGGGCAAGATGAAGTGTTAGAAACTCTAGAAAACCCAGCAGATAGAGAGGGTATTGGGTATAGATATTGGCCTGAGAGAGGTGATGTGTGAGGTCTTAAGAGAGTGATACTTGCAGCCCAGAGACATGCTTGCAATTTTGGGATGGAGGGACCATCTTGAAGGTAAAAATCTGTTCACTGTGTATAAGGTTCTAAAGTGTCTAAGCTGCAGTGGATGCCACCTCAGGAAAACCAGATTTTGTGGACTTTAAGAGGTGACTCTGCATGAACCCATAATGGCAACTTCCACAATACCTGCTTTGCAAAGGCAAGTGATAGAACGCAGCTAATTGTGTGGGACAGTTAAAATTTTGGTGACACTAGTTAGAAGTAACTTCTGTAACTCTTGTTAGAAGCATGCTCCTTACCTCATACCATGCCAATACAAAATCAGAAAACAATGTGATCTTTGTGCAACTGTCCCATCAGAAGATGAGCTTCGGTATGTGAATCTGTTTAGGTTTTTCATTAAAATGGATTTTGAAGCACAAAAAATCTGGTAACCAGAGAAGCAGGAGTTTCTGGGCCCCTGCTACTCACCGAATTCCAGGATCTCCATGTGTAGGCTTTTCACGCCCAATAGTGTGACTCACTAGGTCTATTGGTGGAGGTAGACGGTAGCAGGTGGAAGTTGTTTTCTAAAGGAGATCTAGCAGATAACTACCACCCCTTGACAATAAAGATGTGTCTTTTGACATGTCAGTAAACCTGGAATGCTGAGGGACCCGTGTTCCTAAAACATAGTCTCTAGAATGTTCTCCTGGAAATGTGATATTAAGATTGAAAGTGTCTCAAGTAAGAAATACAGCAATGAATGCTGACTTGTGATTCTGAAGCAAGTCTTCAAATATTCAGTCTGCCATGAAAAAATGCCTCAGACTGGACAATTTATAAATAACTAGAATCGATTCTCACATCCCTGGAGACTGAAGTTCAAGATTCAGATTCTGTTCCTCAAAGAAGAAGAGTGGTAGCTGCAGGACCCTCAGGGCTATTTACAAGGGAAAATATCATAGGATCTATTCACCTCACAAAGACTCTCACTCTTAGCACTATTATAACAGGGTTCACATGTATGCCTAGGTAAAGAATCATATGGACCAAAGTAGGCTGCAACTGTGGCATTCTGGGGCTTATAGCATTCTATGACATCATTTGTATAAAAAAATGAGTAAGGCACAACCTTGAACTATTTACCGCTTGTCCCTACTCTCCAAAGTGCTGGAATGACCACCTCCACTTGCTAAGCTTGTATATTGTGAAGGCTATTATTTTTATTTTGTCTTCTTAAATTTCTTTTCTTTGTCTCTTTCATTCGGTTCTTGGCATGAAGCTCAGTGCCTTCTGCATAGTAAGTACACACTCAAAGGGTGAGTTATAAGCTCTGAAACCCTGAAACTGAATGTAATTTCAAGGAAAACCCATGAGGGGGGCACTAAAGAAGGGGAAGATCTAATTGAGGGCTGCTTACTTCTTCAGCCTTCTCTTTTCTCGATTTTTGCTAACAAATCCAGTTTAATATAGATATATTCACATGCTCAGGACATGGACTTGTTCCAATTGCTTCCTGGTCCCCATTTTCTCTTATGAAAAGCAACAGGAATAATGTCTTCCAGGAAAGGAAAGCCGTGTTCACCTACTGTGTGACCTGTGCTCAATCAAGGTGCAGATATGATAGGGCTGTCTCTCGGCTCAAGAGGAAAGAGTGTAGATTGATTTTATATATCTGACACCAGGGGCAAGATGACAAGGAAGGTAAATGAAGGGTGTATGATATGTTTGCCACCCTTTACACAGTATGAGAATGTGTCATTATGATTACTTTAATAAAGAGCTTAATGGTCAATAGCTAGGCAGCAGAAGTTTGGCAAGACTTCTTGGGACAAAAGAGAGGAAGAAAGGTGGAGTCAGTCACAAGCCAGAGGCAGAAGAAGTAGGACATGTATGGGGGGGGAGCAAAATCTATGAGCCACATAATAGAACATAGATTATTAGCAATTGGTTAATTTAAATTATAAGAGCTAGGTAAGAACAAGCCTAAACTAAGACCAAACTTTCATAATTAATAAGAAGTCTCCATATTTTTGTTTTGAGAGCCTACAGGCAGGAAAGAGAAAAACTCCTTACACTTCAAAATCAGGAAGTGTTTTAGTCAATAGCTGTTATATTTGAAGTCAGTGCCTCAAAAAGATCTATCAAACAGTCTAGCTTCACTTACAATTTCCTTCAAATCAACACCAGAAATCAATCCAACCAAGGAAGGAGGGATGCTCAGCTCCCAGTGCCACTAGCAGCCATGACCAAACTGTTAAAAGTATACTAAAAAAAAAATGTTAAAAGTCTACCTCATTGGTCATTTGCTCAACCAAGGTTAGCTCCTGAATGCTAGCATTATTAAAAATAAAACATATGCAAATTTAACTATTTGACACTTAAGAAAATAACAAGTACAAAAAGACATGGATGCTCATATAGCCCATACTCTTATCAACTTGAAAACACAAAGTAAAATTGTGCCATAACAACAAAAAAGAAAACATCCTGTAAAATTAACACTTATGGAAAAAATTTGAAGCAATACACTTTAATACACTTTGCTTAGTTAGCAGGATCTTCAACCTACCCAGGAACAATGCCCATGTATGCAAACCCATGGCATCAGGACATGGAGCCTCCAATAATGCTCATTGTAGGGTACCTGGGAGAGCAGCTGCCTTTACAATTATACTGACAATTGAATATCTGTGAAAGTGCAGATGTTTTATAGACAGGTAGATGAGAATCAAATGCCTAATTGCCGTGCTTAAAAAAAAAACAAAACAAAACAAAACAAAAAAAACTTCCATGGGAAATAAAAGCAATTTGAATCCTTTACTAATCAAATCATATTTAATTATATGCTTGAAAAACTTTGCTATGAACTTGTTATGAAAAGAAAAGCATGCCCCGTGTGTGTGTGTGTGTGTGTGTGTGTGTGTGTGTAAGACAGAGAAAGAGAGAGAAAGAGAGAGAGAGTGCCTGTCTCATGCTTTCTATGAGTGTAATTAGATTGATTTTATGTTTATATGGGAGTTTGGAAAGCTCCAGTTTAACAAGGTGGTGCACAACACAAACACACTCTGAGTAAAAATTACCTTGGATATATACCTTTGAAAGAAAAATGAGACACATGAATGAAGAAATAATAAAACACATCTCTTTCAACTGTTAACCTAAAATGTGATATTCATTTATGGGCTCCGTGTAAATATTTTATGAAATAATGATTATCAACAGGAATATGTTTGGCCCACCCTCAGCTGTTCTAGGGGCCCTTGATTCTACATTTTCAGTACTTGTAGCATCAGCATGGCCATCAAAGTAAATACAAAATAATTCCCAACTCCTTCTTTCTCTGAGTCTTTTATTTACTAGGAGGCCTGGCTTGGCTATAATCCACAGTGTTCTATGTAGGGAGTAATGCATTGTTTGGGAGTGACTAGCCTACATTCACTCCATAAATGTTATTACCCTTCCTTTGTTTCCTAGACCTAAAATAAAATTGTTTTTTAGGCCTTTATTCTGTCTGGACTGAATTCTGGTTTCACATTTCTGCTTGGCTCGCCAGTTAAGTTCCCACGCAGCAATGAGCTCTAACCACTTGGGCCTCTCCAGTGTGCATCTGCTACTTGCTTGAAAATTAAATTTCTTTGGAGACAACAGTTTTCATTTAAAGTATCTTCCCTCCAAATCTCTTCCATGGAGCTTCCATTCTAAATGGTTGTTGTTCTTTCTCTTGTTGTTTTGGTTATTGTGTTTTTCCCTGTTTCTTTTCTTTTACTTTTTGGCACAATGAAACTTAGCCACAGATTTTACGTATTCTTCTTGAATGTAATAAATGCATATGGAGCACAATAAACAAACTTTCATTGAGTATACTGAGTTTTGGAATCTTCTAATCAAATCAGCAGCAAAGGACATCAGCATTATCTGAGAGGCTTTAATTAATTTGTGGGTCTTAGATCAAGTTAATGTCCTCAGAGCAGACCCAGTGTAAGGAAAGTTTGAATAGAGAAACCAGCAATGTGGGATGACAGCCTTAATGAGTTGGGATTTTTAATATAGTACAGTTGTCATACTGACTTTTGTTCTAAATCTGTTTGCAAGTTTAAAGCAAGGGTAAATTTTCCCTTGGGTATGTTTCAGAACATTCACTGCTATAGGAATGCGTAAATGGGTTAGGAAAGGGTAAGATTGGCATTTATCAGTACTTCCCCTAAAAATGATGTCACCTCACTAAGGCAATATCCTCAGGTAAGATGTTTGGATGGGACAAGGGCAGCTGATGAGCTGGGCTCTGGACCTCCAACTGAAGGAGCTGGAATTGATTCAACAAAGAAAGGAGGTTTGATAGTGTACCAAAAGCTAACAAAGAAGTGTTCAAGTGCTAAATGCTACAAAATCATAAAATGTACCAATGGTCCAAATAATGCAGAATGCCCAGCTCTGGAGTTCAAATAAGAAGCCTTGGCTTAAGGTATTGCAAACACATGAATATTTGTAGTTCACGCATGGTAAATCATCTTGTCTAAATTCACAAAGCTATATATCATAGTTAAGATTTAAGAAAGGTCTTTTTGACTTTTAATTCAGCACATTACACTATAATACATTCCCTCCTAACATATTTTCTACACATAGTACAGATATGAAGAGTTTAAATCAAACTAAACATTCTGATATTTGTTATAATGAATAAATATAAATTATGTATTTGTACTATAAGTATTTATATATAATTGTGTGTATGTCTATAAGTAATAGCACAATTTCAAGATTCCAGGTTTTTCTGTATTTAAGTGAAGTGATAATATTAAATCTAGTATGGCTTTGCTATTTCCTGGATGTGTTTTTATTTCTACTATCCTACTTCTGAAGGAAGAAACACACTGATGAGTTGCAGGTAGTCTATTTCCATCTACAAGTTAATAGCACTTTCCTGAGTCCCTCTTAAATGCTGACGCACTCTGGGATAGTAACATTACTCAGGGCCATTATGCTGTGTCACAGAGTGGACTTAAAGGATGTAATGTAATAAATGTTGCAGTGAAGCTGGTCTCAGAACACATAAAGACATTACCAAGTGCACCTAGGTAGATTTCTTTAATAGTACTAGTTGCAGATTTGCACATTTTAAACTATTGCCTTAGGTAGTGTTCTTCCTTATTTTCTCTAAGTAAGTTTTAAATATTACTTGAAGGTCTGCATATAATTTGCATCTGCAAAACATAGAGAGCTTAGTTCATGACAAGTTTGAAGGAAAAATTAAAGAATAATGATAACTAGGATATTTTGTATCTATTTCTAATATGATCATTAAAATAATAAATGGCTAAAAAATGTGCTTGTTTTAGTAGCATCTTGATGTCCACAGACTAGAATCCCTAGATGCCCATTTTTAGCTTTTGTTGGGGTGACTATAACCTCTCTAGAGTCACTTACTGGGAATTTAGTCTGGTAATCCAAATGCCAACACAAAAGGTGTCAGGGCCTATGGAAAAGGTCCAGGATGTGATGAGGTCATGAATAGGTTCCCTTGATAAGCTGATGTAATAGGTAGAGGAAAACCCCCACTGAGTAGATTGTTAGCAGTGAGAAGCCTAGACATGACACTGCAAGTGTTAATGTGTGATGTTATGGACTTGGAAAAACCTATAGAATGGTAGAACATAAAAGAGTGAACCACAGTAAGAATGAACTTTCATTTACACAAAGCATCCACACTGGTTCCTCAGTTGGAATAAGTGTGAAACACTGATATCCTGTGTTAATGACAAGAACAATGGCAGCTAGTGAATGACTTGAACAGAAAAGGCTTCCCACCTCAGCTTCCTGTAAACCTAACTAAATCTGCCCATGGAACTGTCCATTAATATTTTTAAATGTTGCTGGTAAGTTGAAAAAGATGATTGTAGTGCTATAGAGGAAGGTGCCCTGATAAAACACATATATGGAGTACACAAGAAATGTCAGAACAGTAGAAACATGTGACTTAATTTCTTCTTAATAAGTAAATGTGAATTGTATGGTCATATTATCTTCCTCTAGTATAGTATCTGATGGCTCCCAAACAAATATCGTATAATTTCATTTGTTTTCTTCATGGCCATCTACTCAGTCATTTTGATAATTTCTAAGAGAGCTCTTTCCCTGTGTCTATGGGATACATAAGTAATGACTCCCTTTTGTTTATTCCATTGTCTTATCTTAGAGTGAGATGAAGGACTGTGCAAGAAACATAGGACAAAAAGTCTACAGATGCTTGAAAATTAGTATAATGTAAAGGGTAATATTTTTGAACTCTACTTCAGAGAAATCTAAAGAATGGATCCTACAATCTATTCACCTACAATTGATTTTGCTCTTATCAACAAAACCACATGGATTAATATTATTTATTCCAATTTTCCCAAACAGTGTTTTATCATATACCAATTTCCAGTGAAAACTTCAGTAACTCTTTTTCTTGGGTGTGTCAATTAGAATATCAAAAATATTTGGCCAAATAAGCTTGATAATCACTGTGTACCTTTTAGAAAATTAATTTATACTAATTCCACATATAGCACAGTTTAGAAGCCCATCAAGTTCTAGTGGAAGCATTTCAATTTGAAAATATTCTCTGTATGGGTTGGTGGTTCCCCAGAATCCCAGGCTGCATGATAAGAGCAATGGATTTCTTTTCCATTTCCTGACTGGAAAGCTAGTGAGGACACAGTGGCACCATCTTGAGATAGTATAGGAGCTATTGTGTTGTATGTGGCAATCAGTAAACCGTTCCTCATGTCTACAGGTTCAGAGGCTTGCCAACATTGATCCTTTGAAAGCAGAAAAGGGCTCATCTATGAGCATGATGTTTTCATTCCTCACTGAGCAGTGCATATTGCTGACTGTGCAGCTTCATCAGCATTTACTAAGCATTTGGATAATAGCTTTCAAACCAGGTGATACAAGAGTGATTGGTTTTATGATGTCTGGGAGGCCTAAGCAATGCAAACTGAGTCAAAAAAGATTGAAACACCCTAACACACATTAAGGGAATTAAAAATGTAGCATCATACATACCTGTGAACCTTCATGGATAAATTGCTGTCCACTTCTATCACTGCAGACATGAGACCATGGCTGAACGACTCCATTCCAGTCTTCCTGGAGCTGGTGGTAAATTTGGTAAATATTCTGCTTTTTTATGAAATAGGGGCCAAGCACCAGTCATGCCTCAGTTTGATGACAGGAAATCAGTGAGTGCAAGCCCCCACTGTCCAGACAGTAGAACCTTTGGAAATACTGCATGTTCTCCTTGTTAGTAATAGCAACATTTGAGCTGCCCTTCATTATAGTTTGTGTGTCAGAGATTAAGCTTGATCTTTCCTGGCTCCAGATGCCCAGAATGTTCTAGTACTATCATTGGTGCAATGTGCTGGACCTGTGAGTGTGCCTCAGTATACATCTTCCCTCCTGGTTCAAGGCGTGATAGGAAATAGACCATTGCATACAGGGGTGAAGCATTCTGAACAGAGAGCTTGTATTCCTACTCTAGAGGACAAATGCCTTGACAGACTGAATACCAGCAAGTGCTTGTTCACTCTGTCAGTCCCATGAAGAAGACAAAATCAGAGAAAGGGAAGGGGAGCAGAAGGTGGAAAGCCAGGAGGGAGAGATTGAGATAGACAGGCAGACAGACAGTAAGGGAGACAGGGAGACAGGGAGATAGGGAGATAAGGAGATAGAGATAAAGAAGAGATGCTAAGTGACAGTGGTAATCTATTCATGACAGTGGAACCATTCTGATAGACGTTTCTCTTTAAGGTCCCATCTCTCAACACTCCCATATCAAACATGAAATTTCCAAAGGTACATGGGGGAGGGATATGGTCATAATTCTAAAGGCAGAAGCAGAGGGGTGAAAGTTACACTTCTTGGGGTATTGCATCTTGGGTATGTTGGTACCATTCTTGATTCAGATTTCAGTATCTATAAAGTAGGGGTCTACTCTATTAGTTCTGGATAGTCTGATGTGGTTAAATTGACGAGTGCTTTGCTGATATTGGATACTTGAGACATGCCAATATAAATATTGCATTCAAGAGACATTTGAGAGCACAGTAACGCTCTACTATCATGAGGTTCTCTAAAGCTTATGCCCCCCTTTACTTTAGCATTAAGAACTTTTAATACATATTTGTAATACTCTGTTTTCAGGTCAACTTCACCAATTCATGTGTCTTAAGTCTCTGCATTCAGGTGACTGGCCAGACTCTGTAAGCACAAGAAACTACACATTTTCTGACATGGAACAGCATGAAAGCAAATCATTTTGTCAAACTTGGTTTCCTTCTCTTCAAAAACTGTGCCTCATTTTCCACTGACCACTTCACAGTCTGTGCATCCCTAGAACACACCCTGATTCAGCATTAATAGCTTACAACAGTGATTCTGAGCTTACACCATTGATTCAGAACTCTTTGATGGGAGGTTGATTGCCCATTTCTCCTGTAGAAGGACACATGGAATAAGCCCTTTTCTGTTCAGGATTGATTACTGTAAAAACTGAGGTTGAGCCCAAGTGTGGCATGGATAGAAACCTGTGTTCTACCTGTAGAAGGCAAAATGGTATGCATGGAGTGCAATGTGCTCCATGGCTATTCTCTATTTAAATGAATAAAACTTTTTACTTATCATTGAAGTTATAATATGGAGAGAATGAGTATTGTAGGGCTGCTGTGTGGTTAGACAATGGCAGCTTGATTGTTCACAGCTCTGGAGACTGAATTCTGAGATCTAGGTTCCAGCAGAGTCTGAAACTTATGGTGTATGTGTTGGGGGATGGGGTGTCTCTTCAGGTACAGATGACTAGCTACATAGTCTCACATTATCTCCCATGTGTCACCCTGTGTCTCTATTGCTTAGGTTTCTTTTTCCTACAAGGATTATATCATTTTCACTGTGACTGGTCACATCCAAGAAACAGTCTCCAAAGGAGTCACATTCTATGGTCTTAGAGGACCTGAACTTCAATGTGTGAATGGGAATGCAGAAATCAGCCAGTAACAGTTTTACTGGTTAAACTATGATATCATTGTGATACTTGGTTTTACAGTAAGCAAAGTATAATTGTTTACTAGGAATGCTGCCTGGTCTGGAATATAATACTTCCTAGCAAGCATTATAAACACATATTCATTTGTATATAAAAATATTAACTGTTTCAACAACCAACATAGAGAATGCAGAGGATCCAAATATAAGTTTTTAGTCTTACCCTTAACAGTATTCCATGATCCGAGCTGGTGTCCACATAATTATCAGACACAACATAAAGGCTACAGGTGGAAAACAGAGCTGCCAGTCAGGACAAGGTACTGTGGTCCATGTGAGTGAGACACTCTTACAGAAAATATATGATTGAATTGGGCTTGATGAATGGTGACATCTGAACACAGTTTGACAAAGATGAAAGCAGTAAATCAAGTCAAAACAAACAACAAATAACTTGTGTGGGAGAAGAAGGGCAGAGGTATTTCTACAGATAATTGTACGGGAGAGAATATAGCTAAGTGAGGTTCTGAGCAGACATATGTTGGTGGCAGGGGAGTATGGAAAGGAGAGCTATGCTCTCCATATTATAATTTCAATGACTAGTGAAAAATTACATCCATTCAAATAGAGACCAACTATGGAATAAGTTCTATTTCATGTGTGTCATGGTGCATTCTACAGGTAGAACACAGCTTTGTATCCATGCCACACTTGGTCTCAGCACCAGTTGTTATAGCAATCTAAGATCAATCCTGTGTGGTGAGACAAATGCAAAGAGAGAGGGGTAGAAATGGTACAGATCATCTTAATCTGATACTTTTAATGTTTCTTAGGCAAAATATATATTGGTGCAAACACTACTACCTGGCTGTACAGTGAGTTGAAGAAGTGAACCTAACCCGAGGAAGAAGAAACATGGGGTCATTTAAATAACTTCCTTTTGTTGATGGAGGCCTAGAGAATATGAAAAGGGAAGTTTGGTATCCTTGGGGTGTTATGCTGTTGACACTAAGAAACATTCAAATAGAAAAGGTGAGGTGGATGTGGGGAATTGACGGTGTGTCTGCAAAGACAGACTGGAGGGGTTGAGGCAGAAGCAGAAAGGAGGTGAACTTACACTCACTACATCAAAAGGATACTGGTGCACTGTCATTTTCTGACACTGGTGTGCTGCCCTTTGAGAATGTAGTGTCTGTAGGTTGCTTGTGGTAAGGAGGTGATGGGAATGGCAGATGGAGAGGGGAAGCCATTCTGAGTTTCTTGCATGTCAAAATTTCTTCTTGCAGGTCCAGAGACTAAATGGGATCTGGACAAAGGAGGTTGAAAAGTGTGTGTGTGTGTGTGTGTGTGTGTGTGTGTGTGTGTGTGTGTGTACATGTATGTGTGTTTGCTCAGGTATGTCCATGTGTTTGCATTTGTATGCATGTGAATGTATGTATGCATTCATTGGTGTGTACAATGTTTGGACATGCATGTGGAAGCCAGGAGAATCCCATGTCATATGCCTTCCTTGGTCACTCACCTCCGTACATTTTGAGATAGGTTATTACTGAACCTGAGCTTACCAGTTTTGCCAGTCTGGCCCCCCAAAAAGCTTCAGGGATACCCCTGCATCAACTTTCCTAGGACTTGGATTATATGTAGGTGATGCCATGCCTGACTTTTTTTTCTCATTGTTTCTGAGAATGAAACTTTGGTCATAATGTTTGTAAAGTAAGCACTTTACCAACAGGGTCATTTCCCTATCCACTGAAAACAGTGTTTTCTGTGTAGAATCCCAATCCAGAAACTGGATAGAAAGCATTTCAAATAATGTTGATTAAGTAACTGTAGATTTTCCATGTTACAGTGTAATTCTGAGAAAGATAAAGTTGTTTTCCCCTCTTAACAGTGTATAAAATGGCAACATTCCCAAAGACTTAAATGGCTATGTTTGCCTATCACATGTACTTTACCTTTCCAAGCTCCCTGATGACATAGGATGGCATAACAAAGACCGGGTAAAGTTTGTTCCCTCTTGTGTTAACTCATTCTGGTCTCACTATGATGAGGTCTCACTGGTAGAAAAATTGGAGGAAAAGTTATTATTTATATTGTTTCATGTGATTTTAAAGTGAGACTTTTAATGCTGATTGAAAGTTCAATCCATCATAAATGAAGAGACGGTTGTACATTCAGAAAAGGTATCTGCTGAACTGTGGGCTTCAGAAGTCCATTTAGATTATAAGTGTTTTAAAATATGTATCTCATGCCCGGAGTGTGCATCCTACCTTCTGGAAATATTGCATATGAAAGCTGAGTGCAATGTTTAGTGTCTCATGACTTATGGCTCTGGCAAACCCTAGATGCAGAAATGCTGCAAAATAATTCAAATTACATGCTAATTCACAGAAAATCCATTTTAGCTTCTTCCAAAGAATACAGCAAGTTAAAGGGCATCATATAATATTTGAGAGAGAGAGAGAGAAAGAGAGAGAGAGAGAGTGAGAGAGAGAGAGAGAGAGAGAGAGAATTCTATACATTGAATACATTTCTGGCATCAGGAGCTGATGAGAAAAAAACACAGGCATCTCTGAAGCACATGTATTTTAGTTCGGGTACAACTGAAGCCAGAATTAGGGTGTTTGCTGAACAAATACAGCATTCTATACTGAAGCCAGAATTAGGGTGTTTGCTGAACAAATACAGCATTCTATACTGAACACGAATGCTCAGATCCAAAGGGTACTCACACGCAGGAGTACCCAGGTAACTAACAATGGAAGTGTGGAGTCTTTCTTGCATTCTTCATCAAAGACACCTGAAACAAATACTCGTTAAGATTCTGTTTCTTTTTATATAGAGGGGGTGGAAAACATCTGGGCATTCCACCAAGCAATTGGATAGAGATCTGCCTCACAGGGGCTGGCATGAAGTTTGAAAGAATATAAAGTCTAGACATGTTGTGCTCAGTATTTTAGCAATAGTTTTAGAAACACAACTAGGACAAGAGAGAAAAGCATAGGTATCTATTGTCCATGAAATGTGAACCTAAATTGTGTGCATGTGTTCCCAGTGGCCAAGTCATAGGCCTACTGTAGTTTTAAGACTATAAGTGAGGGCTGGATAATGGCACAGTGAATAAAGCACCTGCTGTACAAGGAAGAACATCTACACGTAAGTTCTCATCTTGGATCCCAGGCTAATCTAGATTTTGTACCCTGGATAAACATGTGAAATCCTAGCACTACTAGCATGAGACATAGGAGATTTTTCTAGAAAATCAAATGCCAGTTAGCCTTGGATTTGTAGAGGCAAATAACAATGCACCTGGCCTCAAACAAGGTAGAATGTCGGCACTGACTCTCTTGGCTTTCCTTCAAATCTCCACATGCATGCTGGCTGTAGCACACAGATGTCCACACATAAAGAGGCATGCATACATACATATACATACATGTATTGACAGCACACACACACACACACACACACACACACACACACACAAGACCGATATACAAAAAAATTCTAGATTCATTGGAAATAAGAAGCAATTGACAATGAAGAGTCATGGTGCTGAGCTCATGAGGGCACTGTTAAAGCAAATTGGACAGCCAGTAAATTTGAGGCTTTGCTCAGAGAGAGAACAGTCAATAAGAACATGAGTTTCTGTGCTGATCCAGCACCATATAGAGCACTGCCCAATGGAACACACATACACTCCTACTGAGTAACTACAACCCTGAGTTAGCCTGGCCCTGGCCCACCCATCCTAGCCAGGTAGATACACTCTAAAACCTTGTGGTTTCCCATGGTATCAGACCTATTACCTAAATACACTCTGTATAAATATTCAAAGAATGGATGGAAAATTAATGCTCACCTCATCGAAGTTCCTACAGGAGGTACCATAGAAGGGGCACAAGAATCCAGGGAAGAAGAAATTTCATCAGAGCTGGAAAAGTAGCTTTATTCAGAGTTAATTTTAAACTGTTTTATAATCACATTTCTGTATACTAGAAGAGGCAAACACCCACTGTAAGTCACACAGTGACTGGTAACAATTGTCACCAAACAGATAAACATGTCCTGTGTTGTCATGCTAAGCTTTATTAACATTATAGTCTCCCTTTGAAAAAATGTGTACATTGTCATCAGTATTGCCCACACAAAGCCAGAAATAAGGTACCAGATGAAAGGACCTATTTCACAAAAATGCCTGCTTCATTTATGGTAAATAATTTCTAAATCAAATATATGCTAGCAAGTTGTGCTTGCCTTTTCTTGGTAATAGATTAAATAACAGGATTTATTTTGTAAAAGTACAAAAGGCCCTACTATTCATTAAATTCACACTTATGTTTATGCATTAAAAAGTAGGTCACAATTGCATTCTGATTGCCTAGCCTATTTTAAGTAATATTTCCTAGTGTTTAAAATAAAAATAAATCAGTATGTGTATGCCATTTTAATAGACATGACAAATTAGAATTATGACATTACATTTCTCATGTATCCAACTGAAAAATGCAGAGATACACAACTTATTTCATTGCTATTATCCAGATACCTCAGAATATTACATGTTGCTGTTCAGTTACAAAACATATGACCACAGTGACAGGCAATGTCTAATAAGATTACTAACCATTGTCATATAAATAGAACAGGTGTTACAGAAGTCCATTCTAAAATATATACTCAGAATGTGAAGGAGAACTGAATACCTTTTATGAAACTAAGAAAACACATTACATACCTACACATATTTTCTTTTTGTATTAGGGGTATGTAAATATAAAGACAGCCTCACACACGACAGCCCTAGATGGCCTGTGACTCATTATATAACCCAGAACAGCCTCAAATTCACAGCAATCCTCCTGCCTCAGACTTCTGAGTGCTGAAATTACAGGTGTGAGTCACCAAGAGATATAGATGTAGTCTAAGAATCCACCAATAGAGACAATGAACTATAGTAGTTTTATAGTAGAGCAGCAGGCAACTTGGATACTTCCTTTTATGTAATACAACTTTCAAGACTTGTTAAGTGAAGAAATAGGATTCAGAAATGGCACATATGATGAATTACTCAAGTATAGAGAGTATAAGTTATGTAAGTTTTTTTTTATTAAGTCAAACAGAAAATGTGAAGAAAGAGGTGTTGAAAACAGGGTTCCTTACACTACACCATGTTGTGGTTCTAACTTAGAGTTT
Source organism: Phodopus roborovskii (assembly GCF_943737965.1). Classification (NCBI taxonomy): domain Eukaryota; kingdom Metazoa; phylum Chordata; class Mammalia; order Rodentia; family Cricetidae; genus Phodopus; species Phodopus roborovskii. The sequence continues at coordinate 15,723,766 of NW_026126409.1, read as the reverse complement.
CTTTAAAATGACAGTACAGAGGTGCAATATATTAATAAAGAAATCTTTTAAAGAGTAGGTTGTTTATTGTTTGAGGATTATATACATCAGTATGATGTGCTTGGATCATTTAAACCTTATTCCTTCCCTTCCAATTCTTTCCCCTTTCCCTCTGCTTTTCTGATTTTCTCTCCCAAATTAATGTGATCTCTCTCTCTCTCTCTTTCTCCATTTAGTGCTATTGGTATGTGCATGGGTATAGGGGCATCTACTGAAACATACACAGAAGCCCAGGAACTTGATTCCGAAAGAAAACTGACTCTCCCTCCTAACAGCCTTCATTACACATAGGTCCTCTCCTAGGTGTGAGACATCATTGAACCTCACCCCAACCTATGCTGAGAATTTGGCTGCCTTGATCTTCTACAACTCTTGCAAATACATTTTAAACATCATAATTATATTTTTGAACAATTGATCAACAGCCCTACAAAACAGCTAAAGACATGCTCATTTATTTTCAAAACAATATTGCCACTGGTATTCTGAGACCTCTACTTGTGTATTTTTCACTATAAAATACCTAAATAGACAATGAGAATATCCACATTTCCCAAATTTTAGAATAAATTATAACAACAAGAAAGAGATAATGCTTTATTTTTAATTTCTGTGATTTTAAGTGCAATGACTATTTGCTTCTCTTTCATGGGATTTGAAAACAATAAATTTGATAATTTGGTGAATTTTCCTTCTTCTGTTATAATTGGTAATTGCTTTACCCTACAAATATGGCTATCTAGGCAATACAGTTTGATTTTTCAATGAATAAATATATAGCAATTATATGCCATAAAATGTATTTAAAAATGCAGATATTTGACAGTTTAATGATGTTGTAAGCATTTGCTCTCATCTTATATAAATTCTAATCTTATGTAAATTTCAAAATTGACCCATATGAAAGATGCTTTGAATATTGTAGTGTCCTGGTAAGAATAAAAACTAAGTTGTAAATATTCAGGAAATAAAACAGAGACTGATGGTTATAATCAAAAATTTTTAACTGACAAACCAGCTACTCAAAGCAGATCTTCACAGTGAAAATATGCACAATGACTAGCTAAGCCAGAGGGCAATTCAGGGTTAGATTTATTTCACCATTGAGGGTCTTTGAAGACTGTCCTTAAAGAATATCCACTTCCTGAGATAGCATGTCCAGTGATTGCCCAGTGATGTTCAGTGTTCACTAAGGGATTCTTACTACTTTTTGGAAGCAAACACACACACACACACACACCTCATGCTTCTATGAATGCAAATGCATGTACATGCACACACACAATTATAGAGACACATAGACATACATGTATTGAAATACACATAAACACATAGGCAAATAGGCACATCCATATATAGATATATAGGCATATACACATAGACATATATACAAACATACAGATACATACATACATATATAGACAAACATACACAAATAGACATATGCATAAGCACACACATATGCACATACACACATATATACAAGCACACCCACATAAATCCATACATATACACTCATACACATACATATGTACACATACATACGTACATGCACATATGTGCACATGTATCCAAATGCCTCAAGAACAACTTAAACCTCAGATTGTTTTGGATTTGCATATCCATAATGACTTAGACAATATTCATCATGATAACCTCTACCTAGATCCAGATCCTTTATGTAGTTTTCTGCAATATTTTTAAAATAGAATTAGGGGGATGGACAGATACTTTAGCAGTTAAGAATGTTGGCTGTCCTTGTAAAGAATCCAGGTTGAGGTCCCAGAACCACAGGATGACCCAACAACTGTCCCTAACTCCAGTTCCAGAGGATGTCATGCCTTCATTTGACCTCTAGGCACTCAGCACTTATGGGGTGAATGTACATACATAGAGGAAAACGTTCATAGGAATGAGCACAAATAAATCTAAATAAAAGAGTATGATAGGATGAAGATGTGGAGTGACAAATGTGAAGAAATTGAAGTTGAAGAGCTAGAAGGAAGATGCATATACTGCTCTAACCTCTGCAGTTTGCTACCATCACATGGGGCCAAGCCCCAGCCTTTCCTATTGTCCTTTCATATGGGTACTCTAGAGGGTTTAGACTTTGGAGCACTTTATATTTGGGACTTTCTCATTTCACACAGATATGTATGTGCATATAAACACATATATCCTATCTATCATACCTCATATCTCTCTCTTTTTTTTTCAAGAAAACTATGTGTTTATGTATGTATGCCTTTAATTAAAATGTCTGTAAGTTTAAGATCATGTACAGTTCCATCACTCAAAATGACCAGTATTCCCTCTGAGTGTATGTGTGTATGTGTTCACATACACATATACATATATGCAAAAAAAATAAATATATGGAGAGTTAAAGATATTGATAGCCTTTAAATATATGCTGTTTTAAAATGTTGAGTACAAGAAAATCTACAATGTAATTGTATTCAAATATCTAAATATTGTATGTTGCTGTCCCATTTCCTATTACATACAGTGTATGTTTTAACTTTCAGATGATTACATGTGGTTTAGCTTAGGGTATTAAGTGCATTATGGCATCCTCTAGAGTATTCTCCTTTATATATTTCTCTCAGATTGCTTAATTGTGTGATTACAATGTGAAAGACACCCAAGACTATGAAAGGTTCTTCACAACAGATGCCTGGGTAAGTCCTGGGAAAAGTGAGATGAGAGTTGCAAGAGAAAGGAGAAAAAACTTATGTGTTTTTTTTTTTTCTTAAAACAAGTTAAGCCCTCTAAAGGTGAAACCCACAGGGTTTACTTCTAACTTAAAGAGGTGGGAGGAATGGAGGGAAGAGGAAAGGGAGAAGACAGAGAAGGAGATGGAGACAGATACAGAGACAGAGACACAGAAAAAGAGAGATAGTTACATACATACACAAGAGGGCCAGGTTTTTTGGGGCATGTACATCATTTGACTACTAGCAGTGAAATCCTGGGTTCCATCCAAGAACCACAAAATTGGAGTAAAACAAACTATTGGTTGATAAGATATGCATGCCCCCTTGGGCCTAAGTATAAGAAGAACACCTATCCATGTTTAGTTTGAGGTCATGGGGTGTTGTGTTCTGGAAGATTGCCATCCTTTTTAATTACTCTCATCCCACCTTCTCCAGGTATGTGGTATAGATGATTCTGTGCTTATCATGTGGGTGGCATGGTGAAGGCCATCTGAACTGTTCTGGTTACTGAAATAGCCATTCAGATCAACTTTTGGAATTGACATTAAAGCCCAACTCTCTTCCCTTTAAGGCTTTTCCTAGAACACGAGGCCAACATTATTGTGATTCTTTCATTTTGTAACCTGAATTAATTCCACAATACATCCAGTTTATTTGCTCTTAGGATCTTAATTAATGGGTTGTCACACAGCCCATGAGGATGTCATCTATCATCATGGCTAGAAACAACAGCCCTCAAAAGGCAATAACACCAGAGCTAAGTGCGGGGTTTTTGGAAACACATCCAATGGAGAATTTCCCACTCTCAGGGAGCAGTAATTCCTGCACACAATGACTCACTTAAATGTCCCACAGACAGTTACAGTTAACACAGGAAGGTAGAGTATTATACTAGGAGCACAATTTTTGTAGAGATTGGCTGGGCAATGTATTTTATTTCTGAAAGTCATGGAGCTTTTTGAGTGATCTACTGTGTTTTTCTGTGTGAGTTCATTGTTGAACTAGGTTTAACTGCACAGTTGAACTAGTCTTAGCACAGTGTGGTGAGTTAGGGTCACTACACTGGTTTGTGAAAAATAAAGAGGCTAAGCAGGTATGTGTTAATTTGAATCTGGGTGATAAAGACCACAGATAAGCAAAGCAGAATTCTTCCTTCTTCAGTTCCTCTTCCTTCTTTCAATTCCTTTGGCTTCCTCTTCATCATCTCCTCTTCATCATCATTACCATCATCATCACCATCATCATCATTCTTATGACCATCATCACCTCCATCACCCACATCACCATCATTATCACCATCATATGTCATAAGTAAGAGGCCTAGGTGTTCTGCCAGTGTTTTTTTAGTATTTTTTGCTTCTGCTCCCAAGACCAGCTGTGTTGCTTATTATCTAATAGCTTTCAACTGTGGACCATATTATTTCTACAGAAAGCTTGGTGTTAGAATGACTTGTTTTCATTGTTAAAGAATGTCAAACTAGAAATTTGTCCCCTGAGCTAAGGGACACAGGTCAACATCAGGACATTGGATAATTATGATACTTTTAGAGACAGCCCTCAAAAGGACAAAAGCCAGTTGATTTTAGTATTCTGTGAATGATAGATATTGAGATTAGCTATTGTCCATCCTTTTGGTAACTTGGTTGACAGTCAAACGCTGTCGCTCTTGGGGATTATACCCAGATATCTTATTTCTGTTCTTCCATTTGAACTGTGGTGATCACTATGGAAGTTCCTAAGAGAAATAAACATAAAATCACCAAAAGGTGTTGCTATACCACTCTGATTATATACAAAGTAATCTGCATTAGTTTACCACAAAGAGGCCTATACTCATGGTTTTTGTGGTACTATTCATAGAAGCCAAGACCAGAAAACAGATACTGTGCCCACCAGAAGATGAATGAATGCAGACATGTACATACACTCAAGTTGTTGCTGTTTGCTGCGGCTTCAGGCAATGAAACATGAGCCACAAAACTCAGCAAACCTACGTGGACTTTATTGGGGAAATTGAACAAAGGGGGGGGGGGGTGGAGGTAGGTGTTGGTTAACCTGGAACAGAAATGGAAGTGGGGAAGAGGTGGAAGGCGCTTACTTAAAAGGGGAAGCTTGCACATGCATACAGAGTTCTTATGTGGCCATGTATTCATGATGTAGCCATGACATAGCCATGCACAACATGTGCCTCTGAGCTATTCAAGTATTTGCCTGAATGCCATTGTCAGTAGGCGGGGTCAGCATAATGCCAGGATACCAACACAACTACAAAGAAGAATGGACTCAGTGGAAATAAAGGACATTTACTGCAAAATGAAATAAACTATACCTGAAGATACAGCATCTAGTATTTTTTCACTATCATTGAGTTTGGGAATGGAGAATAAAGACAGGAATCTGGGATGAAAACTTAAAAAAATAGGATTATAAAAGGAAATGGGAGTCAAGAATGATGGAGGATTAATATGATGAAAGTACCTGACAAGTATGCAAAAATGCTACACAGAGGTTTTTATGTAATATGCCAATTAAAAATTTAATTTTGAGTAAAGGACAGAAAGTCAGAACTAGGATACAAAACTATGAAGCAATTAGAATATGCTACCAGTTGGATTGGAAAGAGCTCTCTGCTAGCATGTGGATTATTTGAAGCTGCATGGCACTCTAAGTAAGAGCAAGAGTGACTGCTACTATGTTCAGTCTGATGCAGACAATCCTCAACATTCTGGTAAGACAAGCAGGCATAATCTGTAAGTTCTATTATCAACTTTAATGGAACTATGAACATACATGATCTACAAACATCCAAAGCAAGTCGTAATAATTTAATAATATTTCTACCACCAGTGTTTGACTGTCCAGGACACATGAGCAAAAAGTATAGCTATGACCTTGATGTGTCCAAGGTCATTCTCAAGACAGGTTTTACTGCCAACACCCCTGGGGACATTCATTATCTTGTATGTGTAGTTTCTACATTCTGCCATTTACTTTGCTTCTACAATCTTAGGAATAGTTGCTGGAGTGGAAGACCCTACCAACTGCTCCGGATAAAGACGAATTGCTGCTGAAAGGGAGAGTTATCTATCCAAACACCTGCTGTCCCTGATAGCCTGCATTTGGAAAAGCCCTATCCATTCTTCATGCCTTGAATCTGACACCTCACCAACTGTGCTAACAGGATCAGCCAGGAGGAAGCTAACCCCTGTTGCTTGGCTTGAAACAAGCCCAGACACAAATCAGAGCCTCACATTATCAAATGTTATGGTCAGATTACACTGTTTGGAGTAAAGGTCTCAGGTGTGAGGAAGGGAATTAATGCAACCATGTAAGAGTTATATGGCTCATTTCTGATGCTAGTTTTCTAAGGAAGAAGACAAATGCTCATGTTTGGACACAGTAATATGATTTAGGACAGAGCAATCCAGTCTGATCTGGGAAATCTCTAGAAGGACCAATGAGATCATATATGTGGTTGAGTCATGGGATAGCTGCTTATCCTGGAAAAGATCTTAAGTGGAAGAAAGCTAGATACTGAAAGCCTCTGGCTTAGATCCAGACATAATGATCAGTGTACAGAATCCCTGCTTTGAAGCTCTGAGAAGACTTAACAAGGAAGCTATTTGCATCAGGCTCATGGTCTGTCTTCAAAATATGCCATCAAGCAAACTCAGCTTAGCTCTATTTAATCATAGCCATTGCTGCCCTCATGTTACTTTATCCCAATGTGTCTATGGACTTCCTTCTTTAAGATTAAAATAAAATTGAAAAAGGACAAGTAGAAGGTAAATCTAGTATTTCCTAAGAAAACTGTCAATTACCAAATGTGAAAAAAAAAAAAAAAAAACAAAAGCAAGATAGGTATATAACCTTACTTTTTGTCCCTACCGTTTCTACATGATATTTTCCTACGCTGGGAAGTATTTATTTTTATGGCCAACATGCTATTGAGTTGTGGAAGCACCCATGATGGGCACCAACAAGTGATGGTGGCCAATGTTTTCCACAACCAGATCCATTCTCTAGCATTTTGTTTCTTGATACAGCCTTATGCATGAATATGTGGTTCAAACCATCAAGCTGACTGGGGGAATCATGGCACAGGTAATAAAGTTCTTACTATACAAGGGGATGGTCCTGAGATCTATCCCCAGAGACCATGTAAAAATGTCAAGCAGAGTGACACTGTAAAATGTCAAGCAGAGGAACCACTGACCCCAAGGGCTTCACTATGGTTTTCTTTCTTTGGGACGATAGTCACCTATGCCCTTCTTGGTCATCTCTGTCAGTGTAATGATGAGTTGTCTCTTGCTCAGCCCTTGCTCAAGGCATTCCCTTCATCTATGTATTTGGTCCCAAAAGACTACAATTCCCGTTTTCACATCTGCCTTTTTCAATCATTTCTCTTAAACAAGGTGCTCTTGTGTGGTAATAAAGAGCCAAGGTACCGATTAAGATGTAGCTCATTAGCCCTCACAACAGATCAGTGGCACTCTGCATTGTTTTACTGTGCTTTAGCACATCCTTGAATGAATGAGCAAAAACATGTAAAGCATTGCTACTGCTAGTAGAAACAATGGCAGCTGACATCTCTGTCCATATCAGGGGACTCTTGAGACTGGAGGTCTTTTCCTTTTGGTAGAGAACCCTCCACAATGATCATTTGTCACACTAACATGTAACTACAAACCATGCTGTATACCAATCTTTCTTGTATCTTCTTTCTCTCACCATCCCTTCTTCTTTGGAGGAGGATAAAAATCCTGTTGCTTTTTCCTCAGAGAATTACTTGGGAATAGATTGAAAATGTTAGACATTGACCTGGGGCTGTTTTGTGGGAAGGGTGATGAGTTTTGCTTATAGCTTAATTGGTCTCTTGAACAGAAGACATTGAATTTTCTATTTGAGATAACAAAAACAGCTGTCAAATTCTCCCGAGGTGCTCTCATTTCTGACAGTGTGGCTGTGCAAACTGTGACACTGCGAGCACTTTGAATCCACGGTAACATCCAAAGAACACATTCTATGTTTGACCTGCATACTATAGAATTATGATTTAAAAAAGTAGCCTACGTTCTGACTCACCAAATTTCCTGGATTTTTTTTTAAAACAAATTAGCTATGAGATGACCCATATTAATTTAGTTTGAAAGGATTTTAAAATAAAGAATCACATTTCTATGGCTTCATGAGATTAGCGTATGTGCTTTGTTGACACAGGCTATGCTGGGCTATTTATATGACATTGCAAACACTGCCCAGGGTGCTGAGAAGTGGTGGGGAGATCAGAGAGTTCTATGCTGCTGCCACCCATGCTATCCTGGTCTTCAAGTGTGGAGCTGCTGAGGTCATGTCCTCTGTTCTCTGTAAGGGAGAAACAGCATTATCCTTGAGACAATTCATTGGCAAAGGATCATTTATGTTCTCTGAGGAGTTTTGGAAAGAGAAGCAAGAATCTTCTGCCTTTTGCAATCATCTATTCTTTGATAGGATAGGATAATACTGCTTATAGCAAAAAACCAACTTCTGCTTGTTAACTAATGGATGTCTTCATTCATTTTAATGCTATCTTCCTATTTCTTTATTGTATGCATTCTCACATTTTCTATTTAAATTTAAATTTTTCCCTTAATACCACTTACTGATTTCTTTGCATAGTAAAGGACAAGGCTAGATTTAGTTTTCTTTTATGTGTATAAATAATGAATTATTTTAGAATTTGTATAATTATCAACTTGACATTAACTTGTTATCAGAGTAAGACATTTAGATATGCAATGTTGTCATTCTTCAAAATATTTTATTAAATATATTTAACACCCATAAATTTGTATTTGGATCCAATTCACACTCATTTGTGCCTTCCAATTCCTTCCAGTTTCTTTCATATGTTTTCTCTCAATTTAAAAAAAAAATGTAATATTCGCTGAGCCAACTTAGTGCTGCCTGTATGTGAATGGGTATGAGACCAACTCTCACTCTCCAAGAAGTCATCAGCTGCCAATAGCTCCTAAAATAGGGGTTCTTAATGAATTTTGCTTAAATTTTTTTTATTTATTTCCTTGGAATACTCCAGAATACAGTTTTTGATTCATTTTTCAAGGAATTCATGAAGAATTTCCCCATCAGAAATTATGTTTAGAACTCAAGACCCTGAAGTGCAGACTCAGGTATCAAGAAAACCAAGGAGGTGTGAGCTAGGCAGGACATCATGGCTCACATTCTGAAGAGGCCCAGGAGTCATCTTCATCTTAAGGACTGTAGAAGGGAATGTGAGAGACAGAAAGACAGTGTGCAGACTGAAGATACTGCAGAGGGAATTCTTGACACTCCTGTGGTTTGTTGATGACATTTTCCTATACCTACTGATACAATTTTAGTATAGGTTATTTTATTTTCCTCTATGAATGCTATATGACAAGGAAAGGTGAAATCACTTCTTTGTCTAAGAAAGCTTTTGATATACCTATGTTAAGGGCTGCTTCCAAGTCCTGGACTGTGTAGCCTAGTCTTATACCTGCTATCTTAGTTTGCTCTCTATTGCTGGGATAAAATACCATTACCAAAACAACTTTTTGTGAGAAAAGTGTTTATTTGTATCATATTTTCTGGTCAATCATGAAGAAATGTGAAGGTAGGAACCCAGGGTAGGACCATGGAAACAGTAACTTAAGCAGAGGACACAGAGAAATGCAACTTATTGGTTTACTCATTTTGTCTTGCTCTTCCTAAATTCTTATACACCTCAGGACCCACCCACCGTGAGTTGCACCCTACTACATCAATCAAGAAAGAAAGAAATTGCCACCACAGACTTGCCTACAGGTCAATCTGATGGAAGAATTTTCTCAAATGAAGTTCTACCTTCCTACATGTCTCTAACTATTGTCAAGCTAATGAAACATGAAACAGCACACCTACCCATTTCTCCTGTCAAACCATTCTCCTGTGGGTGATGATTAGAGAGAGGGTAATAGTTTCTCCCCCCTTTCTTTCCCTCTACCTCTGTGTGTATATGTGAAAACTGTCATATATCAATCGATATTTTTCTTGTAATGATAAATAACTGTATTATTTGTTCTATATCTCATAGACAAGTATATATAACACAAATGCAAGAAAATCCCCTACAAGAAAGACTTTCAACAAGACTCACTTTGAAGGTGAAGCCCCAGATCTCTGTGCACCTGTGACTTCTCATTATTTTCACCACACATGACCATTGAGATAAAACCAGTTATTCTGTCATCTGAGTATTCATTGTACTTTTATCTACAATCTTGGGTAAGATTCTAAACATGAGAGATATTTGCACCTATTTTGAATTAGGAAAAAGATCAGATTGTTATTATCAAAAACAATCATGAAAATATGCTTAACATAAAATAGCATAGGTTGCTACCATTGAAGGGAAAGTCTGCAGTTCCTGCATCTGTGCATTTTGAGTCGCTAGGCATCCATGGAAACTGCACCTTTTTGAATGAAAACCAGCTCTTACACCTGTGGGATATGGTAAATCCATTACTCCTCCACTTCAGGTTTTTCTTGAGTCAAGCAGAGAGGCAGCAAATCTGGTTCATTCCTTTGTGGAGTCCACAGATGAGCAAATATGAACATGGGCAGCTTGAGCAACATCCCATGAGTCACTGATCTGCTTTTTACTCATCTCACAGATGTTATCCCACAACTGAGGACCACTCTGTGCTCTAAAGGGAGTTGTGGGAACCTGGGAAAGTTACCCTAATTTAGCCAATTTAGTGGATAACAGGGGTAGCCTAGCAAGTGGACAGATGGACAACAGAAAAAAATGTTTCATCCTTGTGATTGGAGTATTCATGCCATGCTATTTCTTATTAGAGAACATGTTTGGTTGTCATTGATACAGAATAATCATGTGAACTTGGATAACTATTTATAGAGGAAGAATTGTTGATGTTTTCATTAACCTACTTTTAGGTCTCAACATTCTGTCTTGTAGTTTCCTTTCTTTTCTGACCTGCAAGGAATGATTGGCAACTTTTCATGGACCAGCCTCTTCTGGTTTTCCAAGTATACAGTACATCACAGTGCACACCTGAAACCTCCATATTACGGAAGTAGAAACAGGAGGGTCACAAGTTTGTGGTCCTTGTATGTTACACAGTGATACCCTGTCTCAATTGCTTTTAATTAAATTGACCTGATATCTAATTTTTCTGAAAACTAGGAGGCTGAAGTATGGACTACTTGATATCTTTACTGAGTACCTTAGATGTGTGAGTCCTACTAGAGTGTGTCTTTCCTGGCCACCTACACACCCAGTGTTTCCTCAACATAGGTATTCCATTGTGTTCTTGCTACACCTAGAATGAGTGATCAGTAGATTAGTCACATACACCTGCTTCCCTTTCATTGTCAAAAATCTGCCATTATCTTTTTCCAATCAATATCTTCCATTCTTAGGAACTCTAGCAAAATTACATGGACAGGCTATGGGGAAGGCTCAGTCTGTAAAGTGCTTGCCTTGCAAACTTCAGGACCTGAATTTGATCCTTAGAGCATGTGTACAAGAACTAGGAATAGTGGCATGTGCTTACCAGGTGAGAGAATGCAGGTCCCTGTGGCTTGCTGAACAGCCAACCTGGGTTACTTGGTGTGCATTAGGGCACTAAAAGTTCTTGTCAGAACTAGAAGGTAGATAACCTCTGAAGATGGCACCTAGCATTGTCCTCTGACCTCCACACACATGTGCATGTCACCCACATGGGCACCCACTTACATGAAACACACACATCAACACATGTACTGATATATACACATTACATGAACAGCTTCCTTCGGGATAGGAGCTGAGAGACTTACCTAGACAAAGCTATCTTGCTACTCTGCTACCTGTCCCTGTTTTTCCTTGTCGTCTTTTTTTTTTTTTTTTTTTTTTTTTTTTTGAGAAATCTATAGGAGAATGAAATGAAAATGATCATTCTATCCTATGTGTGTTTTTGTAGCATTTATTATTTCTGTATAGACAAGGAGGAAATTTTCATCCATTAAACCTCTGAGGTAGAATTTTCTTATATAAATGCAAATTTTTAAGAACACCATATAAATGCAATAGGTATATCACTCTCTATAAAATACAAATAATGCATGCCATTTCCCATAGCAATGCATGTCAGCACTATTTAAAGAGCTTTATCTTCTGCACCTGGCTCAATTCTCCCTTGCCTGTTTTGACTTATTCTGGGAGGTTGCCCATTCTGGCTTCCCATTCTTTCATCCCTTGACCCCATGGTGGGAATTCTGATTCTCCTTGTTTTATGTTAATATCTTTATATAGAAAAATAAACAAAGGTAGGTGCTAGGGAGATGGCTTAGTGGTGAAAGTACACAGCATGCAAGTAAGCATGAGGGTCTGAGTCTGACTGCAGGATCCAAAATCAAAAGTCAATTGCAGTTGATATGCACTTTCATTCCCAGCATTGAGGAAATAGGCCCTGGGACTCAGGCCACTGAATCTATTGCAACCTGTGAGCTCCAGGCCAACGAAGAATCCCTGCTTCATAATGAACTCAGTGATAGACAGCTAAGTGAGAAACAACCTTGACTTGTGGTCTGAACATAAATATACACACACATGCATCTGTGCATGTGAAAAACTAGACTTGTGGTGTACAGTTGTTTCTTGATATCACAGGCCTTAGCCTTAGGCTGGCCTTCTTCCCCACTAGATGCTCGAGTCTATTTTCTGAAACAATATTTGCATATATCATCCTGGATATATCCTCCCATGCATGCAGATTATATTCATGTAAACATTGCATAATTATATATTCTATTATTTAGGGAGGATTAAATAGAAAGTGTGAACTCATGTTCCCGAACAGATGTATTCTTCCTCATAACATTTTTTATCCCAGCTGGTTGAGTTTGCAGATGCAGATGCAGAACATGTGGGCTGCTCTTCCATTTGGTGAATGAATCACATGCTTGGTTGTTCTAGAAGGAGACAGTGATACAATTTCAAAATCTGTAAATAGATTTTTGGGTTTTCATCATTTCTTTCCTAAACATGATCTATGTTGCAGAATGCAAACCCAATGAACTCTCTCCTCCTACAAGATGTACTTCAACTCTGTTTTAAACATGGGGTCATCTTGGACCCATGACCTTTCCAGAGCTTCTGCAATATATCCATATAGACCTCTTTCAATTCATCATGTAAGTAGTATACCTTTGAATGTATATGTGTGTATACATGTAAGGTTTATATATATATATGTATAATTTATATAATTTACATATATAATTTACTTTACATTTTCATTTTACTATTTTCATCAGTGAATCTTAATTTCAATCACCCATCATTTGTTCAAGAGATATTTGATTGATTTTCAGGGTTTGTCATGTAGGCACTGGATATGAATTGAATAGTGTAATAAACCAATCTCCAGTACTCACAATCATACTTATCAGGGAGCGATAACTACCAAGAGGCAAAGCTTCCATGAACTGATGGTACAAAAAACATTATTAAGATTACAAACACCAATGGGGTAGAAAACACTCATATAATTTTGGACCTGGATTCTTAGAGTTTGAAAGCTGATAAAAATATGGGCATAGAGATTATGAGTGCTGAATTATAGTAAACCAAGAGAGAGTATAGACAGATGTTGTACCTGGCATTAGCTGTTTCAGTCAAGCATCTTAGGGATATTCACATTTGAAGAGTAGATGCTTCATCTTTAGACAATGACAAAAATTATTTTTCTGAAATTAATCTCAATACTATTTAAGTATATGAAGTTACCAAAGACTATTAAATGAAAGAACCAAAACAAAACAATGAATTTTGGTTTTCTTATACCTTCTAAAATGAAGTGTTGGGATATAACTCAGCTGCTAGCATGCTTGCCTAGTGTGTATGAAGTCTGGGGTTTGTTCATTGACAATGTATATACCAGTTGCAAATTCCCATGTCTATAATCCCAGTACTTGAGAAATGGAGGCAGAAGGAGCAAACATTGGGGTCATCCTTGAGTTGAAGGAAGACTTCCTTTGTTCTGAAGATGTGACCCTCAATGCCACCCTCCCCACTGGCCTGGGCTGCTTTAGGGCATCAATGTTGCTTTGCTGTGTCCATGGTAATGAGAAAAAAACATCAGATTTATGACAACATGATCCACGATGCCCACCTGAAGGAACATTAGTGTCAACTGCTGTCTTCTTGTCTTTTATGGAGTTACATTTGCAGAAAAAAATCCATAATTCAGAATGTTTCACAAGCTATTTTGTGTGATTGTAGATGTTTCAATATTGTAGCAATGCTTCCAGTGAGCTATGTGATGATTTTTCTCCCTTTAATGGCATAGACATCAATTTAATGGCAATCAATACCACATGAATTGAAACTCAAATTCTATCACAGTTATTTGAAAGACAACAAAACATGCAAGAGTTACACTTGCTTTTAGAAGGATAATAAGGTCCCTTCTTATTTCAAACAACATGAACTACAATGACATGCAGCTTATATACTCAGTAAACATTCAATCTTTTCATAATCATATGAGATTATATTTTGTTAGTTATGTTTCAGGCTGACTTTTAAGCATCAAACTGTCCTCTTCCTTCTATAAATAGTATTTTAAAGTACTCTTTAAGTTTTATGTTTACAGCTATAAGTCCCATTTGTTGAGGCTTAATAGTAAGGTTCATGCATGTGGAATTATAGGCATTGGATACTAACAATTAAAAAATGCTTTAGAATGGTTAGTAAAAGGAATTAGAAATTGGTATGAATAAAATATTTCCTACATTAATGTTGTAACAGAAGCATATCCTATGTATCCCAACCCACTGAAGGGGAACTCATATTCAAGATCCCCATTTTAGAAGTGAGATAGTTGATTCTAAGTGCTCTGAATGGATAGGCCTCCATTATCACTGACTATCAAACATCAAAATTTTACTGACTATAAAGCCAGTGCTCAACAACAGTGGCTCCCAGATGTGGTGATGTGGTGTGATTATTAAATTCATCTGAAGTCGTCTGGTAACAATGTAACTTCTGAACTGGATTATAGAGGCAGGCATAGCATTTTTGTTGGTTTTATTTCTCCTTCATTTGGACAATCTTTGACTTTTGGAAAAGTCAAAACATAAATTTCAGTTCTTCATTCACAAATGAGTGTAGAATAATTGAGATAGGAATAATTAGTCATTCACTCTTGAATACATCTGATATATATATATATATATATATATATATATATTCCATTTCTCTTCTCTTAGAGCCTTCAATTTTCAAAGTTTAAAATAATAGTACACTGAAGTCAAGATCTAGAGTGATAAAATTCATGTTTTTTATTTAAATTTTATATTATCATCAAGATGTTTCAGCAGGAAGGGTATCTAATGAGTTTTACACCTGGAACCTACATGGTGGGAGGAAAGAAAAAATTTCAAGCAAGTTGTCATACGATCTCCACATGTAGACTATGTTCCCTCCATGCACACATGCATACATGCACGTATAAGTAAATGTAAATGTGATATTTGCACTGGGCCTTAGACTACAGAAAAGGAAATAAATTTGCTATGTCTGCTGAAAATAATCAAAAGAACCTTATTGAATTCTCCTTGGATTGATAGTGTGTTTGCTTGAGTTTATCAGCTATACTGGAAACTCTCTAAGTACCAGTCCTTGATTTGCAATGCCACCTGGTATCCACATAAGGATGGAGGTAGAACAAACATCCTAGAAGGAACCACTACTACCCTCCTGGTCATAACCAAGAGAGGCAGGAACTCACATGATAGGTACAGGTTAAAGCTCAGACGCTGGGGCCAAAGCCCAGATGAGTCTTCCTGGGTCGAAGAGCTACTGATGATACTTGACACATTCTTGGGTGTGTAGGCTACAGAATTTGCCACATATCACCCTGGAGAGGGGCAGCCTTATCTCTGAGGCCTTGGTCTATAACCCAGGCTAGGGGCAACCACAATCTCAGTATGTGGTAATTTGATGAAAGTTGCCAACAGGATTTGTTCCTCCTGAGGCCTCTTGTTTCCTTGAAGATGTTGTTTTTATCATCTTTTCTTCATATGGTGTAAGGATGTTTTACGTCCCGGCTAGGATCCTGCCACCCTTGTGTCCAAAATGAACACTTAGAGACTTATATTAATTATAATACTGTTGAGTGATGACTAGGGCTCCTAATTAGCTAGCAATGTCTTAATTATTAACTCATTTTTTAAATCAATCTATGCATTACTATGAGGCTGTGACTTTCCCAGTAATGTCCAGCATGGTGTTACTCCTCCAACAGTATCACAACCATGTCTGAAGGGCTCACTTTGCCTACCTTTCCCAGAATTCTCCTCCTTTGGTAGCCCTACCTATCCTTCCTGTCTGGCCACTAGCTGCACAGTATTTTATTCATCAACCAATAAGAGACAAATACACAGAAGGACAATCCCATCAATATAGTCTTTTTATAATGTATGGACAGAAATCATACTGGATTTGGGATCCCTGCCCCCTCTTACAAATGACCTCAGTTATCTTTAATCATCTCTCTAAAGCACTTGTCCCAAATACTGACACCTGTTAATTTTCTGAGACACTAAGAACTTCTACTTCTGATTTGGGGTACACCCGAGACCTGGACAGAATCTCTGGCAGCAACCCCTATCTCATCAGCCAATACCAACTGTTGTTTGAGACCTAGTCAAGTGTGCAGAGCAAACATGGTCTAACCATTTATAAGTCAGCTAGTTGGGGCTAGTTTTAAATTAAGTGACTGTGTCCAAACTTGAGTCCAGAGCCATAAGACACATGAATTGATGATTCTCTGCCTATAGATAAGAAATAAATGACCCATGATCCCCCACACGAAGGTCCCCATGGTTCTGTTTATACCACCCATCAATGAAGGCCCATCAATAGCAGAGTAGTGATCTGGCTTGCAATAGTGTGCCTCAGTGGCTCACTTTCATTTTTGTTCCTCTTGCAATGGGCAATATTTAGATGTCTTAATTCACTGGGCTTCTCTGGGTCGGTTTTGAATAAACACATGAAATCTTTTTTTTAACACTTTTGGGTTTTTTTGTTGTTTTTTTTTTAAGTTTATTTACTTATTTTTATTGCATATACAGTGTTCTGTCTTCATATTTGCCTACACACCAGAAGAGGACACCAGATCTCATTACAGATGGTTGTGAGCCACTATGTGGTTACTGGGAATTGAACTCAGGACCTCTGGAAGGGCAATCAGTGTTCTTAACCTCTGAGCCATCTCTCTAGCCCAAACATGAGGAATCTTAATTAAATCCCCACATTCCAGTAAACCCAGAATTCCAGATGTTCTCATGGATTTAATTGAGGCACTGATTATATTCACAAAATTTCTCTCTTTGGCTCATGATCGCTGGCATCTGTGCTTGGCATCACAGGCAGGTCACACAGTGTATGACCGCTTCTCATTCATAAAGGTGATTTTTTTTTCTTCCTTTTTTCCCTCACATCAGATGAGGACTGTAGCCTCTGCTAGGGAATCTAGGACATTGCAGATGTACTGTTAACATGAATGATTTAACAAACACGGGGAAGAGGAAACAGCTAAACTGAGGCATGATCATAACCAGATATGGAAGCCAAAGGATTTCTTCCTAGAAGATCTTCTGTAAATCATATGGAAACATGTGCCTTCTAGGTATGGAAAACAGTGCTAAAATTACTTATTTTTTATTTTTTGGAATGGAAATATTTCATAGGAATGAAAAGTACTCAAGTTTGATCAGGTATTTTTGTTTGTAAGATTGAGTCTGGACTGCTATAAGTTGTTTTGCTGTCAGCCAGCATTGCTTTTGGTTCCATGCATAATGTTTTTAGAAGATAGTTTTTTTCTCATTGAAAAGTAAAATAACCAAGGTCTGTGTCACATGGTCCCCAGAGAAAGTCTATACCAATGTTCCCTCTGTCTGCACAACCTTGCTTTAAATGAAAGGGAAGTCTTTGCCCTCATATCCTCCTCTCCTCTCCTCTTCTCCCCTTCTTTTTCTCTTAACTCCCTCTTCCCTCCCCTCCATGCTTCCAATTTGCTCAGGAGATCTTGTCCCTTTCCTCTTTTATGGGGGACCATGTATGTCTCTCTTAGGGTCTTCCTTATTTCCTAGCTTCTGTTGGTGTGGACTGTAGGCTGGTATTCCTTTGATCTATGTCTTATATCCAAATATGAGTGAGTATATACCATGTGAAAGAATAGAGGAGAGCAAGAAAAGAGACACCCTAGTAGAGAGAGCCATTATAAATTTAAATAGAAATCTGACACTAGGAAAATATACAGAGATTTACAAGGATGACCACAACTAAGAATCTAAGCAATAATGGAGAGGCTACCTTTAATGCCCTTCCCTTATAATGAGATTGATAACTACCTTGTATGCCATCCTAGAGCCTTCATCTAGTAGGTAATGGAAACAGAATCAGAAATCCACAGCTAAATACTAAGCTGAACTCTTGGAATCCAGTTGCAGAGAGGGAGGAGTGATGAGCAAAGGGGTGAAGACCAGGCTGAGGAAACCCACAGAAACAGCTGACCTGAACAAGGGGGAGCTCATGGACTCCAGGCTGATAGCTGGGAAGCTAGCATAAGACTGACCCAGATCCCCTGAACATGGGTGTCAGTTAGTTACATGAGATTAACATGTAAAACAAAATAGTTACTCTCTTAAATTAAAAAAAAAACATATATAGAAGGGAAAACAAGACAGGGAAGTCTTCTTCTGGCACACAGTAGCTTCTTACTTGGTCATTTTCTGAACTGGGCCGCTGGTGTAACTAAGAACTTCCTCCTCATCCAAAGTCCTGGAGAGATTTATTCCAATGTGGTCTTTGTTGATTCCTGCATGTGACTCTCCTAGAGTTATTTTATGAATATTTAAGGATTTTATGTATGTTAATTTTTTGTTCATGGATATCAAGTTGTTCTGTAAACTACTTTCGCAATGATTATGTTCACATCACTGTCTACATTTTCGTTCTTTTGTCAAAGACATTTTGAAAGTTTATAGATCTATTTCTGGGCTCTGTGTTCTATTCCACTAAAGTCTTCCTGAATTCTAATGCTAGAACCACAATTTCTTGATACCTCTGAGAGCTTTCAACAAAAAAAGATTTACATTATGAAGTATTTTTACTCTTGAATTCCATAAAGTGGAATATGATAATATCGGCCCCATTTCCTCATTCAATTCCACCTGACCCTTCCCTCCAAACACCTGTCTTTTCTTTGGAGCAATCTCTTCTCATTTTGATTTTCTCTGTCAGTTCCCTGTTGACTACAGTTCCTGTGCCTCTCCATGTGAAACTCACAGCTTACCTTCTGATAGCTGAAAGTAACTTTCTGGGATTTTTGACTTGAACAGCCTTGATTCTATATATCAGACCTGAAGAACTGATGTCCTGTCAATCTCGAATATCCGTGTCTAATGTTTCTCCACTCTTCAATTTCACTCCCCCCATCCCTGTCAATTTTGTTGTGCCCCTCATCCCATTTTGTGGGTATTTCCTTGTCTGTATGGCTTAGAAGTATGTTTCCAGATGGATAGTACAAATTGTTCTGTGATTTTCCAACCCAGCATCCATCTTATGGGCATGCAGGTCACCCATTGGTTGTTTAATCATTTTGTTTCTTGACATTGCTGTAGCTGCTCTCTAGCTCTAAAAGGTTATTTGTTACAGTTGCTCACATCATAATTCCTTATAGAATACTCCCTCATCTTCAGTAATTAACTTTTCTTTTGTTCTTGCCTTTATTCTTAACCTAATTTTTACCTATCTTACTGCACTTTTAAAAATGATTCGAACTGTGATAAAAGGGGAACAGCTTGACTTGTTCCTAATGTTGATTTTAGAGAACCTTTGAGTTCCCTATCAGTAAGATTTTACTTAAGTTTTCTTTTCTGCAGGTATGGTTATTAAGATTTCAGTGAACAAAGACTGTGATCTATCAAATGCTTTCCAACATCCGTTAATATGGCCATGTGCTTTGTACTCTGTAGTCTGACAGTTGATGGTTGGAGTGCATTAATTGATTTCTGAATGCTGGACTAGCCTTTTACAGCCTGAGTAAACCACAGGTAGTCACTGTGGGATTCTAATGCATTGTGGGGATTATTTTGTAAAAACTGTACTAAGGAGTATAGTTTTGTGGGTATGTTCATGAGGGAAATCATCTATAGTTTCCTAACAACACCTGCTTAGTTTTGGTAAAAATGGAGGAACTTGATATGAATAACAAAACATCCCAGCATGTTTTAAAACTCTTTCTTCTATCCCCTCCCCCACAGAAACTGTAAGCATAAGATAATTTTTCTCTTATATTCACCATGAAACTGGCAGAGCTTTGGGCTGAGGTGGTTAGTACACACAGGCCTCCTGCTAGCCTGGAGTTTTATGTCTCAGATTTGCTCAGAATGATTTTGCTGTAATCCATCAATTACAGTTCATCCCCAATCTGGCTCATACAGAGATCTATGTGTGTGAGTATCACTGCTAAACTTCTCTTCCTTCTGTCCTGTCATTCTACAATGTCAAGTACTGCAACATGTCCTGTGTGACACTACTCTGAATGATCTAAAAACAAGTTTGGACTTTTGTACATTTTTTTTCTGGTAGAATGACAACTCCAGATTTTTTCATGCAAGACTGATCAGGCGACCATCTCTGTATTTCTTCTAAAAAAACAATTTGGCACAAACCAAAAACAGCTGAGCCAACTGGCAGCTAGTGCTAGCCTATATCCCCCTGTGATAGTAAAAGGACAGGGCCAGCATGCCTCCACTCTGGTCTCTTCATGCTGCTGTGCAGGGGACAGCTACTGAAGTGAGACACAGTGCACACAGATGCAGGGAGATGGCTCTCCAATGGCCACTGGGCACACTCTGATATTCACATACCCTTTGGGAAAAGGTAAAACATAGCTCAGTACATGCACTGTTATGAAGGAAACAAAAATAAACACACTCCTGAAGATTTGTTAAACTTTGTGTTGGTATTCTGCCCATACCTGTAGCTGAAAAGCAGAAGCCTGCCTGACAAGCTAGGGGTTTTCTTTCAGATGCAAGACTCAAGAGAGAGAGACAAAGGAGGTGCACGTGATGTTCAGCACCATCGGGCACTCCTGAAAGTTAGTTGCAAAATCTATCAGGGAAAAGGAAAGAGAGGGAAGAACAGGGAGGTAGGAAGGAGGAAAGGGAAGGAGGAGAAGGGAAGCAGGGGTGGGGGGGAAGAGAGGGAGGAGAGAAAGAGAACACAGATCCACCTGTGGCAGGGCAGGCACCCAGCAATGGCACTGTCCTATGAGATGAAAGAATGGAATGAGAAGCTCTCCCCTTCCCCATGAGCTAGGATTGAGTTTCTTTGATAGCAATTTAGACATTTAGATGAATTTTGGACATCTAACATGCATGTGTGTTTTGTTTCTTTATCTGTTGTTTTTGCAAGCATGTAAGAATAGCTGCTCAATTGCTGGATAGAATGCTTGGGAGTCTCAGCTTAAGGCCTCTTCATAACCATGTATTACAGCCACACATATGTGTGAGGGAGGCAGAAACTTATTTCTCCATCTGCCCAGCAACTATATGTTTAGAGGCAACTTAAATTGACTTTTAGGTGATAATTAGGTGATATGTTGGATGTGAAAGATCAGGGCCAATGGAATCTTCTGGAAGACTGGCCACCGTCTTCAACACTATGATGATCATGTATTTACTAGGATAGTAATGGTTTGTCAGGGCTGAGTGGCAAGGCTGTATTGTATCTGTCCCCTGTTTACATTAGCATCAGCTAATGATCCCAGTTGTTTTTTTATTTCCACATGGCTTTGTCACTGTTTAGGGAACTCACTTGTGACTGCTTTCTCCATTGACCATTCTATTGTCTAAGCTGGGTACGGCACAGGTCCCAGTTTCCTGCTTCCTAGTTTCTCTAGCATGCTTTTAGTTTCTTCCATATATTTTATTCTTTTTATTTTTCAGTCTCTTCTTCTGTTATAACCTCACATTGACTCTTCTAACAAGATGGTCCCAAAGATACTATTTAAGCTACTTCTTTCTGGAAAGATCTATGTATTCAGGGAGAAATAACTTACAACCTAGACAGATAAACAGCAGGAAATTCAACCCGATCCTCTCCTGTCCAAGTCATGCCAGCAAGAGAGCGCCTTCCTGGCCCCCTCCGACCTCCTTCCTCAGGTCACCTCCGCCCATCGCTCCACCCCCCAATGGGCGTGGTCAGTGCTATAGAAGGACTATCTCACTACACTCTAGCATGCTTTTAGTTTCTTCCATATATTTTATTCTTTTTATTTTTCAGTCTCTTCTTCTGTTATAACCTCACATTGACTCTTCTAACAAGATGGTCCCAAAGATACTATTTAAGCTACTTCTTTCTGGAAAGATCTATGGCCTCGTCTTTCCTAGATCTCTGGAATGTGGGGGGATGGACACTGATCTGTGCCAGCTCAGTTAAAACAAAAGGAGTGGGAAGGAATCAAGGCCTCTGTGTTCATTCATTATGCTTCACCTGGCTCTGTGAGTCCCATAGCAACTTACATTGTCTCCTATTTTGGCCTGTTGTTCATCCAGTGACATTTGCCCTGCAATGTCCATTCTACTCAGGCATTTTCATCAAGGCAGGTTGCTACAAAAAGCTTCCAGAGAGTTTGAATTCCTAATAGAAAGTGAAAGTTAATATTTTTAAATAGTTGCCATATCGTGACTCACTGTTTTGACATCACTGAAATAATTTATGACTGTTTTATATCTTTACATTTAAAAACATCTGACTCTGTGTGAAGCAGCTAAAAATCTGTTTCAGCCCAGGACCAGCTGCCTGTGATCAAAGGCCACTCATTCAAGGGAGCTTTAGAAGTATGCCACCCCACCCCTGACTCTTAGAGAACTCAGCAGAGTTGTCTCTTTCGTATCTTTGATGGGCAGTAGAATTCATCTCACAGACTCATGAAGACAATTTTGTTGAAGAAGGAAAGAGTATAATCTGGGCTAAGATTTTGTTATTTCCTTGATATTTAGATGGGTTCTTTGGATGTTGGCACGTTTATGTGCTTAAAAACATCAGAATTGTTAGTACTTCTGGTTAGACTGATGAAAAGTTCTATTCATTAGTTCAAAGCATTTTGGAAGGCATCACATATCCCGGGGGCCCACAACATCAATAAGGAAGACACAGGGTGGAGAAAAGTAATTATCAAAGCATTGTGAGAGAGCTGCTTAAAATGGTGCGACTTGAGACCTGAACAACAAAACCAGACACCCTCCTAGATTTACCATTGCTCTTTGTTTTCTAGAATGTTCCCAGTCTACAGAAAATGAATTCCTGTCTGGTGACTGGAAAGCCTCAGTTCTGTTTCTGTCTTTCCAGGGTCTTCACTCTTATCCCTCCAATGAGCTCCTCTGTTGATATTATTTTCCTGATATTATTTTTCACTCCAAGTTTGGTTTACTTATATTTCTGAATGCTAACCTTAAATTTACTGGGGCATAGGTTTATCTTGTAATGATTATGGCTGAGAATGATACACATGGGTTGTCAAGGGACAGAGTTTGTGTGGGTTAATATGGATTGTCAAATTACCAGGGTCTAAGATCACATAGGAAATAACTCTGTGTGTGTGTGTGTGTGTGTGTGTGTGTGTGTTATTTACTACATTTTGTTAACTTAATTAATTAGATAATGCCTCTAATATAGGTAGCACCATTCCGTGAACTGTGTACCAAAATGAAGCCTTCCTTCCTCTCTTATTTTGTTGGGTATTTTACCATAGCCCTAAGAAGCATGATTAATATAATTCCATCGATCTCTTTAACCCTACAAATAAATACATATAAAAACATTCCCCAAGAAAATTATTGAGATATTTTAGAATAAACTGATCAACCACTTAGTTTAGACTGACTGATCTTCTTTCTCTATTGTGAATTTATCTGCTTTTTTTTCTACTAAATCTTGATGCTGTACACTGTGAAACTTTCCTCTGGTATCCATCAGACATAGGGCCAACTCTTGGTGCTGTGTGTAAGCTGTTGCTTGCAGTGGTCAAAGTTTCTGCCCTGTTACAAAGTTTCTGCCAAGAGACAAGTCAGGAAGGAGAGGGTATTTTCTAGCTATATTTAGAGGGCATAGTTTGTCATGGTGGAGATACATGGTGGCGGCAGCTTGAGACAACTAGTCACATTGTATCCCAATTCAGGAAACACAGAGATGAATCTTCATGTCAGTTCTTTGTGTTCAGTCCTCCAATGCAGAGAATATACTGGATTGCCCACTTTCAGAATGGATTTTCCCCACCTCAATTAATGGAATCTACTACACAATTCCCCACAGCTATGTCCATAGGCTTTTTGTGAGGTGATGGTATATCCTGTTAAGATACCACCCACCCCATCCATGCCCACTATAGAAGGAACATCCAAACATGACATTTAGAAATTATATCTTCTTCCTAAACACTCAGCTCTTTTGGTACAGGGACCTGGTCTTGGGTGGTTTGTAAACTGGTAGTGTGGCAGCAGAGCCTGGTTCCTACTGAGCATGTGACAATGTATCAGAGCAGGCATTGAGGGAACACTGTGCACTGTACCAACTATGTCTAAGTGTATGCACAGTACTGCCCACAACACTAACATCATCATCTCAAAGGAAAATCTTTTGGATGGTGAAGGCTCTAGATCATCACCAAGTTACTGATTTTCTGTGAAATCAGTATTGACCAAGAATCTGAGATCATTTTTACAGTGAATAAAAGGCACACTAAGGGAATTTCCACAAGGGTATCACTTCAGAAAAGTTCTTAACAATTTGGAATTTATTTCCACTAAGAATAAGTTAAACATCAAATGTTTTGACCTGTAGGATATGTAGCAATCATAGTGCTAAAAATATAACTCATATGTGCTCTTTTCTTCTATAAAAATCAAGGCATTATAAAATATCTTTTAAAAGCACTATAGAAATACCTTTACTCATTAAGCTTTGCTTATTAACAAAAGATATTGGATTGTCTTCATCCATATATTTTAGAAAGAGAAATTTTATTCAATAGAAGTAAATTGAATCATACTTATTTATTTCATACAATTATTCTTCTGAGTTTTAGGCACAGTATCTGTCCTCTCCTCTATGATTCTGCCTAACTATGAGGTTAGTTAAAGTGCTCATGAGGGTGTGTGCTGACTAATGAGAAGGACACACTCAGAGAACCACATTGAGCCAGAACACAGATTGACACACAGAAGAGTATCTCCCACAATCTAGGTGGCATGACTTATCCAGACATGGACTGTACTCTGCTGATTCTTGCATTGAATTATGATCCTCGTAGAATGTGGCTAGACCAACTTTTGTGGGCAACAGAAACATAATAGCAGGCATCTGCCCACTGAAAAGTAAACACAGAGATGTCAACAGGTTGTCCTCTATCCTCTAGGTTCCTGGTCTGTATTTAATTGATTGGGCAAATGCCTCCTCCATGTGCTACTAATAGACTAGGGCTTTTTCAATGTGTTTCAGTTCCTTATGAACTGTGTCATTCCTGCAGAACATCTGAGGTCCCTGGGCATGGGGGTGGGGTGGGATGGTGCCATAGATTGGGCAATAAGAGTCTCATTGTTTGAATGTGTGGCCTCTTACTTCACTCCTCAGACTTGAAAGGTGTATCAGGCAAGACTTACCAGCCAAGGACTCAGGTTTAGGTTTTACCCAGAAGACTCATTTGTAGATAAAGAACCCAAAATCAACCAGACACCACTCAGCACAGGTGAAGTGTGGACTGGACTTCAATTCTGTGTAAGATAGAAAGAATACAGCACCCCTGTGCATAGAGAGGGACAAAGCTGGCTGCAAGAACCTATGTCAGCTCTCCTACTTCATATTATACAAAATATTAAAACAGAGTAGAGACCGATGGATTCTGCCTTCAGATTCTTATATTAATTTTCTAATTTTATATATGTGAATGGAAATATGTATTAACACAGGTGTATGTTCAGGGATGTGTGTGTAGGTCAGAGGCCAGCCTCGGGTGCTGCCCCTTAGTCACTGTGGACCTTGTCTTTTTGAGGTAAGGTCTCTTACTATCCTATAAGTCACCAAGTAGGCTAGGCTGGCTGGCCAGTGAGCCCCAGGGTTTTTTTCCCTTATGTCCCCATCCATGCCATGATAAGTGTGTGCTAGCCTTGTCTTACTGAGGTTCTTGGTACTGAACTCAGATTCTTGTGCTTGCAAGATAGATATTTCAGAATGTCAGCCCCAATTCCCCCATTTTAAAAGATTGATTTTTCTTATTTTATGAATAAGTAATGAAAACCATTCTTCCATGGTTACAATGGCTCACTGATTTGATGAAAGACATCTAAAGGAAGTCAACCCTGTTATCTCTGCTCTCAAGTTCCCCTTGTCAAATGTAAGGAAGTGATCATCGCCTATGTGTCATAGTTCAGATGTCATAAAAATCTGGTGGTATCTTTCTTGTTAAGTATATGTCCTTTCATGGGGCCCTGTGACATCCCAAGGCCCATGCCTGTTGAACTCTCATTATTCATCTATCAATCCTGTGGTTTTACACATGAACTCAAGTGTGCAGGAACCTCCAGGAGACCCTTTTTTTGAATGTTTGTCATGTTTACCCAGAAGTAAGATTTTAGTCATGAAAAAATTCTATTAATTGACTTTTTAGGATATATTATTAGCAATATGAGTTACAGAGATTAATCCTAAAAAGAAGTTTTGTTGTTAAAATAGACTCAACAAGAACACCATGGGTAGATGTGGCCACTGATTGACAACATCATGGTGCTTCATAGTTTTCAGATTATGTCTTCTCTCACTCTCCATTTTGTCTGTAATCTCCACTCTTGATCACCCAATAATCACACTCAGATTCAAGGCCTTTAGCATATTTGAGAATATATCTGGAATATAGATGTATTTTTTTTTTTCATTTCATGAGCTATACCCCCCCCACACACACAAAGTTAATGGTATAATAACCAAGGAAAGGCTATTTTAGGTACTAGCCATTCAACAGTTATTAATTTTTACAATGTTTATCATCTTATTTACAAGGTAGCCAGTTCCCACCTCAGCACAGACAGTGGTCCTAGACACAGGGGACTTTCACAGGGAGGACAGGATTGCTATTCTTAGAGAGCTTACAGGTGTAATGTATGCTGAAGGATTCAGTGCAGAAAATGTATTCATTATATCATGATTTATTTATTCTAAGTTCACAGTCACTGTCATTTTCAGCAATTTTGATATAAGAACTGTACTTTTTAATGGAAGTGTGTTTCTATCAAAGTTTCAGTTATGGTAGTTTTATTATTTTCATTCCTCATAACATTGTGTTGGTTCCCCAGGCTGCCACACTACTCTTCTTGAACTACTTAAGAAACCAAGATGCCAGAGGAATAAGGAGTTTAACAGAGACCAATGGGAATTTGTTAGACTGTTTTTTACGTTTATCTTTTGACTTACTTTAATATGATAGCCTAGATAGCTACTATGCAGCGAGTTTTGATAAGTTCCAGGATCTGTTGGAGCATAGTAAGTGAGTCTGGCTCAAGACTCATAAAATTCATATGGGTTGAGACAGGATAACCAGGTGGAATCCATGCTCTTAACAACATCATGGAATCCCTGAAAAACCCTGCTGTCCTGCTGAGGAGACATTGGTTATGAGAGGGACAGGCAGTGAGAAGTCATTGCATTGAGGAAAGGAAAACTGAATAAAAGTTGAGGCTTGAAGAACATGGTTAGAAATTAACTTACGTAAGGGCTGGGATAGGGTTCTGTTGGAGTACATACTTAG
This sequence comes from Phodopus roborovskii, assembly GCF_943737965.1. Lineage (NCBI taxonomy): Eukaryota > Metazoa > Chordata > Mammalia > Rodentia > Cricetidae > Phodopus > Phodopus roborovskii. The sequence goes on along the minus strand of NW_026126409.1, from coordinate 15,696,132 downwards.
GAGGCAAGAAGCTGGGTTTGTATATCATGTGAAGGCCAGCCTATGGCTTCCTGCATCAGGAAGTAAAGGTAATCCTTGACTCCATAGGGAACTCAGTGTCATCATGGAATACAGAAAACCTATCTGCAAAACAAATTTCAGAGAAAAGGGAAATACAGGGACATATGGGATACCTTGAGAAATTGGAGAGACAACACTAACCACCTTTTCCTGGAATAACATAAAGATAATTCCCACATGCTGTATATATAAATTTAGACTTGACCAACAGGCAGCAATAACTACAGAGAATACACCTCTGTTAGTTCTATTACTCCAGCAGTGAAGGGCATGGTGGGGATTCATTCACTTCTTCCTTCCTCCCCTTTCTCTTACCCTTCTTCCCTCCTCCTACTTCCTTTCCCCTCCTCTCTTCTTCTTTCTTCACAATGATCACCACAGCCTATAACTTCTCTGAGAACTCTATATTCATGGTATATAATCTAAGCTGAAGGATTGTTTTCACAAGGATTCAAGCATAGAACTTTGTCCTTGTGTATGTGAGATTTCTGCCACAGTAGTACATATTTTTTGTCCTTTAGAATGTTGACTTCTGCAGGAATAATGATGGCATTGTTTCCATCAATTGTAGCCTTTCATTGCATGTTTAAAGACGAAGTATGTAGGCACTGAAGCATCCTATGCAGACATGGTTTAGCAGCTAGTTCATAAGCACATGTTACTGACTTCAGCCTATGGAGTTTGGAACATGCATTTTGCATTGCCTTATTAAAATGAATTTTAATTAATTTCCATGTCTATAGCCAAGTGAAACATTGAAGAGAGTTTCTGTTGACATGAGAGTATGGAATTTGCCAGCCTTTTACCTTTGAAGATCTTCCTTTTGATATTGCGTGTTATCCAGCACAATTGTTTAAATAGTGCCTAATGAAATACCACTGTGAATGAGATGAAGGGTTGTATGCTTCCTTTAAATAAAGAAAATGTATCCTGTTTTAGATACTACACCTGAGGATCACTGCCTAGGAGAATCCACACTCAGCAGTGTTGTCTGTGACACAGAAATATTCTAGAAAGCTGTTCTTTTTACTCATTATTCTCTCTTTTTATTCTCCCTGGACTATGCCCCAAGATAACATAACCCAGAGACATTTCTGCAGACAAATACTAATAGCGTCCATTTAGACATCATCAACCTCTCAGTGACCATAACTCAACGGATAATGACACCCACATCATAAAAGATGAGTGGCAAAAAAAAAAAAAAAAAAAAAAAAAAAAACATTTATCTAGCAGGAGATTCCTCCACACACAGATGAATGGAAGTTTCCAGGCAACAGTCCCCTACTCACATGCCCAGTGTGTCAGTTCACCTCCCTTTCCAAAAGTATGTTTTAGAATTGTGAGACATAAATCACAGCCAGAAATTGGTCACGACTGAAATCCATGGCTCTCTTGGGGAAACTAGCACTCCCTTCACCATGTCTGAGACCAGAACACACAGACTCTGGTGCACTCCATCTTCCATCCTTACCCATGAAACTATGGTACTGAGTCTTCTGACAATTGTCTCTTGAGTGATAATGTGATTACATGTAAGATTACATGTGGATGGCTTTGCCTTTCAAGTTTCAATTGACATAAAGGGAGTTCAGCTTCTGTGTTTGGGGATTTGCTGAATATTGTGTCATCACATTCAATCATAGGGATGGAGCAATCCTCTAATTTCCTATTAGCAGCTTTGTAAGAGTTTCCATTATATAATATAAATTCTCCAGTAATTGTATGCGTAGTCTATATACACGTACGTAAGTGTGTGTGTGTGTGTGTGTGTGTGTGTGTGTATGTATGTTTTGGTTAGGTTTTAATGTCTTCTTGACACAATCTAAAGTCAACAAGGAAGAGAAAAATCTCCACCAGAGTGGCTATGTCTGGGAGACATTGGTTGATGTTTGATAGCGGAAGGTCATGACCATTGTGGGTGAAATCATTCTTAGGTGGTTGGTTCTGAGCTAAATGAGAAAGCCAGCTGAATATTCCAGTAAGCAATGTTTCACTGTGGGCACTGCTTCAGTTCCTATTTGAGTCCCTGCCCTGACTTGCCCTAATAATGGACTATGTGACCTAGAATTGTATGCTGAAATAAACCTTTTTTTTCTCATGAGTGTTTTTTGCTAATGATGTTTATCACAATAACAGAAACAAAACTAGAAAAGATATCACTAACAGAGGAAAATGTTGATGTGTTGGACTTGACCATGCTACTATGCTTTGGGTGGTATTTTGGGGCAAAGCTGGAAACTCTTTGGAGCTTTGGAATAGAAGTCCTTTGAGTGTTCAGAAATTAATGAGCTGTTCTGTGGAGAATTAGATAATAATAATACTAAAGGAAATGCAGACAATGGATCCGGGTATATAAATTTCCAGAAGAATGAAAATATTTTATCAGGGCCATTTGTATGGTATGTTGGATTAAGAATCTTCTTGCTCATTATCTGGGGCTGAAGAATTAGTTTTGATTAACAAGACATCATAACTGTTGAAGTAAATGCTTATAGGTTTCACTGTGACAGTGAATGATGGCTGCCCGGGACTGAAGAAGCAGGTGTGATTAATAAGACCCCAGCATAAAGAAGGTGTAAATTTTTGTGCTTCATTGAGAGTGTGGGGAAATATTTCTGATTCAGTACTCAGAAACTCTGGTTTTTCTTATATCCTTACAACTCAGTTTCCCTTCTTAAAACTGTGCACTGGTCTCTGAGATTTTCTGGCAGAGTAAGAAGAAGAAAATGCAAAGAAGTAATAAAGTCTCATGGAATTAGCTTCTCGTTATTGCTCCTATATTTCACACCTTGTTTCATTATAATTAAAACAGTTGATAAGGAACCCTTAGGCTCTTTCCTAGCTGCAGCTCATCAGACCCAAAGTCACGGACCAGCTCTTCCTGAGGTGAGGCAGCTTGTACACACCTCCACACATGTGCAGAGAGGAGCTGCCCCTGTGCAGAACTGCCTACTCACTCCTTGCCTGGGAAAGCTCACATCATCCCACCTACACACCCTCTTGTTCTGAAATCCAAGCCTTCCTCATGAGGATCTCTCACACCTATGTACATTAGAAATCATCTTATTTGTGAGATCTTTTTGATGTGCTTTGCATTGTCTTGTCCTCTGTAATGGTGAATTTACTGTATTTTTATTGTGGCTCCTTTAGCTTTCTAAACATAAATGATTATGTTGTTTGCTGTGCTTACATATCCTTGTCATTATCCTTCATACCATGCTCTTGGTGCAAGGCTATTTGTTATCTCTTTGGCTGGATATTTGTGATTTCTTTTCAGCTGTTGTTTTTCCCATTTTGGAATTGAAGAAATATATCCATCCTACAGGTCCTAGAGAACATCTGGAGATCCTGATGCAAACCTGGGCTCCCTGATTGAAGTACTTTCATTCTTTTGGGATTATTTTGGTTGATGAGTTTTCACTGTGCATTGGAATGAAAGAAATCACAGTTTGATCTGGACTCCATGGAATATTATATGGGTTTCCATTGAGATTCATGTTGGAGAGTTGTGAGATCAAAATGTTGCACAGGCAGGTCAGTTTTCTCATTTATAAAGTGAAGATCAAATCTGCCTTGAGAACTCTTTGTAAGACTATATTCACAGTATTCAGTTTAGTTTAGTTAAAGCCCTTTTTTGATAATATTTTTAATTTAAATTTGAAACAAGCTTGTTTTACATGCCAATCCCAGTTTCCATACCCTCCAGTCCTCCCATGTTCTCCCCACCAACCCGTATCCCATGCCCTTTCAGCTATCCAGGGAGTGTGAGGCCTTCCATGGGAGTCTTCAAAGTCTGTCACATCATTTGAGCAGGGCCTAGGCTCTCCTCTATGTGTCTAGGCTGAGGGAGTATTCCTTTACGTGGAATGGGATCCCAAAATCCAATCATATACTATGGATAAATACTGACCCATAACCAGAGGCCACAGAGACTGCTCACTCCTCCTAAGTTCAGGGTGTCTGTGTCGGTCCTATGCTGGTTTCCCAGTTGTCAGACTGGAGTCCATGAGCTCCCCCTTGTTCCGGTCAGCAGCTTCTGTGCATTTCCCTAGCCTGATTTTGACCCTCCTCCCTCTGTGCAACTAGATTCCAGGAGTTCGACTCTTGTGTTTAAATGTGGGTATCTGTTTCTGTTTCCATCAGCTACTGGATGAAGCCTCTAGGATGCCATATAAGGTAGTCATCAATCTCATTATCAGGGAAGGATATTTAAGGTAGCCTCTCCATTATTGCTTAGATTGTTAGTTGAAAAAAAAAAGTCCTGTTTTAGAGGAAACATTTTTTTTCTACAAGTGCAAATGCAATAAGGATCCCAGCCCAGGATCACAGGCCACTGGCATTTGTTTAGCACAAGTCTCTTGTTGGCCATTATTGTCTGTGTTGTCCTTTGAATGAGGATTGTGTCTTCACAAAAACACATACACAATAAATTCCCTCTACAGAAAAAGATACAGAAAAGCTACAACTTGCCTTTGGTGCACATTATTGATCAAATTTCTGCTATTTGTGATAAAATGCTTGAGATAAATAACTCATGAAAAAAAGTTTATTTTTGTCTAAGTTTGGTTTTGGGTGCTTCAACCATGAAGGATTTGTTCTATTTCCTTGTGGTTCTATTGACCTTTACATGGTAGTTGGAGTACAAAGCAGAGAAAATAGTTTAACTTGTTGAATCTGGAAGACAGATAAAGATCCATAAAACAAATGATAGACAGATAGATAAATGATGGATAGATGGTAGATACATGATAGGTAGATGGCAGAGAGATAAATAGAGATAAGAAGAAAAAATATTTTAAAAAATAAATCTAGAGAGATGATAAGAGAAGGAATAAATGGGACAGGATCCTCAAGGTCCCTTCAATGGCACACCAAAACATTATGATTTCGTTTGCTGGGTCGGGATTCAGTATTCTTAAAGGGTGTGCTACTGCTGATGAATGTGCAAGTAGGGACCAAAACTTCAAAAGATATAGCACTCAAGATAATTTGCATTACATGGTTGAATGTCAAAAACATAACAGATCTGTCTTTGTTGGTCTTACTTAGCTTTGTAAATGAATCACTCATTGGACCAAATAGTACAGAATTCTCCATTAAATCATAAGGCCTCTATCAGCAGAAAAGGAAAATGGTATCCAGATGACCTAGAAGTATAAAAGGCCAAGTTGGGAGGGCTGATGCTTTCTCATTGACTTGAACATGGTTACAAATGTAGAGAGCCTTTGATTGGCTGAAACATAGCAACTCTTAAAGAGCAGATCACTGTTTATACATGACTAAAGTTAAAAGGAGGAACCTTTAGACCAAGGTTTACATCTATACAGAAATAGTAATAGGCCAAACTGACCAGGGTTTTTATTTTATTGTTTGAAAGTGGAATCGTTTCTTAATAAATTATAGGAGATTGCAAACATTTCTCGGTAATCTGTCTAGCAAATTCACTAATTAATAAAACTTAAAACAAAATTTTTTAAAAAAGTTACAATTGTCTTTCATGCTTTAACTTCAATGAAGTAAACATAACAATAACAAAATGTGTGTTAATAACAATTTGCAAATAGAGTATTTACGTGCTATATAAAATTTTATAAGTTTATAGTATATTAGTAAGTTTATATGTGTGTATGAATTTGTATATTTTGTATCAAATAGAATTCCACATCACCTGTAAATTTCATGATACACATGAGCTTTGGAGAAATAGTCTGGGAGTCACTGCTCAACCTGTGTGCCTTGCCTGAGCTTGGCTTTGATAGCTGGGAGATCATGACTATTTGGTTTCACTGTACCCCAAAGAGGAAAGATTAGATCCTTTCAGTTCTTAGTGCTACACACATCACAGGGTATACCATGTCCAGCATACCTTACCAAGACTCAAGTGTACAGGAATATAACCCAGGCATCTTGCTTCCTTAGTTCCACTAATAGGCATGCCCAACTCATGCCTATTATGAATGCCTAGGATAATTATGAATGCTGTTTAACATGAATATTCACCTTTCAAATAACATTAGATTTAATATTTTTAAAAATTCTATTGCACTATATTCTAGCAGAAGTGTTGCAATTAAAAACATATTGAAATGTCAAAAGGTTGGACCACTGTGCTTGAATTAGATGAGCTATTACAGGTCTGGACATATGAGAGTTCTTGAAGTCCTTTTGCACTTGACCCTGTAGACTGCCAAGCCTACACTAGGAAGGAGGCTTTCTACCACTGACTTTGGACAGCTGTGCTTGCTCCTGTGGTCCTTCTAATCCTCAGACCATCACACTATAGTATAGTAATCTCCTCACCAAGGCTTTGGTCTCTACTCTCATTTAGGCTTCACACAAATGCCTACACATGCCTAAGTGGCAGCAGTCACAGCTCTTTACCATGGCTCCATCTTCCACCTGCTCCTCTATGAAGCTTTTGTGCACATTGCTTAGGGTAACAGGAAAGGAGAGTAAAGAGACAGCAAGCGCATCTTATAACTGCAAAATAGAATTGAACCTGAAAACATTGTGAATAATTTGAAAGACACTAATATTATCCCCCAAATGTCATCCTTGATGTTATTTATTAAGGAGGACTTAAAGTAGCTCCAAGCTAGTGGCTATATGTATAAATAGATCCTCTCTGTCAAGCCACAGACTTACTGCTTAACAATCTCTTGCTTTGTGCTTCAAAGGAGTGACTTGCAGGCTCATAATGGACATGAATTTAGAAGATGTTAGAGTCCAGGACAATGACAGAGGTCAAGTGAAGGTGTAGCATACTATGTCTTGGAATATTCTTGAAAAATAATTTAGACGAGAATGAGCTCAGGGCAGTTGACAGGCTGGTCAGGAATGAGAGCCGCTGAAGCACTGATGATATCGTCTAGTGACTCTTGGAGAAGTGAGAAACAGAAGAATCAGTTTCTTCTTTCCTTTGTTTAACCATTCCTTTTCAAACTCTACCTCTTCCCCTCTAAGGCTTTCTTTGTAACTGATGATTAGAAGGAGATTTTTTTTTCTGCCTCTTCCCTGTGTTCTTTGCTTCACAACACAAGCACTGAATGGTCTGGAAAGCCTGGGGAAGATGCAGCTATAACCCTTCTGTGAGCTCAGTTTTGTACATCATACTTACTCCTCAAAAGTCTCTAGCTCAGCTCCTGAGACATGATTTCAAAATGCTACCCGGCTTTATTCCATCAAGTAGCTCCTACTCCATATCAGCTGATAATTGGATACTGATGCTGGGTGTGTTGTGTTATGGAGACCGATATGGGGGTTTGGGACTTGAAGAACGGGAATGGTAACTTCACCAAGAAATAACATCAGAGCTTGAAGGAATGCAGGCAGAGGAGTTCCCAATATTGACCGCCCAAGTTACCTTGTTACTGCGTTCCAAAGAATATTCCAGGTTGTACCCCTGCTCTCTGATGACCCAGGATTCTGTTCACAATCTCCTTTCTATTGTCTGGGTAGACAGGATGCTGCTGCCTAATATACTGAGCAGTACAAGAACCTAATTCTGCCCACTGCATTCCAGTCTACCTCACCCCAGCCTCGGATGCACACATAGAGGCAAACCAAATTGCTTTTATATTCCAAATATTCATTAAGTAGGAACCACATGGGCTTCAACTCCTTCTTTATAGTATAGATTCAGAGATGCTGAAAATGGGAGGAACTAGGTTTGCTTAGTGGTCTCCCACTTAAGACTTGGTAGCTGGCAGAGATGGGACAGTTTCATTTAAGTTGACAAATAATGCCAATTAAGTTCAAACTCAGTGTCCTTTGGGGAACTGAATTGGACTCATGCTGGAGGCCACATGGTAATTTAAGAGTCCATTTCTGGATGGGGTTCATGAATTTCTTCATGGAGAATTCACATGCCCTGAATTTATTGGGGGAGGGAGAGGTAAAAAAAATAAGGAAAAATGTGAGTTGGCTATCATGATATATCTAACTAATTTAAGCTAGGGTTATCTACCTCTGTGAGTTTTACTTTATTTATTAGAGGCTATGGATACTACAACAAACAATACATGTGCTAGGATGAAAACTACAACGAATTTAGATGTCAAGAATCCACAAAAATAGGTAGGATGCCTGTCCTGTGTGGGCAGGAGCCATCACAAGAGGAGTCTTCATTGTGTAGTTGACAAAGCTCCTGTTGCTCTCTCACTTAGGAAACACCCTCTAAGATTCTCTTTATGTTGTATGTGACACCATCAGAACTGTTACTTCCAAGAATCTCAAAATATGCCTCTAAATTCTAGAGCTCATGAGTGAACAGGTGAGAATGACCTAGAAGAGATAACCCTCATGCCCTATGCTACCCCAACAAGGGCCACAAACTGGGTACTTGAAACAAATAACCAACCAAGTTTTATTTTCTCTTCTTTTTTCTTTCCTTTTGTACTTCCTTCCTTCCTCTCTTCCCTCCTTCATACCAAAATGAGTAGCCTTAGGGGACAGATATGACCTTCGTGGTCCTGTTCCAGTTTCTATGAGAAGCCAGCAGTCCTTGGTTGTCCCCCATAGTCACACTCTCCCCATCTACCTCTCTCTTACTGACTTCTCTTCCCATGTGCCCTAGAAGTCTTCTCCTCAGGTCTTCCCTGTTCCTAGTGTTTCTGAATCCATGTTAAGGAGCTCTGTGTTTCTTTGTTTCTTGTCCCTCCTTGTGCAATTATGTCTGTGGTACTGGGCATGTGTGTTTGGATTATAAATGTTCCTGAAGAGAATTCACATAACCCAGATCACTCATCACTCTTTTTTTTTTTTTAAACCAAACTAAGTGAAACTTTTGTTTTTACATCTTGGTTAATGTCTTTCATATGACATCAGACACAGTAACTGAATATAAAACCTAAATGCTGTATAAAATCCTCTTGAAGATACATCCTCTTAGTTAAGGGAATATTTTTATTTTAACAGAGTTATTTTTTAAATTAAGTATCATTACTTTCGAAGTGTGTTAATATCAATAATAACCCATAACACAAAGTAGCCATCTTCAAAAAGCTTTAAGCATGTGAGGACACATACTCACAGCCTCAAACATACTGATATACACTAACCCACAAACACAAATATTCACACACATTCTAATACACATATTAAAATATACACACTTATAAACACATTTTAGTATCTATAAAATAAATCTTTAAAAAATCCATATTGGAAATGACCAATTACAGCTATTTAAATGCTTGTGAGGTACTGCACATCTACATATCACACGTGGGATTAGAGAGACTAATGTTTGGAGCCAAGAATCATTAGTGCTGCCCTCTTTAAAATCTATTCTTTGAACAGAATGAAGCTGGCTCCTTTCTTAGCACAAACTGTTTTGCCTGCTTTGTAAGCAGATATATTAACCTCGGCACTGATATATGTGATATTGATCTCTTTCCCTTTGGCCTTCATCCTGACACAGCTTTGATCTTCAGATCTTCAGACTGAAGTTGGGTATTGTGCCTTAACTAGACTAAAATCAATTTTTAATAAGAGTCTTTACAGGTTGTGACAGTTTCTCCCATCTAATTGATAGCCCAGACTCACAATAAATGAAAAGTGTATTTTTTAAGCATGCTTGTACCAATGGCAACAAATGAAGTAATTTACCTAATGCCCTGTGAGGGATTAAGAACTGGTTGGAAATGGGTTTCATATCATGAGGTTGCGTGTGGAGTGGATGCTTGTCTTATTCTCAAAACACCTATTAACTTCATTTGCCTATAGTTTGGTTAAAAATAATCCCAAGGCATCAGTGTTTAGTGCCTATAGTAAATTAAGTCAATAATCACTATTGGCTGTGCTTGCATTTTCAAGAGAAAAATACAAGTGATTCATGTGAAGTATTACTGCAAGGTGTCACGATGTGATAGTTAGAAGATCTGATTAAAAATGAAAATTCCTCAACTTTATCTACCCTAAGGCAGATAAAATTAATTTTTCTTGTGACAAAAAATGAGATTTTCCTTAATCTCAAGTTCTGTCTTTCCCACTGTGTGGCTTGCTCTGACTCACAGACTCACTTTCATCTCAGAACAAGCATCTGCCACATGTTTTCTGAGCCATAACAGTGCTCTCTCCTTCCATGGACAGATGTGTCAGAGTTGGTGGGCCACACCCTCTTGAAAGGAACTCTTTTTTTTGGGGGGGGGAGGGATATGACCTTTATTGAGCTTATCCACCAGAGTGGAAATAATGTCTGTACAAAACCAAATGTTTGTTACTATAACTTCTGCATCACAATTAAAATCCAAACAGTTTCTTAAAAACAGTCAACTCAATCAAAACCCACTACTTCAAAATCAATAGCTTCTTTGAAGCCACAGTAACACTTAAATATGGTTAAGACTCGAATGCAGAAATTTGGTTGGCTGGAAGGCTAATTAAGCCTCCAACTTGCTCAATTAGAATTACAAAAAGGCAAAATTGTGTTTTTCACAGAGATACAGTCCACTGGAATCACCGACACTGGACAGCTGTTAAGAATATTTAGAGTCCTGAGATAATAAGGAATCCAGGCATCCTTAGACAGTCTTCTGTTGTCCTTTCTTCCCAATCAGAGATTTGTGGATGTGTGGGATGACACCACCACTAGCAATTGTAGCCTTGATCAGGGAGTCCAATTCTTCATCCCCACGAATGGCAAGTTGCAAGTGACGAGGGGTAATACGCTTTACCTTTAAGTATTTTGATGCATTTCCTGCCAACTCTAGTACCTCTGCGGTGAGGTACTCCAGGATGGCTGCGCTGTACACAGCTGCGGTCGCGCCCACACGTCTGTGGCTGGTTGTCCTAGATTTCAGGTGTCGATGAATACGGCCCACAGGGAACTACAAGCTGGCTCGCTGCTAGCAGGAAACCGCCTTTGTCTTGGCCTTTCCAGAGTCCTTTCCAGCCTTACCGCGAGCCAGCTCCGGCCGCGCTGAAGATGGACGAGCGAGCAAGAGATGCGGCCAGGCAAACGCACAGCGAGATCCCGGCGCCCACTCCTCCGTCGTACCGCGATTCAAACTGCCTTGAAAGGAACTCTTGTTTCCTTCCATGTCCATGAGTTATAAATAACAATGATAGAAGTGTTTTTGAGCAGATTTTATGTAAATGCGTTTTTGGCCCATCCTAGCAAGGATGCAGACGTGCAGTTCAGAATCTTACAGGAAGTTGGTTCTTACCTTGTCACAAATCATAGAACTGTCTCCAAGGTGTCTGATAGTGAATTCCCACCAGATGTACTGAGAGTCCCAAGTGCCCCCCCTCCAACATTTGGTGATTGGTGGTGTGAATCTTTTCCATTGAGTACAAGAGGCCTGTTGTTTCCTGGTGACAAATGAGGTGCCATCCAGTCATAGACTTATCTGCCTTCATCAGGTCATCTGCAATGGGGCATGATTTTAAATAGTTTGCCCACTGTTTGTGAAATGCCATGAGACAGACCATGATGCTAGAGCCCAAAGAAAACTTTATTGAAGTGATTTACCAGCCAAGGATGCAGGTGTTTCCCATTGCCAAATTTGGCCTTGCAAGTACAGTTGTACTTGTTCTATACAAAGCATGATGACAGACCTAACAACAACAATGGCATTCTCTTGGGACTCACTTTTGACTACCTCCTTAAAGGTACATCTATGCTCAACATGGTTTCTACAAACCCCTTGCAGTGATACCTGCTGTACATGGAAACTCATTGACAGTAGTATCCCTGCTCCTGGGAACATTCTTTAAGCATTCCAGTCATATCATGAAACCATGGCAACCAAGTTCCAATGCCCTTGAGATCCTGTTGAGCTGAGAGCATCTTCTGCTCATCTTTGCATGGTACTCTGTGAGTTTATTCCATCTCTTGTCACTGTAACAGAATAACAGATTGGAAGCAACTTAAGGCAGGATTCATTTGGGTCATGATTTGAGAGAGAGAGAAAATTGCTCAGAACTTCAATTGCAGCCCATTATTGCAGTGAAGACATGTCAGCCTAACTCCCATGTGTGGCAGATGTGTGGGGAAACTGCTCAAATCACTTTGGCAACCAGAAATCAAGGAGCTGGCAGGAAGTAGGACCACCTGTATCAATCAAGCCCCACCTTATAGAGGTCCACTTCTTCATCTATATCTATCTCCTAAAGAGTCCAAACAGCACCAATCTGGGGAACAAGCATTCCACTATGGAGTCTGTTGGGGACATGTCACTCTCAAGACTAGACACTGTACATGTATCTCAGTCTGATTCTTTGCTGCTATCCCTTACTTTGAATTTTATGAAAACTTTTATAATACTACCCAACCCAAAACTTCATGGAATTCACTAAATGTGTGAGGGAGTGTAATTAATAAACATATAACTTAAAATCTCTACAAGGTATTACGTGTTATAATGAAATCAATAGAGTTAACAATTTGATCTAGTGAATTTCTTGTACTGGTCTGAAAAACATATTCTGACCCTGGGAGACAATTGAAGGCATTAGCCAATGTGTCTCTATCAGCATGGGGTTACTGAACACTTGACTCAGGTAGAGAGACCTGGAGTCCATGGCACAGGTACTCTGTATTCACTGTTTTTGTTTGTTTGTTTGTTTTGTTTTTGTTTGGTTGGTTTGTTTTGTTTCTCAGCAGTCAAAAAAAAAACAGTTCTCTTATACATTTGTTCTATATTGATTGAGACACTGCATGCTTTTTCTGTTAATTATGGCCTTACATTCTTAGTGGCAGCCAGCTTGTACTCACCCAAAGAAGAATCAGGTTATTTGGAAGAGTATGCCCTAGGAGATTGTAGAACTGATGGTTATGTTCTCCAGTTCTCCATCTGGATTTCAGAGGGTCACTCTTGGGTGCCACTTCCTGTGCTCTGCCCCTGGTCAAATCTGGAGCTCACAGCACTGAACCCTAAAATGACAGATGGATTCCCACAGGATTGAAAGCAGACAACAGGAGGTGTGTGGTGGTCTACTCTGTGGACTGGTACACCTGGACAAATGCATTACATCACTACCACTATCATTGTCCTGTGGACAGAATGTTGGTCACAAATGACTCTCACACTAACAAGAATCATGATGTACCTTAAAGTCTCTGTTATTCATTCTTTTATAGCAAAATTTTACTGAATCAGTTCCAATCTCCCCATCTTGTCTTTAAGGTATATTCTGTCCCTTTTTGTGATAATTCTTTAATATGAAAACATTGGTCACTATATTGAAAAAGCTTAAAACCCAGATTGTGGAGGTAAATGTTAAATATATACAGGTATGCTTAGTGAAGCCACACATTTCTCAGAACATTTTCCTTATGAAACAAATCTCTGGGGTATTTTGCCAAGATTTGTCCACAGTCTTTAAGGTATGAAGTCTTTTCTGGCAGATAATGTGACCCTATTGAGTAATAGTTGGGGCTCAACATCTGTGCTACATATATAGTTTTAGATTCTTCACATTAGAGAGAAGGAGTCAAAAGAAATCAGGGACGTCCCAAACAGAACAAATAACATTCATAGTAGGAATTGCCTTGCTAAAGGTTGTATGTGCTAAACCATATAATAAGGGTTTCCTACAGCTGTGCAAACTGAAGGCCAGACACAAAGTCCCCTGGCTGAGTGGCTGAGTGATGGTGTGAAACTCAGAGAACTCTCTGGATGTCTCTCATAAGAACACTAATCCCACAGATAACTGCTCCATCCTACAAGTTCAATCCTTTCCCCAAAGTCCGCACTCTCTAGTGCCATGATCTTGACATGTAAATAATGAGAGAATACAAATGTTCAGTTCATACAAACAGTTTTCACAAGTTTTATTTTCCTGATTGAGCTCTCCTAATAGTGAGGTTCTGTTTTTACAGATACAAGGGCAGAAGGTATTTTTAGACCTCTCAGAAATATCTTGGCTGATATTTCCAAGTCTATTGAGGACATGATTCTTTTAGATAATCAAGGCAGTTATATTATTATCCTCATATTCTATGGACAGATAGGTACTCAGGGACACATTTTCACACAGATTTCAGTAGTTTTTCCAAACAAAATTCCTATTAAAAATAAACCAAGGATTAGTCTCACATCTACTTTAATTTAGAAACATTTATCAAGATTACATATAGCTTAAAGTAGTTTTGTGTGTGATCTGGTATCTTGAAGCTAAGATGACAAGGATAGGCTGTTTCTTAATGAGAACAGGGAAATAAATTAACACCCCCATGGTGTAACTCCATCCAGCCTCCACACCTCAACCCAGAAGGTGTCAATTGAGGCCCCTGTCAGTGGCAGTGGTAGGCATTGCTTCCTGACTGTGACAAGTGGAGGGTTGAATTAAATTCTAATTCCCTCTACTTCCCAGCCTTATCTCAGTTGCCCCATTGTGAGATTCATGTGTAATTACTAACAACAGCCATGTGTAGCTCTTGCTCTCATCTTTGGAAGGGAGCCTCTGCTATCTCAGAGCAAACAATCATACAAGCCATTTGTGTCTGAGACCTGCTTTCCTCCCCAGGGTAGTCCCTGTGCCTTTGGCTTCATATTTCTTTTTTATTTCATTTTATGGTGTCGAACCAGCATTTTCTGACCTATACTTTCTCCATAGTGTTTGATTGTTGGTTTCACTTATATGAATAAAGCCCCAGAAAATGTGACTGATGTTCTTTTTTTTTTTTATTTTTTTTTTTTTTTTAAATTTTTTTTTTTTTTTATTTTTTTTTTGGAAACAAAAATAGAAATACTTTTCCCCAGTAACTTGTTCTTCAACTTAAATTTTGGAGTCAAAGCGTTTTTTTTTTTTTTTTTTTTATTATTATTATTTTACATGTCGATCCCAGTTCCCTCTCCCTCCCTCCCTCCCTCCCCCCAAGCCCTCCCTCCCTCCTTCCCTCCCTTTTGCCCTCTCTACCCTCTCCCATGCACTCTAAACACCCTCCCCTCCCAACCCCCCACCACAATACAATATGTAGGGGAATGCCATCCAGTTGGGGTCATGTAGATCTGACAGGTCCTGTGAAGTAGGGACTAGGGCTTCTCTCCTATCTCTAGAATAAGGCAGTTATCCCTCCATGGGGGATATGTTTGCAAAGTCCTTTTGTGCACCAGGGATACATCCTGGCTCCACTGTCTGAGGTCTCTTAGACTGCTCAGACCTTCTGGCTGAGACCCATATTCAGGGGAGTCCGAGTCAGACCTCTGTTGGCTTCCCAGCTATCAGTCTAGTGGCCCTTAGCTCCTCCTTGTTCAGGTAAGCTGTCTCTATGTACTTCTACCGCATGGTCTTGTCCTCTCCATCTGCTTCTGGGTTTTAGTTTGACTCAGTGTTTATGTATGGGTGTTTGCTCCTGTTTTCAACAGGCATTAGTTGAGGACTCCATGGAGAAGTTAGTTGTTGATCTCACTCTCCGGGAAGGGCATTTATGATAGCCTTTCCACGGAAGCTGAGATTGTTAGTTGGGAGCAGTCTTGTAGTTCCCTCGACCTTTCTTTGTGTTCAACTTTATCTTCAAACCAATATTGGCTCCCTCTTTTATGTTCTCTCTCTCTGTCTCTGTCTCTCTCTCTCTTTCCTATTTTCCATTCCTAACCAGGCTCAATCCTCCTAGTCACACATGCCTTCCTCTCCTCCCTCTCATTTTCTCCTACTTCTCTCTCCATTAGCTGTCCTCCCCCACTATACCTGAGGTCTGGGGGACTTGTCCCTTCCCAGTTCTGTGAGGGACTTTATATGAATCTCTTAGAATACAACTTGTATCCTAGTTCCTCTGGTGATGTGAATTATAGGCTGGTGATCATTTGATCTAGGTCTAAAATCCATATATGAGTGAGTACATACTGTGTTCCTCTTTTTGTGACTGGGTTACCTCATTCAGGATGGTTTCTTCAAGTGCCATCCACTTGCCTGCGAATTTCAAGATACCATTATTTTTTTCTGCAGAGTAGTATTCCATTGTGTAGATGTGCCACATCTTCATTAACCATTCTTCAATTGAAGGGCATCTAGGTTGCTTCCAGGTTCTTGCTATTACAAATAGTGCTGCTATGAACATAGTTGAACAGATGTCTTTGTTGCATTGATGTGAATCCTTTGGGTATATGCCTAAGAGGGGGATTGCCGGGTCCTGTGTTAAACTAATTCCCATTTTCCTGAGGAACCGCCATACTGATCTCCAAAGTGGCTGTATGAGTTTGCACTCCCACCAGCAGTGGAGGAGTGTTCCACTTTCTCCACATCCTCTCCAACATAAGTCATCACTGGTGTTTCTAATTTTAGCCATTCTGGCAGGGGTAAGATGGTATCTCAAAGTTGTTTTGATTTGCATTTCCCTGATAGCTAAGGATGTGGAGCATTTTCTTAAGTGTCTTTCAGCCTTTTTGATTTCCTCCATTGGATAGAAAATTGGAGACAGCACAGGATTTTAAACCCGATAGCCCACTTCCAGTGACATATGACCTCTAGTAAGGCCACTCCTCTCAAGCCTACCCAAACAACACCAAATGGTGATCAAGTATTCAAACACCAGGTGGTATGAAGAATATTCTTAATCAAATACACCCTGGCTTCTTTGGGCCCCTGGCTGCATCATAATTCAAATTACATTTCACTCAACTTCAGATGTTCCCATAGCCTTTCCATCTCATCACTTAAAATAAACTGAAGTTGAAAGCCTCTTCTGAGATTCATGGCAATCTAAGGGTACTCTTCCCTCTACTCCAAAGTACATCAGGTCCCTCCTTAATCTCACCATCTCTTTCAGCTCAAGCCTTGTGTGCAATGTTAAATCTGCAGGTGCTCCTTTTCTATCCAGACTGTAAATTTGACTTTATAGTCCACTTGTCTTTTTCACTTAGAGCAGCATAAAAGTGATTACTAATAACCATGCGTGAATGAGATAGTATAGGCTTTCTTGAAATCTCCAGAGAAATTTGTCTTTTACTTATACATTTAACTTCAGACAAATTTTTATGATACGGGCAGAAAGCAGGCCTTTTTTTTTTTTTTTGGCAAAAATACGAAACTATCACAAGAAGTTGCTAATATTGTTCTCTTCTGAAACCTCTTTGTGTGAGTGTCCACAGTGCACATAGATGTCAGTATTGCTATCTTCCAAGATCCTCCCATTTGGACTGTTAAGCCTCATTTACAGAATTCAGATACAATTCTAATCTAAAGTCCCAAAGTTCTTCACTTTAAAACCCAAACCAAATCAACTGAGAGAGAGAGAGAGAGAGAGAGAGAGAGAGAGAGAGAGAGAGAGAGAGAGAACAGTAAGTGAACAGGGAATGGTTCATGGCTATTAAACGTCAAAGATAACCCCTGGGACATACTTCTTCCAGCAAGGCTACACCTCTGTAGCTGAGGCCCTCTGTAGAAAAATCTCAGTAAGTCACCCCAGGTATCTTGTTCCTCCTCTAAAGAAATAATAAGTAAAAGAAAAGAAATTATGATCTGCGTCATAATCAACTAGATGTTGCCCAAGCCATGTATTGGTGACAAAGATTCCATGACTCCTTTTTGTTATCACCATTGGGCTGGTACTTCAGCACTCAGACTTGAAATTGTACATCCAGGGCAATTCTGTCTGGTGGTGGTCACCCTGAAGGCAGGTATTGTGACGCAGGCACATAGGACATGTCTGAGGCTCCCCACATAACACCTATGCATAAAAAGGACCAACCTGAGCACACCCCTCCTGTCTCTTTCCAGTGACCTAGACAGCATGTACAGCCTCATCTGTTCCCATTATTCTCTACCTTTTCTTACAACGAAAACAAAAAGGAAAAAATATCATTGGTTTATTATAAAAAAAATAAAAAGAAAGAAAAAATTCAGAGACAGCAAAGGATGTAAAGATAAATCTATATCCATTAGCTCATATAAAATAGTAAAACACCAAGCTTCATCCAATTGGGTTAATTGTTCACAATCTTTCTATGGTACTCCATAAAAAAAAAGATTTCTCCTTGAAGGTAGAGGAAGCAAGTCAATTTGATTCTTGCTAATAGAGTTAATGCTGAATACATTTCTTAACCTCTGTGTAGTAATCTGCTCTCTTCCAAAATAGTTTATATCATATATATATATATATATATGTGTGTGTGTGTGTGTGTGTGTGTGTGTGTGTGTGTGTATAAAACATTTATACATATACTCATGAAGAAATAGGATCAAATAAAATGTTTATATTTTATTTTTCAGACAATTTCATTATATAGTCTAGGTAATGTGGAACCCTCTATGTAGACCAGGCTGGCCTTGAACGCAACAGAGATCAGTCTGCCTCTGCCTTCCAGTTACTGAGATTATGTAGATGCAGGGGACAGGCACCTTGAGGAAGACAGCAAATTAGCAGATATCTGGATCTGGACGAGATCTGGCCATCTAATGGAAATCTTTTGAGCAGGGACCCAGGCAATCACACTAGTTCCCAGACACAAGCTCTCAAATCTTTCTCCAGAAACAGAATGCTGCCTACTTACTGAGCACTCCGGCTAGTTCCCTTTAATGTCTCAATAGTTGGTCTGTGCTATGTTGTCTCCAGAGCAAGTAAGATGTACACACAGATGTGTCATCTTCACTGATACTTGACAACCACCTGCTCTCTTCCACGATTTTCCATTTGTGCAATAGAAGCTGTGCTCATCTGCATCTGAGCAGCATGTAAGGAGGCCTGGGCCTGGAGTATTATGTTACCTAGTTATGGGATGAGCTATAAATCTTCCCAGGGCCCTGCTTTCTGACAGTAGCAGAAGTTTATGCTCACAATATACTTGAGATAAAGATGCTAGAGTTCTTTACAAACTTCAGTTAAGGCTAGAATATTCTATCAACGTATGTAATTTTTTTCTTCAAGAGCTCTGTGAACCACCTGTCCAAGGGGCATGGCTACAAAGGTGATCTCATTTCTGCATATTCATTCTGGGGTGAGTTCTGAGGAGGTCAGAGGCCCAGGCTGTTGGACATTTTCAAGGTCACTGGGCACCAGTGTAGAATGAGGCAAATGGGTCAATATTCCAATGGCTATCTGTGTAGCTGTGCCACGCCCCTCCAGTCTTAGAAGCATTCCTGGGATTCAAGTACAGGATAGCACACTCTGCTTATCTGCTTTTCAGTTCTGTCAGGAATTCCTTTTGATATTTACCAAAGGGATTCTGTCTGGGTTTTGCTCACACTTACTGTTTGTCAGGTGCTTAACTATGACTGAAAATGTAAGTGGTTCCGAAATCAAAGGTGTCAAATTGTCAAAGCAGGGCTTTCCTTCTAAAATCTGCCAGGCTCAGGAGAAATTGGGCTATGTGATGAACATAGCCAATGGCCATATTGTCGAAAGATCCTTTGAACAGCTAAACGACCAAGTCTTTGTGCATGGTGGCAGGAACCAGCCCTCACCCTCGTGGAGTGAAGACTGTGGCCTTTGTGGATGTCACCATTCCTGTGTGTGCTAGAAGGGTAGGCCCAACCCAGGAGCTATGCATGGATATCTTGTGCTGTTTGTGTATTCCCCTCTAATAATCTTGTTTAAAATATGAAGTTCATGGTAGTTTTTTTGGCAGAAAAATAGTTTAAAGTGTTTAAGTAAAGGGGGGTGAAAGAGAGAGGGCCTAGAAGTAGGGGGTCATGTGTTCATACTTCATTTGCATATTTGAAAAAGTATTAGCCAGCTGGTTAGGTTTATGGAAAAAACAAAACAAAATAAAACATGAGTCCTGTGTAGGTGAACTAAACAATGAAGTCTGTGAGCAAAATAAAAAAAAAAGAAGATACAGAAGGACCAGGGAGGTCTTAATTATTTTGAATATATGAAAAGCATCCTTGTCATATATACATATACATATATATATAATGTTTTTATCATATGTAATGTATTATGTATGCAAACATTTTAGATATATGCATAATATACATATGCATATATATGACTCTTTGATTGTTAATATAAAGGCTGTGACTACTATGTCCAGTCTTATTTGTGTCAGAATATGGAGAGCAAACCTCCATTGTCTGCCTGCAGACAACTTCTGTGCCATGCTGAACAGCAATGAAGGAAACAAGTAGAACATGAGGTTCTGAGACCTCCCTGAAAAGTCTGGCTTGGGCCATTCCCCAGGCTATAGAGCAATCAGGTTGGACCCTTTTGTTGTGTCCTTATTTAACCTGTTTGTGGGAACAGTCCCTACTTCTAACTGATGGTTTTGTTTCACACCTGAAAACAGTCTCCTTTGGTCATCCTTGTTTCTTTAAGAATTTCACAATTCAAGTCATGTTGATTTCATCATGCAGGATGTTTTCCATGGTTTCTTTCCCAAACGCCATCAGTAAAATATTTATTCACTCTGGTGACTTTGTGGCAATTAAGATAATTAAGATAATGTATCGAGGATAGTGACTCATGTGCAGTCATGGGCTCCAAATTACATTTTGTATGTAACCTTAAATCCAGTCTGGCTTTTAAAACACTTATGACATCCCAGTAGAGATATTTAAATGGTTTCAGTAAGATTAAACTTTGTCATGGATATATTTGTGAACTTCTATTTGGGGGAAAGGAGAGTGTGCCTCTACCTTCCAGTCTTTTCACCACATGTGGGAATTCACAACAGCATCTTTCTTTGGAAAATGTCCCAATTACATCCCTAGAGTACATGGTACTTAGCTAATATTTTTTGCCTCATTATTAATCTTTTCCATGATCATTGTTGATAAATAAAATGTCAGTCATTAAATTAATTTTTTCTTTTAATTACCTACATTTTTAGGTATTTTTGGAATCTATTCTAACAAATGGATGACTGTCTACCCTGATTTTACATCTAAAGGAATTTGTAACTGACTGATTCTATTAGATTATTTAACTTTATAATGTATTCCAGTAGTTTATACTATGTGTAAACCCTGGGTGTAAAACATATAGTGTGGTATCAGGAGAAGATTTTTGGTGACGTGTATTATTTACGGATTTTAACTTTGGAAGACATAAAAAGGAAACATTTCTGAGGGGGCTTTTTTAATATTAAAATTAAGTGAACCACTTCCTGAGTGTGAGAGGGTATGAGGGGCATTAGACTTCAAAGAGCCTTGTCCAACTGCTGTGTGCTGTACATGTGGATTTGTAAGCAGTATGCCAGTGTAAATAAGTCCAGTGGTCCCAGAAAATCAGTTTTAATTTGGAATGTACTCTGGAAGCAATGAACAAAAATGAATTTGTTGTGTTTCACTCAACTGTTTTGTGGTGGGAAGTCTGAAAAAAAAAACCCAACAAACAAACAAACAAACAAACAAAAAAACCAATGACCATCAACCAGGCACAGTGCAGTGCAGACAGATGCTAGATTTATCCCCCACCCTGACAGATGGAGATGGACAGTGTGGGATTACAGTTTATGCCTCAGCTATGAGGTAGGAACAATGATGGATAACTTTGCTCAGACTATGGAACTCACTATTGGCTAGGCTCTCTAGGGCTATTCTGTGAAGGGACTCACCTATCCAGGGATGTGTCTACACAGCACGGGATAAGACACTTCTAGGAAATGCTTCACAGAGAACAGAGGACTGTCAGTCCTAAAGTGACCCTGGTTATGGATGGAAGTTCCCACAGATCATCTCTCTTCATCTCACTCCCGATGTTTCCCTCTCCTGACTCACTCCACAGCCACCTCATCGTTCACAACCAAAGGCCTCAACAAATGCTGAGAGCAAATGGAAGTCAATGCAGTTTCCCTTGACTCATTTCCTCCCCCTTCCATCTTTTTGTTGGGGTCAGAGTGTTTAGTAGAATTCAGGCTGAAGAAGTTTGAATAGCTTGGCTTATATCTTGTAATGTGTATATACAATGAATATGTACATTTCAAACACACTAAGAGTTAATATATGTCAACTTCATGTTCCCTGAACATCTCAGTAGTTATGAGAGCCTTAGTAACTCTTGTTACTCCAATGAAGGAATAGTGTGTCCAGGCATATGCCAGAGAACACAGTGGAAGTTTACATCATCCTAGAAGTCCCACATGGCAGAGCCACACATGGGAAGCCCTGGGTGTTTTCTAGAAAGAACAAGAGGGGCAGCCATGAGAAAAAGCAGTTTTCAGTTTCTTGTGGAAAGGATAAACCAGGAAAAAGAATCTGGTGTTGCCTGTGTCTGACAGAGACAACCATGCCATTCACATTGTCTGTTCTTGTCTTTTAATATTTCCCAGAGGTCCAGAAGTACAGAACTGGGTCTCACTCTGCACAGAGGGCTATAATAGGCCTTTACATGTGTATTATAGTATCAGTTCACAGAAATTAGTAGCATGGATAGGTGCTAAGCCTGGTGGTTCATGCCTCCCTGCTATCCAAGGACCTGAGAGGTGAGGAAGATAAGGCCAGTTTCAATGGAGAAGCCAAGAAGCATAAAGTCCTGTCTTAAAACTCAAACACAAAATAGTACATATTCCTAAAACAATTCTAACAGAATACCTGTCTGGTTATACTCTTTGGGTCTGGAGAGCGAGAGCTATGGGCATTCTCTTGTGAGGGATTCATTTTTGTTCCCAAGTGAATAGTTATTTTGGCTCCTTAAGTGTGGTCTTAATATAAGAAATTGTGAGGATACATTTGACACTCATAGTCACAATTCAGTGACACGCCCAGGATAGAGTATAGCATAAGAGTAAGCCTGACTTTGGCCATTGCTCAAGGATAAGGGTTTTCTTACTCTGCCCTCTGGAGCTGCCTCTTCATGTCCCTGAGTCACTCTCTACTATTCAATGAAAGGAAGACTCTCACACCAGACCATCCCCCCATGTCGGGGCATTTCAACTAAATTTATTACAGATGACTGGTGCATAACATTTGGTACCAGACCCAAGCAAGCTCTGAGCCTCATCAATTTATCTCTGTACCATGTTGCTAAGGCTACTGACTTTTGTCCAGTGACTCCTGCAGAACACTTGTGTCCCCTGCCAGCATCATTGACTCGGGTCCCCTGGGTGAGACTTTTGGATCTCTGTAGTCCCTACTCATCAGAATCAGATTATTAAGTCAGTTGCATAATATATTTTAATGATCAGTCAATCCATCTTTTTCATAGATATTATATATGCACATATGTATATATACATATACATACACACATATGAATAGGAATCAAATTATTTGAATAAATAGCTGGAACCCACATATGGTACTTGCTATGAACCCTCACACTTCTGCCCAGCCCCAACTTTCAACTTTCCGGTTTCTTGCCATGTTGTATTTATGAGGTGTTAACAGTAGGGAATGCAGATGCAGATACTTTTAATTAGAAATAAACTAACATTTAGGCTGAATTGTTGTATGTTAGACATCCTGACTAGTATTATATGATCTAATTCTAATGATGCCCTAAAGTCCTTTGAATTTAGAGACAAGACACTGAAACCTCAACTGCAGATTAAATATTTTAATGACATAATCTTCTCTATATAGACATATGGCTGCTGTCAATAGAGAGATGGGACAAGGTGAATATGACACTAACCATGAAACAAAGGGAAGAGGGAATTGGATATCCTTTGATTTTAAGTGAGGTTTTTGAGGGAGAGTGGAGGTTGCTTTGTGGAATGCTTGATAATGAAATCAAATAAATGTCTGTCTAAGGTCCTCTTTACCAAAGAGATAATGTGAGGGAATGGGTGGTCAGGCCCATGCAGGTATAAAGTCTTTGTCAGTGGCTCATTGCTACTGACTTCCCTCCCACTGAATCTCATGCTGCCAAATTGTTCAGGTAGCCATGAGTTTGAAATATTTAGACGTGATGTTCAGCAAGATTTTTACTGGCATAATAATGTGTTTATTATGATGTTTTCGTACATCTGTGATACACTGTGGTAATAGACCCCAGCCATAGCCTCTTCTCTCCCTTCCTCTCCCACTAATGCCACTATCTTTCCAAGTATTGCCTCATCATTCTACCTTGATTTCATGAAATGCTTTATCCAGTATGTTTAATTAGATTTATGTGCAGGAGCATGGGGACACTCCAGTAGTTACATCACTGAATTATCTGTCTTATCTTCTCTCCAGCAATAATTAACTGACTATGAATCCTCAGGGATGGGCAAGACTTTCCCACTTCAGGATAGGATGCTAATTGGTCCACATCTCCTGCAGGCCTTATGCAGATAATGACAGTGATGGTGCATTCAAGAGGCTCACTACCACATCATTCTAGAACTGCAGAATCCCTAAGCCCTCCTTCTGACTCTTAGAGTCTTTCCATCCTCTCTTCCACAATGTCTCCCGAGTCTAGTGAGTTCCTTGGTGAATATCTAAAGTCTCATATGTGAACAAAAGGTGTTATGAAGCAAGTTTCTAGGCTTAAAAGAAGGAAAATGGTTTTGTTCTGAGCATCTCTTCAAGCTCATCTTTATTTTTCTTTATTAAGCTGTTTTCTTTTTTTTAATTTTATTTAATTTTATATAACAGTCCAATTAAATGAAAACAAACATTTATACACAATATTTGGGAATTTGGGCGTCGTTCTTTCCAATCTACTTCCTGCTGGTAAGGGGCGCTGTCATGGGGGATTGTAAGAAGATGCGGAAATCCTGGCTATAGTCTGTAAGGCTACTTTCTCCAGCTGTTTTGAATGTTGGACCACCTGGTACTCTGTTTCAGGCAGTAAGGCTTGATCAAACCACATTAGTCTGGAAGGAATCCACAGCTTTTCATTTTCTGTGGAAACAAAAATAGAACTCCTTTTCCCCAGTAACTTGTCCTTGAACTTAAATTTTGGAGTCAAAGCATTTTTTTTATTTATTATTTTGCATGTTGATTCCAGTTGCCTCTCCCTGCCTCCTTCCCTCACTCCCTCCCTCCCTTTTACCCTCTCTGCCCTCTCACATGCACCCTAAGCACCCTCCCCTCCCATCTGCCCACCTCAATTTCATATGTAGGGGAATGCCATCCCAAAGTTGGGGTCAGGTAGATCTGACAGGTCATGTGAAGTAGGGACTAGGGCTTCTCTCCTGTCTCTAGGTTAAGGCAGTTATCCCTCGCAAGGTCCTTTTGTGCACCAGCGATAAATCCTGGCTCCACTGTCTGAGGTCCCTTAGACTGCTCAGTCCTACTGGCTGAGACCCATATTCAGGGGGGCCTGAGTCAGTCTCATGCTGGCTTCCCAGCTATCAGTCTAGTGGCTGTTAGCTCCTCCTTGTTCAGGTCAGCTATCTCTATGTGTTTCTGCAGCCTGGTCTTGTCCTCTCCATCTGCATCTAGGTTCTAGTTCGACTCAGTGTTTATGTATGGGTGTTTGTTCCTGTTTCCAACAGGCATTAGATGAGGGCTCCATGGATAAGTTAGTTATTGATCTCACTATCTGTGAAGGGCACTAATGGTAGCCTTTCCACGGAAGTACAATTTGTTAGTTGGCAGCAGTCTGTAGGGCTGTTTTGTCCAGCTGTTTTGAATGTAGGATCAGCTTGTACTCTGTTTCAGGCGATTAAGCTGTTTTCTTATAGATAGAAATCAAAAAAGGGTGAAAATACATACCCACAGTCATAAAAGTAAAAGCATTTTCTCAAACTTGAATATGTTTTGTTTTGTTGGTTTTGTGAGACAGTGTTTCTCAGTAGCTTTGAATCCTGTCCTGGAACTGGCTCTGTAGATCAGGCTGGCCTGGAACTCACAGTGATCCACCTGCTTCTGCCTCCCCAATGCTGAGATTAAAGGCATGTTCCACCATTGCCTGGCTTTAGATATGTTCTACACACACACACACACACACACACACACACACACACACACACACACACACACACACACGCACACACACACACAGAGAGAGAGAGAGAGAGAGAGATGGACAGAAAGATAATAGAGAGAGAATAAGGACTTTCTGCCCTCCTGTGTCTCTGACTTTGAGATCTCGATTTTCCTCCCCCTCCATTTGTGGGATTATAATTTTTTGACACTACCCTCATCCATAACTCGTGTTTTATATCAAGATGATTCTATGAAATTACATTAATTATCTATAAACATCTTGCTAACTTTATAAAAGTTTTCAAATAAACGTTCATGGTTTGAAGACATTTTTTTATGTTTAATTTTTGAAGGCATATCTTGGGTTACCTGGTTTTCTTTCTAATATATTTAACCTTTCATGTGCTAGCAACTTAAACACTTTTTGATAGATAATAACATTCAACCTTAAAATCGGAGCATAAGCATTGTGGTGAGGCCTTACTACCCCAGGTACACTGTTGGTTATCATAATCTTTGTCCTAATGTTACTCCTCCAACACAGTAGCTGAAAGCATAAAACAGCAAATAATATTTCAAACTTGGCATTCCTGAGAGTCATTCTGTAAACTCAGAAAGCTAATCTCACAATAAGGCAAGTAACACAAAAATTTTTTTTTTTTAAATATCTTCAATACAAGACTTTCACCTTACAATATAATCGACTAAGTATGCAACATTAATATATGTGAAAGGGAAAATTCTTAAGCTTAAAATTTTACTTCAAAATGCCTTAAAACCTACCAGTGATTGCCTGACTCTCCTATGATTCTTAATCTAACTGTTGGTGAGTCCTGACCTGAATCTCATGGCTGCTGAGGGACCAAGGGTTTTCTAAGGGTTAGAATCACATTTTTTTTTTAAATCAGACAACTGCAAGGCTTGCAGCATTGGCTGACACTTGCTTTCATTGAAGATTAATTTTCTTATACATGCAAAGCTCTGCCATGGCATTCTGCCCTCAATGGAGTTTCTTTCTGAATTGGATTTAATCCTCTCAAGCCCTGCTGCTCCCCTTCAACTATATACACATCATCTTCCAAATCCTTTGTTGACACTTTGACATTGTTCTCAGTACGTTCACCAAAGAAGATTCAGTCTCAAACCATGTTCTCTGCTCACTCATAGGAAGCAACCTCAGACATAATGACATTTTTTTTTTCATGAGATTGTGGCAATGCAGTGAAATATTCAGGTTCTCTTGCTATGCCCAGCTCATCTTCAGTAGTTTCCTGCCCCCACCCCCTGCTCAGGTGTTGAACCCTTAAAATTTTCTATGAAGGTCCTGGTGAACTTCTTATAGACTTCATGTTGATCATAGGTGTTCTAAGTCCTCTCCAGAATACTGACCATTCTCTTTGTTCAGTTCTTGAGAGTCTATGGCCTATGGAGTTTCCCAAAATATATTACTCAAATACTAAGGTTTGGATGTCCTAATCTATGGGTTGCAGGTACATATTTTATAACTATGCATTGAACATTTGTAATATACATCATATTTGACCAGATACATTGCCACTGAGTGGTAATATTTTTAAAGGAATCTGTTTATTACCGAGCTTAAGTCTACAGTAAGCTTAAAATATTA
The DNA here is from genome assembly GCF_943737965.1 of Phodopus roborovskii. Classification (NCBI taxonomy): domain Eukaryota; kingdom Metazoa; phylum Chordata; class Mammalia; order Rodentia; family Cricetidae; genus Phodopus; species Phodopus roborovskii. Next base: position 15,668,759 of record NW_026126409.1, on the reverse strand, counting down.
TGTAAGTAATGCTGTACACAGGTGTGACATCACTCAGAATGTGGACTTCATGAACAGCGTAGATTTAATATAATCCTAAAGGGACCTCAGGATCTTTTGGTGGTACTTGAGCTTTGGTTTACATTAGAAAAGCAGCCAGTCCTTTGAAGCCAGATAAGGGCATCTCTGAAGTTATGAAAGTCCTAGGTTGTGTCTTTTCCCATTGCAGGTGTCTTGTCTGGCATTGGAAATTTGCTCTTGAATTCAGTTCTCTTCTTTGTTAACTTGAATAAATCCAGATAACCTTCTTAACCTTTTCCTTTGTCACATGTTGCTTATTATATTGCCTACTAAAAGTACCAGAATTTTCCCATGTAAACCATGAAGCCAGTGTCCTATAGTGCAACCATTCAACTGTCTTCCAAGTTTTTATTGACAACCATATGACTTGTCTAAGAGGCCTTGGCTTTGTTCCTTGAGAGCCAGCCTTCTCTTCCAAGATTAATGAGTCGTCAGGAAAAGATATGTGACTCCTAGTTTCATTTCATTACTCAGAGCCTACTGTGGAGTTAATTGGTCCTGGTTTAATAGTGTCCTGTCTTGGATCTTTTCCCCAGATGCTAGAGGAAATGTACTCATGGTGTTGGGGAGACTTCCACCATGTCTCAGCCCGGGCAGGCACAGCTCTTCCATCCCCTTCAGTTTATAAAACATTTAGTAAGGATTTAAAAAAGTATAAAGAAACTAAGGATGCATGTCTGTGTGGGGTGTAGGGATTCATTTCTACAAAGGGTGGCAGATCTTACAACCTCATTAGCACTGAGGGCCCTCTATTACCCATTGAAAAATATTTCCCAGTTAAGTGCCACTTCTGAGTTTCCATTGCCCCTTAGGTCCAGTAGGCTCTGACAATATCTATCATTGAGAGTACACACATTCATTTTCATGCCTTCTTTGAGGTCTTTGTGCCAAGACCAATAGTCCCCATTACTATAAACATTTGTCCTCTTGTTAGCCAAGTACACTGTTCCTCCCCCTGAGGAAAAAACTAATAGGCCCAATCCTTTCCAGCTTCACAGGGAAGACACACACACATTTGCCTTAAGTGAGTTCTGTGTCTTGAAAGCTGCCATGTCTCCTCCCATCACCAAAATGAGTGTCTTCATTTCCTTCAGTCTGTCTCCCTTTGGACTAGTCTGGAGTTGTTCATGGAATACTCTGTACCACCTATGTTCTTGTTTAGAGATTATGTGCTCATTATTAAATATCGTCCAGAAGTTCTCATTAGTGGGTTTATTACAGCCACATGCCAATCTTATGATGGACCATGCTGTCTTAGGCACAGCCATGTCCTCAACCATTCTGTCCACTGTACTCACTATAATCCATGGCTTCTCCTCCTGAAACCTATCTCTTCAGGAGTCATCCAAAAAGGATTCGACATGAAGCTGATAATTTTCTAAAAAACGTGGGCAATTTTAATGATCATGATTTCAGTATTTAGCTTATTACTAATTGTTTTGACATTTTGTAATCAAAAGTTGTTGTTCTTGTTTTCTTTATTAATGTAGACACAACACTTAAATCTAGATACCTATCTGGGGAGAAGTTTGTAATGTTCAACCTTTCTTATTCCCCCCCATGACTCTCTCTTGTTTCCCTCATAGCTTCCCTCTCCCTTCAAAAGCATTCCCTTTAAGACTTTGCTTTTTCTGTTCAGTGTGATTACAGTTAGAGTACATGATTCATGGTACACAAAAATGTTTTATCTCTGTCAAAGAACAATTTAAAAATAATTTAATAGTAGTGTTTCATATAATTCTAAAATGAATATACAGTCCAAAGTTTTATTTCACTGATTATTTAATGAGGAAATTAATTTGAGTGTTCAAATTGTTTAAAAGACGAGTCAGAGACTAATCCAGCCTTCCAGCAGAATGCAGTGTCAAAGTTGACTTCACACAGGCACGGGGCTGGCTTTTTGTGAGAGGGGAGCTGAGAATACATTTGCTCATATGACCCTGAAAAGCCATCCTGTGTGAGGCCATGAGCTGTCTCTGATTTCTGGTTTTAAAAAGCTCAAGGACAATGAGAAGGTTTGGCTCTGAGGGAACATGAATTCGGATGCCCTGGAGGTATGTGCCAGGCATCCCAGGCCAGCTCTAGGATGCTGTCTGCATACCCCACTCTCTAGGATGCTGTCTGCATATCTCACTCCATGCCCAAGTCTTTCACACTTCTGTTCTCTGTTCATTTCTCTTGTCAGCACTTTGGTTTTTACTCCTCTGCTTTCTGTCACTGTCCCCAGTTTCTCAGGGAGCAGGAATCACATTGCTTAGTCATCTCACTATTAAGAGGGTAATATGTGGGAGGAGCATTGACAGGCCTTTCTTATCCATAGAGCAGTGCCACATCTTTTAGTCTGAATCCAGGTAGCACAATGGCTTCATCTATTCTTCTGTGCTTTGTTCTCTCAGAAAGTGGTCAATGTCTTCCATGGGTGGTAGATACTCTGTAGTGCAGCACTCATATCTGGTACTGCATTAGTGTTAGATAACCCTTCTGTGGATTGAGATGCAAATTCAAAAGAGAAAAGAGAAAGAAAATCTGAGGAGGGGTAATTGGGCTATCATACATGTGCTATCCCATGTCTATCACATGTTTAAGCTGGCTCTGAAGAACAAGAGGGAAGCAAATAAACGAAGGCCAGAGGAGAACACCAGGCACAGAACAGGCAGAAATTGGGGAACCTCTCGGTATTTCCGGAGCTGAGGGAGAACAGGGCCAAGGAATAGTTTGCAAGAGACCACTACAATAAAGGCAAGGACCATATCCGCAAACACTGGGAGCCATCCAGATAACTTGTGCTCTACCTTGTTAAAAGACTGCAGAAGAAGCAAGACATGGGTTTCTGTATTTACTAAGATGGCCCTGGACAGTGGGAGGCCTGACTCAAAAGGCAGACACAGACCTCTGGGCACAGCTCACCCTATGTGGAGTACAAATGAGGTGATAGGAAATTGGTGATCTAAGGTCTGAGAACAGTCAAGAACTGTGCCGCAGTCAGAAAAGAGGAGTCTGCCAGGATGCAGACTTGGCTGACTACCTTGATGTCATCTGCCTTTCCTAACATTTTCATGGAGGGATTGACTCCAGTCACTTGCCTTTTCCCCAACTTCTCATAATATGGTGGCCTTTTGTCCCAAGATTTAATTCTCAGTGACTCTGGCCCTTCTAAGGTGTTTCATCCAGCCCTAGCTGGTTACCCAGTGATTCAGTCTCCCAGAGAACACTAGATATGACACCACTACTTTTCTGGGCATGATCGTGTCCCATTCTCTAACTCGTCACTGATGGCCTGAGCTGTGGCTGACACTTCAGTGACCTTAGGGCCTGTTTCTAAACACAGCCCTCTTTCCTGATGTGTGAGAAACAATGATGACTTCATCTGTCAGTCTTCAATCAGGAAGCAAGGTGTTGTGCTTAAGATTCTTTCCTTTCCAGTCTTAGATGGTAGGTGACAGACTAAAAACTCTGTGGTCAGTCAAACTAACTCATTTTGACTCAGTAAGGACCTTCAGTGTCCCCCTAATCATTTCTGGCATTTTCTTCTCTCTCCTTCCTCCTGGAGGATGCTCTCTAAAATCCCTTATACTCTTCCAGTTTATAATTAACTCAATTGAAAATTTAATCACCCTTTGGGCTACATCTGATTCGATAAGTATCGATTATCCATTATGTGAAAAACACAGGCCTCCTGGGGTGATTAGGATGCAGCACAACATTCGTTCCCAACTGTGATCACCAAGCAACACCCTCCCATACTGTTGCTAGGACATGGGCAAGGAGACAGGAAAGGACCAGTCTCCAGAAGGGCATGGAAAATTTTGAAATTTTCTTCAATTAGCTCTTGAGGAATCCTCTCAGCTGGAAGGATGGGCGGGAGAAATGAAGCTGAGCACAGCTAGAGGAAGAGTTTGCAAAAGCTTTCATGGAAGAAGAGATGGGAGAAAGCATTTTCAAGTGATCTGAACTCATTAATATATTGAGTGCTTAAAGCACATTTGAAATTGGCCTGAGTCCCTTCCACAGTGGTCTTTCCTGCCGTGCTTCAGATTTAAGATTCTGGCATTAGCCTCTTCATTAATGGCTTTTAGGAGGTCTTTGTAACTTGTTAATGCTTCTAAGAGGAATTTTACCTAATCAATAACAAGTAAGATCAATCCTTCCTAAGGTTCTATGGGTGAAAACGTTCTGGCTGGGATTCCTTCTCCCATGGTAGGCCTGCAGGCACCTTGGTATTTTTAGTTCAACTTTACACAAATCAAGAGTAGGGCTTCTTCTGAATAGTGAAGTGTAGATAGCTCTTTAGCCCAGGACTAAGAACCACAACAAGAGGCAGATCCCACTCTAAGGGTGCAGTAATGCATTGCCACCCAGGAAGTCTACAGCTCTGGGTGCTGGAATGGAGCCTTGTGAGTACTCTTAATCTGCTCTAGGAATATAGTCCCAAATCTTACCACCCTCAAAACCTGTTCTCACCAAAGATGCTGCTTTACTTTGATCTCTTTCCAACAAGTGCCTTGTTTGCATTTAATAATTTGTCAAACATGCAAATAAAATATATGAAATATACGTTCCAAACATAAAATCGGTCTTCCAAGATTTGTGTGTCAGCATTAGCATAAGGTTTAAAACTAAAAACACTTTGACTAACCTGAGCCCAAAGGTACAGAAACAAACAAACAAACAAAAAACAAAACAAAAAGAACAAAGGGAGAAACAATCAGATGTTCAGAAACAGAACGGAATTGCAAAAGGAACTGGCTCAGGAGTTTGAAGGAGACCGCCCCCCCCATGACATCATCTGCAAATGTTTGATCCCTAAGGAAAAGGAACAGCTCTTCCTACACTTGGAAGCAGCCCTATACTCATCATCTTCATCACCCATCCCAGGAGCTGCTGATAGGGAAGGGTGCTCTGTTCTCTTAGGGAGGAGATAGGGAGAGGAGCGGGAACCGGGCCACTGAGCTGGTCCAGGTGCAAGAGTTCTGAATCCAGTAATGGGTCAATTAAATAATCCGGGCAGAGGCTCCTTATTTCCTCCCATGAATTGGTTTAATTGAAGATGAATTGAAGCAGATTATTAGCTGGAGCGTGTCCCAGGAGCTTTGTGCAGACATGGGGAGATTGTGAAGGACTTCCACATTGTTTACAGAATGGCTCTTTACGTTTTTCTTTCTTTCTCTTTTATTTTTTTGACTCTAAAGAATCTAGGGCAAGACTAAGTGGAAATGTGAAAAGAAATCAAAGCTAATCAAATTTTTCTTTCACTTTTTTTTTTCCTGCCAAGGAATAGGCATTTTGTAGCCTGTCTTGGGGGGGTGGGGTTTGGGAAGGGAGTGCAGCTGAACACAAGCCTGCTTTCCTTTCAAGGAAGAGACTTGGTCTAGGAGCAGGCTGGTTCAAAAGTAAGATGCACATTCCCCCATCCCCACCCTGTTACCTCCACAGAGCTGTGGATAGGTAACTGAAGAAGTCCTCATCTGAAAATGAAATTATTCTATATGTTCAAGATGTGTTCTTTGAATTTAAAATTTAAATGCTACCTCTTTATGTGTGTTTTTTGTTTTCTCTTCACTGTTAGCATTTTCATTAATATCATTTTCAGGTTTAAAAAAGGAATATAATGTTAGGAAACATTAATCATACTACATATCAATTGCAATCCAATTTCTAGGGATGAAAAGTTATAGTAACTTGTATACTTACATTTGAAAAATGAATCCTCTTAAGCAACCTAGAGGAAATAAGACTGACTTACAAGTCATTAGAGAAAGGTGGATGTCTCTGCCCTTGTCGACATTGTTTACCAGAGTTCTTCTCCCACTCTGTTCCCTACAAGATGACTGCAGGGTGACCCATCCATCAGCTTCAGCATTTGCTCAGTTCCTGCTAACCCTTCCTTCCTTGATATTGGAAGGCAATCATATGACAAGTACTATATGTTCATTTCTTCCAATCTACCCAAGTCTGCAGTCATCACTCACTATCAACTGCTTCAATCAAATGCTCCTCTTTTCTTCCTTTTGTTCCTCATTCTTCCTTTCCCCTCTTTTCCTTTCTTCTGAACCCTCCTCCCCCCTCTCATTTTCCTGTTCCCATTTTCATCCCCTTCTTCCTTCTCTTCTATTTTCTTTCTCTACATGCTTCTATTCTCTTCCACTTTTTCCTACCACGCCTCCTTTGGGTTTCTCTGCTTTCAGTCTCTTTCTTCATTATGGCACATTCCTTATTAGGGCCACAGGCTTCTGTAAAGTTCACTTGAGAGAGTCCCCTGCCTTACAGTGAGAAAACCACCTTGTTCCATCTTGGAAACTTTGTCAAGACAACATGAATTTAGGTCCTGCTCATTCAACGTTATGCGGTCCTTGCTAACCTACACTGGTACACTAGATCAAGAGGAGTATCATCTATAATCGGTATAACACCTGGAACCAATGGGTGCCCATAAAATTATCAGTTCTCCGGTTAAGTTCTGCCATCTGAGTTTCGCCTCACCTGCATTCTCCTACCCATCTATTTAGAGTATGGATATTCTCAACCATATTTCTGCCTTTACTCAAATGCCTACCAGTTCAACATGTAATGGACTTTCAAGTAGTGTCTCCTGTGAAGACCATATATGTGGTTGCTCTGAAATCCAGAGTCTGTGGGTGTGTTAGATGTTACATATGAGGACATGGCTTATCCCAAATCTCTCTCTGTGCCCCTGTGCTTCTAAGGAGAATGCACACTGGGACCCAGCTAGAAGGAGGGAGTAGTTCAGAGTTTACTAAGCCAATACAGTGAGATGGAACACTGGGGTAAATAGTAGATAGTCTTCACCTCTCAAGTCAATGATGGTGTTTCCCTTATGTGTCCTTCCTGAACCTCCTCTTCCCTCTAATGACATGAGGTACATCTTCCTGTCATATTCAGAATTTTTTATGATTTCCCAAAACTTTAAATTAATAGGGGTATGACTACACGAAATGTTTTGTGTGCCTTGAGAATATTTATTCTGATATTAATGTGGGAGGGGGAACCAGAGATGTCTGCTAACTCTATTCTGTTTATAGCCGTCGTTACATTTTCTTTTCCTCTTTTACCTTCTGCATCATTCTGTTGGGTGTCCCTCTAAGACTGTGTGGTTTTACTTGCATTTGGAGTTCTGTATTCATTCTTAAGGCCTAGGAAGTTGCCTTTAAAACATAACAATATTGTATATTTCCCCATCGTCCTGGGGTGCTGAGAACTTACCCTCAGGCTGCTCTGTTAGTTTTGATTGCTCTCTAATATGTAACTTGTTCTGTCTTCTGATTCAAGTGCATCCACCTGCCTTTGCAGGAGCAAGTCCTGAACATAGCTTTTGAGATTTGTTCCAACCCCAAGGGGCTCTTTTCTACCTCTTTCCTGATTGCCTCTTCGATTTGGTAGCTTGGGCTTTGGTCTGTCACTGAAAGGAAGCTGCCAGGTCCCTCTTAATGGCTTTCCCTTTACTTATTTGGAAGCCAACTACACTAGGACCTGCAGACTACCTCACTCCTCTTAAAGAAAATTATAGATTCCTTGTTCAGACCTGGGTTGGCTGATGTTGTGCTATATGCTGGCTTTGTGAGTGATGTTCTGGTCCTGGAAGGCAGCTTCCTGCCTTCTTGTTCGCTCATACATACTCAGACACAGACACAGATACCTAGATTCATATGCGATTAGGATACCTGTATTTTATTTATATTGGTATCTGGTATTGGGTATTGGTATATCTACATTGATATTTGGTATTAGGTATCTGTTAGTCAACAACTAAAATCATGAATAATTATTTGTGCAGATACCAACTACTGTAGAGGCTGAGGTGGGAGGATCTTAACATTCAAGTCCAAGCCAGGTGTTGGTGGCACATACTTTTAATCCTAGTACTTGGGGAGGCAGAGGCAGGCAGATCTCTGTGAGTTCAAGGACAGCCTGGTCTACAGAGCTGCTTCGAAGATAGGCTCCAAAGCAAAACAGAGAAACAGAGAAACCCTGTCTAGGAAAACCAAAAAATTAAAAAAAAATAAAAACAAACAAATATACAAAAAAAAAAAAACATTCAAAACCAGTCACAGCAACTTAGGAAGACCCAGTTTCAAAACAGAATAAAAAGATGCTTGGAGATACAGTTCTGCAGTACAGCACCCACCTAGCATACAGGAGGACCTGGGTTCAGTCCTTAGAACCACACACAAACATACATACACAAAATAGAATCGCAAGATGGGCCTCACCAGAAACATGTGACAGGCATTCAACAATAGAGATGTATATTATGTTTCTGTTAGTAGTCTTTCCTTTTGAGCCATTGAAGAAGCTTCCAGAGATGTTTTCATGTGATTGTTCCCCTTGCTTTACAACCTTAGGACAATTTCTAGATGCTGTCTTTACAGTTATTCACTTTTGTTGTTGGTTACCTTTCTCCTGTTGTCCAGACTGTCCTAAAAATCCCTATCCAACTTAAGATAGCCTTCAAGTGGGGACTCTTCAGTTTCTACATCCAGAATCTAGAATGACAGGCATGTGCCATCATGCCAAATCAGTTTATTCTACTTCTAGCCCATAATGAACATTTTCCTACTGAGTAGGAATGAAGTACTTTTATTGTTCCAATCATGGAAGTAAGTCTCAAGATTCAATTTTGAGTTTTAAAATAAATTAAATGTAGCCACTTACTAGACTCTAAAATGCATATAGTGTCATCATGAGTAGAAAACAGAAAATATTACTAGACTCTAAAATGCATATAGTGTCATCATGAGTAGAAAACAGAAAATATTATTTCCAGTAACAAGGAAATAAAATTATTTCATTATTCTGCTTCACTTTTGCTTAGTTTCAGGCAAGGCCTGTTAAGATCATGTTGCTGTGATACAGTGGTCTTTCTTTTCCTGTCTTACTTACTTGCCAGAGTTATCTTCTTAAACAGAAGTGAGGCTGAAAGTCAGCTCATCAGTGGTCCAATCCTCACTTGAAAAGTGAAAGAAGCCTGGTTATAGCTCCTGCAGCCAAATTACAAGAACAGAAAGAATAGATTCCTTTTAAAAACATTTTACAAATCATTTTATATGCACCAGTATTTTGTGTACAGGTAGGTATATGCACCATGTACATATCTGATGCCATATTACATCACATGAGTTCCTGGCAAGTGAAGGGATCAGAGAAGTATTTGGATACCTTAAATCTTGGGTTACAGATGGTTTTGAACTGTTGTGGGAGGTTCTTAGAAAGAAACCATGGTATTCTGCAAGATTAGAAAATGCCTTTAAAGGCTGGGCCATCTCTCTAGTACCTTGAGAGAACAGCCTCTAACGCAAGAAAGGAGTCAGACCTGTGCACACATCTGTCTTTTCCACTGTGCTGAGCAGAATTACATATGTATATTTAGCAATCTTGTTACTCTTGACTTTAGCTTCAGGGTGCTTTAAGACAAATGGATGATTATTATCCAATCATGCCTACAAATTTCTAAGCACTGTTCTTAGCTGTCTAAATTGATTTCTTATTATGACTGCAGATGTAACTGTCAGCTAATCAGCTCCCTACATATACATATATACACACAGAAACACACGTACACATGCACACACACACACACTCACATATACACATTCATTTGAACACATACAACCACACACATTATTATATACATTACATCCACAAAGAAACATACAGAAGCATATAGACACACACAGAAATGCATATGTAAACACATGTACATAGACACACACATGCTCTCATATAGAGATACACAGAGTCATATACACACACACAGGCAGACAAACAAGTATATGTAAACACACTCATATATTCATAAAAATACACACAATCATAAACACACAATCACACAAAGACATATGCACATATGTACGCATACACTCACATGCATACAGACAAACACACACACACACAGAGACAGAGACAGAGACAGAGAAAGTGACAGAGAGAAGAAAGGAGTTCCTGATGTAATCTATGTGTTACTGAAGTCATTTATCCATAGGCTAAACTAATGAGTATCCATATTTCCTTTCAACTTATTGGTTATAGTTGGATATCCAGAGTATGAATTCCACCAAAATACAAAGCATGCAGAGTAGTTTGAACATAGTCATTTTATTCTGAAGGAACACCCAATATCCCCTCCTCCTCTCTGTCTCTCTCTCTCTACATATATATGAGACATTGTAGCTAAAACATCCTTGTCTCCCAGGCTATGGCTCTCATGGCATATCTATGGCTCATAGGAAAACAGACAGAAGCCCAGGCATGGCTACTGCTATAGAGAGGTCACACATCTTTAAAGTCATTGAAAAGCTATCTGCTGCATCACCAATTTGTGAGGGAACAACTAGAGGTCCTGGGAGAAGCTTCTAATGGGAGATATTCTGAATGCTGTGGCATTCTGCTGGAACCCTAGGATTGATGCCAGTGGTACCTGGTGGTATATGGGTTAGAAGGCTTTGTTGTGGCAAATACCTGTAAAACTGAAGAGGGATGCAATTTTTATTCACAATTCAGAAGTGTCTGTGCTTATTTTTCTATCTCAATTGTTTTGGGGTGAAGAGAGGCAGGAAGGTCTTCATCATTTACCTGTGTCTGGAAGCTCCCTGTAAGCCACACCCAGAGGTGTGTCTCCCAGGCTCTTCTAAACCCAAAAATGTTGGTAGCAAAGATTAATGATCCTCCCTTTTCCCTTCATTCCTCTGTGAGGGTCACAGATATACTCATAAGTGTTCTTTACTAATCTGGGCATTTCTCATTTCAGTGATGGCAGTCAAGTCTAACCATCATTGGATAGGAGGCTTCTCCACCTATACTCTCATGGGAGAACCTCACAGTAGCCACTTAACATTAACAAATATTGCCTGTCTTCATCAATATAATCTCAGAGGTGGCAATGTGGAGAGTACATAACATGAACATCATCACCATGTTGGTCACTCTGGCTTCTTCACAAAGGCATTTCAAAACCTTCCTGTTGTTTTTCTGAATGTGAAACCCTCTCCATTTTGGATCTAAGAAAGTTCTACTCTCGATTCCCCCCTAAGCCTTTCTTGGTCCCAAAGCATTACCCCTCAAATGCAAGTAGGATTGGTAAGCAAGATGAGGAAATGAGTAGGACCATTCATTTTGGAGTGACAACTGTGAACTCTGATGTCTCTCCACATGAGCTTAACCCAACACAACTCCTGTGTAGAACTGACAAGAGCAAACCCTAGTGTCAAACAGTCCTGGGTAAACCTTCCAACATCCAAGAGGAGACAAGCTGTAATCATTTTATTTTGCTCCAAACATCTGACATGAGTTTACTTCTCCCAGGGGCTCCAGGGCTAAGGATTAGCCTGTTGAATTTTATAGGTTTCATGAAAGTGTTGGAACACAAAAGTACTTGCCTGTCTAGGATGAACAACTAGTGGGTGGTATCTTTCTGGCCTCAGAAAGATACATTCATATTCTGAAGTCTACTATTCTAGCTTTGTTTGAATTTCTTCAAAGATCACACCCTGGCCCATTCTTTGTGCAACCCTCTACTACCTTACAATGATTCCAGGCTTCTCTCTAGAGTCCAGAGGGCTATGGAGGAAAGAGAACAAAAAAGTTCTAGATAGTTCTATTGAAATAAAAGCCAGTGTTCATCCTATTGTCTGAATGAAGGTGGCTAATTCTCTGTCATAATGGTTTACATCCATGTTAAATGTCAGTCATTGGCTGGCAATATTCACCCTGCTTCTCCTTTTATTTAAGTTTAAAACAATATGGTGGCTTGGTGAGTTATATTGTTTTCTATCAAGATGCAGGACCTGAGGTCAACCCCTTGCTTCTGCATGATGTGGGTAGAGAAGCGATTCTTGTAAGTTGTCCTCTGACTTCCACAAACATACCCCAGTGCACATATTATATGCACATATAAACACACTATTATATGCACATAAACAATGAATGACTTACCCAATGAATACATAAATGATTGAAAACTAGATAATAAATTGAAAAAAAGTGAAGTCAGTACTCATAAAACTATTGTGTTGATGTTTATTTAGGAACTATTGTTTTCAATTTTCCAAAAGTAATAGGCCCAATAAAGGCAATGGCTGTTGTTTGTCTGTTTGTTTTAACCAAAAGGGGAAGTGCAAAATAAGTTTTTCATTTAACTGGTGCTTCATCACAGCTCCAACCCTAGATGAGTCTAGTTTTCTTGGCATCTGGTATCATGGCAGTGCTCGTTAATTACCTTTGGCTACTGGATAGAAATAACTTCTTTACTGTTACATATTGACTTTGAATTGTAATAAAGATGTCTAAAGGAATTGTTTCAGGCTCTGGAAACTTCTCATGACCTCTACATTGTGATCTCCTAGAAGACAGTGACCATGCTTGCTAACTACCTCAGCCCTTGTGATTGTATTCCTCTCATGTAGCTATGTTTTAAGTACCTTTAAATGAATGGTAGCATTTATGAGTATGAAAAGGAGAAAGGCCATCAAGAGGGGCAAAAAGATGAGCAAGATGAGCACTTATTGTCAGCCCTTTAGTATATTACATTAACTGTACATTTTTCCTTCCACAAAGAGAAAATAGGATTTTGAAATTATCATATTAAATCTCTTAGTGCCTTGGCCAGCATGCAGCTTTATAAGTAGAAGTTAACAATAATAAAATGAGTCATGTTCATGTTGCTGGCCTAGCCACAGAATCAAGTGTCAACTAGCTGTGTCTATTCTTAGGGGTGCTACATTAGGTGGCTCAGTACCCAAAGTCTTTTCTCTACCATTTGCTTCCTGAACAAACACAAGGGAGACAACTGTGCACTAAGAAAGATACACAGTGTTTTTGCAAACTTTTCTAACTCTGAAGATTCACAAAGTTTTCATGATGTTGATATTTGCAATCATTCTAATATGAACTTGTATAAGGACCCATGAGGTTGGGGAGATGGCTCAGTCATTAAAGGCACTCGATACTCTTGAAGAGGACACGAGTTCAGTTCCCAGTTCCACAATGGACAACTGCAAATGTAATTCCAGCTCCAGGGGATCATAGGGTATTTGCCCACTTCCAGAGGCCCCTGGAGCCACATTCACATGCGTGCAATTGTACACACAAATATGAAAATATATTGATGATTGGTACAAATAAGTAAATATATAGATGCTAGGTAGATAGAAAGATAGATAAGAAGAAAATATTAAAATCAGAATCCATGATGAACTTTTCCTTCTTCCAATTTCCTACCTAGTGAAGTTGCCAAACAATATGCTAGAAGGAACTTTTGAAGAATTCCTGAGCACAAAGTCCTCCCCAGGTGTTCATCTCACATCTGAAATGTGACAGTGGTATGTGGGGCACAGGGAATTCAACTGTGTTGGAACCAGGAGGAGTACCACCAGCTCCCCAACCTGGATACATTCCTGGATGCCTACCTAAAATCTCCCTTTGAATTCTGGCCCTTTTAGACTAAGGCATCTCAAAGTTGCTTGCTTCCCATGGTTGGTGATTGGCTGAACCTAACTGATGGCTGTAGATCTTCTAGAAGGACATTTTTCTTTCTTCAACTTTTCTTCCTTTCTCATAATGAATTGACACAGCCATGCATTTAGTCAGTTTCAGGTAGGCAAGGCTCTCTGTAGGAGAAACTGGAATGGCAGGGCCCGGGAAGCGCAGCCTTAATCTCTTCCCTTTTTGACTCCTTCATCTCTCCATACAGTCCAAGTGAGACCTGTGCTGGGGCTTTGCTTCCATAGAGCTCATGCGTAGACAAAGCTGGGGATGCCCTTTATCAACTGAAGGCTTCTCTGGAACTGTGTCTGAGGAATCTTGAAAGACAAGCTGAATACATTCAGCTAGGGAGGAGTGGGCAGTGGAAGGTGCAACCACACCTTAAGGTGGGAAATACAGTTCAGGATTCAATGTTGAGTGAGTTCAGGAGCCCAGGAGTGGTTCATGGGGATTTTGAGGAGCTCTCAAGAAATCAGAAGAAAGGCAGTGTTTCCCTGTAGACTCCTGTGGAACACTGGAATGTGGGGGATTCATTAACAGACCTGGGTGGATCAGGAAAAAGACTGCAACTGCTTATTTGAGAACCGGGGTGGAAAATGTTGTCTTTATTAAAACAAGTGCCCAGTAAGCTGGAAAGGGTGTGTGTTAATCCTGTTGTGGACTGGAAGTGACTGAAAGGCCTCCACATCTCCAAATGGTCACATATTAGGCTGCCCCCTGTGCAGATGTAAAAGGTAAGAATGTGTTTTGAGTGAGACACACACATACAAATTGCTTAAATTACAGTCCTTGATGCTATCTCTACACTGAGCTCATAGAAAACGAACTGGTCAGCCAATCAAGTCAGTCTCAGGATGCAAGCCCTGCCCTTGTCTATATTATTTCTGTGGCCTATCTGTCAAAGGGAGGGCTGAAGGACCCATATACTAACTGTTGATGGGAGATGCCATTATGTATATATGTTTCTCATACTGGCTAATGAATAAAGTACTGTTGGCCAATAAAAAAGAAAATAGGAGGGAATAGGAGACAAGGAGGAAAGAGGAAGGAGTAAGGAGGGGTCAACATGGAGAGTCTGGCATGTCTGGGAACCCACAGATGTGAACAAAAGATGATGTGTAAAGGACAATTTTTGCTCTATGTTGGATGCAAACTGGAGTAACCCCACCCTCCTGCTACGCTGGAACCATCTCACATCACCTCCCTTCCTGAGTTTGAAAATTAGAAGTCTGACCTGAGTTTTTCTCCAATTTTTATCCTTCCAGACTGTGAGAAACTATGATCTCTAGAAGAAACTTAAGTTTAAGTTGAAAAATCAACACTATTTAGCTAAAATAAAAAGGCTGTCTCTGTTGCTTCATACTTTGCTTCCCTGAGTAATTTGTTTCAACATCTGGTTCTGTGTCCACCCTTTTCCATATCCCTTGACTTGTTTTCCCTGGTCCCAAGGACTTGGGGGGCTTCTTCAGTTCTTTAAAGCCTATTGGACATTCATTGTCAGGTGTTGTATATGTTGTTGTTGACATATTGCATATGAATGCTTATGTGTGATTGTGTAGTTACTGGTCACTTCTTTTTTTAATGACATTTTATTAATTTGAAAATTTCATACATGCATTCAGTGCATTTTGACCATATTCATATATACCCTGACTTCTCCCAGACAGCCTAATCCTTCACCATCTTCCAACTTTGCATCCATTTTATAGAAATAACCAAGTGAATCCAATTTCTTCTACATATATACTCATGAATGTGTAGCCATCCACTGTAGCACCTACCTACCAGCAGGCACACCCTTAAGATAGCTGCTTGTGTTCCCTCTGCTGGAATCTATGAACTATCAGTAGCTTCTGGGATAAGGGTAAATGCTGATGAACATCCACAATGGTGGAATGGAGACTGGCTTGATATTATGTAGGGAGCCAAAGCTGCTGTGTGTTTCTAAGAATAGAGCCTTGTCTTTCCATATCCAGAGACACAACCCACTCCAGCCTGTCTGACCTCCAGCTTCCACAGTCTTCCTGTCCTTCATCTTCTTACCAATATTAAGTCAGTATTTCTGATGAGATAAGAGTGTTGAAATCATAGATCCCATATGGATCTCCTTAAATAGCTTTCCAGTTAAATCATGTTATTGGTTCCCTGTGGTTTATTATACCTGCTTATCTTATTATTTGGTGTTCATTCTCTGATTGAGGAGAATGGCTAGAAAGCAATTGACAGACCAGGTTCATGAATGTGTGTTGCTTGCTTGTTTAGAGTGAGGGCCTTGTTTGTATCTCAGTCTGGCTTTGCACTCATAACCATTGTTCCCTAACCTCCTGAGTGGTAGGACATCAAAATGAATTAAACTTTACAGTTGTTAGGAAGCTGGCCTGGGATATAAAGCTGTATTTTGAGCTAAGTGTCCTGCTTTACTAAGAATGGACATTGCCTTGCAAATCAGTGAATCATTTGCCAGCAGTAACTACATTAAAGCATAAAGTGCCCAGTAATAACCAAAAAAAAAAAAAAAAAAAAAAAAAAAGAGCCTCTAGGCTACACCTATGAATTATACCTTCACCCCCTGGTAGGATTTGTTTACAGTCATTGCTGTCAAAAGCTGTCAAAATAAGTCACCTGAATATAGTTGTTAAGACAAGTCACCCATAAGAAGTAATTTGTTCCAAATTGCAAATGAGATACTTTAGATGGGAGATGGTGTCTGAGACTTGAGAGGCTGAAATGAAACATTACATGCATGAAAAAGGGGGGCAGGAGCTGCATCTAAGGGGTAGCTTAAACATTCTTATCTGTCTCTGGTGTCAGCCACAGGCCAGGAGCAGAGATGAGTTAGAATTGGGAAATGCATCAGGAAAGGCCCCTTGAGTGCAAGGAAAACTCCTGTCAGTAGACCATGCAAACCAGTGAGATGCTGTGACAGTTGATTTACACACCCCACCCGCCAATGAACCACATAAACAATAACAAATGTCCTACTGTGCCCTGTGAGCTCTGTTGAAGGTCCACTGGAGGCTGGTATCCATGGCACTGCTTTGATTTTTCCTATAGTAGACACAGAACGCAAATCATTGGTAAATTCACTCATAGGCAACCATGATGTACGGCTATCTGGCCATAGCTTCCTAGTTTGGTTCTTTTTGCCAATCCTATTTTGTCACTCTACTGCACACTCCTAATAGACTAGAACTTTCTCCAGCCTGGAATGTGATTTGTGTCTCTTTGTAACAGGGTCGTGAGTATAGAGTTTGAAGGTGTGGCCCTGAACCTCATTTACAGAGGAGCCAATGCTGGTTTCTGACTCATATTGCATGCCCATTAAACATATTCAATGATAATTCTGAATAAAGGAGTGGATTAGAACTATTCATTTCTTGTTCACTCACATCCAGGACATTTGGCTCTGAGACCACTGGTGGTGTGCCCCAGGCTTCTTGAGCACATATTTCTCTTTTACTCTTCTCTTTAGACAATGCTTATCTTGGCACAAACTGTTTGGAAGAATGCTGTGCGGTCTCTTTTTCATGTTGGTCATTCATGTTCATATACTGATGCTTCTTCTAGTTTAGTACAGTGAAGCCGTTCAAAGACCTTACTATGTCTTTGCCTCTGTGGATTCAGTCCCACAGGACCCTAAATTACTAATGCTGGCCTTTCAGCTGGATACTCAGGAACAAATTTAGTTAAAATTGCCTGTTGAATTCTCTTCTTCAACCTTCCCACACAGCAGTCATTCCTCCTGCAAGCCTGAGATCCACATACCTCTGCACAGCCTCTCTCAAAGGCAGGCAGACCAAGGCTCTTGTGCCTACTTTAATCTCATACACTGGGTCTGGTTTGACACTACAGTATCCATCCCTGACAACAGAGTTCATATCCCTTCTATTTCTGGCTCTTTACTCTTGTTCACATAGTTTCCCACCAAATGTTCACATCATTGCCAAGTTCAGCATCACTCTCAATGTGGGAGTCATGATTTAGAATACAGGTGTAGATGTGGTCTCAATGGGAGCAGTCTTAGGAAAGGAGAGGTGAAAGGTGGAAGTCCTCCACCTGTGTCAGGGTAGTGTCACCAACAGAGAAGGCACATGGGCTATGGCAGAGAGAACCGTTGGGAGGGGTCAGCCAGCAGGACATTTTTTACAACAATAACTGCACTGCTCATCTCTTTGATGGGCACAGTTCCCAGGTGCTTTACATATGCTTTGGAGTTTGAGATTCTAAGTAAAGGAACAGGGTGTTGATGAAGTCATTTACTAAGATAGGGATGTAGGAGGGAAAATCTTGCAAGGCGCAATTATGTAAAGCAGCACAAACATAGTTGCTGAGACCTTCTGTTGTCATTGTTTCTTTCTGTTTCACTCTGGAGGGACAACCATTCACACCCAATTCTCTCTGATCCCCTGTTCCCGTGCCTTTTGACTGCCTTTCCATATATCCCTTCAGGTTGATTTTCTCCATAGCTTGTGTGGATTATTGTTCTGTGATGGATTCTCTCTCCAGCAATGCATATTGATTAGTTCTGTTCAGGGAAGGTTGGGTAATTGGCTGTGTCCATCTTCTTATGACTTAGAGACTCATCTCTGACAGAGGACTCCAAGAGTAGTTTGCATTATGTTCATAATGATGGCTCTAATGACAGCTTGATCAGTGAAAAGTGAGAGGAATTCTTAATGTCTTAAAGGTGCCTAAAGTCTCACAAGGAGATAGAATCATTCGAGGGGAACAAAAGGTTGGAGGGATTTAAGTTCAATAAGATAACTTGCTTATTGGAGGCTGTTTTCCTCTCTCTTCCAGGTTACACATTCCCAAATGAATGTTAATAACTGTAATCCGCACACAACAAAGCAATTTTCTTAATATATTTTAGATAATGAAGTAATCACAGACTTATATGTGTATGACTCATACATCAAAATTTTGCAAGTTTTCAAATGATTTTGCTGTGTTATAGCATTGCTACATTTTCTTCATTGGAAATCTTCTGTAGTCACAAACAGTGGCACAAATCTGTCATCTTAATAGTTAGACGAAGAAAAAATTATTGAGTTCAAAGTCATCTTGAGCTACATAGTATGAGTTTGAGGCCAGCCTAAGCTACATGACAATCTGTCTTAAGAAGAAAAGCAGCAATACAAAATAAAATCTGTGAACAATTCAGTATCCTAACGATTGTTTCCATAGGATCCTTATTTCATCCTTTTCAGTAAAAAAATATAAACTACTCCATGAACACAATGTACTGACTAGCAGCCTTGTTCAGCTCAAGGTCAGGAGGGCTTTGAAGTATGTGTACAGGTACATGCTAACTGGGTGAAATAGAAAATCAAAGATGAATCAGGATGGAGGTGAAAAATACAGCTCCCGCACTGTCTGGGACCTGCTTCCCTCTTCCCTTTTCCTTTGTCAATGAAAAAGCAGCTAAGACTTAAATGGGCTCATCAGAATATAATTCATAAAATAGTTCCAAAGTGAGATTGAGAGAGAATGAACTTCTTGAAAGTCAAGAGATAAATATGAGCTAGCTTTTGTGTTTAGAAGGGCAGCAGAGGTCAGTTTGTGTAGATGGAAGGAACCAACACAAAAAGATGCTGGGTGCTTTACTCTCCTACCAATCATTACATTTATGGAACTGAGATTTTAAAACTGTGAAAGGAATGAGGGAATGCCAGATATCCTAAGAGGGCAAAGCTTACCTGATTACAATGCTATGAATAGAATTATCTGCAAGTTTGAACAGTTATATGTGTGATCTAATGGGCATAATTACATATGCATATTGGGTGCAATGTGATAATACAGCACATAAATACAATGTATGGACAGTGATCAGAATGAGGTAATTAACATGTCAATCATCAAACACAGTTATCATTTCTTTGGATGGTAGAACTAAAAATACATCTTATTAGCTATTTTGAAATACACAAGGAATTATTATCAGCTGTACCTATGCCGTTTTGCTATGAAATATTGGCTTGATTTTCCTTCTGTCCCATTGTACACATTACCAATTAACTGTCCCACTTCCCCATTACATACTAGCTTCTGGAACCAACCATTCTCTCACCTTTTGTGAATTTGCACTTCATGATATACTTGTAAGAAAAGGCTTGGGCATTTGTCTTTTGCATCTGATTTACTTAAACAAACATGAAAAATCCAGTTTCATCCACTTTTACTGTAAAGGATAGGGTCCTTTCTTAGACCTGAGCAATGTTTCATTGTATGGATATACCACATTTCCTATTGCACCACTTCACTGACAGACACCTAGGCAGCTAGAACAAGTGCTTCAGGAAATGTGACTGCACATGTGCCCTTCAACATATTGACTTTCTTTGTGTTGCATACCTTCCCTTCACAGCAATGGAGCTATAGGAGTTCTGCCTCTGGTTTTAGAGGTGACTTCCATACAGATTTCTCTAATGGCTGCACTGGTTTGCATCCCTGCACAGTGTGGCAGAGGTGATTGCTGAATGTTGTCACTGCTCATAGCCACTCTTACTGAGCTGAGGTGAGCACCAGTGCCCTTTTCATTGACTGGTGTTTCCTTAATGATTAGTTCTCTACCACTTTCCCCCAACAATTCTCTTTGAAAACTTGTTCTTCTTCTGAGAAACATCTACTTAGAAGGCTGAACAACTTTTTAAAAAATGTCTAAGATGCTTAAGAAGTGCTCTTCTGGTAACTGATTAATAGTAAATATTTATAAAGTGACATTCCCTCACCTGGATGATGCGATGCAAAGTTACGAAAAGCAGGAGGGGACCAAGAGAGGATATTTTGATGCATGTTTATTTGGCTCTTATTGTGAGAGTCCCCAGGTTGATGAAAAGAACACTTCTCACCACCCTTGTTGTTTTGGCTGTTGTCCTATGTAACCATACTTGTAAAGCTGTACTCGGCATCCAGTGCTGAGGCTTTCATCTGGGAACTTCAGTAAAAAGGAAAAAGTATAGCTAGAATTTGATAAAGTCATATCTGCAAACTCATAGTTGAGTGTGAGGGGTCCTCTCTCCTGAGGTAATAGTATTTTATAGGTGCTGGGTACCATAGAGGTGGGACCAATTGGATGGAGATTAGGGGAATGTGTACTGTAAAGAGAGACCTTGGCTCAGGCCTCTGCTTGCTGTATTTTCTGCTTCCTACTCACCATGAGATCAGCAAATTTGCTTCATGGCAATTTCCTCCCACGATGCTCTGCTTTGCTGTGGTCCCAGAAATGATTGAGCCAAGGGATCATTATTAGAAATCCTTGAAAATCTGAGTTAAGATACCTCTTTCTGCTTTTGAATTGTTTCATGGGTACTTTGTCATGGCGATCAAAACCCAGCATTCCTTCAGGTGGCATATAGACAGAGTGCCTGCAAAGGGGTGAGATTACTATGACATGACTCAACTGAGGACTGTGAGGTATTGGATATCTTCCAGAACACAGTTATGTATTTTTCTTGCAATTTTATAATGTGCCCTTGACAAAGATTTCCACAGTATATTGTTGGCCTATTTTAGCTTTTTGTTATTGTTTTGTTTTGCTTTATTTTATTTTGTGAACTTAAAAGTTGTTTTCATATCTCTGACAGGAATAAACTAACATCATCCTCAGAAGTTGTTGGCTGTAGGTTTCTCTACCTTTGCATACTTTCTTTTACTTTCTAGATTCTTAAAATCATATATAAGCTCTAGAACAGATTTGTGAGTCTTCAAGTGAGGATTCCAGTTTGATTTCCTTTACCATGAGATCGTTTTCTCAAACAAGAGTTCCCAGGAGGCAATAGAAACCAGGAGTCCTGATCCAGTAATCCTGCCTCCTTTAATGGAGCTTAGACAGCTGTGAAGCATGATGAGCTAGCAGGTGATTTTGTGTTGGCAGAGCCTTGACTTTCAGAGTGTTATCTTTCAGAGTGTTATCCTGTTTACTTTTCAGCAGAGCGGAGGATTTGGATCAGCGCCTCTCCAAGGCATGTTCGGATTTTAGATTTACGGATGTCACTTACTGTCTCTGTGTACTATCTTCCTATTCATCCCTCCAGGTCCAGATCAAACACTGTCATTTCATGATTCCCTCTTCAAGATATTCCAGTTCACATGAGTTTTCCTTTTTCCTCTTTAAATGTGTGCCTGTGGTGTGTGTGTGTGTGTGTGTGTGTGTGTGTGTGTGTGTATGGATAAATGTGTTTACCCATCCTGTGTGCATAGGCAGAACTTGAAGGTGACATTTTCTTTACTCTGCAACCATTCTCTATCTTGTATTTGCGACAGTCTTTTATGGAGTCTTGTTCCTGGCCTGAACTGCAGATGTCTGCCTATCTCTTCCCCCACCTAGTGTTACAACTCCCCATGTCAGTTAATACAGAGCCACTGGGCAGGTAAGATTTATGTCAGCTTTAAGGCTAGAGTCATTTGGGGAGAGGGAAACTCAATTGATAAAATGCCCCTAACAAAATCAGCTGAAGGGGAGGGAGCACCACTCTGGTAAATTTTCTTGACTGATGATTGCTGTGAAAGGTCCCCCTTTTCAGGTCAGCTGTCTTTGTGGGTTTCTGCAGCCTGGTCCTGACCCCTTTGCTCACCACTTCTCCCTATTTGCAACTGGATTCCAGGAGTTCAGCTCAGAGTTTAGCTGTGGGTGTCTGCTTCTGTTTCCATCAGCTACTAGATGAGGGCTCTACGATGGCATATAAGTTAGTTGTCAGTCTCATTATCAGGGAAGGGAATTTAAGGTAGCCTCTCCACTATTACTCAAATTGTTAGTTGGGGTCATACTTGTAGGTGTCTGGACACTTCCCTAGTGCCAGTTTTCTCTTCAAAACTATAATGGCTCCCTCTATTTTGGTATCTCTTTTCTTGCTCTACTCAATTCCTCTACTAACTCAATAATTCTGCTCCCTCATGTTCTCCTCTCCCCTCCTCTTCTCCTCTTCTCTTTCTCCTAACTCCCTTTCCACTTATTTGCCCCCCAGACTCCCAATATGCTTGTTTCTTTCCCCCTTTGTGGGGGAACATGTATATCACTCTTAGGGTTTTCCTTGTATCCTAGCTTTTCTGGCAGTGTGAATTGTAGGTTGGTGATCCTTTGCTCTATGTCCAAAATCCATATATGAGCAAGGATATACCATGTTCATCATTTGTGACTGGGTTACCTCACTCAGGATGGTTTCTTCTAGTTCTATCCATTCGCCTGTGAATTTCAAGATTCCATTTTTTCCCACTGAGTAGTACTCCATTGTTTAAAGTACCACATTTTCTTTATCCACTCCTCAGTTGTGGGGCATCTAGCTTGTTTGAAGGTTCTAGCTATTACAAATAATGATGCTATGAACATAGTTGAACACATGTCTTTGTTGCATGAATGTGCATCTTTTGGGTATATGCCTAGAGTGGAATTGTTTGATCCTGCGTTAGACTGACAATTTTCTGAGGAAGCACCATACTGATCTCCAAAATGGCTGTACAAATTTGCACACCAGTAGTGGAGGAATATTCCCAGACTGAAAGCTGGAAAACCAGCATAGGGCCAATCCCAAACCCCCTGAACTTGAGTCTCAGTTAGAAGGCCTGGGCAGTCTATGGGGCCTCTGACAGTGGAACCAGGATGTATCCCTAGTGCATGAAAGGACTTTGGGAATACATGGAGGGATACTCCCTTAGCCTGGAGACACTAGGGAGGCCCCAGGCTGTACTCCAAATGACTTTGACAGATTTTAATGATCCCTCCTGGAAGGCATCACCCTCCCAGGGGAGTGGATGATGGGGAATGGGATGGTGGGGAGGAGAAAAGACATGAGAGGATGGAAGAGAGAGGGAACTGGGATCAATATGTAAAATAAGAAAAAAAATTAAATAAAAAGAATAAATAAAAAGAAATAAACAAACAAAAGGAATGTAACTTTATGTGTTTGTAAACCTACTTGTTTGGAAAACCAAGACCTAATATGGAATAGGAATTTATAGTTCACTAGTGTTTTGTGTCTGGAATGTTCTATTTTAAATGAATAACTTTGTTCTTTTGTATGTACATAATATATTCTGGTTCCTTTCTCCCTATCTCATATCTCCTTCCTGACCCTAACAACACTTCCTTTCATAATACTTCTGTCCCTGCAAACCCCACTACAAGATCAATGACTTTAGGGCTTGTTTTGTGACCCTTCTCGTTTAACTAGGGCCACCACTAAGGACATTGTACTGGGACAATTCACTGAAGCTTGATAGAGTAACCAGTGGGTACACAGTGACTACTGTCTCACTGAATCTTTGAGTGGTACATGGTTCCATAATGCTGATGGATCCCTTTGACTCTCATCCTCCACACATGTCAGACTATTGATGAGTACATGTTTGTGCAGACCCAGAGTAAAAATCAGTAGCTACTATGAATTCCTGATTACAAAGGCTGTAACTTGCCCAGAGAAGGGATTTCATAGCACTTCTCCCTAACTTAATGCTCTGACATTCATTCTAGCTCTTTTCTGTGATGTTCCTAATACTTTGTTTAGGGCTAAGTAGCAATTCATCTCTAATTCTAAATGTTAAGCCTCTGAATGCATCACTGTTCATTGGAAAGTGAAGCTTCTCTGATTAAGGTATAAAAAAAAGCATTTATCTATGTATATAAACATAAATATTGAGAAGAAAGTTTGATGCTGTGTGAATTTAGCTAAACAGGGATGTTTAGTTCTGCCTTAGAGCCCATCATCTATGGAGGCATGGGTTTTTGACCAGGTTACAGTACAAGGCATGAGATACCTCCTGAGGAGCAGACATCCAATCCGATCAGAAAGAAATTGGTTACCTCCTTAATAGTTTCACTATTGTGTAAAGGTCACCTCTTCCATGGGAGGTTGGTATTAAAACTTTTAGGGATCCAGCAATTTAAAGATACTAACACATTTTCCCGGCCAACAACATGTGAACCTTTCAACACTTTGAAACCTAGATGGTAGGGAGGAAATTCCCAGAACAATCAGAGCATGATTTCTGTATATCTTGGTGATCAAGGTGTATGACATCATCATGAATAGGGACTCATCCCCTACTTCCATCCTCCTGTTTTTCCTTCCTGTCCTGTCTCTTCTGTCCCTTCTCTCCACTTTTGTTGCCATTACCTGCTATGAACATATCCCAGGAACATATGAATTTTGCAAGCAAAACAGTCTTTTTCATGTTATGGAAGTTTTGGTCTCTCATACCAAAATTTAGGTATATAAGCCATAGAACTTTTAAAGTTTGTATTTAGCCATAATAAAAAAATTAAAACCAATCCCATCTAAATGGTTGAGGCAAGAGAACATGAATATTAGGTGCTGACATAGGTTATGGCCCTGGCAAGGGAAAGCAGCTGACATTTCCCCATAATGCTGCTTCCTGGACACCTATAGTCATTGCTTTCTTTCATTTTTTCACACATACCACATGTAAGGGTATGCTTGCATGGTTTCTTAGTGAGAATTCCTACAACATTCTGTTCATGTATGCAAGCACTGGGGTCACAAAAAGCAATTCAATTCAAAGTTACAGGAGACTGGTCCTGAAATACTTGGAAAGAGCTTTGATGAATGGAGGTTTCGTTGGACACATTGCTCATGGAGTTTCTTCAGTGGGGAATGTTTTGATTTATTGAAGGTAGTTTGATCACCCAAGTTACTCATTTGAAAAGAAAATCAATAGGGTATGAAATTGTCTTTATGAAAGCAAGGGATTTGGTCTTCCTAAGAGATACACTTGAGGGTGTAAATGTTGAAAGAAAAGACTATTTGCTTTAATAAGAAAAAGTATTAGTGAAATATCGAAATTCCTAGAACCCCTTGGCTCCTCAAAACTGAGGTCTCAAGTAGAAGAATTTGCACAGGTCTGTTGACAATGTTTGGGTTAATAGGATGTAACCAAAAGAACATTATCAGTAGCAACATGAGCAACAGCTGGCATGGCAAGAAAGCACAGAAGGGTTACACGTGGGCATTGAGGGACACTGTTTTAAAATTGGTTATAACAGAACAGGCTGGCAAATCTTTGTCTTCCAGCAATATTGAGAAAAGCCAAAGCCAGAAAATCCTGAGGACCATTTTATCAGTTCCAGTTAGATGGCATGTCTTGGTTGGGCAGAGTAAGCCTCTGGTAGCTTCAACATGGAAAGGATTTTAATTTCACTAACTGTAGAGCAGATGTAAGACACAATTTTCCCACCATGAAACATGAGTGACACCATAAGCTAGTGGACAGAGAGTAAATAAGTGAGACAGGAGAATCTCAGTTGTGAACAGTGGACATCGTTTATGTGGCTGCCTGCCTAAGGCTGGCATCTATCTGCAACTTGGATGTCAGAGTTGAGGATTACCTAGCCCCAATGTTATGAGCAAAGGAGAGCTGCCCCCATTACTTCTCTGACATGTGGCAGCAGAGCAGATGGGAGATGTCTTCCTATCTTCCACCCACCAACACCTGGGACAGTGGGGGAGCTGGTCCTGGGGTCATAAGAGCAGGAGGGCTGTCCCTACCCCCTCACTGTCCCTACCCCTTACCAGATGCACTACTCAGGAGAGTGACCCCTGTACAATAAGGGTGTTGTGTTGCTCCTTGTCTCCTGGGCAACACAAAAGAGCTGGCCATAATTGTGTAAGTAATGGGAGAGCCAATTCTCAGAGCATGGATGTAGGATAAATGGCCGCTCACACTCACTCATTGCTGGAAGAGGTAAAACAGCTGGAACAATGCTGGAGAGATTTCTGTGGTCATGAGACCAGGGAGAGCTGATTGGCAGACCAGCCCTACAGCTGCCCAGGCTCAGATCCAGAGTTATGATTGGCTCACGCCAACATTCACCCCATCTGTGATCTGCTGGAGCATCAGCTTACTCATAGATCCAAAGCTGTAGGTTCTCCACAAGGCCTGGTATCAACTTTATCCAGGAGGAGTCCTAATGAGGGCCCAGCACTGATACTGTAGTAGAAACCAGAGACCTCAAACCAGAGCAATGACTCTTTGCAGCGAACACTTGAAGATATATGGATAAAATGGTTTATGGAATGACTCACTGTGTCACACTGCAGCTTCCATAGTGATATGTTTTTTTTTCCTTTTTCTCTTTAATTTTGTTTTACTTGAGGGGTGGTATGCAGGGGCAAAGAGCAGCTGCAAAGGGATGAGCAAATGTGTGGGATGAAGATACATGATGTAAAAGACACATAGAATTAAAAACAATGAGAATGGCAAGATTTGAGACACTATCTGAGGCCCTGTGATCTCAGTGACCTGGGGGGGGATGCAACAGATGGTCATATTCCTATCAGTTTCCTTAGTCACTTCCTTGAAGATCCCAGCACTCAGAGTTCAGACTGTCTCCACCTCCCCATCACCACCAGCATGCCGTGATGTCTGTGGTACACTATTACCACTGAACATGTCCTTGCAGGAAGCAGCCTGCCCAGCACTGTGTGTTCTCATTAGCTTTCCTTTTTACAGAACCCCTAGGTGGTAAGCACCGCCTCATCCTCTCCTTCACACATAAGCAAACCTGCCTGTGAGAAGAACGTTCTGTGATTGCTTGGGTGCTGTGTACATAACAACCATCACTGTTTACAGACATCATCCACCAGGCCCTGTGCTGTGGTATCAGGATCATGAGCCACAACACCACAGAGAGAGATAAATTCAGGTGTTCAGCTGGGTTTCTCTGTTTTCCTTTATATTCAGTCTGGAACTCTCCCCATGGATGTTGCTTCCCACATTTAAGTTGGTCCTTCCTTCTTCATTAAATCCCTTCAAATGACACCCTCACAGACATGCCCTGAGGAGTGTACAATGACTCCAAATTCAGTCATGTATAAAACCAATATGAACCATCATACTTACCCATCCTCCATTCTTTTTTTTAAATCACAGTTACTTAAGTCTGGTGTAGAAGTGTATCTTTCCTGTAAGAAAGTCCCATAACAGAATACCAGGTTTGGTGATTGCTCCTATATTGGCTGATATATCCATCAGTTTGTGGACAACACTGCTATCTTCCTGGAAGGGATTTTCTCTGTTTCATGCACAGCACACCTGGTAGATCCAGGATTTGTTTATAGTTGTGAATCACAGT
Source organism: Phodopus roborovskii (assembly GCF_943737965.1). Classification (NCBI taxonomy): domain Eukaryota; kingdom Metazoa; phylum Chordata; class Mammalia; order Rodentia; family Cricetidae; genus Phodopus; species Phodopus roborovskii. The sequence continues at coordinate 15,641,116 of NW_026126409.1, read as the reverse complement.
CTATTCTTGTCTTCGATTCTCTTTATCTCACTGCTGTGTGACTCTGCTTTAAAATAGCAAGACCCACTGATTTAATTGCCCCTTCCTTAGCTGCATGAGATGCATGTAACTCTTCCAGTAAATCTTCCTCTAAATTAAAACTGGGCCATGACTCAGAATGGCTTTTCAGGCTAGCTACCTGAGACTGCCTGCTGTGGTGACGTTTGATGTTAAATTATTATCCCAAGATGAGTAGCATCTAAAGCAATGTCTGGTTCTTGATGCCATTCTGCAGTTGTGAATAGTAGAATACAGGCTGCTGCAGAGGTCTTGGACCATCTTTCCTTGTCTTCATTGTAAAACACAAACATTCATAACAACACCTGCATTTGACTACATTGATAGAATTTGTCAAAATAACTCAACTCCTTTCCTAGTAAGTGAGAAGCCATTTGCAATGGAAGTGGATTGGTATTGATAGCTTGGGTATCACCAACCTTACATCACACACCAGGGACATGTGCAGGCTGAACAATACTCTAATGTCTGCCCAGTATCTCTCCCATCACAATCCTAGACACAAAGACTAGATGGTGCTGCTGGGCTCTTTGGCCACCCTTCCTGAGATATTCCACATACAACTACTCAGCACAAGCAATTAAAGTTACAATCAGAATCAAAATGATAAATCTCAGTGATTTCCCAAAACAGAAAATAGAAGTTGAACAATGGTAATTCTGTATTATGGAATCATAGACTGTGTTGATATGAAGGGCAGCCATGTTTTAGTATGTTTTATTTATTAAAGACTATGTATAATAATTCACTTTCTAAAGCTAATTTTTTCTTTCACATAAATTCTTGTGACCAGAGAAGAATGGGAACTTTGGGATTTTTCCAATTTAGGAATATTTGCAAGGGATTTATTGGTAATGAAACCCATACAAAACATACTTGTTCATATGACATAATGATAATCTCTGTAACGTTCTCAGAGTGCCTGCCATGCTACCATAACCATTGACAAAAGACCAAGAAGGAACTTTGTTCTTCCTTTACCGTGCCACAGCTTGCAAGGCTTTGAGTTTTGAATTAGGCTTAGTCCCTGTGAAGTCCACCTCAATAAAATGTTGAGTCCACTGATAATTTTTTTTCCACTTAAACAGTTAGATTTCAAGTATGAAATTCATGAAATTCAAGGTCAGAATCATGCCCAAATATGTATTGATTCCATTTCAAGAAAAATAAAGCTATTAGAGACCTGGAGGTCCAAGTTAATTCAAAGACCTGGATTCAGTCTTCACAGCCTGCCTTGAAAGATCAGGAAGCAAAGCAAGCATGAACAGTCTTTGAGTGCACATGGTGAACTAACCTAAGTGAGTAGATGTGAACATTATGTTGTGTATAAGTAGTGGCACAATATACATATACATCAGCATGTAGCTACATGTGTCTATAGACATGGCCTGAGCATTCTGATATGAAACAAAGGGGGATCAAAGGGCAAATCCAAATCAAATTAATAGCATTCTCTAGGAAGACGGCTTACAGAAGTTCTACTATTCACCCAGTGTGCATGTGTTGTCATCCTTGCTATAATTGTTCCTATATAGACAAAAGCAGAAATAGCCAGAGAGCCAAGAAGATCAGTGGGAGAGACTATAGGTACAGAAAACATCCTATGATTTGCACGTGGCACTCATGTGGAGCCTTCTGTAGCTTTAACATCTCCGCTGACTCGGTACATTAGAGTGACGGGTGAGATGATCTAACACACTTCAAAAGTGTCTGTAAGCAAAGTCAACTCTGGACAGAAATGAGAGTGTCCAGGGGACAGGGGAAAGGATTGGGGGAGATTGGAATTGAGTGTGTTCATGGACTACTTAGAAAAATGGTTCGGGAAAAATGAGTCAGGGAGTATTTGCTCCCAAGCATTGCTTCTGCCTATAGAATGACTTTGCTAATGAATGTGCACGTGCTTATGTAAGAAGGCTGAAGATAATATGAACAAAACAATTTTACAAAATAGCAGCAGAGCACAGACCTCAGTGTTTCATTTTGCCTGTACTCTGCATTCTTCAGGCTAATCACCTAATCACCCCAATCTTCAAGATGCTCACACACAGCTGCCCCTCACACCTTGCTAATAACCTGAGGGCACCAGCCACTATCTCTGACTCAATGCAATGTTTAGGTAAAATATCCTACTTTTTCCTTTACCTCAAACACTCTTAAGAAAATTTAAAGATACTTGTAAATATATTAGTCAGTGTGAATTTTTATCATTGAAAAAAATACCAAATATGCAACAAATAAATACACAACAGTGTTATGAATAACATAGCATTGTGAGTGTTTGTGTAACCTACAGATTGAGTGTATGTTCTTCTATCATTTTTATGAGAACACAACATAGACTTGAATATCTATATGTCAGATCTTAAATCTAAGCAAGTCTTGTTGATCCTTCAAATGCCTTGGGACTCAGAATAGAATATTTCATTGGCTTTATTAGTAGCCAAATATTTGCAGGTAATGGCAGGTAATCCCTCAATTGAGCATTAAGGCCCAGAGAGTCTGCCTAAGTGGCTCTCCCTTCAGGGGTTCTGGGTAAACACTCACTCTATGTGCTATAATGTGAGTATAAGTGTAGGAGAGTGGTTATGCACAGTGAGGCTCAGTGGGGCCCCCCTAATCCCTATGACTCAGAGATGGAAAGCATTTCCTATGGCCTGTTTGCACAGCCTGCTGTTGATGGAGCCCTGGTCTAGGCTGCCTCCTACATTAGCAATCAGTGTCCTTTGATGGGCTGTGCTTCCACTGTGACCACTGAAACTCTGCTATGGTTCTGCAAGTCTCCTCAGGGGAACAGCAACATGAGGACTGTTGATCCATGGATGCTGCTGAGAACACATATCTACAAGCATTTAAACAAAGTCCTAGAGTCATAAAACCCTTGCTGAAGTACAGCCACTTTGGGCTGAGGAGTCGCTCAGCTCTGACATGGCCCCACAGGCATGAGGATCTGAATTCATCACCAGAAGTCTAATAAAAGGCTGGGTATGGTGGCTCACTTCTGGCTATGGGAAAGTGGAGACCATGGAGAACACGGATGGCTCTTGGGGTTCACTATTTAACTAACCTAATCCAATCAGTGACCCTCAGAGCCTTATGGGAGAGCCTGTCTCTAAGAAAATATTAATTTAAAAATGGTGGAAGACACCTGAGGAATAATATCTAACATTAACCTCTGAGTTCTAATGGAAAAAATAAACAAGCATCTGCATACATGTGCAACACAAGGTACCCACACACAAAATAAATAACAAATATTACAGACCACTGAGGCAGAATTATTTTAAGATGTTATGGAGATCTACCTATCCATTTGAATTCTATGATATTTTTAACTTGCCATTTTTTAAAGGAACACACCCACTCACTAGCTTTTCCTTAGAAGAACATCTAAGTTAGAAGTCAGGCAAGTGGGGAGTGTAGGTTTCCTTTAGTCCTGAGGGGCTGAGACACTTCAGATGACATGCCTCAGGTGGTAAATGTAGATAGATGGAATTTGGGGGTTCCATGGAAACCGCTGAAAAGTAGATGACCAGCCCTCAGGGGTTAGATGGAGTGGGTTGAGCTCAAGGCAGTAGCTTCTTTGGAGAGGATTCCTTGCTATTGCAGAGTAGGTGGATGACAGAGCAACCTGCCACATTTTGCTAATTAGCGTGTGCATAAGACACATTTGCATGGTACACTGAGGGCCTGAAGAAAGATCTCTTTCTCTTCCTACCACAAATGCCGAACTCAGGGGCAGACTTCATAAGTAAGTCTATCAGATATTAAGATGCCTCTGTGTGCTAAGGTCTCCCAACACTTGAGGTAAAAACAAAGTGCTCCAATATATTTCTGAGGATGCTGGATAAATAGGCAAGGGTAGGATGTGAAATAAAAACAAGTCTCCCAAGATTCACTCGGTATCTACATGCATCTTTATGGAATACAATAAAATATGCCCTAAGAATATATGAATGCTGAGGGTATAGAGAGTTGAAGGGGAAATGTTTCATGGGATTTCTTTTTGTGGATTTGTTTGCAGTTCACTTCAGAAGATAATATAATCAATTTTTAGGCACTCCACTTATATTCACACTTGGAGCATTTACAATTGATGGAAGCCTCTCAGTCTTCATATTACCATGGAAAACCCATTTCAGTGTCTCACCTCTCATATTCCAATGACTTTAGTGAAAAGTCAGACTTTTTTCTTTTATTCATTGTGAATAACTCCTTATTGTGAGATCTGATAATTCCCTTTCTTTTTATTGTGTTTTTCAATTGTGCCCACCACTTTCCAAACAAAGATGTCTGAAACAAATTGGTTGGCAAGCTATGGTAGCATGGGATTTTATAACTAGGTGTCCTTTGGAACATTGGGTTAAGTGACCTTGAGGAACAAGCTCACTGAGCTCCAGAGAGCTGAGTCAGAAAACCCAAGGGCCTTTGCCTGTGCATAAGGAGCGGCTTGTGGTGCCATTTCCCTCTAAATAAAGGAATAAAAAGCCAGTGTCATGTGGTTATTAGGAATGCTTTATGCAAACAGGAGCTGATTATTTGAATATTTAGAAGAGGAGCCTTGGCGTTTCTCAGAAGTCAACAAGACATAGAGATCCTCAAAGCCAATGATTTCAGTACAGAGGACTTCTCTTGTTATTTGTGGAGTGAAGAATGTACTTGCTTGCATTAGACTTTTGTGTTTTAGTCTTGAATCTTGAAATTTTAAGATCTGTCAATGATTTGATTGGATCTTGAGCTTTCGTCAAACACTAGACATGATGCCCTCGGGTAACCAATTGTGTTCCTTATACTATACAAGACAGAAAGTGATGGGGATATGTGTGGGACTGATGGCTAACAATATAGTTTGAGGAGAAACTTTCATCTTTTTCTTTTTGTGTTACTTTTTGGTTTATTGAGAAATCATAACACATTTCCCTATGCAGGCCTGCAGATTGCTGTTTAGCCCAGGCTAGCCTTGAATGCATAGTAATTTGTGGTATCTGTATCTTAAATACTGGGGTTATATTTATGAGCCACTATGTTCCTAGTAAAAAACTTGGTCATGCTATACGAAGTCCCATATTGGACCAGCCTGGATTTCACAGCCTTACAGTTTTTATGACTGTTGGTAAAGTTGTTCTGGCTCAGGTTCTTGTTACTTTGTCACAGTGTGATCCCTTTTACTAAGCCCCATAGGCAAGATGGCTGTCCTAAAGCTTATCATACTCCCCACTCACAGCCATTTCCACCAGCCCATCAACAACATTTGGGTTCCCTTGCTTGGATACCTGGTAAGTGCCTGTTCTTCCTAAACTGTAGATTAGCAAGGAAAATACATGCCAGACTAACAACCTGTGCTTCCATATCATGAGCCTCTGGCATTGATGTGTACAGATGAAGGGGTTTGGTGTTCCAAAGGAGACCATGGCAACAAAATGAAAAAGCCTTGATGATGAAGAAGGGCACCTGCTTCATTGTTCTTAGACCTGTAACACCAGAAGATGGAATTTCAACTCTTCTGTTGAATCTGCTCGTTTACTCTGAAAACTTGGTAGATGGCTGTGGCTTTGTATCTAGATACTGCCATATTGCCAAAAACTCAGGGGGGAAAAAGTGTGACTCACTATAGAGACTGTTTCCAAGTGTATGGATGAGGTCATAGGTCTAGAATGTATGGTTGATGCTGTTCACTGACCTGGAGTGACACACATCTGCCATTGTAATCAGTCTTTTTGTGATTAAATAAAACCTCAAAATGATAGCATGTTGCATTGTTACATCCCATATTGATATTAGCAAAATCAGCCAAGTTTGTATCTGTTCTGGTGACTTAAGAACATTGCCATTAAAAATAGAATTTGGTCAAGGTTCTTTTCAAAGAGTATCAGAAGTATGATATTTATGATTAATTCATACACTATTGGAGTCCTATCAATTGTGCCTCCTCACTTCTAAAATCTATTGCTCACTGGCTCCCCCCCATGCCATCTAAATTAGATTTTCATATGTTGACCTCTTAAGTGTTTTTAAGAATGCCTTTAAAATGTGAAAAATCTCCTTTAGTTGTGGCTGGTTTTATTTATGCAGAGTCATATGTTTTCTGGAGGGATAGATGTGTCCCATTCTTACTGTTGATCACTTGGAAAAGTGCGGTTTGCTCAGGGTCAGTGACAACATGGTTTCAGGAATGTAAGATTGGCATTCAGTGAAAATAAGGTCTCAGCATAGTTAACAGAGGACAGTTGCATGCCATGAAAGCCCTTGTCCATCTCTATACATGTCCCATGTGGAGGATAAGTATCGTTTCTTCTGAATTCTTCCTTAGTTGTAATTAATGGAAATGTCAAATTGCTTCCATAATTTTCATGGCTATGAGCTGAATGGCTCCCACCATTCCTGAGTTCTTTCTACTTAAATCCCTTGATAAATGGATTTTCCCAGGATCATGGTGGGCCTCTGTTTTGCTGTTTGTCTGTTAATTTCATTTCGTTCACATAACTCATAAGGATGTCCTGTGATGTGATCACGAGGCATGAAGCTGAATTGAGAATGTGCCCTTCTGGTGCCAGATATTCAAATCAGCTATTCCTAGTTCCAGAGATTTGAAATTCCTTGTTCTTATTTGAAAAGAGATTGAAGTCCTCAGCTCTGAGACTAAAGAGAAAGCAGGCCCTTTCTGTATGTCTCAGGGAAGGATATAAGCTCCACACTTTGTACATTTGGCCAAACATTCTTTCCTCACTCCCAAATTTGTAATATTGCTAAGCAAACATTCCAATACACATAGACTTTGAGCTTTAGTTGGTTTTCTTTTATTCCCCAGATCCTACGTTTTATTTAAAAAAAAAATGAAAGAAAGAGAGAGAGAGGTAAATGTATGCAAATGTTAAGCTCCATCTTTAAATTCATAAGAGTGTGAAGAAATAGTCTTTTTCAATCAAAAGATGGGAAATTTACATCTTCACATCCCTAGTGAGTGACTACAAATGAGGAAGTTTTAGCTCTTCCAGACAAGAGCAGGTTTGTGCATAAAGAAAACAAAATACATCAGCTTCCTCTTAGCAAACTAGAAAAAGAGAAGTGGCTTTAATAATTTGGTTGCTTCCTGTTTCCAGCATGCTGCCAACCACACTGCTGTTCATGGAGTGTAGCTGAGCAGGGCTCAAAGGATAGCTCTTCCCTCTTTGATGAACCTGCTGGCCAGCCAAACATCCCCCTCCCAGGGCATGGCCACATTCATCTTCACTATTCCTACAATATGGTGGGTTTCTGGGCTGAGAAGATGGTGAATGGCTAAGAGCACTTACTTGATTTGGAAACATAAGAACCTGAGCTTGAGTTTCAGCATCATTATGAAGGGCTGGAAGTATTGTCTGTGCTTGCAACACCATGAGTGTTGAAGACAAATTCAGGTGGATCACCAGGGCTTGCTGGCCATCAGTCTAATTCCTGGTTCAATAAGAGCACTGTCTCTAGAAAATAAAAGGAGTGAAAGCCCAGGACATCTGAGATTATCCTCTATACTCTGCATGCATATTCACAAGTGTGTACAATGACCCAATGTATATATAGCCAAGCATATACCATTGTCACACAGATACCTGTACACACAAAAATATTAAAATGCATATTGATTTATTATTAATTTATTTAATGATTTCACTTCAGAAATTCTATCAATGACTGGCAAATGAAGCCTAGACTTTTGAGTCTGTCCCAAATATTTAGACAAAATTGTTTCCATGTGTATTTTTAGAAAGCCAGGAGGCCTTGCTTGAAGTCTGTCTTGAGCATGGACAAGTTCCTACCATGGCTGGAGAGAGACCCCTGAACTGAATCTTGTCTCTGGCCCTCACTACCTGTGTTTTACTCACAAGCTATCCATCTGCTGTGGGGTGCAATTTTCCTACCTGCAAAGTCAGAGGCTTATTCCTCTAAATCACAGGTTGCTTTGAGGATAACATAAGAATATGGTGTTTACAATGGAAAACAATGACTGCAAGTGAGTGATTAGCCAGCATTACAGCTGGGGAGTGCAGGACTACTCCACCTTACCAGACTCCAGATCTAGAAAATCAATGCAATGTGAAAATAACTTTGACCTGAAATAATGACTCAGTTCATAGCCATGAAACTGACCTCTAATAGCAGTGCTTTGCATGAGAGGTTTAGTCTGCCCTGTTCTCAGAGCTCTGGTCTGAGTGGGAGTTAAAAGGAGGAAGCTGTGATCTTGATGGTGTGAGCTCTGCTTTCTGATAGCCCACAGGCTAATCTGCATAAATCCAAGCTTCATTTTCCCAAGCTTTTCAACATAGTTTCTAACCAGGCTTGTTTAACCCATATATATTTTAATGACAGCTTATTGTATATAATAAGTCACATACATATGTGTATGTTGTGTGTATATGTGTGTGTTTGTGTGTGTGTGTATATATGTATGTGTGTGTATGTTTGTGTGTGGGTGTTTTGTGTGTGTGTGTGGTGTGTGTGGCAGTGCATGTGTATCTGTATGTGTGTGTGTATTTGTGGTGTGTGTGTGTTTTGTGTGTGTTTGTATGTGTGTGTGTGTTCCTGTGCGTATCTGTGTGTGTATATGTATTTTTGTGTGTGTTTGTATGTGTGTGTATTTGTATGTGGTGTGTGTGTGTGTGTTTCTGTGTGTGTGTGTGTGTGTGTGTGTGTGTGTGCCAAATATAGTATTTCTGGGTTCCAGTCAGTCCTCTTTCTATTCCACTACATGAAGTTTACTAAACCTGTTTAGGTAGTTTTCCAAGGCTTCTGTGAGCACATTCACAAATACAAAAAGATCCAGATAAAAGTATACAGTGTTTTGACTTCTAAAATATTCTGGCTTTTTCAGATAATTTCCTCTTTAACTAATGGATTCATAATATTCAAACATCAAGAAGCCACATGAAATTAATTCATTCCACCAAGAAAATAACAGAAGAGCTTCCAGTGTTCCCCCTGTAGATTGTGACAATTCGGGAAGCATGGGCCACATTACAGAGTGGTAGCAGACTTCCCAAAAGTTCTGGGTATCTGAATTTCTTTAAATATAATCTCCAGCTGTCTAGTTTTGATGTCTAAGCTTTCGTGATTTTCTCCTTTCCAGTCAGTGTCTGCTTTTCCCCCTTCACCTCTGACAGAGTCACAGTTGTCAATCTTTTGAAATGGATCCAGGCTTGTATAGGTTTTGGAGACAGACAGGCCTCAGAAAGTTTCCCTGAGAAAGATGCTTCTCTATCGGGCCTCTCATTCTCTTCTCCACCTTCCACACAGCCCTATTTAACTACACATGCGTGTGTGTGTCATGAGCATGTATGTGTGTGTACTTGTGTGTGAATGCATTTGATTTTATATGTACATGTGTATATATGTGTGTATTGTGTGTTGCATGTAATTCTCGCTACAGTAGTAGTTTGTCACCATCATTAGAGTTCCAGTTTCTATTTTTGTCCAAGTCAAATTTATAATTAGGAAGGGAATTTTAAACTTGAAAAGTCAATCTTATCAGATACCACAATGAAACAAATTTGCCTAGAGTTATCTGGCTTATTTGACCCATTTTATCCTTTTGTTAATGTTATTTTGGCCTAAGTTCTCAGAAGTGGCTGCCTCCTCACTTGGCTTGCCCACAGGGAAATCAGTGGGCGCTTTACCTCAGTTCCCACACCACAGTGTGTGTCAGATTAGTATTAAACAGCCACTCTCAGGAGGAAATCCAGCAGGCCCATTGAGTTACTCTGAAGTAGTGTGAGGTTTATCTGAAATCTTAACATGGAAAAGGGGCCTATCTGGACCCAAACAGCTTGAAAAGAGATCTTGACATAAAAACCCAACTAATGGATTCTTTACTAGGAAGACAATTTGGGGGTCCTTATCACTCAGGTAGAGAGCCCCAGTGAAGCATGGATAACAGTACAGGAAGCAGGCATGGGGTGTGAGCGACATTGGACCATTTTAATGTAATTTATAAAAGGCTCCATTGCCATAACAGAGCCACTTGAACAGGATGTTATTTCGTGCTTGGGGGCAAAATCTGTTTAGATCTTCACTTCTAATAGCATATCACAGACACTGTAATTGTGAAATAACTTTCTCAAAATAACTCAGTGCAGGGAAAGAGAGGAAAGATCAGTGAAATTAATTCTTGGCAAATTTGTCTCAAATGCAATTTGAGGGATTTTATTTTATTTTTCCAGAGGCACATTTATTAGACAGTGGTGTTTAGCAGAGAGTGTATCCCCTTAGGAAGGAATTTTTCTTAGTACAAGCTAAGGTTTGCCTAGTGTACTATATCACTCTATCTAGATGAAAGTTCTCACAGGGTCTTGGGGAAATGTGTCTGGGATAGGACAATGAACACAGAGGCTTCCCATTTGACTAAGAGGAAAGGTATTGCTGGAATTCCTTTCCAGCCAGGCCCCATAGCCGATTGGCCCCAAATAAACATGTGGATGCTATATTGAATATAAAACTGCTGGCCAGTGGCTAGGGCTTCTTATTGGCTAGCTCTTTCTTAACTATCAACCCATTTCTATTAATGTAAGTATTTCAAGTGGTTTTATCTTACTGGAGAAGTGTCTGGACCTGTTTGTTATTCCTTCCTCTGTTACATGGCTCTCTTCCTGGCACCTCTCTGCCTCTCTCCCCATTCTCCTCATCTCCTAGCCACACCTATCTTCCTGCCCAGTCAGTGTTTTATTCATCAACAATTAAGATAAACATATAGACAGAAGAACATCCCTCATCAGAGAGGCTTTTAGTGGCAAAGATCTCAGTGTGAAGGGAATGAGCTAAGCTTGAATGCAATCAATTAACATGTTTATCATTAATGGATCTAAACAGAAAATATTATTAAAGGAAACCTCTCTTCCAATCCACTGCTTGGAAAACCATGTGCCAAGCTTGAAGAAAAAGGCATGGGAAAGCTCATGGGCATGAAGCCACTCCAGACAGAGTATGACAGGAATTTACAGCTGCGATCAGCACTTTTCGTAAGATGGCTTTCCCTTTCTTAGGGTCCGAAGTTCCCTGCAATAGATGATATGTCTCTTTCAAGACAGTGTACTCTGGGTTCATCTTGCATTGTCTCTCCATTCATGGCTTTGCCACTATTTCAGTACAAGTTTAGGAGACCACTGAGCCCTAGACTTAGTAAAACCAGAGGTTCAGAAAGTTTTGGTTCAGAAAAAAAAAAAACAACAACAACAAAAACAAAAACAAACAAACAAAACAGCTACTGTGACAGAGATTTCTTAAGTATTCAGGTTCTGGGTTGCAGGCATCCTATGATCTCAGAGCATTGTTGTAAGCAAGTGATTTTTAACCCCTCTGTTCTCTCTTTAAAATGTGGGAGTTAACTGAGCACCCAAAGTATCAGCTATCACTGCTCTCCCTCTTTTTTTCAGGTCATGGCTTTTCTCTCTACTTTCTCTGTCTTCCTTGTCAGTGTGTATTAGCTCTTTTGTAACTAAATGAGCCCAATTCTGTTGTAATTTGTGATCCAATGCAGAATGTAGGGCTTTTACAAGCTAGCCTCTTTCTTCCTTGCTAGGAGGCATTACCAAGAGACAAGTTACCTGGTTTCTGATTCCTCAAACAGAAGGAAGGTCTTTCCTCAGCCAATAGAGACCTATATATTCTTAGATGAACATGGATGCCTGAACACACACATGTAAAGGATGAAAGCAAACTTACAAAGAGAAATTAGCTAATTCTAATTATCAAGAAATGAAAGATTTGTGCACGGTTACCTACTTGGTTGTATTCTCCCTAGTCATGGAGATATAAATACAGATCCTCTAGTCTCAGCTCTCACTCCAGGTAGGACTGAAAGGTATGTCTAGTTGACACTAACAAGTCAGCCTTGGTGCTTGTGAAGTAGATACATTGTGTCTAGAACAGGCCTTGGTTCCCAGGAAGTCCCAGACAAGGATAAAGCTGTCTAGACTAAATAAGACATACTGGCTTTCTTTGTAGAGAGCCGATGCCCTTCTGATTGCATTCTGTGCAGTTCCTAGTTAAGTGACCAGAGTCCTAGTAGCACACAGCCTTTTCTTAGGCTTTTGTTAACTTGAGATTTTCCACAATGCTCTCCCAAGACTCTTGGACAGTTGATAATTACAGCGTGGAACTGTTAAGAAGTCAGGATTTGTGTTATATAAAGGAATGAGGAGACAACTGTGTCACTTTGAAGTCCCATTAGATAAATACAAGTGTAGTGGGTGAGGGAGGGAAGGACAAACAGAAACCAGAGGATTCCAATGGCCTCATTTGACACGCCTGACATGTAAATAAGACACAGGACCCCATATCCTAATATCAGTAGTAATGGGGCCTCAGAGCAAAGCAGTACTAAGATTCTTGCACTGATAGATAAGATGGTTTTTGCCTGTAGGTTCTCAGAAGTTTTTTTAATCTAATCTCCATCTGTCTAGTTTTGATTTCTAAGCTTTCATAATTTCCTCCTTTCTAGTCAGTGTCTACTTTTTCCCCCTTCACCTCTGACAGAGTCACAGTTGTCAGTCTTCTTAAATGGGTCCAGGCTTGTATAGGTGTTCCAGTCAGGCCTCAGGAAACTGCCCTGAGAAAGATCCTTCTCCACTGGGTCTCTCTTCCCCTTCTCTTCCCTCCCCACAATCCTATTTAACTACACATGCATGTGTGTGCATGAGCATGTATGTGTGTGTCATGTGTATATTTGTGTATGCATATGTGGATGTGTACATCAATTTGTATGGATGTTTGTTCAAGTGTGGTAATGCATGGGGTATAATATGTATATGATATGTATATGTGTGTGTGTATTGTGTGTTGCATGTAATTCTCCCTACAATATATTTGTCACCATTAGAGTTCCAGTTTCTATTTTTGTACAAGAACACATAATGTGCTTAACTCAGTCTGCACCAGGGGAGCTTCCATTGGTGACATTAAGCATAAAATGTTTTAGGAGGTGATTGGTCAATAGTTTAAGTGATAAAGGAATGTAAAATACATGTTTATACATAGGACCTAGGTAAAAGACTCAAAAATAAAACTATCAATGGCAATCAGATGATTGTATTTTGAAGACATCTCATTTGAAGAAGGTTTGATGGAGCATGCAATTGGAGAAACCTATGTGTATGTAATGAAGACATGAACTCATACCTGAGTCTGATAGTTAGGGAACCCGCGTGAGATAGAACCATGCCCCCTGAACCTAAGTGTCAGAGAGGCCTGGGTGGTCTATGGGGCCTCTGGCAGTAGAACCAGTATTTATCCTTTATGCAGGAATGGACTTTGGGAGCCCATTCCCCGTGGAGGAATATTCTCTCAGCCTAGATACACAGGAGAGGGACTAGACCCTTCCCCAAATGAGGTGACAGACTTTGATGATCCCCATGGAAAGCCTCACCCTTCATGGGGAGTGGATTGCAGTGTGGAATGAGGGAGGCTAGTGGGGACATGGGAAGATGGAGAGAGAAGGAACTGGAAAAGATATGCAAAATATGATTGTTTCTAATTTAAATTAAGAAGAGAGAGAAAGAGTCTGCACAAGACAAGACCTTAGTTCCTGATGATATACAGCAAATATATATTTCTCACCCATGGAATCATTCTTCCAGCCACCAGGAATGATTTAATGAAAGTCTAGTCTCAAGGAAGTTCGTTGGACCTCCTCTTTCTTTAAGCTATATCATGAGGATCTTCACATTGGCAAATGGCCTGACATGTGATGAGACTAAATATTGAATATTAATGTCAGTTTGGCTGCATTTGACTTACGATATTTTCCTTAAAGCAATTACATTCTCTGGAAGAAGATTTGATTTAGTGATATTTCCTAATTTACTTAAAATATGCACTTGACATTTTAACTAAGCCTTAGTTTTAAATATAATTGACATTTTAAAATCACAAATACTGATTATACAATATACACATTGTATAATTCAGGAGTGTTCTTCTGTCTCATATACTAATTGCTCCCTTCTTATTTCATCTCATGTAAACAGTGCCAGCTCTGGTGTTATCCCTACTCTCAGGTTTTCCTCAAATTTGTTGTTTCAACCCAGCATCAGCACATCTATCCTTCCAGATTCCCACACTGGTGTACCATGTACATCCTGAATGGCCGTACAGTGCAAAACATTTTGGGTCCATTTCTACTGCTATTCATCTCAGTAATTTCTTGAGAAATGGAAAAAGAATAAGCTTGTTCAATTCCACAATACATGCTTCTGCAGAATGAACATGTACCTGGAATAGAGAGACGTTATCAACAGTCATTCCTGCTTTAGTTTACAATCACTCATGTTGACAGGCATGAGATATCAGTCACCCCGATCGCTGCATATGAAAGGGGAATTGGTTTCTCCCAAGTGGAAATATAAATGAGATTCTACAGCACAATAGGATCCTTCTAGAAAAGACAGAGCCAACAACATGTTTGGATTGACAAAGAGCTATACTTTTTTTCTAAGACTGAAATTGACTTTTTGTCACTGCCCCACAGATCCCCTTACCTGACCATTCTGTCCCTGCCACTAGTTCAGCTGGACAGAAGCCCAGTGCTCTTACAGCATTGACATTATGGCTTTCTGGAGAATGAGGCTGTGGCACAGAATTTTGGGCTGGGAGAAGAACTTTTCTTTCCAGCTCTCCAACATGACATAGTGATGAGTTGCAGCATCTATTGCAAACAGATGCTGGCAGGAATCAAGGCATGAACAAGGAGATGAACATGTAGCTGGGTTCATACTATAGTCGCCTAACGGTTGTTCCCAGTGCCACATTGGTTCTCTGAGATGTTGCTATGTGTTCATGTATAGGTAAAATGGACTTTGATAAAGAAAAATGAAGCACGGAAAGTTGTCCAGCTTTCGTTTTTGTCATGCTTATTCCCTTATTATGACAGTTTAATTACAATGAGAAATAATGTGGCCTAATAATGAGCATATAAGCATGGCTGGTATGTTGAATGGTTGTAAGGGAGACAATGAATGAAATATGTATTGAAAAGTTAAAGATGATTGATATCTAAATAAAACATTTTCAGTGTTTTGTTTCATTTGTAAGTCAATGAATACATTTTTGCTATTAATTATGTGTTGTGTGTTTCTGAATATTATATTCTTTATGAATACTATTTTAAAAATATCTTTCAAACCTTTCAACGTATTTTTATTAAGCCATTGAATATTTAGAAGGTGAGAGTTTCATAGAGTGAACAGAAATTCTGTATACTGATCACTAACTGTCTTCCCTAGTTGTAAAGTTTTCCAAAGTCCCAGTTTACAGACATGGCCAGAATATTAAGAGTGGGGATAATAACATTTAAATATTACTTGAGGAAGTTTTGGGTAAAGTCCAAGGAGAACGATTTTCATAAAGTGCTTGTTTTTTAATATATTCATTTAATTTTAATTAATTAAGTAATTTTGTGTGTGTGTGTGTGTGTGTGTGTGTGTGTGTGTGTGTGTGTGTGTGTGTGTGTATGAATCCCTTCAAGCTATAATTACAGGTAGCGGTTATGCTGGGAGTTGAATGGCAAGAATAATATGCCATACTCTTCACTGCTAAGATAGCTCTCCAGCCTTGTTTACTTTTTGGAAGCTGGCAAACTGTTTTCCAAAGTAACTGACCCAGTTCACACTTTGACTAGAAATGAATGAGTGTTCTCTGCCTTGTATCTAGTCTTTGCATCAGGGTTTCCTCTTTCAGTTCCTCTGTGTGCTTATAATGTCTTGGGTTAAAAAACATTTTTTTTCTAGTGACTAGGGGTTGCCTAACAGATTTTCATAGTCATCCTATCTATTAGGTGGTATGATCTAAGATGGCTAATCTTACTCATCTACCTGACAAACCCGGGAAGAGTGACTGCAACCTTCATATTGTGGTTGTGTCTTCCTAGCAATTTCTTGATTGCTAATTGATGTAGAAGGGTGTATCCCACTCTGGGCTCCATTATCCTTAGGGAGATGGTCCTGGAAAGTGAACTGGAAGCCAATAAGCAGTGTTCCTCCATCGTCTCTGCCTCAGTTCCTGCTTTCAAGTTCCTGCTTCAGCTCCTGTGCTGGCTTCCCTTGATAGTGGACTGTGACTTCTGACTTCAATAAACTCCTTCTTTTCCAAGTTGTTTTTGGTCCTTGTTTTATTACTGCAAGAGAAGCAAACTAGGAGATTATTCCTTGTGTATTTTGCCAATTTTCTAATTGCATTGCTTGTTTTTTCACTGTTGAGTCTATTATATATTCTAGATTATTCAACTTGTCCAGATAACTAGCTTACAAATAGCTTCTCCGGCTGCAGAATGTCTTTGAATCCTCTTAATGGGGTCTTTCACAGAAATAGAAGTTTTATGAAATTTATTAACTTTCCCTCTGCTGGGTGATAAATGTGGTGGAAAGCATAGGGATTGTTCCCTTACCGCAGGCCTTGGAGACTTGTACTGTTTGTAATAAAAGTTGTATAAGTTTACATTTTAGGTTTCTACTTGTGGGTCATGACATCATTGAAGTGTGAGCTGGGTCTAGGGTGATGTTTGCCCATGGAGTCTCAGTTGTTGAATTGCCCATTGAACCTTTTAAAAGTAGAAGTCAGGTGTATTCATGGAGGTCGATGTCATAATTCCTGTTTGATCCACTGATCATGGGTCAGCCCTTTTCCATAGAATTGTACCAGGTAGTTTCCACTTCCTTTGCTGTAAAACAAGCCCAGAAAAGCCAGCACCCCATGCCTTATGCTTTCCTTATTACTTCACCATGTTACATTTAGAATGAGTCTGTCTCTGTTTAACCAAAGCCTTGCTGGTACCAGGCTATTGGTCCTGTGCCATTTCATTGTATTCTTATACATTTTCACATACACATGTTCATATTTTGTCTCATTTAGACTTTAGATAAATTTAGCTCAAAGAATTATTGCATAAAATTTCCATCATCTGGATGTTTGGGGTCTATTACATGTTTATTTTCTTGTTTGTAACCCTTTAATGCCCTTTATCTTATTGATGTAGTTAATGCTTCAAGTTTGGTATTAATAAGGAGTGGAGCTGCTGGGCCATGCTGTCTCCTTCCTTAGTTTATTTGGATCTCTTTTACATTTCCTCCACTTAGATTAATGGTGGTGGTGGGTTTGTCATAGATATTATTTTTTTATGTTGAAGTATGTTCCCTCCAGACCTACTTTCTCTAGGACTCTTATCATGGATGTATGTTAGATTTTTATCGAAGACATTTTCTGCAACTTTTAGGATGATCATGTGATTTTTTTTTTTGTCTTTAAGTCCGTTTATCTGATTTATCGTGTTTATTGATTTACATAGGTTGAACCATCTATGCATCTCATGGTAAAGCCAACTTATTTTGAGATACACCTGTGTTCAGTTTTCATGTACTTTCTTGACAGTTTCACATATTTCTCTACTGTAGTTTTGTATTTGGTTGTGTCTATACCTAGTTTTTGTATTATTGTGATACTAGAATGAAATTGGGAATTCTTCTATTGACCATCCAAAATAAAAGACTCGAGGAGGAGTTGACTTTTGCAGTGTTTGTGTGGAGCATATGTATGTATACATGCTCATATCTGGGTATACCTGTTACACATGTACATGGATGCTAAAGGTAAAGGTTGTGTGCCTTTTCCAATCATTCACCACTTAACCTTTTGAGAACTTGTTGTTCACTGAACCTGGAGCTTCTGGATGTGGTCCAACTCACTGGCTAAGGAGCTACAGGGGTCTACCTATTCCCAGCCTTGACATTGGAGTTACAGGGTAGGTAACTGCATTTACCTGGTGCTAGGTTCTGAACTCAGTTCATGCTTGCACAGCAAGAACGCTACAGACTGAACCATCTCTTTTCCTGAGAATTGATTTTTCTAAATGAAGCAAAATAAAGCTTTAAAAGAGTCAACACAAAATAAGGATAATGAGAAACAAAATTAGTGTGATCCATGTTTTTATGATAATTCTCACTTGAATATAAACTCATTTTTAAGCTTGTTAGTTCTGTCATCTTACTAAGTCATTATCATGCTGTTATTGATAATAGTAGGTCATCTTGAGTCCATCCAAACCATTGATTCTATAGCCCCCCCAGCAGCTATAATGAGGTCACTAATACTACAGACCTCAAGAATCCTTCCTGCAGTGGATGCACATTTGCTCTGACTTCTGCATGATTGTCTAGTGTGCAGGCTATTTTAATACAGCGTGTAACTGCAGATAAACCCCTATAATTATTAAATTTAATGAAGTCTGTTTGAGTTTCCCTTTGACCTATGAAAAATCTGTTACTTTCAAGGTAATGCACATATGTAGTCACTAGTTTACTCTCCCTGAGCTCTCTCCGTGGCCATTAAAACTTTTAAAAACACTCAAACGTAGTGATGTTTGGACAACATTTCTGACAAACCAAAAGATTTGTCTTGAGAAAATAAATGATCAGATCAATGTTGTGACTTCTGAGGAAGGTAACTGAGTGTCATTGTGTGCAATGACAAGCACACAGTTTCTCATTTAAAGAAGCCATCATTTCTTTGGAGTAAATATAGGAACAAACAGCTGCCACATTTGAGGAGACATGTGCCATTTAATGATTAGGAATGGGAAGTGGACACAGAAGCTTGTGCAGAGTCTCCTATCTAGTTTGGTATACATGAGTCCTGGTCCTTTCTATTAAAGACAATGGTGAACAATTCTTCCACAAAGAATTTCCTCAAGCATTATTTAGATAAACAAATGTTGGCCTTACTAGTATTTAATTTATGTTAACATAAAACTTGTATATATTGGTTATATAAATGTTTGCTGACTTCACTTAGATAAAGGTAACATGTTTAAGAATCATTAAAGGTGAGCATGGTGTCATACATGTAATGCCAGCACTCAGAAGCCCATGACAGAAGAAAGACCAATTCAAGGTTACCCTGAGCTTCCTAATAAAGCCTTTTTTAAACAAACAAAATATCACCAATAAACTCCAGTAAACCAGCTTCTCCCACAAATTTGTGCATTTATGTTTAACTGAAGGTTTTCCTGACTGTTCATCTCTCTTCGAAATCTAGGCTATCCGGATTTCAGCTGCCCTCCTCCATTGTGAGCACCGGGTCTCTCCTTACGCTCTGGTTCACCACGGATTTTGCAGTAAGCGCACAGGGTTTCAAGGCCATGTATGAAGGTAGGTGGCTGCGGCACTTGGCACATTCCAAACCTTTCTTGTAACCTAACATGCTGCTGTGAAATAATGGTGTGGACGCAGAGATGTGTTGCATGGTGGAGATACTGGGATATTGTTTAGTATATTGACAAGCTAATGCACCACCGTCTTCTCCAACTGTCAAAGAACTCAGCCCCAAAACAAGCATGTTTTCCTTTAGTGGTCTGAAGTTATAAATCAGATTGTTTTGTTGACTACAATGGTGCGAACTGAGGATTATACATATAAATTTCTAAGTTGTAAAGTATTTTTTTTAACCTTACAAGGCTTTATTAAAATGTGTGCTTGGCTATACACCTGCTAATCAGAGCTTAAGTATGGTGGTCTGTCATGAATGAGGGGTTTTTATCAAGACTGAAATTTTTAATTGAGAAATTAATTTGGCCTCAGTCTCATTTGACACTCACAAAGCAGTGGAATTTCAGATTTGTGTTTGAATTCCGATTTGTACTCAGATATTCTGTGAAGTTGTTATTGTTTTTAAGGTGTCTTGGTGTAAAAGTAAGAGAAGAAGAGTGTATTTTGATAGAGGATATGATTTTCTCTGAGTTAAATTTGAAATAATTGAACCAGGTACTTGAATGTATGAAGTTTAAGGGCTCTGATTTAGTTCGGCATAGAGATTTTTAATTTTCTTTAATGAGTAACACAGAGTTACCATTTGTAACATGAGAACACTCTTGTGCCTATGAGTCAAGGAAACTAAATTGTTGGTGAAGCCATTGACCACTGCCTCTCTATAACACACCTGGTTTGCTTTAAATGATTCTCTGGTTTGCTTTAGTACTGAGTACATGTGGCATGCATGTTCTTTGTGGAAAGTTCAAGCCCACATTTGGCTTGTGCAACTGAACTTAGTCACTATGCAGTTGTCAGGTGGTAATAGGTGGACTTGACCTCTGTGGAGTTGTACAATGACTGATCAATCCTTTTATTTCACGTGACCCATGCAATGATGCTGAAGATACCAGCCTGTTCTGGCTGAAGGTTTTTCTGACTGTTCACCTCTCTTCTAAATCTAGGTAGTCAGGATTTCAGCTGCCCCCCCCCCATTGTGAATGCCAGGTCAATTGTTTGTGAGCTCATACGCTTTCATACAAACCAGTGTCACCTGCTAGAAGGGTTGAGCAGTGTTGGGTGTGTGACTGATTGACAAAAAGTCATAGTCTTTGGACAGTGGCAGGCTGATTTAAGGTCCATGGTTTGATTAGCTTTCCATTTGCTGTCTTCCTTTGAGCCCTGAATCACATGTCTTTTGCTTATCATAGAAAAAACAACATCTCTACAGCAGTGGGTGTTTGCTGCCTCTGAGGCATACTTTCTCCTACATGTCCACATGATTTATGTCCAGAGAGCAGAAAAATGTGTTCAAAGTAAAAAAAAAAAAAAAAAACCCTGGAAATTCTCCTCTCTGCCCTGACAAAGTCCAGCACTGTACTCCCTGGATTTCTCAACAACCAGTCCTTAATGTAGGAACCTTTGGAGTTGAGTGATTGACAAGTGTCACCTTTCATCAAACCTTGCAGATCTGCTGTGTAATTGTCAGGATGGATTATGATACAGTTTTTAAAACATTGGTGAATTCCATGTGTGTAAGTCTCATGAGGAAATATAAACTGGAAAAGTGAATAGGCTATATGCTAAGCTGAATATGCTCCTAGGATATGTTAAGATGTTCTCATACTTTAGACTTTCAACGGTCAATCTTTTATCTGATAATTGCCCATAAACATTCAACTACATTTGAAGGAAAATATTGGTGAAAATGCACACATCTCTTGTCAATAAAACCTGTTTTTCTTCAATATTTAATATCAGACTATAGTAGTTATTTATCACTGCTGCATATCAAAAAGTTTCATAACAATTGAAATGTGTAGCCTGCCTATAGGAAATGAAGCTCATCAACCTAAGGGAAAACCCAGATGGTGGAAGTTACCTGGAGGGGAGCTGAGCTCTCCAAGACAGCTCCTCTATCTCATTGGTAGCTTAAATCCTCAGTTTTGGAAGGCAACTCTTATCCTCTAAGGCAAAGTTTGGGGAATGTGTAGGATGATGAAAAGACACCTGCAGGAGAGGAAGCAGGGCCAATCCATGGTCAGGAGGACATCTACAGCAGTTTCCAGTGTGTTCTTCACTTAAAGAAAGTGTAGATCTTAGTCTACTCTAATAATTGCCATTTTAAAGATACAACACATGTAGTAATTTCCACGAAGGAAACAACCTTATTAATATTAATATAAAAAGTCAAAAATAATGTTAATATATTATCCAAGCTCTTTAATGTAAATTGAATTTAGATAGAAGTACTAAATCAACCATTAAACCTTGTCCCTGTGGTCCTAAACTAGCACTGCTTCCTAAATTAGAATTTCTATAGTATTAATATATTGCTGCTTAAAATTTAATTTACATTTACTGGCTTGGATTGAGGAAACTGTCCAAACTTCTATGGCAATGGTCTTAATGTGAACATGGAACTCATGATTTTTGACAGTATTTTGCAATAAATATTTTACATGCAAATTATTATTCATGCATGGGAATATTAAGCTACATAATGTATGTGTAAAGAATAAGTTAAAATATTACAATTAATGTATTAAGTCATCGAATTTAACTTTTTAATCCCAATAAAAATATTTATGAATATCTACTAATGTTTTCTACATGGACTATTTGAATTTCTTCAAAGACATGTTTTAATGTCTCCATAGTAGGTTAGTTTATAGACTGTTGTATAAGTAATTCAGGGATTTTAACTGGTAAGTGTGGAATAAATTGAGCCAATAACTAAAAATACTCATCTTGTCATGTATCATTTGCTCATCCGTGGACCAAACAATTTGTATAATTCTATTTAATAAATCCTAATGAGATACATGATTATAATCTGCTTACAGTGAGGTCTAAGTAATTCTATCATATATGCTTTTGTCTTAAAATGATTCTATCAATTAAGACATATATTTTCTACTAGCTATAGTGTATATCTTCTAGAGATGAAAGATATATATGTATATATATGTGCACATATATATGTGATAGATATGTGATATATATCATGTATAATGATTATATGATATATAGGGACATGTGGATTTGATATATAGGCATGTGAGTAGATGGATACATGGATAAATAAACAAATGGGTAGATGGATAAATAAAAAGTTATGACAAAAATAGAAAGATGATGCATATAAAGTTTGGTAACAGATAGTTGAGAGAAAGATGCATCATAGATAAAGGATCGGAAGAGAGATGATAGATACACATATCTAATGGTAGATGATTGTTATACAAATATATGACAAAACATTTATAGATAGATGACTGAAAAATATACACATGATAGATTTATAGATAGATAAGTAGATTATCACAGCAAGATAGATATATCACAGATGACAAACAGATATTTGATAGGTAAATATGTGACAGAGAGATGAATTAAATATACAATTAGGTAATTATAGACTTCGAGGTAAATAGAAGATAGACAGATATATGTATTTATGGCTGCATAGTGCTCTTAAAATCACTCTCTAATCACATAACCAAGTAAAATAAAGTTGTTACTATCACTTAAAGTTGATGGAACAGTTACTAAAATAGTTTCATTGCTGCTCAGTGGCAGCAGAATTAAGCCCAGGTCTGCATGTCTCCAGATGCTGTGATTGCCAAGCCCTGTATATTCTCCAGATGTTGAAGATTACACATGAGACTGTGTGTGTATGAAACACAAATACCTGCACACACTATCACTGGACAATATGTTCATGCTTTTAAAGTTACTATATAAGCAGGACTCAGTAGGTAGACATTAGGGCCTAAGAATTCATTTTTTTTTTTCAGGCACGGATAGATGGCTCAGTGGGAAAGACCCAGGTTCAGATCCCAGTACCCCTATCAGGCATCTCACAATATCTTTAAGTCCAGTCAAAGGAGTTCTTGTGCCCTCTTTTGGCTTGTGTGGGCACTGTAAACATAGGGGCACAAATCCACACATACTCTTAAATAAAAACAAATTATTTAAAATGTGGTGTTTTTAGAGGCTCCGTTTCTCCCTCATTTATTTACAGAGCTCTTATTGGGTATTTGAAAGTTTTCCAGTACCAGACTGTGATAATAAAACAAACAAACAAAACCAAAAAATCAGCAAGGCCAAAATGAATGAAGATGTTTCCAAGACTATGGAGGAAGAGGACCAGGGGTGAGCATCACCATTCTGCAGACAAGGTGGTTTAGTGCAAGAGGGTAAAAGTGAGTGATCTCAGTCCTGCATGTCCAGGGGGATTCTTCATTCTCTGCTGCAGTGTTACTCAAAGGCTCTGGAGAAAAATGAGTGTTGGTGCTAAGCCCTTAATGGAGGTTCTGAACAAGGATAGGTGATAACAGGTTCCTCCTGAGGCAGGAAGGAACATGTATGTGTAAGAAAACAGAACAATGAATAATCTTATTTGAAGATTGTGCGTGAATGTTAATGAGGGACTGTAGAAGAACTGTTTTGTAAGGAAGCCAGGTTAAAGCTGAAGGAATCCCTGGTTTCCCTGTCTTGATCCTTGAAACAGAAGACTCACACTGTCACAGCCTTAAAGAGGAGCTGGGTTCTTTTCTCTGCCTTGTAAAACACAGGGTTGTGCTTTATCAGGAAAGGATTCCATTGTGCCCATTTATCAGCCCCTGGCTTTATCATGCAAAGTGTGTGTAGAAAGAGACAAGTTCCCCTTCTCTCCTGTGATTTCTGCATCCCTGTGGCTGTTTCAAGATCTTGCAGGGTGCTTTATATATCATCTCTCCAGGCCTTGTTTCTCTGTATTTTTAGTAGTAACAGTTGAGGCTAAAAATCTGAATCTTGGGCATTTAGCATGGAGTTAGCATCAGTGGATATTTTTGATGAAGAACAGAGGTTGGCCAGAGAGGGAAGATATTGAGAAAAAAGAAATAAGTTCTCTGTGTGACTGAATGATTGAAGACTGGCCAGCAGCATATAGTATGTGTTTTAAATAGCTGGGGATGTTGAACATTTCTACCACCTAAATAATGGTGTGAGGTAATGGGCATGTTAAATATTTCTTGATTCATGGATTACGATACAATGTATTCAAGAAACAAAAGCACATCCCCCCACATCACATGCCCTTCAATAGTGTTAGGTAGCAGCTTAAAGAGAAGTTAAATAATATATCAATTCTAAATTAATTTTAAAACTTCAAAATCATTAGTGAACATGGCAGTTTAGTATGTAGATTGAATCTTCCCTATGTTTAAGGTAACTCTCACTCAGTTTGTATACAAACACTGAAAATTTAAAAAAAAAAAAAAAAACAGATTTCTATGGCCTCCAATATAGAGGGAGGACATCTGTACCTGTGCAGAAGAGCTGGCTGACTTCAAGTTGCCACATTAACCCCTTATCCACTGGAAAAGAGCTCACACCCACTTGGTCAATTATTACACAATCTTTTCTCTGTTCAAAGCTGTGACATTTTCATGTAGCTCTCAACTCAGCCAGAGGAAGGTGGATCTTGTCACAGCATTTTCCTGTGATTTCAATGGGCAGTCAGCTCTGGAGGGAATGCTGGTTTTTTTGGTACTATGTGTTGCCTACTGACTCTGCCTGGCTTTCCTTCTGTTGTATCACTCAAGAGAGGATTTCTTGTCTGAGTATCCTCTGGCCTGGATTTGTAGAGTAGCTAGCAATCTAGTCAATGTGCATGATCCATGTTCTACTTGTACTGGGAACCACAGTGCTTGTGTATGTCTACATGCCTGATTTGTGGGTTTGGACCAGGAACAATCATCAGAAGAACTGGGGCCTCTGTATGAGGTCTGTGACTGTATGGGAACAACAGCATCTCTCTGAACCCTGCTCAATTTTTAATCATGTCCAGATCATGACGGTACATTCCTAGCCTCTTCCTCTTATCCTAGTAGGGAAGGGGTGTCACACCAGTATCTTCTTGGTGACAGCCTCAGTCAGTTCTCTGTAGTGAGTAGAGCTGGTTCTTCTGCAGCTTTGTTAACTGCAACTCAGATACTTGTGTGCCTTTGACAAGGCTGTTCCACACCAGGTATGTCTGGACCACAAGTCGAACGTTCTGCAACAACACTTTCAAACCCTTTGTTGCATGAGCTCAGCTTGAACTCTCAGCCCCTTAGCCAGGTGGTAATCAGCAAACCTTGGATTCAATATTCTACAATAATAAGATAATATTTAATAACAAATGGTGATCTTAACTGTTGGGATATTGATCCTAATATCTGAATAATTCACAGGCACAGGTAGAGTGATTTTTTTCCCTGAGCATTCAGTTATAATGCAGTTGGATGATGGGATGTGGAATGAGAAAGAAAGCAGCCCAAGAAGAGGGGCTCCTAGTTACCTGTGATTCCTGCTGAAAGGAGAAACAGTGGAAATGGATTTTGCAGCTCCATGCTCTCAGAAAGTACAGAGCCATATAAGAGCCATGCCCACTCCACCACTACAGCCTGAGCCCTGGGCCTGCCCCTGCCACCAGTTCTGTCTCCTGGCAACTAGTCCATGGCTCTAATCCCTCTGGAGCTGCTCCAGACCCCATCTATTCAACCTTTTTAGCCTGGGAATTCTAAAATGTCTCTAGCTTCTACCAACCACGATGTTTATGCTTGATTTTGTGGGTGTGCAAACTTCTCTGGGGGAAACAAAAGATATTTCTTAGACTTTATGAAGCTCTAAAAAGTTCCATATCTAGTGAAAGACCAGAATGCTCCGTTGATTGATGCAGGCTCTGTGACCCTGTGGCAATTCATCTAGTTTTTGTCACTTATTTTGTGTCTTATTTCTGTGGTTATGATTCCTGGTTCAGTTCAAGAAAGCATGCCTAAGACTACAGTTTATTTCATGCATGACACAGTGAAAAAAGATAGCATCATTAGCAGCAATATATGGTCCTTGTGGGCTGTCATTTATTAGTATGGACTTTGATGTCATCCATTTGTCATCTCAATTTACTTGGTGAGGGAGAATAAACTCTGTGCACTATAAAATCTACTTTCTGACTCAGAAGAAATTTCTTATTGTCATACATACATGTGCATGTTCATGTATTCATGTATGTGTACACAGATGCACATGTATGTATACTCAATACATGCACACACTGCAAACAAGCATGCTCATACTCACATAGAAGACATACTCATGCATAAACAAGTACAATCCTACTCGCATGTGCTCATGCATTCACACATGCATACTTACATATAAGTGCACATGCTTATACTGAACATACACAGTTTCTCATTCATGAGTTATATATATGCTCTCTCTCACACAGTTTCCATTGCTGCACACTTTTTTCCTTCCTACAAATTGAAAAGGGCTCTCTAAAGTTCTAGTTTTAAAGAGAACTATTTTTTGTTTTCTATGTAGGCATTTACCTGGGGTCTTTGTGATGATCCCTCCATCAAAGAAGCTTAGAAAAATGTTGATGACTTGCTTTTAGAAGCATTTAGGTACACCTGTGTGTTTCTGACTTTATGCCTGTTCCTAAGGACTCTCATGGATACGCTCTAGGACACACAATGGCTGGAATGATTGGGAAAGTTAGCATAGTGCCTGCAATGTGAATCTCAGTTATCAGTGGGCTTGGAATGATGAGCAAGAATCTGTGCTTAGTTTGCTTTGTGGAAATGCATACCCCTCCCCAGATAATTAAAACAAGTATTGACAATGTTAGAATATGAAAGCTGTGAAGCCAGAGGTTTCTGAAGATGATGTGAACATTAATATTCTCTGCGGACCTCTGGCTCTTAACTGGAAATTGAATGAAAAGTGGGGCCATGAAATTAAAAGTCCTTTAATGCACCCTATTTTTTAATGGTTAAGTTAATCAGTTCTCAAGCAATTCCTTTTAATTTAAGAGAAACCAGTGTGTACTCACTAAAACTATGTTCACAGCAGTAACCTGTGTAAAAGAAGCAGTTAAAATGAAGGTATTTGGTAGAAACTCTGTCTTCACAATCATCACTCAAGCAAATAAGCATGGGTGTACACTGCTTTTACGGCCACAGCTTGGGATTAATTCTTTCATGCCCTAGCATATTCACACAATGACTGTAGCTTAAACTTGCTGCCTTGTAAAACATTATCTCCCATGCTTTTTCCTTTTACTGTTTTTGTTGACTTTCCTCCAACCACTTGTTTCTGTCGCAGATAAACTACTCTGAGCTTTTCTACAGACACACGAACAACATTTGACAAATCATAATCACAGGTAGTGTTTGAAAATTAGAATTGGCCATCATTTAAAATGTACTTCATATCCAACAGAGAAAGGGTGACACTTCCCCCATCATTTCTGTCTTATTTTATGTTTTTTATCCTTAATGAGAGCCTTCATGGAAATTCATTTATCTTCTGTGTCTAAATACCAGGGAACACTGCTGTTTTAACACTAGTGATGAAGTGTTCATGTTCATTATTGAGATGTGTGGGTGTGGGTGTGGCTGTTGAATCTGAGGCTGGGTTTCATCTCATTTTACAATCCTGGTAATTGTAGCCTCAGAACAAGTCACTTAACCCTTTACTGCCTCACTTTTCTTCTTTGTAAAAGGAGTGTAAAGCACATGTCTAGGGTCACTATCTGGTTTAGCTGCTTCTGTCGCTTTAACAGAGAAAGACTGGGGTAAGGTCTATGTAGTTTACTTTAATGCTGCTGTTTTTGTACTGATGTTTGTTGTCACCATCTTGGGACTCTACATCTCCTCACTCTATGCTTGTGTTTGCTTTACATGGCTTGAAAGGCCACAAAGACATGTGTAAGTGAGTTCAAAGAGCACATGCCTGGCATGTTCAAAGTCATGGTCTGTTTCCTAATCAATGAGCCTATTGTACATCTTGGCTAAGGTTCCTTTGCTACTGTTTGTGAATGTCATTTCATGGAGATAGGTTTCCTGTTCCTGTTTTGCTATTGACTTGCCCGTTTCTGCCTTCTAAAAATAACAAGAATGTACGATAGAAGTCACTGAGAAAAGAGAAAGAGCCTTTCCATGCTTGATTCCATATAGAGATAGTTAGTTGAGGTGATAGTAAGAAAAACAAGAGGTTGGCATGAGTGGGAATCAGGTGAGGCTAGGGTGTGGGTATTGTTCACTGGAAAGAAAGAGAAAAAGCCAGTCGTACAGAAAATAAGAAAATATTGGATCAAGACAAAAATCTGAGTCTCACTGCTCAAACAAACCCAAGTTACTTTTCATGATAACTAGAAGCCTCTTCTTTATAGAGGCTTTTGAGTAAAGCACATTCATACTATATTAAATGTAATCAGCTTATAACCATAGTTAGACATGGACATTCCAAATTGTGCTTTGCTGCCTGGCTCTGATAAGTTCCATGTCAAATATACATCGAGCTAAAAGGTAATCAAAATGTCTCTGTCAGCTACAGAATCTTTAACTCAGTCTTCAGGGATTTGGATCTCACTTCTGTTTGTGTTTTTCTCTATAGCGTGGACACTTAGTTTCACTACTGATAGTGGAGCTTGAGGTTTCAGCATCACTGTTTTTCACATGTATATTTTTCAGTCTTGATATTTTGAAAGGTATCCATGTCTATTTAGCCCCCCACCATTTTGTTTTCACTCTTTCTTCCATTAAATATAGCAAGAGAATGAAAACCTGTAATCCCAGTTGACAACAGGTGTGGGGTTGAGCCCTCTGAGGCTCATATGCAGAGAGTTGACAGATTGGGTGTACTTGCTTCACTCAGATAAAACACTGAGTCTCTTATGGAACTTAAAAGGATTCTATGTGGAGTTGCATCGTAAGTTTGTGTGCATACTTGCTATGATTGATTATTTCATTTTAATTGCTTATTTCATTTCACAATACTTAGTGTTAACTTAAATCTCAATAGGAAATTCAGTCAACTGTGTCCAAATATTGATCAGAATAGTGAGAACCTGGAATGAAATTTTACCTCCATAGAAAATTTTGAAATTATCTCAATTCACCAGATTTCTCCCTTAAAAGCCAGTGATGTGGACTAGGGGTATGGTTTAGTGGTCAAATGCTTGACTAGCATGTACAAGGTTCTGGGTTTAATTCACAGCACCAGGAAATATATTATGAGTATGGAAACTTAAATAAACAGGTAAATCATTTTAATCGTAAACAATAAAGGTTTCAGAATTTTCCAGGAAGCCTTAGAGCTTGTTTGAAGAGCTTCCTTACAGATATCAAGTGTGAGCATTCAGGTGTGACCTTGTTCTTCTTTCATACTCTCGAGGAAGAGGAGGGGAACCATGTCTCTACGTGGTTCAATTTGCAACATGCACTTGTCTGTTTCTGATGAAGCTTTGGTTATCATTTAGATCAAATAAATCCTCAGCTTAGGTTTTTGTTTTCCAAGCAGGCATATATTTTTTGAAAACATGTTTTTTAAATATTAGAATGCTGGAATGAAAAACTGGATTTTGGGAGGAGATTGGGCAGGAGAGTGGACAGCTGGTGTGGGGGACATCTGAAAGCCCTTGCAGTTCTGCTGGGCGTGGGAGGGAAACAAATTGGAAGCTGACGCTGAAGGCATTTCAACATCGGGCATGTTGTCTGTCTTGGGTTGGGGGGGGGGAGAAATATCTCCATCTGAGTCTTTGGTTTCTGAGGCTTTTGCACTTGTTCAGAGCCTTCCCATATGCCACACTACAGACGTGTGCGTCAAAAAGTATGTATTCACTTTGCTTATTTTAGAAGGAAATCTTGGATGCATAAATCATGGGCTTAGCCACACTATATGATGACTGTTGCTGCACCAACTTTGTAAATGTAAAAAGTTTTCTAATTAAATTCATAATTTTATTAGATATCCTAGAAAATATGTCAGGCAAATTTCATTCATGTGCCACTGAATAAAATTAGCACTTGTTCTCAGCCTAATGAGAATTGCACACGACCTTTACATGTGGCCACAAGTTGCATTGATGTCTTACCCAGGGAGCATGTGTGACATAATATCAGTTGTAGTTCTGACACATTTAATGCAGCTGTTTGTCTCCATTTTCAGCTTCCAAACAATTTACCACCTCTCCCATTAAACCATGGGGATACCAGCAATTCTTTTTGAAAGATAATTTTCAGTCTACCCTTAGACTTTTGCAGCTGAGCAAGTCCCTGAAGCAGAAAGAGTTTTCCCATTAATCCGACATCCACCTATAGAAAAGGTAAAGTTTCCATGCTCAGGCCAGAGAGAACATAACCTTGCCTCCCAGCTCCTTGAAGGGTTGATTACACCTGCTGATGCTGTCCTAGACTAGAAGGGAATCATGGTTGATGTCTGGGTATTCCTGGATGAAGGAAGTGTCCCAGTAAAATCACGTGTGAAGACAGATGCCATGGCTGCAGGGTTATTCTGACAATAGATCCTGACTTCCTCCCTGGGGAGCAAGGTGTTCATCTCCTTCTTTGTTTGGCTTCACTTATTATCTTAATATGAATTTTAATTTACTCTTTGAGAGTTTTCATGCATGAATATGGTGTATTTTGATTATGCCCACCCTTTACTTTCACCTAACATTTCCTTCCAGCCCCCAACGATCAGCACCAAACCCACCTTCAAGCCATTAAAAAAAAAATAGCTCATTGAGTTCAGTTATCATTGGTGATATGCGTATGGGTATGGAGGCTTCAACTGGATCATGGACCACCTGCTAAGGGCCACTCCCTTGAAACAACAACAATCTGAGTGTGGATCCTCTAGTGATTAACTACCAGTAGGCACCCAGCTATAACTGGGGCTTGGAAGTCCCCTGCCTTTCCACCTGGCCTCACTCCTCAGCTCCTCTGGGCAGTAGGGAACCTACCTGAATTTTCAGATAAGTAGTCCTCCAGCCTTGTTGATAGTTCTGGTTGGTGTGGCCAGCAGGCCATTCAGCTTTGTGAGATGCCGTCTTCAAACACCAGATGGCTCAGGAGTTTGAGTGATTCAACTTGCTTCTTATTTCACTGGACTTCAGACACTTCTTCTGGTGTTATTTGTATGCCAAAACCCTGTTCACAATCTTTCACTGAGGTATGTGGAAGGAAAGAGGAACAGGACTCTTTGTATCTACCTTGAATATGTGATCCCAGATTCGCTACTCCTGTTTTCCTGTCGGAAGCATGTTGACCACCCATCGTGGTCACATTGGTATTATAGGCTCAAAGTGCTTCCTTAAACTTAGTGGTTTGAGGAATTGTCTCATTATTGAAAGACCTTGTCATATAAGCAAGAGAATCATGGTTCAGATCCTCAGCATCCACAAAAACGTCAGGTGCAAGTGGTGGCACACCTGTTATTCCAGCCTTACAGCATAGAGATAGATAGGGAAACCCCTAAGTAAACGACAAGGGAGACTAGAATGGGCGCAGTCTGGGTTCAGTAAAATACCCTCCTTCAAATAACCAGGTGGAGAGTGATCCAGGAGTATTCTTTGCACTACCTTAGGCCTTCATGGGAGCATGTGTATGCATGCATATGTTCCTGCATACATACATATAGATGAAAAGAAAAAGGAAATAGACTTCTCAGAATGATAACGTTCCTTTCTTCTACCTGACCATTGCCCAAATAATGGAGAATAAAAGACTTATCAAGAGGGACATGGTGAGAAGGACAGAATACTTACTAGCTGGTGGTGCAGAGATCAAGTTTAATGGGACATTTAGTGGTCACTGTATTTTCTCTAAACCTTGCCACCTTGGATGTGGTGAGTTGACAGCTGAGAGCAAATCTCTGCATGCTTTATTGTTTTGATGCTACCATCCAAGGGCAGATGTGCTCAGATCCATGATATGGCTTCCAGAGGACACAGGGCATGTTACAGCCTTAAACCACACCAGGGAAAGGCACCTACTTGGCATAGCAACATTGTGATATGTACGATTACATTCTCAACCATCTGACAGCTGTTGAGGTCTTCTGTGAAATGAATTAGTGCTGCCCATTTCACTAATAGACCACAAATGAAATTGCTAGCATTGTCTCCAGCAGGCAGTTTGAACAAATTCCATCTAACTGCATTGCCCCTGTGCTCCTCATGGCTGTGCAGTTACAGGACAGGCTGTGGGAACAGAAGGTGTCACTCAGAATACTAATTGAGGCAAACAAAACACTTCTCAGAGCAGCACTGTTTAGGTCTGATGAAGATGGTACCCAGATGTTTCTATCCAGCCTGACTCCTTCCTGGGTTATAAATGGGGGCATGGAGCACTGTGGCCAATAATGTAAACCATTGAGTGCAAATTTATCTGAATGCGTTACTAATATTTTCTGATATATTACCTTTAATACTGTTTTCATGACTTAACACAGAATACACCCTGCTGTTTTTCATATTAAAAAGGTCTCCTATTTTGATCCCACACATGCATGGTACTGTCAGATGACTACCTGTGGAATTCCATTCACTGATTGTACCAGATCATCAGACTTGGTGGTGAATCCTCACTGACAGAGTCACCCTCCACCCTGCACTCCTGGCACAGGATAATGCATTGTTCAGCAAAACAGTCTCTTTTATTTCTAGGTACAGAAATTTAAACACTTTCTGTGTAGTATACTCTAAATTTTCAGTATTTCCATAAAGGAATTTGATTAAATGAGGGTGTTTGGTATTTCACACTTAAAATATCTTCTTTAAATTTGTTTTATCCATCTTTAAAGGGGAATTAAAATCCTCTCTATGAATGCAAGGGTGGTGGGGTTGTGTACAAAACTAGAAAGTCACTTGGTTAGAATTTTAAACTATACTTTCTCTTAGAAAATCCTGAAACCAAAGACATCGTGACTAAAGCTGAGTGGTGGGGGGATCCCTTGGTTGTGTCAAGATAATCATTTTCCTTTGACTTCCTCTGTGTCCCTGGGCATGTGGACCCCTAAGCAGATGCCATTGAGGAAACCAGACAGGGCTGTTTTGCCTGTTCCATAGACCTCTCCAGAGAGCAGGTAGAATCTATACTCTGAAAAATAAAGTTTTATTAAAATGTGTTCTAGTGAAGAACATGTTAAGTAAATGTTAGCATGAAAATAAAATGCTCAGAAAATACCAGGACATTCATAGGTTTCTTGATTGTTAGATGATGAAGCAGAAGATGGCTGTATATCATCTTAATTATTCTATAGCCTGGTGGATATCAGAGAGAACACTGTGAGCCATGCCTCCTTCCCTGTTTTCTCAAGACAGCCCCTATTTTATTTTCTCTTCAAAATGTGTACCTTCTTGTAAGACTTTCATGATGTTGGTCCAAGATGAAGATGTCTCACTGTCTAAGCCCTTGGTCCCTATGGAGATGTATCATCGTTTAAGCATATGGCTTCTATGCATACAGAGAGACCATACAGTATAAAATAGACACAGAAATAGGCTAGTCCTCACTGGCAGAAATAAGTGGGGCTGTTTATACCTCAAATGACCCTTCTTCAGTATGAGGGCTTTTGCTTTGTCTTATTGTATCTTGTTTTGTCCTGTTTGACTGTTGTCTCTTAGAGGTCTTATCTTTTCTGAAGAGGAAACAGGGTGTGGGCTGATCTTGAGGGAGATGAGAAGGGGGAAGTAGACCTACAAAGAATGCAGGAAAAGGAAACTGTGATTAGGATGTATTGTATGAAAATCTGTTTTCAATAAAAAAATATTACATCTGGAGGGAGATTTAGATGGGTAGTGTCAAGGATTGTATCATACCAATTGAGTCAGAGGTCGTGGAGAGGGCAGTGTGCAGCACTGCTAGGGCACAGGTGGAAGTGTGCAGCAGTGTGGCTGGGTTCTGCTGGGAGACAGAACCGTGAACCACAGTTCTGCATAGAAGAGGCCCAAAAGCAAGGATCCATAAGGGCGTCTTCAGTATATTAAGAGCTCATGTTGAAAATACCATGTAAAGGCATAGAATAGATGGTTAAAGAGACAGTGCTACTAACAGAAGATGGGAGGACAGTTATGAGTGACATGGCAGCCATGTTACTTAACATAGATCATGTGGCAGGGCTAATTGGGTTGGAATGGATAGATTTAATGGAATGGATCCACACTTCCATTTGCTTTCCTTTGCTGAGAATACTGAAATTGTGATGGTTTTCAAATGAACACAATGCTTGATAATTTATTTTAGATTGAAAAAAAAATACATTATCGGGGTATTTTTGATAAGTAGGGTAAAACACAAATGCAAATTTTGATTACCTCAAAACGTGTAGCATGAAGCTGTTCAAAAGAGTATTTCTAACCCTCTATGCAAAACATGTTCTTTTTAGATTAATATTAAACATTACCTACATATTCACATTGAAAATAAATACTAATTTAATTTTCTCCTTGTAGAATTCAAAGTTTTGTTTGATCTATACAAATTTGTTTATCACTTACTGTATTTTAGAAAAATTTTATAGATGTACATTAGACAACAATAACACAAACACAAGACTGTGATTATGGCTGTTAATGTCAGTGAAGGGTCCTAGAGAAAAGGTAGGGGAGTGTCAGCCAGCAGTTAGAATTTGATGGTGAATGTGGTTTCTCAGCCTGTTACATTGGAGTGCCAATACAAAACACAGCCCTCACTTCAAAGGTAATAAGAGAACATGGAAGCATTTACATGAGATTTTATTTAGTTACAGAAGAAAGAACACTTTAAAAGTGATAAATGATGACACAAAGAATATCCTTAGGTGCAGGGATCTTAGCCCAGCCCATTTCCCAGCCTCCAGAATCTCAGAGACAAGCAGATGCAGCAAGGAACTTGTTTATTGTCCCATCCAAGGTATCTTTTAAAGGAAAAAGCTGCAGAGCAGGAAGACAGCCAACCAGCGCCAAGGTGCCTTATGCTTTACCTAGTGATCATGAGCTGTTCATGCAGTGACCTCTCTGGTTCAATATAGTCAACCAATCATTTGTTTTTTTTTTTTTTTTTTTTTTTTTTTTTGTAAACAACTTAGGACTCACCATCTTTGACTGGCTCCTGTGACCTACAATTAAGAGCATCAGACAGGCATGATAGATCAAAAGTGAAGGAGGCTACTATGTCTCAGGTGCTAGCTGGGAGAGTGGTGGAAGCTAGAAAGTGGTATGCTAGGAATATATTTTTGTAGATTTTACCTGATAGTTGATAGGATGGTACATTAGATCAGACACAGGTTATTAAAGATTGCCCAGAATATTTAGGCTCTTCATACATAACAAAGTAAACTTCCATGATCACAAAGACTTGTGGGCTTCAAATGTGGGTTTGGAAAGAAAAATTATCAACTTAGGAAGAAGACGATTGCCAATATCAGTAAATCCCAAGGAAAGTCCATCAATGATCATGCCAGCAGCAGGTGTCTAATCTCTGGGACTGTGTGCTTTTGCTTATTTTTGTAATAGATTTCCATGTTGGAGGCAGTAGTTGTTATAGTTTGAAGGTATGATAAAGGACTTAGATTTGGGATGATATCAATACTTTGAGGTGTAGATAGAACATGTCCAAAAGTGAAGAGATGGCCGGGTAGTAGGAAAATAGCTATATTTGTAGATCCTGTGCTTTAAAATATGTGTAATGAATATCAGGTATACACCTAGAACCTAAGAGGGATTATGGAAGAAAAAGAGTCATGTAATGATGCAGGGAAGAGACTGAGACCAGAAGAAGTCATAAGAGGAGCCTTTATGAAGACAGTCAAGTCACCAAGGATTCAGACAAGAGTAGCATGAGGTATGGGGCTGTGGTTCAGGAGCCAATGCCATCATTGTGAAGAGCTGTGGATAGAATGAGGACAAAGACCTGAGAGAAGACGAGAAGACAGGTGATGCTATGAGTCAGGGATGCAGAGATTTTGTAATGAGGCTGTAGCTTCCATGAAACATGGAGGGGACAGGTCAACATGACCAACTTACAAAGCAGCTTCCCATCAGATTTCTCCAAGACTAGAATATGATTGAGGATGGGGACCTTGGAGTTCAAGCAAGGTGAAAAGAAGCCATGATACATGAGCCTCAGTGGCTGCAGGTGAATATCAGAGACAGGACTATGTGAGGAAGGGAGTGGAGGAAAGCTGGCTGATCCAGAAGCATCTGGGAACCTGAATGCTCTCTTTGGATACTATGAGCTATGGAATTATGAAAATGAAATCATGTACATTTGACAAGTAAAAATGTGATGGGAAGCAGATATGGACAAGCAAAACTGAAATTTGCTGTGACCTGTAACAGTGACTGGGAGTTCAACTGGAGGACATTTAATGTGATTCTGTGTATACATGTTCATTGTGGATGAATGCATTAATGCAGGTATATGTAGAGGCCCTAAATCAAAATTTGGTGTTGCCCACAATAATTCCTACCTTAATTTTTGAGGCAGAGTACCTTACCAACCCTGGAGCTTGCTACTTTAGCTACACTGGTTGGAGAATGACCATCAGAGGTCATTCTGTTTCCAACTCTCAGAGATTCTGTTCCAAGGTACACCACCATATCTGGCTTTTAACATGGCTTCTGGGATGTGAGCCTATGTCCTCCTGCTTATGTGGCAAACTCATTACTAATTGAGCCTTACTAAATATAATGAAACATGTGTGTAATGGAAAGCTTCAAGACATATGTTATTTGCTGTATTTTACACAAGCACAAACTATCAAAATGTATGAAGTTATTTCAGAAATCTTTTGGAGAGTTTTTCTCATAAATGGCCTTGAAATGTTATTTTTGTTTGTTTGTTTTTTGTTTGTTTGTTTGTTTTGGATGACTACTTAACTTGAAGGCTTCAAAGTGAAGCTGTATGTGGAGCTAGCTGATAAAGAACATTGTCATCAATGCATCTTTATGCATAGGATGTCAGTTCCTGCATTTCAATAATATTCTATTGTAAGCTCAGGGCCATGTTCCCATTCAGAATTTGATATAGACAGCACATTTTTAAGATTCATGCCTTGATTCAATACATCTCAAAATCAATCCTTAAAATATCATATATATTATAATATATTAAAATAACATATATACATACATATATGTACAATTCATACATACATACATACATACATACATACATATATCTGCAAAGTTTGTACTGTTCACCCAATCTAATACTGCATGAAAGATGGGCATTTGTAAATCCAAGTTGAGTTCAGTCTTCCTAATTTGGGGCAGAGTAGTCTTTCAAATGACCTAATACTATTTTAATAAACATTAGTGCATAAAGACTTTCTTTAAAAAAAAAAAAGCTGTATGTTACTAGAGAGGTGCTCTTAGAAATGAAGTGCCCATTAAAAATAAGGAAAAAAAACAGCCTGAAACAGACTAAAATATGGTCTGCATTAAATTTAAACACTCCAAGCCTGCAGGTTGCTCTGGATTCCAGCCATGGCAGTCTACCCCACTGGCTCTAATGAAGGTAATTGCTGACGAGGCTGGCGCTGAGCCCTCCCTGAAAGACAGAGAGGACGATTTTTCATTAGTTTCATTTAGACTTGTGATGAAGCTTAACACATGATTTACCTGGTACACATTCACTGTCCTAGTATACATGTACGTGTGCATGTGGGCGCACACACACACACACACACACACATGCACCTGTACTCTGGTGCCTCATTAGGATGGAGCAGGACTCCAAGGGGTTGGTCAATCATGAGCACATACATAAAAGCTGTCAGAGGTGCTGAGCACTGAGAGTTATGCTATCCTCATCTTAATTCATGGGATCAGAAAGCCACCAGAACACCTTCCAAATCTCTCATTTTCTATCTTCCATCCCTCAAAGAACCACTGTCTACAACTTGTATTTATTCAGGGATTATGTCCCACCATGGTCTATATCACCAGAAATAGATCTCTATGGCCAAAGCATGTATTATTTGTATTTAAACCTCTATGTTGGCATGATGGCATACCATACCAGGTACCATTATTAATGCATGTACATGTGTGCCTACCTCCATTAGATGGGGTAGAAAGTCAGCTTGGAAGGAAACTTTGCAAATTAGTGATAATACTTGCCAGAGGTATTCAAAGAGCAGTTGGTGAGTCAGGTGGTGAAGCTAATTTTCTACTTCCAATGAGACCTTAAAATATGTGATCCATCACTTTAGGTAATATTTTAATCCATAATTAATCTTTTCTTCACGTTCTTGGCACAGAGAGCTTTTGGGGTATCCTATGAAAGTGAGGCATCTCATAGACTCCATTAGTAAAGATATGGATACTAAAGAATGAAACAAAATGCTTTATTTTGCTTCAGAATGCTCCTGCTTCTCACAAAGGAGTGCATACACTAAGAAATTCAGCCTATAGTAGCTGGATAAATGGCTCAGTGCTTAAGAGCACTGGCTTCTTTTCTGGAGGACTTGGGTTTGATTCCCAGCATCCACACAGTAGCAGGCAGCCATCTTTAGCTCAAGTCTCAAGGGATCCATCACCCACTTCTGAACTCTACAGGCATCTCCTGGATGTAGTAAATAAATGTATATACATATATACATACAAAGCACCCATACACATGAATTTCAAAAGAATAAAGCATACTGCATTGACATATGACAGTATATATAGCAACATCAGTTTCAGATACCTAATATGGTTAATGGGATACAACCTGGGTCCTTAGCAAGTGACTTTAATTCCTGAATTATCTCCAACAGTTTCTACCTAATTTTTAAAGTCTGGCTCTTCATCATATTCTATCACTTATTCTAAAATTCTTGTGTGTTTATATTTTAATCTAATTATTGATTTGAAGGTATGTTAATATTTTTCCATTTATATTACCATGGTGCCTCACAACACCATATTAGGATGAGTGCAATTTATTTTCTCTGTTTTACTGTGAAAGAAGTGAATAACTTTATTCAGATACACACACTTGGCCGAGTTTCCACAGTAGAGCAAACTTCAGACTGACTCCACTGCCTAATTAACTTCTCCATATATGAGAACTCTTAATGCTTTCTTGAATATAATGAAATAACTTTTTCTTTTCAATTTAATGATGAGATTTTCAGCTTCTCTCAAATGAAAAGTCCAGTACATTCATGACTAGAAAATTGTCTCTTGGGGCTGGTTGTATGATTTTACAATTATTGATATTTGGTCAGTAAGCATAACACACACATGTTGTGTTAAGTTAGGAGTCAATCTCTCTTATGTCACTACCTATGGCAGTTATGAAGCAGATCTTAAAATTATTTGACATATGTAGTGTTGACTATAAGAAATAAGTGAAAATGTTAAAGCTTTAGCCATGAGTTAAGGTCTGGTGTGTCGCTTGGGCAGTGGGAAAAAGTTACTTTCATCCCCCAACATATACAAAATAGTTCTGGGCTCTCTCGTAAAGAGAAACAGAAATTATCTGGAAACCAGAATGCTTTCCCATGTACTGTCCAGTAAAGGCAAGTCATCAATGACCTCACTGAATCCTGAATCAACAGAAAGGATCTGGCTACAGTACAGAGCAGGCAGCCTGGGGGCTGGCACCTTAGGCAGTTAGAACTGGGCCAGAGACAGGGGATTAGTCCTATCCCATGGTTTCCTAACAGACACACTGACCTCTTTCGGGGTGTATGGATAATCAAGGGCAAAGTCATCTTGCTGTGTGAAGATTTTTGTTGTCATCTGGACTTCTACAAAGAAGTATGCCTGGGCTGGGCTACATGCCTCCAAAGAAATCAGCCCCAGAAATCCAGAACTGAAGAGGACTAATTTTAACCACATTCTGTCAAGACTATGTCTAGCAGAACAAGACTAGGTCATTTTAGATAAACCAAAACAACTGCAAAAGAGACAGGCTGTCTCAACCTCCCTGAGCATCTCTGATGACTTCAAATTTTAGTATATTTTCTAAAACATGAGATAAATGAAAAAATATAGGTTCCATTCCTCCTAATCAGCAAGCCTGTGCCACAACACTTAAGAGTTGTGCTTGCAAAGATCACTTTTGCGTGGCAAGGCACAGAAAGAGTTGACATCTACCTGTAGCTTCTCCCAAAACACCAATGTTGCTTTAGATTCTCACAGTGAGCTTCTATAGACTTCTGTAGTTTGAGAGAAGATGAGGTCAGTGGCAGAGGACAATGAGTAAGAAGAAAGTTCTAAGGACACGTAGGTATGGATATATCACAATGAGTACCAGTGTTTTTCCCGTTATATCTCTTTATTATCAGAATATATTAATTATTTATGCTAATGGTTTTGTTAGGACATTTTTTGAGTATGTGCATCATGTATTTTAAGTGGTATTCAACCTCTATTGCCTTCTCTTCCTTTCTTACTCACATGGATTCCCTTCCTCATTCATTTCTTCCTGTTTTCCTTCCTTGCTGTTCTAGTTTATTAGGGTTTCTGTTTATTGGTAAGTAGTCCATGGTACTAAAACCTGAGATTTTACATACTATATTGAAAATAAACTACCTCTATGCCTTTTTTAAAAATCATCTCTGTTACTTCTTTAAAATCTACTTATTCTAAAGCAAAGTTTTCACTAGAGCATAATTTCACAGATGGTCTCAAAGCTTGGCTGCTTTCAGGAGTTCAGAACAAGGTTATTCTGTCATTTTGTGGCTCGGGCTTGGGCTGAGGTACTGACTTAGTTATGGTCTCTGGAGACCTGGGGCTGTGTTGACTGGCGTTTGAGGACTTCGAAGGCTTGGTGTTAGAAGTCTACAGGCTGGCTGGAGCCTCCACTTCCCAGGAAGAGAGCTCCATGTTTTGACCTTGTGGCAGAGCATTCTACAGAATCAGAGATGAGATGAAACTCCAAGCAGAAACTAAAGGAATTTGTGGGGTTCAGCTCCATCACCTGAGGCCACCAGAAATGCTAGAGCTGGCAGAGGAATGGGACTTCTTCATAGTAGAAAACTGGGGGATATTTCTGGTGTATTCTATCTGTGACTGGCTGTTAACTGGGGAAAGAGAGCTACATTCCAGATAAACAACAGGGAATGATGTCACAGGACCATCCCCAGACTCTGTAAGTATTCTAAAGCCACACTACAAATAAGCATGCAATCATGTTAGAAAAGTTGTGATTACATATGCATGTTAAGAATATACAGGTAATTCTACAAGGATACTAACAAAAGCCATATGCTTTAAGCATACCCACAGGATGAACACTATCAAGAGGAAACGGTTATCATTTCAACAAAATAAAGAAGGAACATAAAATATCAAAAGGAAAAGAAACCAGAATAAAAGAGAGTGAAAAGAATCTTCAAAAAACAAAATGAAATCAAAAGACTAATGTCACTGAATCAAATAGTCCGGCCACTCAATACCTAAGACACACAGATACCAAATGAAAAAAAATAAAAGTTCAAGTCAGAGCATGTAACACTTGAAATAAGTTGGTTTAACAAAATTATAACCAAAACATATTGAACTTAAGATAAAATGCACTAATACAGATATTAAATATAAAGGTTATGAGCATGAAACTTGCAAATAGGCAATAAAATAGGACATAGATATATGACTGATAGACAGATAGAAAGAGATCTAAATAGATATATCCAGCCAAAATTAGATTTTAAGAACTACACAATTCTATTGGAGTAATCTTAAATATCCAAAATACAACAGTATACTGGCTAGTTCTATGCAACATGAAACAAGCCACAGCCAGGGAGCCACAGTTGAGAAAATGCCTTAATAAAGTTGAGTTACAGTCCCCACTCTGCAGGGCATTTTCTTAAAAACTTATTAATGATGGTTCTAGGTTCTATAAGAAAGCAGACTGAGAAAGCCATGGAGAGCAAGCCAGTAAGCAGTACCCCTCCATGGCCTCTGCATCAGCTCCCGCCTCCAGGTTCCTATCCTGTTTGAATTCCTATCCTGAGTTCCTTCTATGTTGAAGAGCGATATGATAGTGGAAGATAATTAAACCTTTTTCTGGTTTCATTTTGTTTTTGTTTTTGAGACAGGGTTTCTCTGTATTGCTTTGGAGGCTGTCCTGGAACTAGCTCTGTAGACCAGGTTGGTCTCCAACTCACAGAGATCCACCTGCCTCTGCCTCATGAGTGCTGGGACTAAAGGTATCTGCCACTAATGCCAGCTGACAGGCCTTTTTTTTTCCCCAATCTGTTTTCATAGAAGCAATAGAAACCCTAAGGCAAACAGAAATCCAAATGAAAGCTGAGAAGCTTTTAGTAGACAGACACTGAGCAGAAAGTAATTTTTTTTTTCTAATTTCAATTTTGTTTTTCTTTGAGATGTGAAAGACACAAAGACTAAATAAAAAAGAAACTTAAAGATACATAAATATATTTTGTTTTTCTTGACACAAAAGAATATGTATTTTCACCTGGGGGATTTCCAAAGCTGGCCTAGGAAACTTCTCCTGTAATAAGGTCTGTGTTTTAGATAATTATAATAAGAAAACATCAAAGTCAAAACAAATACATAATAAATGCAATTCTATCACTTTGCATTATAACATTTAATTCCTTTTATCCCTTGTTTTTTGTTGTTGTTGACAGGTCCATACTTACATAATGGATGTTGGTCATTTCACACTCTTCCTCTTCCTATTCTTCTGACAACCTTATATTTTCACTTCTTTTTTGTGTGACCCACAGTTCCTTTGGGGTTGTTAGTATTACATTGTACTGTTCATCCTACCTCAAAATAAATTTCATGTATTTTAAATTTTTCAATGTGTAAAAGTAAACCACTATAATGGTTTATAATAAATTTAAAGTGAACCATTATAATGGTTTACTTTTAGAGAGAAACATAGAAAAAACATTTGTAGATTTAGAAAGAACAAAAGTTTTAGGAACATAATGGGATATTTCTAAGCAAATAAAAAATTACAAAATTCAAGAAGCCCATGTTTAAATGTAATGAAATTTAGAAAGATCCAAGGGTAAAGAAGAATCTATGAAAGGTGAAACAGTAAATGCAATAATATGCCAGGAGCAGATGAGAAAAAGAGACAAAAATGAGGTTAACTGATATAAGACCTGGACACAGAATAGACACTTGATGGTGGTGACTGTCTGACACCTTTAAGAACTACAGAATGCAATTCATAAGGCAACAAGATGGCATAAAATTGATCTAAATGGGTGAAAAAAATAAGCATTAAGAAAGGGAGTCCAAACATAGGAGGATGTGTACAAGTGCTAATTCACAAATTGCTGATGGAGATGAAAATTGGAAGAGTGATTTGGAAATGCAAATTAGCAATTGCTAGTGGAGTTAAGAAAATGATCACAGTTACAGGGCACATATTTGTGATTGGGCTTCTTACGGTTCCAATGATTTCCATATATAAATCTCTGTCAACAGTGCAAAGCTGGAGGCCATGGCATGTGTACAACCAAGGGTGTATGATGCTGGCATTGACTTCATAGCTATTTTGCTTTATGGAAATTAAAGTCATGATTAAGCAAATGATACATGTGAGT
Organism: Phodopus roborovskii; assembly: GCF_943737965.1. Taxonomy (NCBI): domain Eukaryota; kingdom Metazoa; phylum Chordata; class Mammalia; order Rodentia; family Cricetidae; genus Phodopus; species Phodopus roborovskii. Next base: position 15,597,473 of record NW_026126409.1, on the reverse strand, counting down.
TACTTGTCATTGATGTGTAAAAACACAAAATTGTGGCTGGCTATCTGTCTAGATATTAATGTATACACATAGAACTGTTGATTGCAAGTTCACAGAAAGATCACTTTATAAAGAGAAAGGGAGAGTGGCGGGTCTTCAGTGAGATTGTGCTAGAGGATTCCCAGTTCACCTGAAATGTAATTCCTGTCTTGAAGCTTATTGGATAACAAGGTAATGTTTCAACTTTCATCTGGCCATACAAAGTAGTGGATTATTCTGTGTTGTTTGCTTTTTATTTTTAAGCACGTGTGTGTGTGTGTGTGTGTGTGTGTGTGTGTGTGTGTGTGTGTGTGTGTGTTGAGTGGACTTCTCTATTTGTGCCTGTGGATGCATGCAGAAACTAGACCAGGGCTTTAGGCTGTCTCTATTGCTCTTCATGCCATCGCCTTGCGATGATTATCTCACTGAACTGGGAGTTGGGAATCTAACTGCCTCTGCCAGCTGTTGGGAAAGCTTTGGTGTGCACTTATCTCTTCCTGTACTTCTGGGTTAACAGCTATGCACAGTCATACCTCACTTCACATGGGTGCAGGGGCCTTGAACTCTAGTCTTCATCTTTGTGTATGCAGAGCAAGCTACTTGTAACCATTTAGTTGCCTCCTTGTGCACTATTTGTTTTAAATTACTGAGAATAGCAGAATGTTTTTCTTGGTTTTTTGGTTTTGTTTTGTTTGTTTTGTTTCTTCCTTAAAGTATTTTCTCTGTATCCTTTGTTCTAGTTCCAGGAAACATTCTAGCATGAGTCATGGGATTTCCTTCCTGTATCCTATCATGGAAATCTGACCAACCAAGAGTGGCTTAGATTAAGTGAGGTTTAGGTATCTTTAATTTAAATTGATATTTATTTATTATTATTCATGTGGCTTTTGTGTGTCGTGCCTCATACTTGATGGAAGTCCATGGAAGCCAGAAGAAGTGAATCCCCTGGAGCTGAAGTTCCAGAAGGCTATGTGCTACTCAGCTTGGATGCTAGGAACCAAATCTTGGTCATCTGGAAGAGCAAGGGGTACTGGTGATTGCTTAGCCAACTCTCTATCCCTTCTATTCAATTTTTAATGATTCTCAATATTTTTATGCTTAAAACATAACCCATGCATGTAGAGGGACTGTGTCCCTAGAAGTAGCCCTCCTTCTGAAGCAGCAACAGGACAACTGGGGGAGTCATCTTGGGTTCAAATTGAGAATTTTGAGAAGTATTATTAAAGTATGTTGGCATTCATCACTCTGGAGAGCTTGAGTGGCCACAGAGCCATAAGGTCCAGTAAGGGGAAGCAATCTGAAGCAGCACCATGCCAGGGGTGCACCTTAGGATGCTTAGCTTCTACCTTGTCAGGTAAGCATCCTGATAAAGATTATCATATGAAGTGAATGAGATGGAAGACACAGACATGGCCGTGGGTCTTAACACTTGAACACAGTACCACAAACTGAGGCCAAATATTTCTCACCACTGTGGCAAAAGCAACTCAAGAGAGGAGACTTGTGTTATTTCTCAGCCTCTCAACCCATGAAATGCATAATGGTAAGGGAGGTATGGTGCCCAAAGTAAATTAGTGGAACAACAGCTACGAGAAACAAAACTTTCCTAGAAGCTAGACCTTCAAAGATCCTTACACCAGTGATCCATCTCTTTCAACCAAGTTCCACAACCTTCCAAAAATCTAATACATGAGCTTGTGGGGACACCAAAACCATAAGAAAAGTTAAAATTGTTCTTGCGGACTTTGAAGCCATAAATGGTTCAAGTTACATTATGTTGTTTTGAGGGACTAATGACTGATAAGTTACTGGAAGGCCAGTTTTCAGTTTGAAGGGGTCAATTGTTTGCTGAATAATTAAAATGAGCTGGGTGTAGACTGAGACTCTGGTAGCCCTGTCTACTTCTAAGACCCATCCAGAGGATGGGGCATAGTGTGAAAAAAATTGGACTTGCATTTTGGCATAACTCTCAGAATCTAAAATTAAAGTTTTCAAAAATAATACCCACTCTCGGTATTCAGTTGTGTGGTATTTTGTCCTCTACGGAGCCTCAGCAGATGTGATTTGAAATGAGAACTCTAAGAATATTTGTAGATAGCTGTCAATCATAGCCCTGAGGAGAAACTGACAATCTTGAAGAAGCAAGTGAAGTGTTCTTGCTAATTCTCAGAAATTCTGGGAGAACATCTTGAATCTGTTGAACAAACATGCCTACTTTTCCTTAAATAAAACAATATTGCCTTGAGGCAGCCTCCTGGGAAGATTGCTTAAGCCAGGTATTCATTTTTAATATTTGTAAACAATGTTTGGGTTCAATCCTTAAAATTACTACTGAATACTATGTATTTTTTCCTCCAGTGTGACAGGATGTCTCTAATGAGAAGATAAACCCATGTGGAAAAGGTCACTAGTAGACAGTGTGACTGAAATCCGATATTGAAATTAGCTGATTCCCGATTATGCAGACTAAGCATGGCATTCATCACCACATAAAGGCTGGATTGTTGAAGAGTATTTGAGAAGAGTGTCTAATAAATACCACACAAAAATTTTGTACTACTGAAAGCTCACATGTCATCCATTACATTAAAAAAAAAAAAAAAAAGTCTGTTCCTACAGTTTGAGTAAAATAGTAAGGGTTATGCAAATGCACATAGTCCATTTTCATACACAACAGTTACCTGCTAGCCAACAGAGAATGTTCTTGCAGCTTATCTTCACAATTAAAAACCTTCTCTGGCTTCTGTCTCTTGGAAATTCTCATTGCATCCTGCTAATCACACTTTGGTACTCTGCTCTTTGATCTATCATTTCTTACATCCTAAGAATCCAGATGATTTTTTTTCCCCTTTTATTCCTTAAAGTCAAGGCTCTTGCTTTTCTCCCCTAATTGAGATCACTAGTAAAGCAATGACTCCCCTCCTGGCCAGTGCCATCAATTCAGCCTGTAGTTCACTGTGCTTGTGGATTTGATTGGATTAGAAAGCATTAGGGGATTAGAGAAAGCACCACTGGGGTGTTTAGGAGGACAAATCCAGAGACAATTAGACCATGAAGCTTCTTTCCTAATGAGCAGTTAAAGGCACTGATAGGTTCAAGATATGAATTGATTATTGGGAGATGATGGTAAAAGAAGTGGATCCCTGAGATCATATCTATGAGGGTGCATCTTGACTCATCTCTTCCCTTTGTTTCTCTTGGCTGCCAAACCAAAATGAAATGAACTATCCAGTCATGCTTTCTAGGTCATGACAGATAAACGCATCAGAAAACATGAGTGGATCATGACTTTTTTTACTTCTTTGCCATTTCTGCCAGATGTCTTGGATATATTAAGGGTTTCAAAGATTTTTGGGGACATGGGATCATTTTCCAGCTTTGAGAAAGTAACTTAAACTGGAAAAAAATAAAAAAGTACTACCACAGCAAATGATGCTTAGATTTAACATTTCCAGCAAGGTGTGCTGAACTCTGCTTCATAAAATACCTTTTTTACTATGCTTTCTTTTGTCACAGGATACTGACCACAAGATGTCACTAACTACCTTAGCATGTTTGAGGAATTTATAGCTATTTACCAAATAATTTGAATAAGCCATATATCAAAGTATGACATATTTGACCTGTAAATTAATTAATTAATACATAGTAAATAAAATGAGTTTCCCAAGAGTTTTAAGAGTGGTTTCATATAGATGTGTCATTTACTTGACTAAGGTAATTCATTCACAGATCTTTGAGGTTCCTTGTTTGTGATTCTGTTGTAACTATCTTCATGGCTGTGACTACACACCTGGTAAAATCAGCTTAAGGAAGGAAAATAGTTGTTGTGGTTCCTGTTTGGGTAGAGTCTAAGCGGTGAGGAAGACATAGTACCTGGAGGAAGGCAGCTGGGGTGATACTATTTCAAGGGTCAAGAAACAAAAAGATATGAATGTTGGCCGTAAGTTGACTTTCTTGTTTCTAGTTTGGTTAGGATCCCAGGCCATAGAGCCAGTAAATCTTCCAATTACACATCTCCAGAAATACCTCCGCAGAGATTTATATATATTAGTGATCATATACCACATCATTGACAGTCAAGAACAACCATCATAGTTCTTACATACTTCAGTGAGAGTCCTGCCAACCTACCCTCATCCTGGCCTTAACACTCTTCTCCCTCCTCTGGGAATTGGTTGGTTTCATTAGAATCTGGGTAAATGATTATCTTCCAAATGGATGCTCTGAACTGTGAAGTCCTTACCCATAACATGTAACTCTTGTGAGACATAATGAGAGGGGAATGCCACTATACTCTTGAGCTTAAGGAATGTGGGTACCCGTAACCCAGGGCTGTGTGTTGAGAGTCAGGGAGCACCTGTTTCTCTAGAACCTCAGTATAAAGTTGGGTCCAAAGACTGCCACACATTCCATCCTGGGACCTCAAAGTTCCCTTCCTGAGGCTCTGTTGTGCTGGTTTGATGGCATATTTAATGTGCTCACTGTTTTATTTGATAATGTGTTTTACCATCTTATGTCTTGCCTTTTCCATAGACAAAACATACACAGCTGTCCTGAAGGTTTTAAAAGAGCTTTTATTCCCTTGTTAGTTTGGGTTCACAAAAAATATTATGCATCTAAGAGGGTTATCCAATACAAAAGAAAATCTAGTCTATATTATGTATGCCAAGAGCAAACATGGAAGCTTATTTATCTGTATTTAATACATGTGCCTGCTATCTCTAAGATCTAATGGGTATTACATTATCCAAATTTTCCTACAAGGAAGGTTTTTGCAGGAAGATTTCCTGTAGTCATACTTGGAACCACTTTAACAATGACCCTGAGGTTGCCCTGCTTGAGCCTCTGTGGCTGGAGTATAGCACTAATAATCTCTGCATTGAGCATTGAGAGCATTGAGGTCAGGGGTCAGAATGAACCAGGTGGCTTTACTCTGTCCTTTGACTACAGCCCCCTTAGCCACACCTTGCAGAGCTGTGTCATTGATCATTCCTAAGCACTGAAATGGCTATTAGACTCTATTCCACTTTCCAGATACAGAAGCCATAGTCTTAATGTGGCCTATGTCTTCATAGTGTCTGTTAATTGGATGAGTTAGTATTGGGTAGGAGTCTATTGCTCCTAATTATGACCTAATGCCTATGGGAAAAGCTCATAGTTCCTTTGTCCCATATAGGTTCATGCCCTGTATAAGGGAGTTCTATATGACATTGATGTTTGCAAGTCTATGCAGTGGTAGAGGAGCTTTTACGGGGGTAGGCCGTTCCTACATCAGGGGCTGGGTAGGGCAGTTTGTCTCCCAGAGACTCAGCTTACAGAAATCTTTCTGCACATATTTAAATTTCATTTCTTTCACATAATGGCCAGGCATATTTTTTATCCATTTTCAAAAGAGCTGGAAAGACACTACAGTGGGTTCCCGCCCTGTGTACTACATCTCCCTTGTATCTGGTGTCTTATCTTATATGCTCCTTTGAATCAAAATGAGCCTAAACTACAACACTAAGTGCTTAACCTATGTGCTGTTGAATTTCCTTAGTTTTTCCTACTGTCCTTTACCAGTGCTCCACCCAATGACATTGTTGTCACACTTCTTCGGTAACTCCTGGCTGTGCACAGTCTCTGACTTTCCTTGTTTGAGAAGTTTAGATGATGCAGAAGATGACTACTTAGGAACTCTTATTGGTCCTCCTCCATGGCTCCTCTGATGCTTGGGTTCTGGAGAAGACTACAGATGAAGAGAATTTCCAGTTCCATCAACAGTTGCCATTGGTCTGGCATCCCTGGACGGGCCTGGGCTGGCAGGGTTTTATGCTACCTTGTCTCCCTTTCTTCACCAGTCTACCTTAAAGTTTATGGAAGGAAGCTCACAAAAGAGAACACGGAATGAGTGGGGGGAGGACTAAGGGATGGTTTAACATTCTACTCTCACTTATTTACTATTCCCAGCCCTGTGTTTATTCATATGGACCCTTGGCTATTTATTTCATCTTTCAGGATGCCCAGATCCAGCACTAGCTGTCTTCTGTGTGGAGCTGATGCTTTCTTTGATGTCTCCGACCCTTGATGACTCTTCCCTTTGGCAAAGATGCTGCTCTGGTTGAGTGGGGTTTACTACATAGGCACTGTGGGTACCCAAGGAATTGTGGGTGTCGTGAGTGAGCATATGAGCCTCAGCACCTTTGCTTTCAGTGTGCGTGCCTTTTGCAGCCCCAGTACCAGGCCATAGGCGCATGCTCAAATTCCAGCCGCCTTCCTTGCTTCTTCATGGTCTGCTATCCCTGCAGAGCCAAATTTTTAGCTTTAGCATGAGGTTAATAAATCCCAGAGCATATAGCATTATTTTTATTAAGTTTGTATTTTAAGTAATTTTAAGTAATTAAGTAATTTTAAGTTTTCAAAATTCTTCAAAACTAGTCTAAGTGACCTGTATAACCTTCCCTCATCTTGCTCCTGGTGTTCATCTTTTACATAAGCAGAATACAATGACCACAATGATGAAACTGATGTTGACATGGGGTTATTATCTTTAAACACCGGCTTTACTGAGCTCTGTCAGGTTTTCCGCTGCAATTTTTCTCTTCCAGGATCCACACTCTACTTGGATTCCTGTCTCTGAAGACTTGTTCCTTTTTCCTGATGGTTCCTCAGCCTCCTTGCCTTCTGGTGACATGGAAAAACATTGAACATTGCTAATTGTTCATATCCCCGCACCTGACCTGTGTGCTGTTGTCTGCTCATTGGACTACAGTTTGGGGGTTTTAATGGATAATTACTAGAATGGGGAAGAGACAGAGAAAGAGAGAGGGTGGTAAGAATGGAGGATTAGAGTGGGAGAGACAGGGAGGGAATCACTTTCCTTGAACCTTTCTCCAAATCCAAAGTAGTTTCTCATGTGTTAAATCTACTGACACACACAGTGCCACCAGCTTTCTCAGGGTTCTGCTGTACCGATGCTAATTAATATTATAATTAATTCTGCACTTAGTAAGTTATAGCAACCTCATAGTGGTGTGTCTTGGTTTATAAAACATGGAAGTTTTGGAACAATCTGTTTATAGGTATTAATGAAGGAACTCTGATCTCCATAATCTATAATAATATGGCTTGGATGCAATTCAAATAAAAAATCTAGAATGTAATGAACAGCCAGTATCTTTAAGAATGCATGCCATAAGCCATCCATAAAATTGGATTTTTGCATCTACTTTGTTTCCCATATCCTTCACCTGCAGAGTTTGGAATTGACTACCTGGTGGGAATTATACTTTCCTATGGTGCCAATGGAAGGAGAAGAGACTTACATAAGTATTTAAGTATTGGCAAGAGTGCTACCTCATCCTCACTTTCCATAATCAATATTAGGAGGGTCATTTATAAGCATGTGTCTTAAGAAGTCTACAAAATAATTCACACTCAATTCCTACTTCATTTGGGCAATGAAAAGTTGCATAAGTGAAACCACAGAGGCAAGAATACATACCTGACAATTTTAGAAAAGTTAGTTTTTCAAAGGAGCCCATCATGTCCACTGTTCTTTATACCCTAACCATTAGCATGAACAGCCCATAAACTGGTGAGGGAAAGCCAGGCAACAGGTGGAATTTTAGAAGCTTTACAGGAATACACTTTTTAGCCAAGCCAGAACCCAATGAATAAGTTTCCCAGAAGGGAAGGTTCTAGGCCTTTAGCCTGCTTGTGCCGGAGCTACCCCATACTTCTTGACTCAATTTAAACTTCAGATCAGGTGTCCTAAGTCCATATAGGGGCTTTGAGCTTCTTTAGAGTATGCCCAGGCTGGCTTTTTAGAAAGAGGGCAATCTGCTTCACTCTCCCTCTTCTCCGGAAAAAATCAAATACACCGAGTTTAGGATGAAGAATTAAATAAGGGAGATATGTCATTTGCATGAAATACAATAGTGATCCCAGCCCACCCAGGCTCTGGGGGTCCCCCCTCTTTTGCTTCACTCATCCCAAAGAGTGAGCATCATTTCTTTAATTACCAATGGGATTAATTCTTTCCCTAGGCACTTTTTAAAGTCCTGGAATCAATCTATCCCATGATTAAAGATCCTCTGTTTCAAACACCTATCTACTGTCAAATATCTGGAGGAGAAACTGGATGTTTTAAACTTCAGGGATAGATGAAAGGGCTATGGAACAGGCCCTGTCCTTTAACCCTGGTTCCCTGACATGGACATAGCCTCTGACCTTGAATTGAATGAAGAACAATCACCAAGCAATCTACATAAAACGACTATGTCAGTTCCATAAAATTCCAACATATCAGCAGGTCAAATACTAACCAAGTCAAAGGCCAAGAACCTTAAAATTTGAGGATGCTCAATGCTCAGCTCCAAGAAAGTCAAAGCAGCCTTGTTGGAGAGAATAGCATTGACCTCTAGATTGGAACAGAAAATCAAGCCTTGTACCTCAAGGTCATTGAGCAACAGCTCAGCTCATGATGCACAGATACAAGAGAAACTAAAAATGCAGCTGGTGCAGGGAGCATGTCTTGTAGGCAGAGTGAGTGAATGGAGAGAGGGATAAAACCATCAGCAAAAACTTCTTGAAAGACTTGTTTCATTTATGTAGAAAAGGCCCTCTGCCCCAGTACAATAGCAGGAAACACATATGTATGCAAGATGCATTGATATAAAGTGTCAAATGTGTAATATGGTAAATTATAGTAAATTCAAATGAAGAAATATCCTGGGAATTTTTAATTGCGTTGCTACAAAGTTGACAGAGAATATTTCCAAACAAAGAGAAATGCACACAAGAAAACCCTGGGACAGGGGCTGGGCCTGTAGCTCAGTAGATGAGTGTCTGCCATAGGATGCGAGGGCTCTGGGTTCCATTCCTAGAAACACATGCACACACACACACACACACACACACACACACACACAAACACACACGTGTGAGAAAAGGTCATGGAAGGGTATATGTAATCACTAACATTAGATATTCCCAAAAGGGGAATTATACCAATTTTTATAGTCTTTATTTTCTAAATGTTCTGAGAGAAATGTAGATGTCTGACCACAAAGGAATCTCAGCACACTTTATTTTGCTATGATTTCCCCATACTTGGCATTGAGAACTGATTGATGAGTTTCCCTTTCCTTTCATAAGCTGTGTGCTATTCGGTTGATTCACTGAGTTATGGAATTTGTGTTTTCTATCTTCAGAGTAGCTATCAGGACCCTGGCTCCTAGAAACAGTGGAATCATCAGACAAACCAGGAGAAATCCCTCACTGCTTCTGAGCTAAATCAGTAACTCCAGCCCACATGATCCTGCATGAGCTCAGGGTAATTGAACTTCATGTCCTTTAGTTAGATAACTGTGAACTCCATTTTCATTTAATAGCATTGCACAATTGCTACAACAGAGGTGGAAGACATGGTGGACATGCCTATAATTCTAGGACTCAGGAGGCTGAGCAAAGGGGAACATCATATGACCAGTATGGGCAAGCTAGTGAGTTCTAAGCCCAGACTATGCAGACTCTGCCTCAAAACAATAAAATAAAGCAACAACAAATAGAATTTTTAAAAAAAAATATGGAGGGGACATTTTATCCCTGTTAGGTAGTGAAAACATGCAAGGCAGAAGGAAGGGGACCAGACCTTTCCCAGACCTCTTTCACAGCTGGAACTCCATCTCTCACAGTAACCAGCCAGGCCCATCAACAAGCACCATCCCAGGGTCTCAACTTCTCTGGAAATGAAGTCCCAGGAAGAGGTTAGGAAATGTTTAGGATTTCATTAAAACTGTTCCAACTGTGGAGGTTCTGAGATGAATTGTAGAGTTGAGGAGAAGAAGCTAGGAGCTAACCTGCCATGGATAGGAAACAGTGTACCTGTCACCCTCAAGCAATTAATACCTGTGCCTGCTCCTTTTATTTATTTATTTATTTATTTTTGAATTGCCAGTATCCCCATGTGTATGGTAACTAGTGTGGTCACTGTCCTTACAGACCAGGGACAAAAAGAATCTTGGAGGGAGGGGTCTCTCTTTAGCCCTCTTGAGCTTTTTATAGACAATCACATGCTCTGATTACTCATAAGACCATCTCACATAGCTCTCTCTGCACCTGGACTTGAAAATTCTGAATGTGATTTTCCCCTATTGTCTAACTGCAATCATGTATAGCTGTGGTTTGCATGGTAACTCGTGAGAGTGTTCAACCCTATGAATTAATATTTTTTCACCTGTAATCACTCTTCTTAATTCACTCATCACACCTATCAATGAACATGTCTGAAAGCACTCAGCACTGCTTTTCTGAGTACTTCAGTCTGCCCATTCCTCCCTTGCCAGACCATTGCCCTCCTCTCTTACTTCCCTTCTTCTCTGTCCCGCTCTCTCCCTTCCACCCTAAGATTCCCAGGCTGGGATCCTGAGACACATCTTGACACTCATTGCAGCTTCCTTTTCAGTAACTAAACAGATACGGTTCTCTGATTCTCTAAATCATCCTTTATCACATTTCTCACCCTCCCCTAGCCCATCCTGCAGCGACCTTCTCGAGGAAAACACCCCATTCTCTCCTGGTCACTCATTCTATGTTGAAACAACTTTTCCCTAATGAGAACGCCCTGCCTTTATCACTGCAACTTAAATCCCTCACTTCCTCCAAACCAGCTACTGGCTTTTGGGAACTTCTCTGTACCTGTCCTGTCCTCCATCCCACCCTCTCATTTCTCAGCAGGGACTACTTGCTCCAGGGTGCCAGAGCCCACAGGCTTTCAAATCTGTTCCTTCTTCTCTGGTCCTGCCAGCTGCTCCTGGTGCCAAAGACCACTGACTATATTCCTTCCACCAAGAGTTCTGTTACTGTGTCATGTATTGAACTTTGGTATTATAACATCCTCCAGTGTGTGGGAGGTGTGTTTTGTGTTTGCAAGTGTGTGTGTGTGTGTGTGTGTGTGTGTGTGTGTGTGTGTGTGTGTGCACATACATGTGTGTTTGTAGGCTTCTTGGTATCTTCATGATTATTGTTTTGTTTTGAAACATGGCTTCTCCTTGGCCTGAAACTTAACAAATGGACTACACTATTGGGTCAACAAGTCCAGAGCACCTTTGTGTTCCCACTTCTCCAGCGCTGGATTTATGACCATGTGCCACCACATCACCACACTTTTCATTCTGTGTATTCCAGGGAAACAGGGCAACATTCTATAGACCGAGTCATCTCCACAGCTCACTTTTCTATTCCTAAAGCTATCACCTGGTCCCTGTCCTTTACCTGAGACCTGTAATAAAGAGACTGGTTATGCCTGACTCTGACCCTTTTTTTCCTCTCTCTTACAAATGATTTCCCTACTAAGAATCCATTTCTCTGTTAGTATGGTGGTGGTGTGAATGTGAGCAGTTAGCCATTTGCCATGTCCAATGCTATGGGGCTTAGAAGAGTGAGGGCGGGGCTGAGGGAGAAGGGTGAATGTATGCTAGTCTGGGATGTGGGCTTTCGAAGGGGCTGATGTGGTGATCACCTCCATCATTGTATAACCCATGCTTGATGGTCACACTGCATGTTTTTTCTCCCATATTCCTGTCTGATAAAACTTCCTTAAGAAAGGCAGCACAGTGGCTTTCCTCTTTGCTGCATTTTTCCAGTCTCTTCAGAGGACTCACTTCTTCAGAAGATCCTGGAAAAACAGAAGGTGAATGAGAATCATTCTTCATGACCTCGTGGATAACCCTTCCTTCAAAGCAGAAGGAAATATAGCATCTCTGTGAACTTCATGTGCATAGAGGCTGCTCTGTCTGGTGCTGTCTCCTAGGGTCCCTTAACCATAACAGATTTTCTAGTGAGAGGTTGTGCCCCAGGGGAACCCAGTTAACAAGATGATACGATGTTCTCTCCCTGGGGGGATTGGAGGCAGGGGAAATGTGTCTCCTTCTAATTTAATTAAAGTGAACTCTTTCATTAAACTATTATGGCTAACATCACATTTTTTACAGATGGAATCTTTGATCTGCTCATGAATCACCGCAGTGCACAGGAAAATTAACTAAGATTAAATTAAATGCTGCTAATAGTTGGGTATTTAACATAAGTAGACAGAACTACATAGCCATTTGGAAAAAATAAACTTTTATTTTGAAGTTTTAGATTTAAAGGAAAAGTGTAAAGGTAGCACAGAGTTCCCCTTCACCCTTGACATGGCTTGTCCCTTTATGTACATCTTATGCTGCTGTGGTATAATTGTTACAGTTAATAAACCCATAGCCTTGGATTTGTCTACCTCTTCCCATTCTCTCTTTTTTGGCAGAAGCATGTGTGACACTCAGTGCCCAGGTCCCCTTAGGTTCTTCTGGACTGAACAGGGACTGGAAGTATCCTGAATATGCTGCCCTTGATGTTTGGGGGCAGGGGCTTACTATTCATTTTGCTGGATACTTCTCAAATGTTTCTTTCTTTTTTTTTTAAGTCTTTTCTTGTTATTTATTTGACCAGGGGACTTGGAGAGAGACCACAGAGGTAGCTTGGCACCCTCAATACAGGGTGTTAAAGGCATGTGCCGTGAACAAGACACAGCAGAGTAGAAGTAAAACCTGGTTCTGTGTCTGTAAATGTCAATGATTGTAAAGTCAGTCTGTCCTCTCCTGTTTTCACACAGCGTCTCATCTGTCATCGTTCTGACCATGCTTGTATGTTAAAGTGCCTGTGCATGGTAGACTGCTGGGGTATATTATGCACATACCTTCTATACAAGGCATTTGCCTTTTCTCCTACATAATTATATTGGTAGGTTCTCAGTGGTGTGTGTTTTGTACCTTACATTGTAAACCTATCCTATGTTTCTATGCTTTTATTTTTTTTTATTTTTTCATTTTTTTGGTAGTTCCCCAGCTCTTACTGTCTCCTGTGTTCTATGGCAATGTTAATAGTTTATATTGTAATTTATTTTATTTGGTTATTTTTTCATGTAGATGAACATTGGTTGTAGCTCTGCCTTCCATTATGATAGGTAGTGCCCACATTCATCTGTGTTTTTTATGCTTCTCTAAGGAGGCCCCATCCCTTCTGTAAGAAAAATATGTTAGAAATCACATCGGGCCACTAGCTTTTAAAAAATGATTTTATTTATTTTTAAATGATGTTTATATATGGCAAATATATTGAGTTAACCAGCTCTTTGTAAAGGTCAATCTCTGTGTAAAGGAGAGGAAGCTGTGACTTTGGAGGCAGCAGTGGAAACAGCTTATTGGCTAAAAAGTGTTGACTATTTTATTGCCTTTCACATATCACTCCTCAATCCCTAGAATCAGGACGTTGGTCTGGGGGTAGGTGTTGTGGGAATGTATTTTAGGAAGGTTTCACATTTGGCTGCCTAAATGCAGAATGAGAGCTTTGCAGAGTTGCCAAAGTTTAGGCAAAGTACCTAAATGAATATGCATTTATACCAAATGGTCTTAGAAAGGTAGGAAGGAAAGAAGGAAGGAAGAGAGAAAGGGGGGAGGGAAGGAGGGAAGGAGGGAGTGAGGATTGAAGGAAAGAAGGAAAGAAAGAAAGAAAGAAAGAAAGAAAGAAAGAAAGAAAGAAAGAAAGAAAGACAAGATCTGGTTCTCCTCTAGCCTCAGTTACCTACACCTCCAATGACTCTCAGACCTCCATTACCCACAACTACCTTGTGCCTCTAATTTTTAAACAGTTATCCAACAACTACTTGGAACTCAGATGTCTTCAAATATCAGTTCTCTATCAGGTTCCTTCTCAACCTGGTTACTTCTGCTGTTTGTCATTGCAGAATAGCAACCAGCACTTGAGGGAGATCAGGGTGGCTTTTCTTTATGGGACAGAATAGGATCAGGAGCTGCTTCAAGGCATTGAGTGACAGAGAGAGCTATGTGCCCCAATCGCTTAGGGGCACAAAGTTTGCTGCTTGCAGAGGGACAGCTAGCCAGAAGCAGGTCTGCTTGAGTACCATCTACTTCAAGGAGCCAAGATTTGTCCTGAAAATGTGTGAGATAGATGAAAGCCTTGGGTCATCTCTCATGTGGAATGGCAGGAGCCTGGCTGTGGGTGTCCACTTCTCCAGATCCTCAGCTTAAACAGGGATCCAGGAATCAAACATATACACCAGGGCAAAGACTTTCTGTTATCTTTTTTATGCAAAATTCACAGACTACATAACAGATATCTATAACATTAAATTTGGGAACATGTGGGGAAAACTGGGACATCCCATTTTGGAAAAGCTCCTACAAGATGTCCATAACAAAAGCAAGGTTCAGAGGCATCAAGAAGAGAATGCTGGAGAAAGGAGGGTGGGTGTTGCTTTCCCTCTGGTTGCTGAAGACTCCCCCAATGTTTGTTTGAGCTGGAGTCTGGTTAAGAGAATGCCATGCTCCACAGTGAGCATCTGCTATGTGTAGAAAACAGACTCTTGCTCTTTCTACAAACAAAGGAGCAAACATTTAACATTAAATATCTCCTTAAATGTCAAGATGGAGCTGTTGAAATATGCTGGTGCTTGGGTTAAATTTTACAAATTCAGTCCTTCTGATAGTTTCAAAACTCATTCTTTATGGTTAAGCACCTAAAGTTTAGTTCTAGGATGTATGTAATTCTAGAATACAGAAGCCAACTGGGAAGAAAGATTTTAAGTTATAAAACACAATCACTAAACAATCACTTCTCCACCCTTTATAAAAACTAACCCTAAGCCTGTTTCTCAGTAAATAGCAACTGGTTGCATAACCATGTAAAGAGCAATGCTTAGAAGTTAGTCCATAACTTTAAAAATGTTGGTTTTACCCTCTTTTTGGTTGAGGAAATTGGAGAGGCAGGCAAGGTGCTGATAAGAATAAAGACATGGACTATGGAAAGTCATATGCACTTACTACAATAATTAAATATCTTTTCTTGGATTTACCAAAGGAGATAAATGCAAAACTTCCCTGAATGAAGCTGTCATCCCAGAGCAGAGGTCCTCTAAAGTCGCAAGACCTGTCACTGTAGACCGGAATGTGTTAGCAATTTCATGGGGGACCAGGGATCCAGAGCAGTATCCACAGGTGGGCAGACATGTCATATCTGAGCTGTAGGGTTGTGCTGTGAGGGACTGTTCTATGCTGAGGAGGCCTCTTACCTGACTGCTCTGCCTCTCTGGAGAACCCAGTCTTTATCAGGATCATAGCTCATTTCCTGCAGGGAATAATCTGGTGGCAACTTCTTCTTTTTCTGCTTAATCACATTTGAAACTGCAGTCTACCTTTCCCTACTTGCCAACCCCATTGAAACTATTTATTAAAAAGTCTAATATCACTTTAAACACTACTGGCTCCATAGAATCTCTCCTCCTCATATTCATTTAGCTTGAATTATCTTCTGTAAAAATTCAATTTTCATAAAATACCCCTTGGAATTTTAATTTTGTTCTCATTTTGACATTAGTTATAATACTCCAGTCTTTCTTCATAGATCCCTTCTGCATCTCCCGGTATGTCTCAGGTTCTTGGCTTCCTCTTTCTGTCTTCTACAGGAAGTCTCTCTCAGGAAATACTAAACTAAGAGGTTCCCAGAGTTAGGAGTACAGACTAAAGAATGCAGCTTTGGGCCATGCAGGTAATTAAAGTTGGCATCCGATTACCACTAACCCCATAGGAATAGGCTGACATTGTTTTCTAACATTAAAAATAATTTTTATCTTCTTAAAACTAAACATTTTTTCTTGTTCAAGCTAACTCTCCTTTTCCCTTTACATCTTTCCCCTGTTTCGGGGTAGTGTCGTTATTATAGCAGAGGGGAGGGAAGCTTTTTCAGTTAAGTCAGACAGCTCCACCTGTAACTGTGGTTTACTTCATAAAACA
Organism: Phodopus roborovskii; assembly: GCF_943737965.1. Classification (NCBI taxonomy): domain Eukaryota; kingdom Metazoa; phylum Chordata; class Mammalia; order Rodentia; family Cricetidae; genus Phodopus; species Phodopus roborovskii. The sequence continues at coordinate 15,581,622 of NW_026126409.1, read as the reverse complement.
ATTAAGATAACCTAAGCTCAAATGCTAAAGGTGCCTGAGCCTTTCCTTAGGGAGCAGGAGAGCATCCAGGACATCTGTGAGGCACACAGGTATCCCCCCTCCAGAGCATGAACCAGGAGATGTACCTGACTGGACAAGAAATGAACTAAAAAATAATATTCAGAGCTCTGCAGTGAGCTGAAGGTTCTTAAGTACTGTTAAAATAATGAACTAATTTTTAAATTCACATGGCTGCAGAAAACCTGATTCCAGTTTGCAGAGACCTGCAGTGACCAAGGCACATTAAAAATCAACAAGCATTGATTTTTGTGCTTAAGTTTGTGATTAAAGGCCAAAGTGGGACGGGAAGCAGATCTAGGAAAAGTGCTATAGGATCTTGGGGAGTTTAATACAGTTGATTTCATTTTAAAATATCGTTGCTGCTCAGGAGTTTGTGTAAGGAGGTCAGTGGCATCCGTAACAAAACACGTATCTGATTTCAACTTTCCAGAGGCATGCTCACTAGTGGGAACAGTTTTCATGCAGGCATGGAAGCAGGTGCATGAGCCCTCAGACAATCTCCAGCAGGAGAGAGAGGCCACTGGCTGTGGTGATGATGATGCAACAGGCCTGTGATAAATAGTCCATGCTCTTGGCTCACCCTCACTCCCAGCTGTCCCTGAAGAAACCACTGTTTAGAGAATGGTTAAGCAGGTTTGCCCATGATCCCCGGGGTGAGAAGAACCACAGGTGAAGGTGCCAACAGGAAGGTGACCTGATGCCCCAGAGTGACAGAAGCAGGTGCACCCAGCAGGGAGTTCTGGATTTGACTTCTGGGAATAAAGACTAAAGGGACCTCCCAAGGAAGGATGCCCCGAGTCACCTCATATCCTAGCAGAAGGAAGTTATTAACAACTAGATTGTGTCAGGACCCCAATTTCTAGGCTTCTACCCAGTACTTCTGTATCTACCAATAGTCTATGTCTACTGGAAATTTCCCTGGCATTCTCTGTGTAAATTTGAATGTCAATCTCTATGTTTCTGAATGTATACTTTAATATATAAAATGAATGTGTGCCTACGGAGGACACATGTATTATTGAAAACTAGAGAATATTTGATCTGAATACGTTAGTAATTCTGTTTACATTTTTCACTGTTGTGCATTTTCTCTTAGGTGTGCTTGTGTGTATCTTTCTGTCTGCCTTTTGTATGAGTGTGCTTGTATGCATACGCACATGCTACCGTGGTTTGTGTGAGGCTGGAGAGAGAAGGGTGAGGGTCTTCCTCTATCACTGTTCACAGTATTTTTTGTTGTTGCTGATATAAAACAAAGGATGCCCTACTTCCATCTTCAAACACAGATGGTTGTCTATCTCTGTTCTTTCTATTGATTTGACTTTTCCAAATACTCCTATAACATAACATGCACAGTAACATAACAACATGCCCAGACACTGCTATAATGTAACATGCACATAGATTCCTATAACATAGCAACATGCCCAGCCTGGCCTAGTCTGCTTTCCTTAACTGGACCAAGATAGCTGAATCTATATTGTTTGTAAAGCTTTAAAGATAAAAATCATTTTATTCCATTGGCTCACAAATGAAAACACTATCCAGTTAGTTTAAGGAATCCACTCAGACACTTTCTTTTTAAGATTACTTTTATTTATTGCTTGTTACTTTCATAAAGACATATAACTTGTTTAGATCATACCCACCCCCAGTTCTCCCCCCTCTGACCCCTTTCAGTATTTACCCCCCTCCCCACTGCTTTCTCTCCTCAACTCAATGAACTCTTCTCTTTGTGATGGCTGGGTGCTGCTAGTATATACACTGATGTAGACTGTGACGTCTTGAACTAGATGCAGCCAGTCAAATTCCAATGTGGATGGGGGCTGGACTCACAAAGTCCCTTCCCTAGCCAGGGAGCTATTGATGGCTGATGGGTAAGGAAGGGCCATTCTTAGCTTTCTTTTCTGAGATAAGATCTCTCAATGAATCTGAGCTCTCAGTTCAACTAGGATGCCTTGTCACTGAGCTCTAGGAACATGCTACAGATTTCCTCTGTAGCTCTGGAACTGCGGGTGTCCACCAGAATGCAGGGCTGTGTTACATGGGATCCAGAGACCTGAACTCTGATTCTCATGATTGCCCAGCAATCATTTTATAGACTAAGCCCTATCTCCACTGCCCTATGTTTTCACATTTTTCTTGTTTTTTGGTAAAACTGCATTTATAAATCTTGAGAGTTCTGGAATCAGGATTCCCTAGCTATGTTTTAACATGTCTGTTTCACTGTGGTTCACAGAACTGTAGCCCCCACCTAATTACATTTTTGGAGCCATGCATAGTGACTCACAGATATACCTTAGCAATAATGCTATGAATTTCTGATTCATAATTAAAAAGAATCAATGAAAGGAAACCAGTCAGAAAGTTAAGGAGGCCATAAATTATTATACAATTAGTTTACATCATGTTAGTCTTTTCTTTAAAGGACCAGATGAACAACAGTCTTTGTTCCTGTGAGTGATACAGTTGTTGCTATGTATGTAGCATAGTGGGTACCAAGTCAGAATGACATTGCTTTTCTGTGCCAAAGCACCCACAGATGCAGTGAGTGTGCGATCTCCTGGCTTTTCTAACCCTCAGTGGGGACACTAGGACTTGACTTCCACATTTTCTCCCACATGTCACCAAAGAGTTCTCTACTTGCTTTATATTTTTCCAATTATTTAAAATTGCAATTGAATTCCTGCTTCAGAGTCCTTACGTAGCAAGCAGATGACACCCCAAACCCCAGCCTGGGTTATAATTGTTTTATTATGTATAAAAAAATTGCTATCAAAATCTAGTCTGAGGAGAGTAAGTCCTAGTCCCTACTCCAAATGACTTGACAGATTTAGATGACTCCTCCTGGATGGCATCACCCTACATGTGGAGTGGGTGGGGATGGGAGGGGAGAGTGGTCAGAGTGCATGTCAGGGTAGAAGAGAGGGAAAGAGGGAGGGAGAGAGGGAGGGAGGGAGAGAAGGAGGGGGAATGAAACTGGGATCAATATGTAAAATAAAAATAAAAAATAAATTAATAAAAAAACAGAAAAAAAAGAATCTAGTCTGACCCCTTGTGGAATGTGTATTGCTATTGTCTAGAAGTCATCCATGCCCAAATATGTAAATTGTCCATTCTTTCCCACATTATTCCATTATTTTGTGAAATAAGTCAAAATGCTAACCTTAATGTATGTACATCCATGTGTATACAGATGTATATGTGTACATCCAGGTATATACAGATGTTAAACTCATGCAAAAGCTAGAGAGAAGAATCTGAGGATAACAGTCCCATGGTAAGTGAAGGAGGAAGACACTTAGTGTCTATTTTTAACTGAAACTCTAGTCATATGGGTCACATCACTTTTAATGGGCAGGCCTTTCTCTAACACATCTATTTTCAAAAACATTAGAGTTGTTTTCAGTATGATTTTTATATTAAATATGATAAGAATGTGAACAGGAGTTTTGACACCAGCACCCTGCCTCTCATCCGCCTCTTTCTCTTTTTTGTGTTTCTATAAGCACATCTCCAATTAGGTGGCCTGGATTCCTCTTGAACTCAAATCCATTGTAACCTTCTAGGAAGTATTTGAGGTCATTTAATGAAAAAAAGCGTCACTTAGCTCTACCTCAGCATTTCTCATTAACCAATCGAGAGTGTACACTTTCCCTTCAGTCTGGGATCTAAGATGTTGCACAGGGGGCAACTTGTGACTTTTTGGGTACACATTCCACTGATTTAATTACAAGCTTACTGAGAGACCTCTGGGACAGTGAGGGCATGCTGTGAGAAAGGCTGGGGAGCTGACAGCCTTGGTGTTTCCAAAACTTCAACTATTAATATTCTAGATATAGGAAGAATATTTAATAGTTTAGGCAATTTGAACATTAATATATGACTGCTTTCAGCCCTAAGTGTAATTCTAACCCTGTAAGAGGGAGTCACAACCAACCCTAAAATGATTGAAAAGGAGGAGAACTCCCAATACCCTGGTTAAGTTATCTGGTGAGGTGCATTTGGACTGCCAATGACTTCCTTAGCACTTTAACCACAAGTGGACATATATTTTACCACTGTCTTCTGTCTAAGAATTTTATAGCATATTTCATAAACTTCAATGTCTTTTTTAAATACTTATTTTTATAAATTACATTGGAATGGAAAATTAAATCCCTGTGTCTATTTGGGCTCTTTCCTATGTGAGCACTTCTGGGGCAGACTCCCTGTGGGGGCAACTGTCACTGTGTCCTTTGCCTCATGATATGCATTTCCTAGGAAAAAGTAGCTTATTCTTAAACTATCAGAAAGAGATTTTGAAGGAACCATTGTTCATTTGTAAAGTCTAGATGTAAACCTGCAAATTCTCTCATATATATGCACCAACTGCTCTTCTTTGCTCTGTCTTCTGGTCACAGTTGAGACTCCAGAATTGACACAGTTATATAACAATTGCAAATGTTTAGGAAAATGTATATACAAAGAATTCTAATGCCTGGCTTACTAACACCATGGCTTATTGTAAACCTGAGATGTAAAAGCATTTCTACATGTGGAATCCACAGACCTCTGCATTGTGTGGGCACACACGTGTTCAAGGAGAGGGGCTTGGCTATACCTAGATCCATGCTTAGAGTGAACAAGGCCAGCAGCCCCTTGGCTCAGAAGTGATTGGTTCATGCCTCTGATTTTCTCTGACATTCCAAGCCGGGGGTTATAATTTTAGTCTGAACAGATGTTTGCTTTCTCCCACAGCATTGCTCTATTAGAGAACTGTCTACTTTAGTAGATATGAAGTAAACAGTTACTGTACCAAGAATAGATTTTCTAGCCCCATATCTACTCCCAAACCTGCTAAAGTGTCCCTTTACTGTCCAATAGCTGAGAGTGCTTAAGTCTTTTGAGAACATCTAGGTGTGGAAGGTTGTTGGGGATATGCTTTCAGCAGTAGGAACTTGGATGTGTTGTGCTTGAATGTGCCTTATGATGATCTTTAGATTAAAGTTACAGAAACATTATAGGTGAGTCCATAACTATATGGGGAGTTACCAAGCTAATCTCAGAAGAACCCCCTAACTGGGTGGAGAATGCTACAAAACTGAAAGAGATTCTGTAATCAGCCCTTCAGCCTGGTAGGTGTGGGAAGATGGAGACAATGCATCTTCACAGGAGGCTGGTGATGATCCCTACCAGCCCCAAAAGAATTTTGGGTAAAATCTGAACACTCTTTGTCCCTGTCATGGTTGCTGCCAACCAAATGATCCAGAACTAAGTGTGAGTCACTGGTGGTTTAAATGAGAAAGGCTTGTATATTTGAACATTTGGTCCCCGTTGGTAGGACTGTTCAGAAAAGATTAGGAAGTATGGCTTTGTTGGAGGAGGTGTGTCAGTGGGAGTGTGCTTTAGGTCTCAAGGACTCGTTCCTTTCCTAGTTAGCTCTCTCTCTCCCTTTCTCTTGCTGTGTGCTGCTATGCTCCCCACCATGATGGGCATGGATTAACCATGAAATTGTAAGCCTCTATTAAATTCTTTATTTTATAAATTTCCTTGGTCATGCTGTCTCTTCACAGTAATAGATTCTTCAGACAGTCACCAAGACAGGAACATGTGAGACATGTGCAAGGAGGCTCATGAGAGACTAGAGTGTGCTGCATGAGGAGCAGACAAAACTCTCTCTCAACCCCAACAAAAACCTCACTTCACCATGTAGGTGTATTTCTTACACTTGCTTTTGAATTTGGGAGAAAACAAAGGTGAATGAGAAGGCCTATCCACCATCAGCCACAGCAAATCTCCACAAGGCAGGCACTTTATGGCACCCCAACCCTTCACGGGAATATGTAAATTGTTTCTCCACCTCATGCAAGCTCACTAGTCCCCTTGATTCCTTTTTAACTTTTTGAATGAAGGGCCATTTTCAGGTTACACATGACAGGGCTTCCTAATGAAGTGGGTGGGGCCCTGAATTTAAATTGGTAACCCACCTGTGTTACTGCCACTGCCTGTGACTGTGACTTCCTCCTCTGGTTGGGCTGTTTGTGTGCTTCAGGGGATCTCTACTCTAGGTTTTCTCCTGGATCTAATCTGTGTTCTCAAAGGGTCAGGCTTCCCACAAGCTTTTCACATGTGGTTGGCACTTAAGCCGATTCCTGTGACAGAAACTTCAGCAAATAAAATGAGGTCAAGAGTACTAGCTGCCCTTGAAGAGGGCCCAGGTTTGGTCCACGGCACCCACCTTAACCATCTGTAACTCCATCTTCTGTCCTCTATGAGCACTGCATGCTAATGGTACACCAACACTCACAGGGGCAAAACATATATACCCATCAAAATAAACCTTAGTTTAAAAAGAAGTGGGATTATAGGACTTACTTCTACAATTCCTTCTACCTGGAGTCAACAAAAAAAATGCCTTCACCAAATTTGCCTTGCCTCTCCCATTCACTCTCTTCTAATATTAAACGGAGTTCTGATATTAAAGTCTTCATTCTTGCTGTGAACGCTTTAATCACGGCTAGGTCAGTAGGACCAGAGAGGAGACCGTTTTTGGCAGCAAAGCAAGAAGCATTTATCACTGAAACATAATCCTACCTGGGAAAAGGCTATTTCCCAACATTTGTTTCTAAGGAGAGCAAGGGAGGCCACAGCTGCAGGTGTGAGGGTGGGGCCTGTCAATTGTATCACCTCCAGCTAGGCGACATCTGTTCTATAGAAGAAATAGCTAAGATAGGACTGGAAGAGCTCCTAACCAGACAGGCAGCACAAGTAGCAGAAACTGATGACTGGAAGCCAGCCACAGGGGCTTCCCAAGACCGCTCAGAATGTGCACTTCCAGAGCTGGGGGCTAGAGGGCGCCTTTGAGTCTACAGAGGCCAAAAAAAAAAAAAAAAAAAAAAAAAGAAAGAAAGAAAAAATGCTTCCTATATGCCTTGGAGGGTAGAAACAGCCAGGGGACATTTACTGAGGGCACTAGCTTTCCTGGGATGCAGGAAAGATCTGGACAGAGGCAGCAGATATCAGTGCTGATAAGGCAAGAGCCCATCTCTGAGAAGCAGTAATAATGCATTAGGAAAACTGATTTGTAAATTGCACTCAGCTCTGTTATTGCAGTTTAGTTTCTCTTATACAGTAACTCCCCCCCACCAGGCCTGCTCCTGGCCTGGCAGGTATGCCACCAGCTGAGCAACACAGGTACTAGGGTGAGGTCTTGTTCCACTACCCACACCAGGCTGTGTGCTCCTTGCTGTGGCAGCCAAGCCTTGAATCCTGGCTGGCAACAGGCTGAGAGCTTACTGTGACTCACTGATCAAGCAGAAGGCCAGAAAGCAAAGTGAAGCATTTCTCAGCCTGGAATTGATTGCACTTGGTGCTACTTTAATCCCTAGTCTTAAAGCTGCAGTGTCCTTGAGGGTGTCAGCCTATTGAACCTGGACAAGGGGATGGCATGGGCAGTGCTTGTGTGCATCCCCTAGAGTAAGACTTCCATGCTCTCGATAACAAGCCAAAACTGGAAAGAAGAGTGCTAACTCACTCAGAGACCTTTTACCTTGCAAGATCTGGGAACAAAGGGCTAGTAGCCAGAGGGAGGGAACATGGATACTTGGCATTGGGTTTAAAATTTGAAGTAGTTTTCCCTGGCATTAATTGGCTGCCCATGTGTCAGGTTCCTTTGGATATTCCAGTTTTATCTGACATCATGTCAAAGACATTGGATGAAGGGAAAGTCAAGATTCCAGAGCTCAGGGACCAAGGATATTACTTGGGCCCCTTAAGTCTACAGCAGGCATTTGCTTTGTTCAAATTTGGCATTATAAAGGCCCTACTTGACCTTTTCTCTAATGTGTAGTTTCTGGTTTTTACTTTTCCTTAAAGGTAACCTCACAGCTAAGCAGGAACCCTAATACAAAAACAAACCAGGAGGCCATGTAATATTCCTATTTTAAACTATTTAGATAAATGAGTGTCTTTATGCAGAAGAGATTATTTTGGATATTTGAGAAATGAAAAATGAATTATTTTACAACTATTTTATTTAGAAGCATGAGGGAAATTGGCCACATTTCAAGATTTGCTGTTGCTGGCAATGTGTCAAGACTAGGCAAATAGATTCCAGGAGAGTTCTCTCAGAAGGCTTGGTTCCTAATTATGGATTCATATCATTCACTTGTGGCCAGTGGGTTACGGGGTACACCTGACAGATAGGTGAAAGTTGGATTCCAAAAGTGTTTCTTTGTCACTATGCTGAAGACAATCTCTGTCCCCAAATGTGAATTTTCCTTATTGGAGTACAGAAGTTTTGGAAAAGGGGTCAAAAACCCCCCAATTTGCTAATTTTCTCCAAGCATATATGTCCTTGTATCTTTCTAATGTGAAATTTTCTTTATGACAACTCTGAGTCCAGTGTCTCTTCTACAATTGGGAGGAAGAGCTAAGGGACAGAGCAGTTGGTAACAGTGCCTCATAAGTCTGAGGGCCAGAATGTGAATTTCCAGAACACACAGAGAAGCTAGACACTATAATGCAAGTATTATCTGTGAAGGGGCAGAGATCATGCCTCATGCAGGAGAAAGGGGGGAGGGGGAACCAACACCCGAGGTCATCCTCTGACCTCTACATATGCAGCATGATAGACATGAAAGGACACACACACACACACACATTTTCCTCATTCATAATAACATAGTTCATTTTTTAAAATTGAGATTAGAAGTAGTGTTGTGGTCTGAAAATATACCCCTGTCATATTCCCTCTGTGAAAACATGTCTCAAGGGCACAGGGAGTTTGTACACTTTTATCCCCTGTGTCCCCTCACTTTCTTTTCCCTTCATGTTTTATGACTTCTGCCTAGACTTCCAAGAAACTGCTTTCCACTGCTTTTGCAAATCAATGATCTATGACAATCAATCCAAAGTCAGTAAACAGGCCCTTCATACAGCTGTGCTGATCAAAGCTGTCAACTGTGTCACTAGGGAAAGGGTGGGTCTCTGTACAAGTTAGGGCCAAATGACACATTTGCATATTGTTCATGTGAATCCAAACTGAATGTCCCTGATCTCAGTTCTCTTCCCAGTTTGTGCAAAATAGGAGTCCTTCCTGATTCAGGTTAACAATTTCTAAGTGAATTAGCAAGAATGTAAAAATTGAACCAATGGATTCCGGTTGTTTCTCTGTCACAGTCGCTGCAGAGGGGGCCACTCTAGAATCTTCTGTGGCAATTTCTGATTCAAGGACAATAGCTGTGACATGAAAAGGTACCATGTTTGTGAGTGACTGAGAGGACAAGGCATGGCTGGCCCATGTTGGGCTGAGTTAAAAGGATCTTGGTTGTGTAGGTGGGTAGACAAATGGAATGAAGAGGAAAATTATTAATTCATTTGATGATATTTAAATCCTGGATGTTCACTAAAATACAAATTTCCAAACTGGAGGTGTGGTTCAGTGGTTAAGAACACTGGGTGCACTTCCAGAGGACTTGGATTCAGTTTTCAGCACCCACATGGCCAATACAAACCATTTGAGATTCTAGCTTCATTGGATGCGTCATTCCGTTCTGGTCTCCTTGGGCACCCAGACATACTTATAAATGAAATGCTCATATACATAAAACAAAATAAAAATTAAATAAAAATATAGATCTTAGGAATGTATTATAGTCTCTCTCTTTCTCTTCCATTCATTGTGGAAATTTCAAATTCTAAGCACTAAGTACTATTTTATATTCTTTACTTTTTTAAAATTATGCATATGTTTGTGTATGTTTATGGGCAACTGCACCTGAGTGGGTGCTCCCTAAGTTATCAGATCCCCTGTAACTGGAATTACAAGTAGTTGTGAGCCTGCGGAGGAAGGAGATGGGAACCAAAACTTGGGTCCTCTGACAAAGATCTTAACTGCTGAACCATCTCTCTGGTCCCAAGATTTTATCCTCAACACAGGAAGAATGTGAGCACCTTTTGAGCTTAATTTATGCATCAGATGTCTGAAAGGCCCAATTTTTTCTTTTTTCAATTTTAAACCATTAATGTCTCTAGTCTGAAGTTTGACCTTCAGCCCCTCTTCTCTACGATTATGTTAGAAATACTTCAGTGCTTTATAACAGTATGCAAAAGCAAAGCCATAGCATGTAGAGTCACACAAAAACCAGCCACAGTTGAGCTTGAAGTCCTTGGTGATGATGGGTGTGGGTGTAACTGTAATAAGAGAACAGATTGGTTCACACTTTGAAAGTTTGTGTTGAATTGTGGTTTGGTAAACTCAAACTCTAGCTTTCCTCATATACCTCACCCTGTCTAAGTAGGTCTGACTATATCTGTTCTTCCTTCTATCATAGCCACTCTGGCATCCACTGATTGTCACCTTGCTCCCGGGCATGTCTGCCTTTGTCTGTCCTCCCTACAGGCACTGGGACACCAGCGTGTTTGCCATTCATTTTCCATTTTTCATTTTTGTATACGTTTTACCCATCACAGTGCCTTAGATAGTGGTCCTGTTTGGTAAATATCTGAGGAATGTACACAAATGTCTTCTCACTCAGGTGATTAGTCAACTATTTGCTTCTCCTGAGCCACACTGAGTTGGCTTTGGATAGGAAACACCAGCTCCTGTTATACTTAATGTTTCTTGTTTCTCTCCTTGTTTCAAGTTAGAAAAACCAAAGTGACCCAGCTGGATCCCAGTTAGCACTGGGTAGTGTTTCCTTTGGCTCATTTAGTTCCATGCACTGTTGTTACATTATATGGCTAAGTTCTAAGGGCTGCTTCAAGTCTGGTTTTCCCTTGTGTTTTGAGCAGTGGAAGGTATCATCACTTTTGAAAAGATTATGGATGCCATTCAGTTACAAGTATCACAGCCAATAGGGTAGTAGTAGACCCTAGCATGTACTAGTGTGTATTTTTGTGGGTATGTACTCCTAGAGTTGTACATACCTTACTATGCAATCAGCATTGAGGTTCAGGTTAGCAAAGTGGCATGGAAGAGGCTTACAGTAATAAGCAACACTGAATGCATACCAGGATGAGGATGGACACATTCAAGCTCACCTTGCCTTCACACAGAGGACTCTGTCAGATCCCCCACATCTCTCCCTTTCTGTGGTTTTCATGGTCATCATGGACTGCACTTCTCTGCATTCTACTTTATGTGGCCATATCCTATAACTACAGTAGTTTTCAGATCTCTGGGCTCTTATAATTTCCTCTTTAGTAGAAATAGTATATGTGTCATGTCTACACTTAGCTAGGAAAAAATAATGACACATATTTAAAACAAAGTTTTAGAGTATCACCTCAAAATGTTAAAACTTCTGTTAAATGAGTTTTGTTATACAGTGTAGAATCAAACATTTTAAAGGTATTTTATTTATTTTCAAGTTATTTCTGTTTGGAGAGCCTCACAATGCATTTAGCTTCCTGAAACACAAACATCTGCAATGTTTTACACAGCTGTATCCCCACATGCATCTAATGAAGGATGAAGAACCTAGTTTCAAGGGAAGCAGAACCTGAGATACAGGTTACCAATTATCAGGAGAAATCCTGAAATCAATATTCATCATGGCCTTAGAAGAGAGGTAAATTTGAAGAACCAAAAGAATGTGGTGAAAATTGCCAGAGAAACCCTCCATGAAGAAGTCAAACTGAAGAAACCTGAATTCATCTAGGCGAGCAGGGAGGAGGGTTTGGGAGGCCACTCACTATATCCTTGCACTGTCCCCTGAACCTACATGCTAGAGAACTGAACATTACTAAACTAATTATAAAATTTGTCATTGTGTAAAGGAATTGGAAGCCTGCTAGATATGATGATTGTCTTAGGGCAAGGGACACCACTAAGACTTTGAGACCATGGTTGACTATGCCACCATTTGCGCCCAGCTCTAACTGTTCACTTGAGCCTTTATGTGGTTAGAATTCCCTTTTTCCTTCTCATTCCCACATCTAGCCCATCACCATGTAGTATATGACACATAAATTCCAATTTGAAAAACTCTGAGAATGGCCCTGGAGAGTTGTATACCATTTACATATTTTCAACATGATTCCACTGAAGATCTGCATAAGTTAGTTAAAGAGCACAAAATGAATGTGAAACCCTAAGAACAGAAAGTTCTTTGTAAGAGAGTTTTTTATTCAGTTTAGAAATTGTCCAGAAGGCTTATGCACCAGAGACAAGCTCTCCTATGGCCCTCCCACCTGGTGGTATTTATTGTTCAAGCTGTTCATTCTGCCCTGGGCTGTAATACCCCATGGATAATATGTAAATAGGTGGGCATGGCTGCCATACAAGAAGAGTGCATTTGTAGGCACTGAAGTTTAAGCTCATTGGCAGTTTCTTTCGATGAACTATAATTTGATTCCTTCTTTTTGTTCAGTACTGGTTTGGACCTTGGGTGTGGTAGGCAAAGGTTCTACTCATTATTTAGGATATGGGTAATATGTGGGCCTTGAACTTTGATCCATTCTATCTATCTATCTATCTATCTATCTATCTATCTATCTATCTATCTATCTTTATCTCTCTCAGCCTTGAATTTTGACCCATCCTCTCCCTTCCCTCCCTCCCTCTATTTCCCTTCCTCCCTCTCTCCTTCCCTCCCCCTCCCCCCAACTCATGTGCCTGGGATTGCAGATGTATATCACTGACCCCAATGAACTCTGTTACATTCTTCATTGTCAAACCCACTTGACTGATGTATTTGGCTTCACTACAAGGCCTGACATTCCTTCTCCCTTCAGTTCTAGGAAGATGACACTATGTATCTGGGCACAAGTGCTGAGTGTGACACCATTATATGATACACCTACAGAGAACAAATCCTGACAGCCACACTGTCTCCTGGGTCTGTATATATTTTCTCAGTGGCTTCCCGGAGCCATATCACCCATTTTGTCCCATGAAGCTCACACATCCCCATTATCTCTAGGTAAATATTTTTTAAATTTCCTCAGAGATCTTTAAGGATTAGATAGCACCTATCATCTGCTACAGTATGCTTCTACCTTGTGAACAGTCTCATCAAGTGTCAACTGTTTTCATGTCCTTAGGTCTTCAGTGTGTTCTCTTCCTATATGCATTTTTAAGCATCTTTGTATTTGCTTCTTTGACTCTTGGCTAGTTTTCTCCACTTTGTCTCAAGTTGTATGGCTGCTGTATGATCCACACCTCAGACATCACTCCTTCCTGCCGATCACCTCCATTGAAGAATGGAGTTCATTAAGATGCCTAGGAAAACTTCCAAGTGGGCATGCCCTGGAGGAGCCAATCTGAGATCAGCCTCATCTTTTATGCTAAAGGGACACTCTCCCTCAGCTTCAGCTTGTGCAATGCTTCAGAAAGTTGTGGCCAAGGCAGGCAGGTGAGAAAGGGATCCTGAAGCTGCAATGCAAGTGCTTTGCTAAGAGATGGGCAATAGTGGAGAATACAAGTGGACTTTGATAAAGACCAAGTGATTTTTCTGAGGTGCCTTTGAGAAAATGAAAGACAAGGAGGGAATCTCCATGGAGACAGAGACAGAGAAATCTGAGAGCAAAAGCAGATGGGTAGGATTGCTCTCAAATGCTGGGTGCTTTTTAAAAGTCCACTTAAGACACAGCATTGACTTGCCTGGCCATGCATAATGTGTAGTGAGGTCTTGGTGTGTCCTCTCAGTATGACTTCTTATGCTCTACAGATCCAGTGCCTATGTATGAGCAATGTCTTTCTTAGTATTCACTTTTCACTATGGAAAATGATTTGATGGCTTACAAAAGTACTTTTATTGACAATGTTTACAACTCAATAAATATGTAAGTGTTACTAAGCTAAAATATATGCTACAAAAGATATCCAATTATGTGATGTTCCACACATCATACCTACAACAGCTTTAGAAATATAGGGAAGAAAGGCCTGCCTAGTGGTGCCAGCCAGACTGCATATGAGGAGTTCTTATTAATCTTATGGTTCTGTTGTGAGAGAGAAGAGCAAGGAGGATGGTAAAGATCAGGCCTCCAGCCTAGAGATGACTGGCACTTACTCATGGATAGGAACAACTTAGTGCTGGCAGCCCAGTGTTCTTCAGGTTATTTAATCTGATCCTGCTCACCAACCTTCATCATCTGCAAGGCTGTACTGTGGCTTGCTCCAGGCAGGAGAGAAGATTTTTCTTGTGACCTCATCCAGTCTTCTGGGAAATTAACTTCAGCCAATGGCAGTGCCTCAGCAGATGTTCCTCAAAGGGATCCTAGGAGAATGGGGAGTCTAAATCAGGAGTTGTTGCTATTGATTCTCGGATGACTTCTCTGGCATCCTTGGAGCCAGCTTGATTTATCCTCTGTGAAGCATTTGGGTACCAACATTGTATAAACAATGAGTGGTTCAGCATACCACAGAAAATTCTGTAAGGATCTCCTAAGCCTACTTGCATGTCAGTAACCTTCAAGCCAGCTGCACTATTCTGCATACTGCTACTACCTAGCAGTCGATGAGATAAGTTACACATTTTAAGGATCATGACTCAAAGAAACTTCTTGAGACAGCACTGAACAAATGATATCAGGTACTGTCCCCTGTCCTGAGCCGATCTCCAATGTCTGTAAGCAATAGCAGATCCGTGGTCTTCAATGGGGTCAAAAGTTACAAATTTAACAACAGCTTTAATAAATGAATGTAGAGAGCTGGACAGCTAGTGGTAAGCCATGCCTGTCTTTCCAGCCTCAGAAAGCTGATATAGAAGGGTTCCACTTTGTAAAACTAAGGTATGAGTTATGAGTTTATGGCTAGCATGTGTTATATTCACTACATATTAATAACAAACAGGAAGAAAAGTACACTAATTTTTCCCAGAGCATCAATTATTCTAAAAACCACCATAAAAATCCCTCTTATGTCAGAAACATATGCAATTTAATGGAAATATCAAAACTAAATAATTATAATTAATAAAACAGAATGATACCTACAGCAAACATTGGGCATTTTTTTCCTGTTTCCTATTTTTGCCAAATATTTTGATCTGGTATCTAAAAATCAATTTTTTTTACTTGTCTACATTTTTCAATCCATAATTTTTTTCATGGATTCAAGTGACTTTTCAAGTGGTAGTATTTAATAAAATTACTGAGATATTTATACAAGGACATCATTCTATATATTGAGAGCTTAGCCCCTGAAAATCTCTCAGTCAGTGGGTATTTTATATAAATTATCTTTATGCATCCTATAGGTAAAGATTATTCAACTATTTTTCTGTGTGTTTCTAAGAAGAATAATTATGGAGTTTTCCATGCAATGTGGTATAGCCGATTGTTTCAGATATATCATTATTTCAAACTTAATCGAAACAGGATGTTCCTAAAATGAACACCTTGTGTATAGTTGAGAAATCAGTAATTTATTGTAACTATCTTGAAAGTTCATATCTTTGTGCTTTTGTAATTGTTGAAGTGTGTGTACACGATCACATTGCATTCATCCATGAGCCCGTAGACTCATGCTAACTGATGTCATCAGTGGTAAGGGAATTGATCCATCCAGCATCCAATCATACACCATATGCTTAGTATGTTGGCATGGTAACTGCTCTATTTCCCACTTCTAAACATGAAGTAGGCACAGACAGATATTGCTTGATTTTCGTTAGAAGGGGAGACCTCAACATTCATTTCACTAAAGATGTGGAAAAAATGAAGAAGTACTTTTAAGGAAAAACTACTTTAGTCTTTCCATGTTGGAGCTAAAATGGACTCTTGTTGCCATCTAGTTTAGAATTCTTGCTGATTGACAGGTATTGAAACCAAGGCCTCTATCTCAGAGTGGTCAACTGTCTTTGACTGTTCTGCAGTCCTAAGCTGATGTTCAGCTTCCCATTTTAACTTTATTCTTTAGAAAATCCCTTCAGAAATATTCCTTTAAAGCATGAAGGATTGTTAAAAGGGGGTAACTGCTGACCTAGGGATGCAGGGATGGGTAGAATTCCCTCAGTTTTCCCCCATGTTTTCTCAGTTCTATGTCAGAAGATATTAGCAGACTTTTATCTAGGATCTAGATGTCTTCCCATCATTTTAACCCACAAGATGCTTGAACTTAGTACTACAAGCTTAGTCAATATCTCTGTAGTCATATTGTAGAGACATGAATAGTTGTGAAGAACAGTCCAAAGCTATCAAGAAGTTACTCTTCAACTTCACCCACACACAGGAAGTCCTAATTAATAGGACCAAATAAATGAAAGAACTTGAAGCTGAGCACAGGGGCTAAGTACTTGTGATTCCAGAATTCAGGATTTGGAAACAAATAATAACTCAAAAGATAGCTTGGATGTTAGTCAGTGTCAAAATGTTCTGCCATTTTCCTTATTAATATTACTAATATGGGAGTTCCAGAGGATAAATTTATGTGGCAATAATAACAATAAAAGTGAAAATAAAATTATGTGAATTGACATTTGATGCCCTCCCAATATTTTATTGCTTAATATTATCACATGATTGCTGTAAATCTGGCATCCTATTTATGATGTAGAGTTTAAAAATAGAAGCATTCATTGACCAGAGGTAGAAAACACAGGTCACAATGGGATAATGGTCTACATGTAATAGGCTTGGCATCTGGAATCACAGACTCTCTTGGTCCATCAAGAAAGGAGAAGGAAGCATGTTTCCTGTCTTTTCTTATGATGCTAAAGATACAACATTCACAAGAGACCTGGATGGTTTTCTTCTAGCTCTGAATGTAGAGTTTGGGTACAAATGATTACTTCTTCCAAGCCTATCAGCTCACTTCTTCCCCCACCCATTGGAAGCCTGTATAAGTGACTCCCCTTCTCTGGCCATGAGTAGTTCTGGCTGCATTGCAGGGCACACAATTAACATGTAATTTCAGGTGCAACGAGAATAGAAAGACTGGATACATAGCCTATTCTTTTCTCAATGGCATTATAAAGAAGTGGTTACTTGAAAAGTTAGATTTATTTTTCAGTATTAAATACCTCAAAACATCTCAGCTCAGACTTCGACTTTTGTCTTATGACTTCATTCTATGCTTTTTCTGACACACTTACTTTCTGTCATTTATCAGCTACTGTTAAAATTACAAAAATAATTTTGAACATTTCAGAAAGGGACTATTTTTTTCTGTAATGCCTACATGTGTGATATCTACAAATATACACAGGACTTCATGTGTGTACATATACTGCAGGTACCTGTCTTTATAGAGAACATTTTTCTGGTTTATCATACAGACACACACACACACACACACACACACACACACACACACACACACACCATCACCCATATTTGCACGAGAAGACTGAGAACATAAGTGCAAGGAACTGTTTTGCTTCTGATCCATTGCCTTTATACCTGGGAGTCACCATAGGAGCACAGATAATTTGCAGATACTTTCAGAGTCTGTCTCCAGGATGCTCATAATGTTTGCACCTTGAGACCAACTCCTAAATCACTATGATAGGATAAGCAACCCTCTGTTTTATTGGCATGGTGATGAATGCTAATGCATCTGGATTAAGCCTGTAATGTATATTAAGTAAAGACAAACAATAGGCAGAACGATGACACTGGAAAGTCATAAAGCTAACATGCACTAAGGTTGCTAGGTAAGGCAATTTTTTGTTAATACATAGCTGTACACTTTAAATCAGCTAAAGAGATCTAGATGTTCTCTAGAATATTCTTATTCATCATTATTGCATACTGTGATTTTGATAGATATTATATACATAGGCATGTCAACTTTTCCAACTGTACAGACAACTTTTGCTGTCTCTAAAACAATTACTAGAAGACCTAACTGATCTTTACATATTTTTATATGAGTTCAATTCTTCCTAGATAAACACAACAGTCACTGGTGTAAGCATCAGTTATGGTTGTGAGCCCTTTGCTGCTGACATGATAACTCCCTACCTTTCAGGACCCATCTCATATTTAATCCCTCCTCCCTCCACTTCCAGTTCAAGGCCTTAACACTAAATTACTCATAACAATAGCAACTGATGTGCATCTCAGAATTTAATGTGGGAAACTCTCACCTAGTGATATGACTGGTTAATATATTTAAGCCTGAAATATACCCACATGACATACAACTTCCTCCTGCAAAATACTGGGAAACTGTTATGTAATTACAAGCACCATGGAAACTTGCCTTCATTGCAGATTTGATGCCCAAATATAGATGAGCAAAGCCTTCCAATTCAGAATGCTTAGATAGGCCTTGTTACCTAGGCAACAATGTATTGGAAATAAGATGTCTGCATTCACTTCAACTTCTTTTCCAAAATTCACCTTTTAGGTTGCTTTAGAATATGGATTTTGAAGCTGAATACCTAATTTTCAGAAAAAATAGGGTAATTATGACAATTTTGAGATCCATCAGCTTGAAATAAACCCTAAAAGCATAGGGTAGATTCTGTCAGATTGGAAGTCTCGCCATTTGAGTTTCCCATTGAATCTTAGAAAATGTGCGCATAATTGAGACCAAACAGGACAGTGCAATTAGCAACCAAATCCTTGAGAGTCTAGAAGTAGAAAAGAAGAATCTTTAATATCCTGTGTTTGAGGCTTGGGGACTAATTGGGGGCCTGACAAGGAATGCAGACAAGTAGGTTGGTCTTAGAGATTGGGTTGAACCTTCGGTTGTCAATGCTCCATTTCCTTCTAACCTTCTTTCTCACCCCAAGAAGTCACTGCCAGAAAGCATTTTTTTCCACCATTCCCGGCTCTCCTCTGTGCAGCAGGAATTTCTTGCCATCCTTCCTTGACAGTGCTTCCAAGCCATCCTCATCCAAGCTCTATAGTTGTCTAGTTTGTGCTCAATAACTTCCTGTGTACTAAAGAAAAGGATTTGGGGAAGAAGATATATGACCTGAGCACAATAGTAAAAGAATCAGTGAAGGTATAAATTCACGGAGACAAGGAATCCTGGGTTTTTATAGTGACATGATTTTTTTCACAGGTGAGCCCCTACTATCATCTCTGAAAAATGACTTAATGTCTGTTGGGTAAATGAGAGGTGAAACTGTGCAAGTGCAATTGAGATGTGAGTCCAGCTGCCCAGTTCACTCTACCTGGTCACTGCTGCACTATTGGTGAACTGAATGGGTCTGGCAATGAACTGACTGAATTTAAAGTTTCTCTATGAGGTATGTCATAAGATCAACTCTTTAAAAAATGTACATTTACATTGACTAGAAAGATGAATAGACACTGAAGAGAATCCTTGCTCTAACAGAGGACCTGAGTTCAGTTCTCACCACCCATGTCACTACAGTTTGAGATCCAGGGGGAACTAATGACTCTGGTCTCTGAGAATATATCCATACTCATGCACACACACACACACACACACACATTCTCTCTCTCACACATACACATAGTCACTCACACACACTTATACACAAACACACTTAAATGGATTTTAAAAATAATTTTTAAATTATATATTACAATAAATATATAATTAATGTTCAAGCCTGACAATTACAAAGAAGCCATGAAGACACTGGTAAGTTAAAACACATAACCCCCTGGTAATGCCTCAGTGTTTCTTATTGTATTGTCTCTGCTGTATTTCTGTCCTTATCAAGAAGTCTGTCTTTGCTCTTGTGTCTAAGGGCTACAAGCCCCTCTTCTAGCCCACATAGGACCTAGATGATTTTTCTCACTTTGCTTTTTCTGACATAAAACTCAGGTCATGTCTGTCGTGAAAAACCCACACAACTGTTTGGTATTTCTTGTCTTAACCTATTGATGTTCTCACAGATCTCATCTTCTGCACATCTTCATTATTCATCTCTCAAATTCTCTTTTCATTTACTCAAGTCTCAGAACCAGTTTGCCCTCCACATAAGCGTATTAATTAATCCAGATCAGCTTTTCTTAAGTGAGCAGGTGATTGCTGGCTATGATCCCACTTTATCTAAACACTCAGAAACAAATGCCCTGAATGTACATAGGAAATGCTCTGTGACACCCGGAATGGAGAGCATGCAGTGAGGTCCAGTAAATTTAAGTTCTCTGTCTTTCTGCACCAGGACTGCATTCCATTGCTGCCCCGTGCAGCTGGATCAGACACCCGGCTCTCATTTCCATGAAAGAGAGCCCGGCTTACATTAGCACAGGGCATGACAAGATAAAAAATAGATTCATTATTTGACCAGCTGATGAGTCTGCCAGTAGAGCTGGTGAATTTAAATTACAAAATGGGGGGAATTGGAGCAACATAAAGTGGTTATCAGCCCACTGCTTTTGTCTCTAGGCAAGACTTTGCCTAAATTATTTCCAACAATTATTGCCTATGGTAGTCTCACAGATCCCCCTTGGAGAAGATATAGCCTGGCTCAGGAATTCATTTTAATAGTGGATAACATGTGTAGTGAGAATGCTATTGTGTCTTTGAGATGAACCCTGTGGTCCTCACTGTACAGTCCCCACAAAAAAAGCTCCACCACCCCAGGCATATTCCTGACAGATATGAAATACTGCATTGAGAAAGCACGCAGACTATTCCTCTCACACAGACTGTAAACAGCCTAGTTCCCAGGCCTGTGTGCTGATGACTTTGCCACCACCTTGTTCATGGCACCTTGGTCTTTCAAACTGACGAGATTAGAAACTATGGCTTCCCCACCTTCCACAATTTTATTCTTTCAAAAAAATGAAGAAAGACAAAATACTGGAGGCAATTCAAAAGCCATCACAATACAAAAATAACATATATGTACTTTTTTATCAAGAAGGATTAATAATTATTTGTGGTGTATGAGAAAGGATCTTTGTTAAGAAATATGATGGGGATTCTAGTTCGACTCAGTGTTTAGTTATGGGTGTTTGCTTCTGTTTCCAACAGGTACTAGATGAGGGCTCCGTGATGGTGGATAAGTTAGTTGTTGATCTCACTAACTGGGCAGGTTATTTATGGTAGCCTTTCCACGGTTGTTCAAATTGTTAGTTGGCGGCAGACTTGTAGGTCTCTAGACCTTTCTTTAGGTTCAGTTTTCTCTTCAAACCAATAATGGCTCCCTCTTTTATGTTTGTTCTTTCTCTCTCTCCCTCCCTCTCTCTCTCTCCCCCCTCTCTCTTGCTCTCTTTCTCTCTCTCTCTCTTCTGTCTTCCTACCCTGACTCTATCTTCCTAGTCGCACGTGCTTTCCTCTCCTCCCCTTCTCTTTCTCCTACTTCTCTCTCTGTTCACTGCCCCCCCCACTTCCCATGTGCTCTCGGGTACTTGTTCCTTCCCCCTTCTGTGAGGGACTTTATAGACTCCAGATGCAGAGGGAGAAGACAGGACCAGGTTTCATTAACACATAGAGGCAGCTGACCTGAACAAGGAGGAGCTAATGGGCCCCCAGACTGATAGCTGGGAAGCCAGCATGGAACTGACTCAGGCCCCCTGAATATGAGTCTCAGCTAGAAGTACTGAGCAGTCTAAGGGACCTCAGACAGTGGAACCAGGATGTATTCCTGGTGCACAAAAGGACATTGCAGACACGTCCCCCATGGAGGGATACTCCCTTAATCTAGATAGACAGGAGAGAAGTCCTAGTCCCTACTTCAAATGACTTGACAGATTTACATGACCCCACCTGAACGGCATTGCCCTATATGTGGAATTGGGGTGGGGGATGGGAGGGGAGGGTAGTCAGGGTGCATGTGAGGGGGGAGAACTGGGATCGACATGTAAAATAAAATAAAAGAAATGTGATGGGGGACACAGAATTGAAGCTCCACCCTCTGCTCCATTCATTAGCAGATTTTCATGGACAAATGGTCATTGCTATTATTTCTGTTGTGAGCAAATTGGAGGCCTATGTGGTGTTGAAATTAGGTATGAGGACAGAATAAACCAGAAGAGATTGGAGGACTTTGAAGATAGCACTCTCAAGCTCACATACTTTCAAATCCCTATTTTCCTGACTCTCAAGATGTCCACAAGTGAACACCTTTATCTTTTCATTCACAAGAGCCTGGGATGCACAAATTCTGAGGAAAGCATAGATCTAAGTTATTAAGTTGTGGGTTTATTATTTATTTTTTTTTAATTCAAAATGTCCTTCTTATTCAATACTGAAAAAATTTGATGACCATAGTTTACTTTTCTAGTATAACCTCTTCTGTAAATGCCTGCTTTTGTATAATCCTCCATTAACTCTTAATTACAGAAAATTACATATGAAAACACATGTGTAAATAATTGTAAGAGAATACAGGGGCAATTATAGGTTTTATTTAAGTAAGAAAATTAATCTGTGTTTTCTGGGATCATGATGTCTTACAGTTGAGTACACCAAAAAGAAAGCAGAGTAAGGAAAGATAAAGACTATTGGACATTAAAATATTTCAGCAACAGGTCATTGTGTGGAAGCAGCAGTTGTACTTTTTCCTTAATTGTTTTTTTAACCATGAGAATACATTTTCTACAAAATCAATACTAACAAAGGTATAATACATAATCAAACAAATTTACCTTAAAAATATCAAGCATTACACCCACAATTCACACATACATGTAATTAATTCTTTTAAAGATCCATTTTTATTATTTACTTATGTTTATGTCTTTTCATAAGTAATTTTTGTCCATTCAGGAGGCCCCAGAGAACAAGTTACATGTAATTATAAGCCACCAAACAGGATGCCGTGAATCAAACTGTGGTCTACTAAGAGTGTAATACATTAATTATTGAGCCACCTCTCCAGCCCTATAATTACTTCTTAACATTAGCCTTTGTTTACAAATACAAGAGTAGTTGATAAATCCCCACTTCTTTGATTATTCACGGTCCATAGCACAAAATGTAAATGTCTCAAATCCCATTTTACACAGTTGGACTTCAAATGTATAGACAATAGCTTTATGGTGGTATTTTGAATAAGAATGGTTCCTATAAGTTTATGTAATTGAATGTTTGGTCCCCAATTAGTGAAGCTGTTTGGGAAGTATTGAGAACTATGGTCTTGTTGGAAGAGGTGTATGCCTGGGAACAACCAGATTTTAAAAGCACATGCCATTCCCAGTGAGTTCTCTCTCTCTTCCTCTTACTTGTATATCAGCATTTGAGCTCTCAGATGTTCCTGCCACATTGTTATTGCTCTGCCATCATAGGTTCTACCTCTCTAAAATTGTAAGCCAATCAAATGCTTTCTTTTGTAAGTTGCCTTGGCCATGGTGTTTTATTACAGAAATAGAGAAATAACTTAAGACAATTGCCATTATTAATAATCAGGAAATTACAAATGTTTTTCTAAGGAAGAAGATGTCTCCCAGTTGCCTTGTTTAATTGATTAAGATATATAAGAACTAAGGTAGACTTTATGCAACCCAGCAACCCGTGAAGACTGGCTAATTTCTCACTCTATATGAATGCAGTGGATGAACCATTTTAAGGCATCCTCAGTATGGATAAGGAAAATCTGTAAAAAGATTTTGCTGTGTGTCAATGAACACATTCAGAAGGCCATACCTTGTCCATTACATACTGCCTGTTCCACTCAGGGGGATCTTCAGTTGCTATGTTCTATGTGAACTTCACAGTGAATTTCTTGTGTAAGCTTATGCTTCATTCTGAATGTACAGTGAACTTATACCTGTCCACAGAAGGAAAAGAAACTCAGATATCCCATGACAATTACTGTCAGAAGAAGTTTATAGAACTCAAACAAGAGGATGAAATGAGAAAATATTCTGAAGCTAATTGACCTTATTGATCAGATGTAAGGATACAAAATGAGTTACCCTGCCACATGCAACAAATTGTTTGTTGTTTTTGAAACTTATATAAACTCTGAACTTGGTGGTCAGAGAAAATGTCAAAGAGGCTATCATGAGTTGCTATAATGGTGACATTCATCAGTCTGTGTGTGTGTAATGGTTCTACAATGAGGGACCACTCTAAACAGGGCAATAAGAATCATGATGTGTGTGGTCACCAAAATGTCAAATATTGTCCATTCTCTGTGGTTTCCTGACACAAGCCCTCACAGCACACTTGGACAGCACAGCCAGCTCTTATATCATATTTGAACAAACTTAAGTTTATAAATACAGATTCACAACCCAGTAAGGAGAGTCAGCTATTCTGGGTAGATCATGTTTGATTTATACGTTAGACCTCAGAACACTTCTGAATTATTGTAACTCAGGGTACAAACTAGGAAATCCTGCTTCTGCATGTGCTTTTAATAGTGTTTCCTGTGGGAAAGAAGCCTCATATCTCATTCATCCCAACCTTCAGTTCACATCTGTGGTCTTGAGAACCTGTCCTCTTTAGTTCAGTCTCAACATCTATGAAAATGATTGCCAAGCCCTTTGGAACAACTGGACCCTGGCAAACATGAAGAGATTGATTCCTTAGGGTGATGCTCATCACTGAAGGTATAAAAGGTAAACTGAAATGGGGCATAGTCTTTGCTTCTCCTGCATGGCATGGTTTGCCATCTCTTCATGTGAAGGAATCTGTACAAAAGGACAAGCCCATTCTGAATATTTATGGAGTTTGGTCCAAGCACCATATCAATATCTGTGCTTGTGTGACACAACACAGTGAAATAAACACAGGATACACAAAATACTGATGTTTGAGCAGGCCAGTTGATGGCTTTATGAAGAAGGTCTGTGAGCATCACTTGGGCTCAGTTGTTGGGAAGATCAAGAACTTTCCCCCTGAGGCTGTTCAGATTAAAGGTAGAGCCTCTACCACACAATAGCATCCTTGCTTATGAAATGAACAAGACTCTAAAATGTCTCCCCATCTTTATTGTAACCTGCCCCCTTACACAACTGACACTGACTGAGCTACTAAGAGCACAGTGGACATCTAGAGTGAGGGAATGGCTGAGAAAGAGAAATGGAAATGTAACAGGAACAATGTTCACAGCATTTTTCATAGGTGAATTTTCTGTGGACTTGCTAGGATTTGTCTGGTCCTTTAAATGAAGAGCTTTGGGAATCTGGAAAGTTGCGTCCCAAAGCCATACAGTAGAAAAGGAGTGGGAAGACACAGTCAGACACTCCGTGGGTTAGCCTTTCTCAGAAGGGCTAGACAAAAAATTGTCTCCTTCCTCTTCTTGGACAAGTCAGTGTAGTTAATCCCACAGCTCTTTTTTTCTGTGGAGCCTCCTTACCAAAGACATTACAGTGGCTCCTTCAACACTTCTCTGGGAAGCACAGCAGCACTCCTCTCTTTAATGCACACATTCCCAGTGCCTTCAGACCCAGCTGTCTACTGGGCTCAGAAGGAACATAACTTCACTCTGGTATCCAGACACCATGGGTTTTGATATTGACTCTCATAATATTATGACCTGTATTGCAGCACATGGTATGTTGAACTTACTATTTTTTTTTTCTGGTTCACATGACATGTTGTAAGAGAATTACATGTTATGTGATCCAAACACCTTTTCATCTTTTTAAATTTCTGATCAAATCTTGAATCAGTTAATGGAGGGATTTTAGGAATAACCATAACTCAGAAAAATAGCTCTGCTCTGTGTAGAAGGTGAGAGGTCAATTGTGGGAGGGAGGCATACATCGTGAGAGCAGTCTTCTTTTCCAGGCAACATGAACTTCATTTTAAGCCAGCTGAACACTTGAGAAAATCTGCTGTCTGAGATAGGATGTGTTCATGTCTACATCTACTGAAGATTCCCACATCCCACCACTGTGTGCTAAACACTCCAGCTAACACATTCCTATGTTTTAGCATAAGAGATGGTGTGAGAACATGAGCATTTGGGTGGTGATGAACTTCTGCACAGTTTGTGGCAGTAGATTTACTGGTAGAAGAACTGAGATGGCCACACTTAAGTACAGGAGAGTCAGCGACATTGTTGTGATATCTGTGCAGCTGCACTAATAAACATATATTTAAAAGCACAAATTAGGGAGAGCAGCCAGAAAGAATATATTTTCCTTATTCTCCCTCTCTCCATTTCCACCACCAAGGTCATTTTAAGAAACTGGTTCACACAACTGTGGTGATGTGTAAGTTAAAACCAATAAGAGGGTTAGCTAGGCTTACAGAATCCCTATTCATTTCCCGACGTGTTCTGTTTGCACAGCTTTGTTCTGAAGGCTTTACATTGTCTGACATCCACACACAGAGTCACATTCCTTCTACTGACTTGAGACGTTTTCAGATTCACAAATACTCCACAAAAGTGTCTAGACTAATGCTTAATTGGTCTAAACACCATAGGCTTGGCAGGTAGACAGCACAGGAGAGATACACATGGTCATGGTCACCACTCATTGCCTGTAAGTAGAAGATAACAGTTACTCTAATATATAGCTAAGTATAGTAAAGATGTAAACTCTTGAATATGTCAGGAGGGAGGTACCCACCAGAGTTAGGAGCAAGTTAGAGGAATTGAAGGAATACAGTCTCATAAATACTGATGAATTAAGGTAGCACTTACAAAGTTCATGGATGATAACATGACAGAAGTTAGATACAAGAACCTTCCCCCTAATTTTAAAACATCCTTCTATGCAACTTCAAATTTATGCTGCCTTGGTCATATTCTGTTGGAATCTTGTTTTCAAAAGAAGACTTGGGGCTTATGAAAGGGAAAATAAAGATTAACATTTAGCAAACGTGTGACCATCAGCTACTTGGATCAAGTTCACCTGCCAGCTAGCAAGTAATTAGAATCCCTCACTCCTCCATGTTTAGGGAATGATGCAGCAGCAGCAGGGACCAATAAGGTAAAAATCTGATCTAACATTCCATGTGGGATGGCCAATCATCCAGTCAAGATACTATCTGCCCCCCCCCCCAGAAAAGCAGGCCACCCTTAGGAGTCAGGTTCACCTTAAGCCACCCAAAAGTAATAGATGTGAAAGATGGAGTCATTGTGCCTTTAATGAGATTCAGTTGTATCTCAATTGTATCAGAATTCCCATCCCTTAGCCCAGAATCTTATAAGGCCGAAGCCATGCAGTTTTCTTTGCATGTTTACTTTTCTGAATTACTGAGAAAGTGTCTGTGTGTGTGCACACTCACAGGCAATCCCACCTGCAATTAAGAGACAGAGAGAGAATAAGACCCACACACACACACACACACACACACACAAACTCTTTCAAAAATTAGACAAAACTATTAACATTTGTTTCAAACTCAATTCCCAGGGTTTATCAGCTTAAATTACTGAAAGAAAAAACAAACAAAACCCCACACTTAAGCACAAACTGGAAGAGATATTGGATCAAAGGGACTCAAACTTAAAAATATTAGAGGTCAGGATCTTATCAGATCCATAAACAAATGAATCCTTAAAAGCATCATATTATCCAAAAGCAACTCCTGGGAACAACTTCAAGTTTTATCTTTTTCTGAAGTTGCTCACTTCTGCATGTCTCTTACCTAGAAGCCTGGTCAACATTCTCCATGCCTTGCCTCCTCTGCTCAAGACCAACCCTTTTCCACCCACAGACTATAACTAAACAGAGCTAGAATGGCTTTCTTAGGTTATCCAGATTCTGTGTACCAACCTGGATTAGGAGGTGGGAAGCATTTCTGTCAGAGATTTTTATCTCAGCAAAACCTGTGATGTTGAGGGTCTATGCTCCAGAGATGCTGAACTTTCTGGTTCTCCTAGTGAGGATGTCTCCCTGGCCTGTGACACAGTCTGCAACTCAGCACCTGAGATATTGTCTACCCCTAGTTTCTTTAAGGACAGCTTAAGTATTGTATCCTCTGCCGAGGCTGTTTTCCACACTGTTCCTTTGCTGCCCACATGCGCTTGAGTCTGCAGTTGGTAAGAGTTACCTGGCTTGGAATAGCTTCTTTCAGGCTGGAGTAGAAATGGGGATGCACTGGGTACAGTACCAGGGTTAATTTTCAGTGGGTTTTGTGCAGACCAGCTGCAATTGGACATGTACATGCAGCGACACAAGATGTCAGAGAAGAATCCTTGCTCACATGTGACACTTTACACTATTCTTGCCCCTGAATGGCATTACAGGAAGCATGTATCTCAGCTGATGTAATGTCACTGCATACAGATTTAACCTCTGTCTCCAAAACACAAGGGCAATGGTGACCACAAGAGCAGTGGTGCTGAGCAGCATGTGACATTGTGTGTAGACCCCTTGAGATGGTCTCTAACCCTTCTTGGTGTAACCACCTTTAGGAAACCAGCATGTCTGGAGCACATAGCAGTTCTATCTTTAGCTCTTAGAAAAGGAAACTGCCCTATCTGAGGCAGCAGGACTGTGTGGGAGGCTGAATTTGTCTCTTATTGCAAGAAGACATTCCCTGGAGCCTACCCAGGAGTAATTGGAATGTAATTGGCCTGCATAATCTCATAGGGAGTGGCACTATTTGGAGGAGGGCATGGACTTGTTGGAGGAAGTGTACCACTGTGGGGACAGGCTTTGAGGTTCCCTGTGCTCATGATACTGCCTAGCCTCTTAGTTGTCTTCCTGTTGCCTGCAAGATGTAGCACTCTCAGCTCCAGCACCGCATCTGCCTGCACATTGCCTTGCTCCCCATCATGATGATAATGGACTGAACCTCTGAAGCTGTAAGCTATATGCCCCATTTAAAAGTTTTCTTTGTAAGGGTTGCTGAGGTCATGTTGTCTCTTTGCAGCAATAGAAAACCTAACTAAGACACACACTCTCATGAATTTTCTCTACTGAGGACTGTGTATTCAACAGGGTGAGTGAGTCTCTTCTCAGAAGAATGGAGGTACCTTCTTGAATGGAACTTCCCATGTACCAAGGAGTATGGTGAGGAGACACTCTCTTTGGAGATCTTCTGACAAAGTTCTTGTTTCCCATTAAGTATTATTAGATTTCATTTGCTATTTTCAGGCTTTCTAAATGTAGTTCTCCTCCAAAGAGTAGTAGTGCTTTCCTGAAATGCTTGTGACATTTCTAACAGCTGCAATGTGGGATGACAGGCTCATGGCTGTTGCTAGGTTCTTTTGTGTCACATTCACATTTCAACCGCAGTACCTTCTTACTTCAACTCCTATGAAGACAAATGTGATTTTACAAAAGTATTTTTAAGCATCTTCAATCATCTTTCTCAAAAGTACTCTGGCTGGATTTGTAGGTAGCTTGAGGAAAAAAATAGGTGAAGGAAATAAGGCTTCTTAAAATCTTCACTGTTTTCTACACAATTTTGAACTTGAAATTTTACCAGTTGTATATTTATTTACGAGTACTGTCTTACCCTTAATAAATACTTGAGGTTTTTTCTTAAAGTTTGGCTTATCTGTGTTTCTGTGTGCATGTATGTGTGTACCATATGCATGCAATACTCACATGCCAGAGGAGGCCTTTAGCTCCCTGGAACTAATATTATAGGTGGCTGTGGAACTGTAAGTGCTCTTAACAATTAAGGCATCATCTCTCCAGCCTGTACAAGTTAGCATTCTTCAGAGCCTTCTACGCAGCAAGAGGAAGAGGCATAAGCAATTTGTATGTGCTTCAATGTCTTTGCATGTGACAGTATGTCTGTGTGGGTGTCTGTGCAAACATGAGTGTACTGTACTACAAAAGACTAGTATTTCTAAAGGAAAAGAAATGAAGTGAAGAAAAGAACGCACCCCTCCTCTTTGTCCTGTGGAGATGACATTAGCTGCCTGCCTGTTTGTATCTGCTACTCCTCACTCCCCACTTCCTGTCTGGGGTGACTCTGTGGTTCACAAGTGACTGTTCATTCAAGACAGGATTGTCCTTGTCTTTACTCATTTGCTTATCCTAGCAGAGAATTGAACTTAGATGTCTCACAGGGAGCCTTGGAGTTCAGGCTTGGCGCTGGTCATAAGCTCTGTTGCTCGTGCTGGTCACTCACCCTTCCTGGTGAGTGAACCACATCTGGTAACTGTTTAGTTCAAAGTTGCAATTGTCTTGTTATGCAAACAACCAAATACTTTCATGGCAATATTGGGACAAAATAATCCACATAACATAACAAAATTACAGACAGGTGATTCACTTGTCAATCATTGGCCTTGATACATCACTTAATGTTTTAATTTTAGATTTGTTCTGTGAAGAAATGAAGGATGATCAATCTCATCTTTAAGCATGGAGATTTTTCATAGATATGTGATGTGTAGGATCCCACTGGATAAGTTCCTTAACACAAATTTTGTTCTGAAGAACATTCCATTGTGGGTAAGAGAAGTACCAGGAGTCCAGTATAATAGAATTCTGGGGAGATTCAGGCATTTGGGTGACATCTAGAAGTTATCTTCACACTTTAAGTCGAGGAAATAACTTTGCAGGACTAACCAGGTGAACAGTCACTGCCCCTGTTCATTATAACTTAGACTGCAAAAGAAAAGGAAAGACACAGCCACCACCCTGAATTCCACCCAGATCTTTCCACTTGACTCATTGTGAATTTTCCTCTCCAAAGTCAAGCTGAGCTCTTGTCCAGTCTTTGAAGGAAAATGCTCTAGTTATGGTTAACCAAAGAAAAGATTGACAGGGCAGTGAAAGGAATCTGCATTTATTTAGGGAATTGCCACTCAGGTAAATGCAATCATGGCATCCCAAGTATTACCCCACAAAGCCAGAATGGGGTATATTTTTACAAGGAATTTCCATAAAATCTGTTATCAAAGGAAAGTCCAAATTCATTCTGAATGGTCAGCTAGGTGCTGCAATGGGGAGACATTATGGCTAGCAGATACTGACTCCTGGAGCGTCTGTGGTTTGACATTTAGCAAGCCCAACTGCTGCCTCCTCTTGAATCCCAGCTACATTTGGAAATTTTCCTTTCATACTGTCACAAAATTGGCACAGTTGGAACAAGCAGGCCCATGGAAAAGCTTTCCCTGAGTTCCAGTGTGCCAGTGTGGGACTTCAGATATCATTTCACCAAGTGTGTTCCCTGTGACCTAAGGGATAGATCATGGGAAGCATCTCCTGCTGCACCAGGCCTGTGTGGCCCTACTGCCCTGTTCCACTGAGTGCCCCACTCTCTTGCAAATTGAAGGACCCCAGGAATACATCTGAATTGCTGTCTCTTATCAATAGTTTCCAGAACAACTTTCTTTTTGTTTAATTGTTCAGGAATAGAATGTATGGAAGTAGTTTAATTTATTATACATAGCACTGTAGCTTGAGAAGATCATCAATTATCATTTTCTCCTTATTTTACCAGTGTATATAAAAATTAGCAAAAGAAAAGGTGAATTGCTTAATTAAAAGAAAACACAGGTACCCTGTAGGATAGCATATCAAGATCTAAGGAAGATGAACTCAGAAGCAAGGGGGCATCCATGTCTCTGAATCTTGCATCTAGTTACAAACTTACACACAGGTGAACCCAGTGAGCTCACAGAGTGCTCACAAAGACTTCTGGGAAGAGGTGATTGGGCAATATGGGAAAAGGAGATGCATATGAGTTTTTGTTTTTGGTGGAATGGAGTTTTAAAGATATGTATGGAGAGAAAATGAATCTGTATATGAGGAATCTACCCTCAGTAAGGGTTCTAAATTGTAAGATAGGAGCAAGGTTGGATGGTCTCCAAGGTAAAGAGAGTTGTGGGAAACTGAAATATGTAGTATATTATTTTACACAGCAATTTTAAAATAATGTCTCTGAAATTCAAAGCTGTTAAAGATCCCACATCTGAATTCATGTGGAAGCTATCCTCCCCAAGGTGGGGTCCCCTGTGACTTACTATACCTAAAATACTTGTCTGAAAATACAGGTTAAGGAGAACTGCTAGTTCAGCTGTTATTGTGGATTACATGATTTCATTGTTGACTTTCCACTGTATGGTTTGCATAGTAATAAAAATAAGCTATTAACCTGAGTGAAATGCAATAAACTTTGAAAGCACTTGATTTCAAAGGTTCTCTGTTTGCATTGGACTCCTCTTTCAAGACTATGGCCAGGACAATTTGCAGTTTAGAATCTCTACTATTATTTTCCACCATTTGGGGCTCATTTTCCACCATTGGGGCACTGTTAAAATATATTTTGAAGCTCTGAAGTCTGAAGGTGGCCAAGATAAACTTCCCAGGCAAGTTACTTTACTTACAACTAGACTCCTTTTCTGGAACTTGATTGACATCTTATTGTAAAAAGAATTCTGGTTATGCAAGTTCAATAGGAACAAAAAATATAAAAGTTGTTGTCAGGATGGAGTACTGTTCTGCTGAGTATGGTAATCCATGCAAGGATGGGGGCAATGCAGATGAAATACGGAAGAATATATACAAACTGAAAGTTGAGAGAACATTTGATGCGCTTTGATTATAATTATTCTAGCAGGAATTGCTTAAGATTCTAAAACAAAAGTGGCATTTAAGTGTCTTTTAAAGACAATGCTATGTCAAATTTCTAGCATAAATTTAGATAATTCCCTCTGAGACACTCTTTGCAGGAACAGCAAAAAATTGCAGAAGTCACCTGACCATGGCTGACACAGCACTCTAGAGTCATATGAGCCTCCCGATCCATCATTCTCTGAGGTCAGATGGTGTTCTTTGTTAAGTGATATGGGTAAGCCTAAAGAAGCTGAATATTCACAAAGATTACACGGTATCAATAGATAATTCTTAGGCAAAGGTGTTTGCTAAATCTCATGACCTTCATTTGACCCTAGGACTCTCATGTGAAAGGAGAGAACTAACTCCTAAGAGTTGTCCTATGACTTCCACGTGCATGCTGTGGCACATGTGTCTACACAGTAAATAATTGCAATGATTTTTAAGTGGACACAGAAATGCTATATTATAATTTTTACAAATATGTTTGCTTTTACATATGTATGACAACAATAATTATAACATAAAAACTCAAGCAGGACAAGAAGAAACAATAAAATTAAGTCACTCTTGAGGAGTGTAAAACCATAGAGGAAAAGAAAGATACTGGACCTCACAGGCCATGGACGAAACTGAAATGCTTAGAAGCCATACGTCACAGAGAGGAGAACAAACACATCAAGAGAGAAGAGACTTTTTTTGCAAAAACAAAACAAAAACAAACAAAACAGGTGTGATATAGGAAAAGATACATAATTTATGTCAGTCAACTCTAGTTCAGTTTCTACTTCTTTATATGACCTGAAGTGATACTCTTATCATCCTTGAGTATCCTTTTCTTCATGTCTCAGACACAGTAGCTCCTAATTTTCAGTCAGCTCTTGTGGTGATGTAAAAGAACAAATATCCTCACAGGCTTTTGAATTGAATACCTTTTCAAATACAGGTAGTTGATGATGTTTGCAGAGGTTATGGAGCATTTAAAAGGTTATCATCATCGATGGAGTAGATGCCTCTCTGGGGGTAGGCCCTCCCTACTTCTTATTTGCTCTGTCTGCTTCTCCTGTGTAGGTGAAAATGTGATCATTTGGATTCCTGTTGCCATGTCATGCCTTCCCTGATGTTATGGACTGTAGGCCCTCTGGAACTAGGAACCAAAATAAACCCACTTCTTAGTTGTTTGTTTGGTTGTGGCATTTTATCACAGCAATGGGAAAGTCACTAATACAGATATTGCAAATGGAAGACACACAGAATACAGTACGTGACTCAAAGCAGGATACAGTCAGGGTCTGATACTGAAGAATATAGTTTGCAGGTATTTGTTACAAGAGTTTTATTTAAATTTTAGAGCATAATAAAAGATATCTGGTTACATAGATGATAATATCCATCAGGAATGTACTCAGAGGGAATGACCATAGGTATGTTCTTCTCATGATCTTTCAGAGGTCCCGGTGGATGTTACATGACCTTGTGTTTGCAGAAACCATGTTCACCACAGGTGACTGTAGTTATTGAATTTAAATCCCTGATGGACTGAACAGTTGTTAACTAGAATGTTCTCACATCATTCATTCTATTCTGTCATCTATGTCTAAACAAAACATTATAAGCAGACACTGCATTTACCTTTATTTTTGTAAGGCCTTGTGGTATGAATGGCAGTGATGAGCATGCCATGGAATGTCATTCCCAAGTTTGAAGAGCCCTCTGTATTGCATAGAGGCGATGCAGGGAGAAAAGAATGGTTCATCACCAGGTACCAACAGACAGCAAC
Organism: Phodopus roborovskii; assembly: GCF_943737965.1. Lineage (NCBI taxonomy): Eukaryota > Metazoa > Chordata > Mammalia > Rodentia > Cricetidae > Phodopus > Phodopus roborovskii. Next base: position 15,547,550 of record NW_026126409.1, on the reverse strand, counting down.
CTGGTGGCTGCAGACAATCCCGCTGATTGTGCTGGGCTCTGCAGTTTGTAGGATGAAACACAGCATGTGGAGATTTTTCCATTCTCATTAACCTCCCTTTTAACTCTCTGCTTATTTTCATTCTCTTTTAAAATTACTCTTGAAAAGGGGGAGTGAGAATGAAAATGAAACATTTAAAGAGCAAATGACTGTAAGATGAGGACTTGCATTTGAGAGCATTGGAGATCAAACCTGGTGCTGCTTTTATAGAAATGCAATGTGTTGTCTGTGGATGATGTATATGGCAATGGTCAGGCTATCAGCTGGTAGCTAAAAGAGCTAGTACCAGGGATGACCCATAGCAGTGGGACCTCCTCCTCCTTTTAAGGATGGATGATATCTCTTTTTTAAAAAGACTTTCCACAAATTTCAATAGTTGTAGTTTAAGAACATGGTTCCTTCCCTCCTCCCTCACCTTCCTTTTTAGACTGAATCTCTCCAAACTTTCCATTATTCTCTTTGGTAGAAGACTGTCAAAGCCAAGGCCCTCTATGGAGTGTTCTCAGTTTCCCTCTTTTATGCTTAGCATCCCTGAATCCTCCCGTTAAGATTCCCTCATGTCACTGTGGACTGCACAGGACTCCCATGCCAGGTTGCCTCAGATGTCCTCAGCTGCCATGATATTCAATAAAGTCCCACTGTCCATAGTTTATATGGGATAGTATTCTGAAACAAATAGGATACTGGCAAGGACATGAAAAATTAGGAATGTGCTGACATCTCAGTTTCCATGATGTCCACAGACTTGTCTTTACGAACTGAAGCTGTGTTCTGATCCACAGAAACATCCTTTAATCAAACTTAGGAATGAATCACCCCCTCAGTCTTATCTGTGGGTGGGTAGGGTATAGGGCTTTGAAATGGAGAATCAGAGTTCTAAACATACCTAGTCACAGAGGAAATGGCTTTGAGAGCTCCAGGACTCCTCAGAACCTCTGCAGCCCTAGAGCTTGGCCACTCACTCTGTATTACTAATGCAAGTCCACCCATGGCTCCTCATACACTCCTGTGATACTGAGTAGCCCAAGAATCTCTTTCATCTGTGCAGCTTCCCATCGCTGTGCTGTATCTTTCTACGTATGTTGATATCTCCAGGAAAACACTCTTATTAAAGGGGATCAATAAGAAATGAGAAGGGGCTAGATTGTAGTTGCACATTCCTTTAATTCCAACACTTGGGAGGCAGAAGCAAGCAAATCTCTGAGTTTGAAGCCAGCCTGGTCTACATAGTGAGTTCCAGGATAGCAAAGGAAATACAGAGAAACCCTGTTTCATAAAACAATAACCAAAACAAAAAGAAATTAAGAGATGAGAATTGAAGGGAAGGAACAACTAAGGCCAATGGAGGAAATAAGTAAAAAAGATGTCTATGTATGCAAATGAAACCCATCACTCTGTGTGTTCTCTAAAGTTAATTAAAAACAAGTAACAAATGATCCTGTTCTCACACTTCTGGCCCTAATGCAAATGCTGGATTTTCACTAACTCTTCCAGAGTCCATGGCTGCACATGGCTCCCTGATCTAATCCAAGAGTGATGTGTTCTTACCAGTTTTACAGCATTTTCTAGAATCTGCCATCTGAAAATGAAGCCTTCTGCCTAGATGATAATACATTTCTAGTCACGTGTGTGCAGTTTATTTTAAACTTCAGGGGTGCCAAAAAGGTGTGTGTGTGTGTGTGTGTGTGTGTGTGTGTGTGTGTGTGCAGTTTATTTTAAACTTCAGGGGTGCCAAAAAGGTGTGTGTGTGTGTGTGTGTGTGTGTGTGTGTGTGTTAGACACATACACATTGGTAGTACAAATTTTTTATTTAGGTTTTCTTTATGTTTAAGTTCTCTGCATGCATTTTAAAGAGAATTGTAGAAGTGTACTCACTTATACAGCTGTGTGTTAGAGACAATTCTATAAGAAATGAAGATAATTTGATGCACAGTACTCTGAAAGAATCTAGGGTATTAATTTAGTGTCTTCATGTCCAACAGAATTCGTTTTAGTCTGTGATGAAAACCATCTGTGAATTACTCATGTTTAAAAATATGAACAAAATTAATAGGATAGTTTCCTTGCATTTCCCATGAGGACGATTTAAATGCCTATTACAACAGCAATGTCCTAGAGTTACTATGGGAAAATGGAGACACAGTATACCCACAATAAAGAAAAAGCTAAGGTCCAATAAATTCCAAGGGTCAAATATAATTCACTACTTCTGAGGGAATTATACGTAAAATAATAAAATTACCTGACCAAAAGGATATTCAGCAGACTATAAATTAAGATAATTTAGTAAAAATTTGAAGGGTACTTCATCAAAGTATGGCCATTTAAATGGGAGTATTTTTATTTGTTTCAAGCCAACAAAGATATTGATTTTAGTCATCATCTTAACAAGATGAATGGTCACTTATTCTCCTCAATGCTCTACCATGCAGAGGAAAAACATAAAGGAGGGGCTTAGGTAGTCAGCATTTTTGGGACTCGAGTTACACGCCCATCTATTTCTTCTGTTCCTATAGATGGGGCAGGCTCATGCACCTTGCATACAGGAAACTCTTAGAGAAAGTATGAAGCTCCCAAGGCCATACATTAAGTGTTATAAGGAAGGTTGGAATAAAATCTTTTCTGCAGTTACTTTGGTTCATGAGAGGATATGGAAGGGGAGGGGTGGGGAAGGGAGGAAAGCAGGAAAGAAAAGGGAAGGAGAAGGGAGAGGACGGGAGAAGAGGAAGCTATCACTTGAAGAGATAGCGGGAGAGCTCAGTACCCAAGGTTTTATCCAGACCTTATGGTATATGGTAGGAGAATCCTTGCTGCTGTGTGCCTGCTTCTTGCAAAGATGCCCAGACTTGGATGTTGAGCATACCCAGGCCCGAGTCTGGATCACTGTGTAGGGGTCAGCCTTCAGCTGGCTTAGACCTACACAAATACGACTATGTTGGCTATAAGACACAGAGACAGTTGTTACTGATACTGCTGTATGTACAAAAAGTGAATGTGTGTGAGGAAGTGCTTTGTATGGGCACCTGTGAAGGAAAATAGTTCTTAGATTGGGCTGTGGCTGGCACTCCCTTTAGGAGGAAAAGGTAGTTGGAGGGATGGCGTTTGAAGACAACACAAGAGTGTAGCTCTGTTGATGCTGATGAACCGTGGGCAGAAAAAAAAGTCTGCAGTTGTCATAGAGGAGGCTGTCCCACTCCTTTGTATTTTGTTCCCATTATCATCTCATTTTCCCGTTCCTTTGTGTGCTTGGAATGTTAGTTTGGATGCTAGACACTGAATGTTCACCTGCTTGGTGCTGAGTGGTTTTGAGCTTCTTAAAATACTTAAAGTGCTGTGCTTTGTTCAGATTCACCACAGGTGGCAAGCAGTTGGGCCTTCTGAAGCTAGTTTTAACATTTTGGGTTCATTCAAAGTAGCCTTGAGCTGAGAACAAACTCTGCTGTTGACAGTATCTTCATGAGCACTTGAGCCAGGACTCTTGCTACAGGGTTTTCCACTCTGTCCACGGGAAAGCACCTGCAGCCCTGAGAGGGTTATCCTCTACTCCTTAAGTGCTATCTCTGCAGTCTCAGCAAAGCCCGGGGAACTTTGGACACAAAAGTGTGCTGGTCGTGGGTGTGCGGATCCAGGGGACTCTCTTTAAGGGGTATCTCCTCTCTGGTGCTTAACCTGTAGTTCTACACAGTTCTGACTCCCCTAAAGTGCCATATCTGCCTCCTGTATTGCTGGAATTTTACTCTAAATGGAACCCCACATTCCCCCGTCTCTGCCCTACTGATAGTCTTATCAGGGACACCATAGATGGTCTGACGCTTGAGCATTCTCTACTTAGGTCCATGATCTGAACCACTTTTTGTTTAAGATTCAAAACTCTCATTTTTTGTGGTTGCCTAATTGCAGGTACAGATTTTGGATTTTTGTTTTGTTTTGTTTTGTTTTCAGTTGTCTTGAGTGAGAGGGCAACCTTGTACCCTGATCCTTTTTAAAGACAAAATCAATTATCTCATTAGAGGGAAGAGACCAAGGGCAGAGCTAACATGTCAATGATGATGATGAATATTGTAAGATGCTCATTGTGTAAGAGAAACAGTCTTAGCAAAAAAAAAAAAAAAAAAAACAAGGAACACCAGCACATGCCAATGAATACAGGTGGTTTACAACAGAACTGTCTATCAGAACACCATCTGCAGTGATCTAGAAATGAAATTAGCCTAGATGTCCATGAAATGATTGGCAGGTGAAAATTATGATACACTCAGAGAGAAACACACATACATACACACACACACACACACACACAGATGTGTATACACATAAATACACACACACACACAGAGATGTACATACTCATAAATATATATACACACACAGATACACACAAAGACACACATATATGGGAATATTACTTAGTTATAAAGAACAAAATCCCATCATTTGATGGTAGATGAAGGAAAGCAAGGTATGATATGCCATCATATTTCAGCAAATTTAACAAATAAGCCAGATTCAGAAATATAGGCATTGTGCATAGATCTCGTGTGGAATCTGTAATATAGGAGACGTTAAAGTACAAGGGCATTAGCCAAGAAGGGCAAGATGAAGGTGAGTATTACCAAACTATGCCATGCAGAGGTCAAAATGCCACAGTGAGCTCATTTCTTTGTGCAGTTAATGTGAAGAGAGCAGGAAGCATGATTACAAAACAAGGGACGAAATGATCTTTAACCTCAAAGTGGAAACGTTTTTAAAGACAACTGGAGGAAAGAAGCAGTTGCATAGTTGCATCTAGGGCCTGCCTAACTTTCTGCTTGGGCTTGTGATGGAGATCACTTGGTGGGAGTCCTGAAAGCTGGTCTGTTTCCAGGTCTCCTACAGATTCTTATGCAAATACCCTGGTTGTAGCTATGTGTAACGAGTATGGTTTTTCCTCCCGCCACCTGGTCTTGTCCTGCTGTTGCGCCAGCCCCAATTAACACACAGAGGCTCTGTATTAGATATTATACTATTGGCCAGGTACTAGTTTTTTATCGGCTAGCTCTGCCTTAGTTATTAACCCATTTGTGTTAATCTATGTATGTCCACGTGTTCTTCTTACCGGGAGCCGGCTGCCACATACTGCTTTCTTCAGACTCTCCATCTTGACTCCTCCTAACTACTTCCTATTTCCTCCTTGTCTCCTAGTCCCTCCTACCTTTCTTTCCTATTGGCCAACAGTGCTTTATTATTAACCAGTATGAGAAACATATACAGAATGACATCTCCCATCAGCTATGGACTCAGCAGCTTGCCCAAATCTCCTTTGCAATGTGCATCCTGTGTGAGGAGCACAGGTCAGAGGTCAGCGATGAGAAGTTGGGAGAATGGTCAGTGTGGAACTGCACAGACAATGTTACTGTTATGGTGGCTTGTGTTTGCATTCATTAAAATGCTGTTGAGGTGGGAGTTTGAGTCATTCCCTAGTGGGCTCCACCCTATAACCTGCCCTGAGATGAATGAGCAAGATTTTACTTCTGAAGTTGTTTCAAGTTGACTTCCTTGTTTGTACTGGTGTATGCCATTTGTTTGCTAATGTGCAAATATCAGGACAGAAAAGGCCTCATTTGATACTTAAGTTGTAATAATACTAAACCTTTGAACTGATGATCCATTGCATCCAAAGTGGGGTTAACAAGGAGCTTAAGATGAAAATGTATGTTATGTTTTTATAATTAGGTAATTGAAGAAATATTAACAATTCAATTCATTTATCTCTACGTCTTAACCCATAGCCTCCTGCTAAATGCCTTTCAGTTAATGAGAATTCATCTGATCTTCTCTTCATTTAAGGATAGCATATTTTATAAGCAAAGCTTTCTTTATCACTTAGAAATGGTAAGTTCTGTTTATATGGTATAAGCGTATGTACACAGTACATATACACATACACAATGCATATGTGACATACATTACAAATATACACATGCAACATGGGCACATGTAATACATATTCACACATGCAATATATAAACACATATAATAAACATCTACATAAATAATAAACAGGCACACATGCAATACACATTCACATGCACACAATAATATACATATATACATACATATACACACAATATATGTGACACACAATACACATGAACACACAACACACATAGACACACACACACACACAAAACATACACCCCCCCAAAGGATATCTATAATACATATCCATGCAAACAATACAGATGTACATTAGCAATACACATACACATATGCACACACACCTATACTCACAAAATGCATGTGCACTCACAGTATACAAGCTCACACAATGCACATACATACATATATATCCACATTCATCCACACATCCATAAACTCACTTCTGGTGATGGTGCAAAGATAGATGGTCCTGTGAGGGTATGTTTATAATTGTGGATGTAGAGACCTGGCTTTGAGGGAGTGCTGACAGTTTACTGGTGTAAGCCTTTGATACTAATTGATCAGTGTGACAGTAGCAATATGCTCTGGGTCTCTAGTCATCCATTATCAGCTGGATCTTAGAACAGGTGGATGAGAAACTAGTATCCCAGAACACTGGCACACAGGAGTGTGTTGAATCTCTGCTCAGTGTCATAATTAGACAATCAGAGCAAAGAGGCCTCCAGAAACTTCCATCTATGTTCAAAACACACAGAACACATTATTGCCCTGCCTCTGTCATTTGCTACTATCCAAACATAGCATCTTACCAATGGATAAACACTGGGGCCAAAGAATCACTGTGCTGCATTGTGTACTGGAAGTACCTGGCCAATAAGGAAGTGTCTGAGTACATTCTAGCTGGAGGATTCCCCTGCTTAGATTCTTCCAAAGCATCTTGCAAGTATATAGCTTCTGTAACTAAATCACAGAGACAAGTCTATGTGTTGTGAGATCATTTTCTTTGCTTTTTGTCACAGAAAAGTTTATGTAAGTCAAGTTTTAATATTAGTTTATGATGAGTCTTGTTATTGCTCTTTGCTTGGCTTCCTGCTATCACCATTCCCTTTGATCCATAATGTGACTGCAAACAACACATGATCAGCACAAGGTCAGCAATAGCAAATGTTACCAATCTTTGTGGGTCCTAGTGCATCTGACTTCTGGATGAATGGCTCATACATTTGCTACAAGGTTTGCAGAAAGGCTGTGTTGTGTTGGACCTCTTTGTCTCTGACTGGCATCTCCTTAATATCCCCTTATTGTGAGGAACATAAAAGGCTCCCTTTAGCTCAATACACAGCAATATCCCACCTCATGGTACACTGTACCCCAGTGTTCTTTGGTAATGCCTGACTGGCATCTGTGAAGCCTGAGGTTTCAGTGAACATTACCAGAATGTCATTGTTTCTTTGTACTTGCTCAGGGTGTGTTATGGGGGTAAAAAATTTATTTATAGATAAATTGGTAAAATGATGAGTTCACCCAGGTCTGTATTACCCTAATATGTAAGGTTAAACATGATGAATTGGGGGAAGTAAGTCTGTACATGTTTTATTTTAAAAATTCCTTGAGAAACTTTTAGATCAGAACTCAAACAAGTTCAAAGAGCAAGAGTTACTGCAGTGGGAGAACGGGTTGGTTTTTCTGGTAATGTAATGAAGCATTTCACATAGGTCAATTGTAAGGAAAGGTGGGTCATTTCTCTCATAGTTAAATTCCCCTTCCCACCCATAGCATATTGGAAGTCACTATGGATGTCACATATGTGTGAGAGGTTACATGCTCAAACAGGAAACCAAGTATGATTGAAGGCTTGATAAGAAACCAAGTAACTCTAACAAGAAGCAGGTTTCCATGGGAAGATCCTAAATCCCTCTGAGGACAGTAGCTCTAATAGTACAACCCACCAATCCCCATCTCTTTTCTTCTTCATTTATTTTCATTATTTATCAGTGCTGAGATAAAAGTCAAGGGTTTAAGTCTGATAGCCAAGTATCCCATCACAGAATATATTCTAGCCCTGGACACGCCACTGAAAATTCTCTCAGTTCCCAACCTTGCTGTACTTTGTATCAGATTTTCAACATGTGATATTTTAGGAAAAATCATATCCAAATAATGACAAAAAATGTAAAAGTAATCTAGGTTCTTTGGAGATTAAACGACCTCTTTAAGTTGCAGAGGCATTAGATGGGGAGGTGATCATAAGCACTGTGAAAAGTGAGTTTGTCTTCTAATAAGTCATTGTATTTCCTGCTCAAAGATTAATATATTGCTCAGTAGGGTCTTTCAAATTTCAATCATGCTTGAATTTTCCAAGGAAAGAAGGTAATAACAGGCTTTGAACAAAAATTTCCATTATGTGTTTATGAGTCAGAAGCTAGGGTTTTACTTGGTATATCGGAGTGCACTTAAACATGAGGAAGAATAGCATTTTGATGATTTTGCTACAATGAAGAGTCTAAGAAAACTATGTGGATTGTATTCTTTGAAAAGATTTTCTATACTGAAGATAAATCTTGGCTGAGTCAGTATAAAATAGTTTAGACATGAATTACTCAATTAATTGCTTTTATTCCATTTTTGTTTAGCTCTAATTATGCCTACAAATATGGCTCCGATGGATATTTTAGGAAAATCCTCATGTTTATGTCAGCCTGCACTGAGACTCCTGATATAATGATTTGTTTTTCAGGGACCAGGGCAGCCTGTAATATCTGAAACATCTGAGAAAGTTCTGTAAGAAACACGGTTGCTTATTACATTCTGTATGATTGCTGATGCTTCCTGGAAATCTACTTTTCCAATTCATCTCTCAGATTTATCACTCATTTATTTTTAATTCTCATCATCAGCTCATTAGATTTTCCTTCACATGTGTGTCTCTATTTGATGGCCAATCACTGAGGTCATAGCATTGCCACATGCAGGGGACATGTTAATCAATAAGGCTGGTGGTTCCTGGACCCTGGAGGCTTTCAGATGTCTGACACAGCTGGATAAAGCTGGGATGTGGCACAGAAAGGGACTCCTGCATTTGATCTTAGATGGGAAATCTCTGCCCTGCTGGTACCACTGAGCCAAGACAGGGCTCTAAGGAGATGACAAAGTGGTGGCTGCCTCTGGAAGACAAAGAGCAAAGGCTCAGTGCAGCCTTGAAGATGTCTGAGAAGCCAGCTCTCAGCTCCACAACACTGTGTCCAGGGGATACTTAGAACTCAAGGGAAGCCAGTGCAGATGTAATTATAGATGCTGCCCTCTATAGGGCTTGACAGGGATACTAGCCAAGTGGGAAGGCAAGTTCTTTCTACCTTCTAGAAATCAGTGCTCTTCAGGACTGGCTTACATTCTTTCCAACAGAAAGCCTTTCCAATGTCCTTAAGCCAGTTCCCCTTTCTGTAAGTGCCCAGAATCCTTTCCTGTGGTTCTCTTTTTCAGAACAGCTTTAGGACGAAGCCCTCTGTGATCTGGTTAAGATGCAAAAGTGAGAGGCCGATTCTAGGTCCTACCATTTTCCAAAGATGCCTCATTGAGAACCTAACTTCCAACACTTGAAAATTTGGGAGGCATTGTGCATTCAAATTATGGAAATAACATGCAGAATTGATGATATTCTAGGCTCGTTGGAGTCTAAATACGTCCCATAAGCCACAGGGTTGATGGGATAATGTTGATAGGGTGTGAATATGCTCAGAAATCTCCTCAGGTTGTTGTGGAACATCATCTGATTCACCAAAAGGCCAGGGTATCTCATGTCTTATAGGATGTTCAACAGTGGGTGCACGTATAAAGTAAGACTGTTTACATACTTCGGAAATAGCTCTATGGCTTTGGGAATCTCTAAGACTATTGGACTGACACTCCAGCCAGTGATGTGAGCACCTGTCCTTTAACACTGTTCCTGTGGATTGCTAGCTTACAGCTGGTATTTCTAAGACTCATGTGAAACTTTGTCCCTACCAGAAGCATTTTGGGATAACATCCCTGGTGTCCATGGTGACATTTTCCCTCTCCTGTAATGGGTGAAGTGGGAATCATATCATTGAGAGCAGATTGTGTTAATACAGTCTGTGTTAAACTGGTAATGGCTCAGCTCTTTGAGACTCTATGAATGTAAAGCCAAAGAATCCATGGAGAAATACAACCATAGCTGCCAGATTCCAAGTGTTGAAAATGTCTTTATGCTTCCTACACTAAGGTAGGAAGTTAGCAAGAGAGGCAAACACGAGCAGAATCTTTCATTGCTCCATCACCCTCTTCTTCTTCTTCTTCTTCTTCTTCTTCTTCTTCTTCTTCTTCTTCTTCTTCTTCTTCTTCTTCTTCTTCTTCTTCTTCAGGGGGGAAAGAATAACCCAAGGTAGGCACAGATTTCATCTTCATACCGTTGTTGGAGGCAGACATTCTTTCATAGGGTAACTTCCTCACTAATGACAGGAATGAGCATAAAATTTCAACTTAGAATTTTCAGTGACCCAAAGGAAAGACAACAGAGAGCTAAAAAGTTACAAGAGACCATTTGGTCAGATATACCTTTTCCTCATTATAGACATGTCTTTTTTGAAGAACTCTATACAGTGGGTGTTGGTTTCAGGGTTCCAGGGTTTTTACTTCGCATGTGTTCCATTAAATGTTCCCCTTAATCTGTGTTATGTGAAGGAAAAAACCATCTTTCCTAACCTTTAACAAACAGCCCCCCCTTCACAGCTCAGTGTCCCTGCTGCCTGTAGAATTTGCTGGTACTCAGCCTGTGACCCTCAGCAGGGGTTAGGTGAAGAGGAGGGAGGACCTGTTCATTTGTTGTGAAATTTCATTAGCACCCACCTTCCAAGTGTTTCCCTATGCAATGTATTTCACCAGCACCCATGTCTATCAAACAGCTTACCACTTGAACACACTCCCTTATTTATTTGTTCATGTAAGAAGGCTGGCTCTTGCTCTCATTCTCTCTCTCTCTCTCTCTGTCTCTCTCTCTCTCTCTCTCTCTCTGTGTGTGTGTGTGTGTGTGTGTGTGTGTGTGTCATTCACACACACATTTTTGTCTTCTCTATACCATCCTCTCCCATCTCCCAAGAGATGTTCAGGTGGAACAAACCCACATCTTTCAACTTCTCTCTGAAATGAAGAGATCCCTGTTCTCCCTCTGGCCCTGGGAGTCTTTAACACACCATTCAAAGGACCATCTTCCGCCTAGCTCCAAACCACTATCAGAAAGTGAATTCCAATGCTCTTCACACCCTCCCATGAGGAATAGTTCCTACTATACTCAGGATATCAGCTGACTCTACTGAAGTATTCTTACATGTGAAATCCCTAAAACTCTATGTGTATTGCCTGTTAACGGGGATTTCAGCATCACCTAGCATGCATCTAGCTTATTTGTCACCATTGTGCTTCTCAGACACAGAAGGCAAAGTGTGACCCAGGAGTACAGGTTGTTGTCAACTTTTGTGGGCCCCTATCTTTGGGGATGGCCACTGAAGTATAGGCTAAATCTCTCTTAGTCTTCCTCTGGAGCACCTTTGATGAACTCTGTAGTTCAGGTCTTTTTGATATTACTCCCTAGGTAGAAATAGTCTCTATTCTGCTGCTTCTGACTTAATAACCAGTTCTAACTTGTAACAGTTTAAGTGACTATGATAAAGTTACCTTTCTCATCACCCAGGGAATAGACTCACATATAGTTGTCATTTCTCTTTAAAAACAAAAACAAAAAAAAAAACCAAACACACAAACAACAACAAAAAAAAAAAAAAAAAAAAAAAAAAAAACAGCTGAGATCTCTACTCTGAGTTTCCCAGAAAACTCTAGAACTAAGGCCTAGGGTCTCCTCAATGTCAGTCATTATTCATACAAGCCATCTATTATAGGGGGCAGTCCTATAACAATATGGTTCCAAAGAGCCACAGATTCCCATTCATGAAAATCATGTTATAGAAAACAAGACTTCAAATGTGTCATCTTCTGAAGCATTGGATGGGTTTGAAATTCAACAGTCAAGAAAAATGGTGGGTTGAGTACTTTACTCCAAGCAAGGCTTGCCCTTTTACACAGAAATGGCAGCCTAAAGGTGAGCAATGGCACTATCATTTATGGATGGGAGATCTCGCATTGCTGAGCCCCTCACAGTGTGGATATGAGGAGATACTGCTAGTCATCTAAGCTTCTCAGCAAGGCCATATCCATCACTATTCATTCAGCAGTTCTTCTTTGGGAGTAACACCACAAAGAAGGTGAAAGATCACAATAGTGATAATAATGGGAAGCCCACTGGCTTTGGACCTCTTTGAGCCTTCACGTGATTTGCAAAGCTAGAGAGGCCAGTCATGGGAGAGGGTCTGCTGAGTGTCTGGCTCCTGATCTGCTACATCTCTGCTGCTTGGGACAACAGCTCTCTACTTCAGAATATCTACATTTTCCTGTAGATCTTTTCCCGGACTAGCTAGTACAAAATGTTTTCAAAGCAAATAAACAAGAACAAAACAAATAAACAAGGAAACCTATACATTGCACCTCAGCTCAGTCATAAAGAAATAAAAGCTGAAGCTGGGGAATTTGCTTATTGGTAAGTGCTTCCCACACAGGCACGGCAACACTAGTTCAAATCTATAGCCCCCCCCCCAAAAAAATACCAAGTGCAGCCACATGTACCTATCTATAACCCTACAATTAGGATTTGAGGCAGATACATAAGGATGCCTGGAGTTTCTGGACAGTTGCCCTAGCTAAAAAGGAAAGGTGCATTCCAAGTTTAGTGACAGACTCTGTCTCAAGGAAGAAGACAGAAAGTGTCAAATCAGAACATGAGGAAACCTCTTCTGGCCTCTGTATGTATGTGCATGGGCATAGACACCCTCATACACATGTGTACATCCATGCATAGACCACACACATACAATCCTTGAGACACCTAATCACAGATGCAGTTAATACAGCTATGGGAAGTCCACTGGATTTGATGTGATAAATTGTAAAAGTGATGTTTACATGTTGTGAGCTGGGACCAGCTGGGACCACGTTTCAGGAGAATGAAGAATAGGAGGTAGTGGATGCTCAGATGTCTGTGCAGGAAGGGAACAACACACTCATCCCAATGTCACGGGAATATCTGGGGCAATTTCTCAGACTTGCAAATTCTAGATATTTGTTATTCTGAAGGAGAATTGAAAGCAGCTCGAATTGTTGTGGCCCACGGCTTCTTTGGCACCCATCCAGGACCGGTGCTTGTTTGTGCTGTGGAAGTCCACATTTTGAGTAAATGCTTGCTCTCTGTGGTAAGAGGATGTCAGTTATAGCCATCTGAGTCCTTCAAATAAAATGGTCTTGAGTGGATTCTGTGTTGAAAGGTTAATTTTTCACCCCTGCCTTTTCATTCTTTCTTCTCTGCCTGGATGAAACATCAATGCTGTGAAGAGTTCTTCAAAACTGTGCTGTCCTCAGGGAAACTGAAGCCAATGAAGGCACATTAGTTTTCCAGTGATTAGAGCTATGGGCTTACCTTCGTCAATCTTAATAAATGGTGCCTTTTAGGAAGGCTGAGGAAGCAGACTGCAAAATGCTGGCTCTGACCACTGCAGTCTGTGGAGGCAAGACCTTGCTCTGCTTTCGTTGCCTGCCTCCCATCTCTCAGCAGCCATGACTTCTTACAGAAGAAAAATGGGAAATAGACTGTTGCAAGTAGTCATCAGTATTTTCAAGATGTGCTAGTCCATTTTTGAATATATATATATATATATACATATATATATATATGAATATATATATTCATATATATATATATATGTATATATATATATATATATATATATATATATATATATATGGGAGTCTGTGGTTGAGAGCACTAGCTGTTCTTCCAGAGGATGCAGGTTAAATACCCAGGACCCAAATGGTGGCTCAAACATCTGTGACTTCAGTTCAAGAGCTTCCAATAGTTGTTACAAGCAGTTCCCCCCACAGCCTGGTCCCAGAGCCAGGCCAGCCCCAAGTAATACACATAGACACTGTATTAGATATAAAGCTGTTGACCTGTTACTAGCGTTTCTTATTGGCTAGCTCTGTCTTAAATATTAACCCATTTCTACAAATCTAAGTATTTCCATGTGGTCTTATCTTACTGGAGAAATGGTCCAGACCTTCTTCTCAAATTGCTACATCTTGAATCTCCTCTACTACATTTCCCAGAATCCTCCTTGTCTCCTAGTCCTGCCTATCTTGCCTTGCTATTTGCCAAGAGTGCTTTATTCATTAATGAATAAGAAAAACATATTTACAGAATACATCTCCCATCAAATAGTCTTTTCTCTTCTTGGCTTATATTAGACTCCAGGCACCCACGTGGTACACAGACATGCACACAAAAAAAAATACCCATACACATAAAAATAACTTTAAGATGATATAATTAGACTAAAAACATTTTAAACAGAATTCTAGTATTTCTTAGAAATAATTTGAAAATATTATATTCAAGGGCCACAGAAATTACTATGTAATGTCAGGTTCTTCAAATTAATGTAAACCTAAATTTCCTAAGACAGAAAAATAGAGGATAGATAGATAGACAGACAGACAGATGATGTAAAAAAAAAAAAGGTAAACGATGATTGATAGACATAACTATATATAGATGGTAGATAAAAGACATCAGATATATGAATAGATAGATCAATGGATAATATGATGCGTCTACCATCAATCCTAAAATAATAAACAATGACATGATGTTCTCAAAGTTCTTAAAATAATAGAGCCTGAACTGGAGATTTTCTCCTCCCCTCATGAAGTAGAACATGTATTCCGGACTGGACCATTTGTTAAGTGATGACCTGCAGTAAGATATATAATTTCTGAAATGACATCTACAAATACCTGTCAGATGCCATGATTACCCTGCTTACATCATGAAGTGTGTATGACAGTCAAACTTAACAGGTAGAACTAATAAACAATACAAAATACATGGAATATAATACACACTCATATGAATCATTAACTAGACCAAAATTCTTTCAGAATAAAATTAGACATGTTTAAATCTCATCTTGACAAATCTAGTAATTTCTCCCCAAATTGAATTTGTTATTTGTACTCGCCATGTACATTAGAAAGACTATGTAAGAACCTAAATAACAAGGTTGATGTTTCTATACCAACAGGAGTCAGGTAATGTGTCTCAGTGGCATCCTGGACTTCTGTTGGTCTCAAACCACAGACATTGTTGTACTAGCCAGACCACAGTCTGTAAGTCCTCTGATATATTTTCTTCATTTTGTGTGTGTGTGTACACATACATCCATAACACACACACACACACACACACACACACACACACAAACACACACAAACACACACAAACACACTATATTCTATCAAGTCTTTACCTCTAACAAAACCTGACTAATATAGAAGGTGGCAATGAATTAATCTTCTTGGATAATAGGAGTTCTGCAGGATGCTAGACACAGAGTTGAACCTGCCTCGTGAAGGAATCCAGACATGGCTTTTGATAAGACAAGGAGGATCTTAAATGGAATTTTGTTCATCTGCAATCTATTTAATGCATAGATTTTTTTATTTAAAAAATACTACTTGGGAGTTTTTAGTTAAAATATTTTTCCTAGTTTGGTAGAATAGAATCCACACTTTTGAGCCTACCAGGAGAGATACAGAGGCGGAGTTCAAGGTCATCAAGGGCTATATGGAGTGTTCCATGCTGTCTTATGTCATTTTTTGAGATACATCTCAAAAATAAATAAATAAATAAAACCCTCAAAGAAGATAAATAACAAATAGTTTAACCTTAAAGCATTTTCAATATTTTCTTTTATTTTGATTACTTATATTGCTTGGGAAAATGTAATTTATCCTCTAAAGTTCTTGCAGTTAGTTTGTCTTTTTCAAACAGATCAGTTTTTACATTTGCCTTTTGTGCCGCCTCTTTCTACACCCCTTCAATGTCAATAACCTGGGAGTGGAAGACTGGTGGCCCTATCTGCTCCCTACAATTTTCTTTACCTGCTCTTCAAACTGCAAAATCCAATGCATTTCTATCTGCTGAGCATTACTTTCTGTCCTTGCTATATTTCATGTACACACATAGTATAATTAAATTAAGAGTAAATTTGAAGTCCGATTATAGTGTCATGGCTGTTTTTCTGGGGTCATAAATGTCATCATAAGCAGTCTCCAAAATGTCTCAGTGTTCCAGCTTAGAAATGTCACCTTGATATCCATTTCTTAGCCCATAGCTTAATGTGGGAGGTGCTCACTGGGGTTAATAAGCAGGGGTTGGGTAAAAAGTGAAAAGTTTTAGATTGACATCACAACATGATTGTCTTTACCCTGTGACATCACTGTCTCTTGACTATCATTCAATATACACACACACGGCCATTCTTACCAGAGAAGCTGTGTCTTATAGGAGTCAACAATTCTCCCTTGTCTTAAAAAGAAACTGTGAAGCAGGCTTTTCAGCGGGTACTAGGGAAGGAAGTCAACTGAGGGGAAACCTCACCAAAGTACTGAAGTTAATTAATCCTGTTGCCCTCATGTTGATAGTATGCCTTGTTAGTGGTGCTTGTAAACAAAGCAAAGGGATCTGGAGATGGGACACGCTGCATGGAATCCTGCCTCTTTGCCCTTTGTTTCTTCACCACCTCATTCTCATGTCCCCAGATTTATGGGTGGTCCCTCCTCCTGTCTTGGGTTCCAGTCTACAATAAGCCTGACATTTGTTTCAAGTCAATAAACTGTCTGCATCTGTCTAGTGAATAAAACTACCAACAGCACAAGGAATGACTTAATGTATGGATCAACTTTAAAAATACAATTAAATCAAATTTCTCTGGAAATGCAAGAGGTCTCATACCATGTTGATTACTAATCAATATCAGTACAAGAAAACAATCTTCCCAGAGAAGCAGTGTATTCAATTCAGTACTCAGAACACAGCAGAAAGCACGTAAATCCCTAGCCTTCCCCAGAATACTGGAACACTGCAAACTCAAGTTCATTCTAGGGTTCCCTGAAGTTTATGAGAATTTGGATCATCTAAGACCCAAGATCTCTTTTAGGTGAGCTGACTGTCCACAGGTGCCATGATAACTATCAAAGGACAAAGACTAGAGCTTTCATTCCCTGTAAGAAGATTAAAATTGAACACTTGACATTGGAACTTTGTCTTCCTAAAATGCTACTCTACTTTCTCTGATTGGTTGCTAAGTAGGAATGAACTGTACATGTTAGAGCCATACATGAAATAATTACAATTGTGTTGGGACTTGGGTTAAGGGGCAACCCTGCTCGGGATTGCCCCTGGTCTTCAGTACTTTTATTCACATAGTTTTGGTAAATTTCCAGGTATATCCACAGTACCTAAAGTTTTTAGCCATTCATAACTACCTGATGCTTTTTATTTATAGCCTACAATGCCTTGGGAAGTCTCAGCAGGTTCTTGCCCATGCCACCATCTAATCGTGAACCCATTCTTCCACAGAGTTACTTTTGCTGTTATTGCTTCCATTGGCACAAGGACTGTGTGACTTGTGTAGAACATTACATTTTAATTTTCTTTTTCATTATTTTATTTTAGTGTCGTACACTAGAATGAGAGACTTGTGAGAACATTGGTTTTATTTTTTTGTTGTTTTTATTTATAATTCATTGGTATAGGGCAAAGCTTCAATATTGCAGTTTCCTGAAAATATTTCTGAATTAAAATATTTGTGATAATTTTTAATGTTGTGTCAGCATCACCCTATCATTCAGAGATTTCAGTGGCAGTAAAAACCCCACTGGAATTTAAACCACTTTGTAAGAGCCAATATATTGGTCATTCTGTTCATATTGAGGAAGGGCTTTCCCACATACTAAGTCCCCTAGGAATATTTTTTTAATAAGTGAAATAAAATAGAAATAAAATTCACTTACCTTTTGTGTGTAGAAATGCATTCATCCTCTGAATTATGAATGGTGAAAACACTTCACAGCAGAAAAAGATAAATTATCTCCTTAGGAAAACACATCTATTATTTAAAATATTTAAATATTTTACCTTTGGCTGTGAATCTCAATGCCAGCCTTCTCCATACTCTTGTCATAATGATTCATTTTTTAATCATTTCTATATTTAGAAACAGTTTATGTGGTGCTCAGACATATAAACACACAGCTGAGCTATATGGGATCAGAGCTTCTTATTGCTTATAGTTACCTTCAGATGCAAAAATTATGGCAGATTTAAGACACTCAGAACAATGCCTGTACTAAGCAGGAATCCTCTTCTAGTCATTATTTCCTAATGCATACAACAGATATTTGCATAATATTTGCATGCAGGCATTACCAGTAATCTACACATGATATAAAGTATACAGAAGGATTGGTTTAGATTATGGGCAAATATTTTGCCATTTAGTGAAAGGGACACATGCATGTGTCATTTTAGAACTGTCCAAGATAATCTAGGGACCACCCCCACAAAGATGCTAAGAGGCAGCTGTCATCTATAAACACACGCAAAATTGTGCAATATTTAATGTCTTGTGGTTTCTGTATCCTGAATGAAAACTCTTCCATCGTTCACTGATAAAGACCCCCAAGATCTACATGCACTGACTTGGGCATTTGGATGCCAGGGAGAGGGGAACTTAGAACTGGGAGAGCCAATGGATCAGCTGCTTCCATCACTGTGTGCCTTTGAGTTTCAGTTAAATGGCCCTTCCTTGGAAAAATAGAAAACTCTAGAACACACCACCAAGAGGGATCTTCCATGTCATTGGTAGGGAATTTAGCTACCATTTTAAGATTTAGGTGAAAAATTGTGTATGGCTAGGGTGGAGCAAGCTTTGATTATTTGGTGGTATGAAATAGTGGAATAGGCAGTTATGATAAGGCTAGGTATATCTTGCTTGTCTGAGGTAGCAGCTGAGGGAGAATGGAATGAGGAGCACAGAGAATTCTGTTTAAGTTATGCATAAGATACAGGCAATCTTAGGCTAAAACATATGTATAGAAATCCTGCTGGTCAGAACATGTACAGTTCAAAGGTAATGAAGTCTGAGAACTTGGCGCACCACAGGTTGACAAGAGTCATTGGTAAGGCACTCTTAGACGTCGCTGGGAAAGTTGACAGCATATGTTTCTCAGCACAAACAAATGATACATAGGTGCAATGACTAATGTGTGATACATTCTAATTAACTAAATTTAGACTTATATATGTAAATTTGTACTTCAAAACCTGTCATATTTGATAAAGAAACCCAGATTTGTCTGTCAGTTTATAACTACAACAATAAAACAAACAAATCCAAAACCTGACAATATTGTACTTGTTTAAAGTGAGCTAAAGTTTCAAAATATGAAGGAAGAAATGTTGCTAACACTTTATTGGAGAAAAGATGGGGTAGTAATATAAGGCTGTCTGGGCTGTTTAGAAGTACTGTCATCCACAGCTATAACTGAAGGAGAGAGAGAGAGGGAGAAGGAGAGGGAGAGGGGGAGAGGGAGAGAGAGAGAAAGGGAGAGAGGGGGGGATAGAGAGAGCTGTGACTATTTCTGGAAAATGACTAATTGCCTGACCAGGGAAAATTGAGCACAACTTTTCAGTTGTTTATTTTATCCATGTTTAGGTGGCTTGAATAGTCATTTGACTGTAGTAAGACACAAACAGTTTCTTTGTGTGTCACTTTAGCATTTGATTTACACTTGAGCATGGTGGCACATCTGTCATCCCAGGATGCAGGAGAGTACACCAGTAATAGAGTCAGTAAGAAGGCAGCCTGTGATACATAAGAAGACCTTGTTTCCAAAATATGTTGCTTGCTATGCCAAGACATGCCCTCAGTCTCACTCCAATAAGTTCAGGACCCATGGCCTTCAGACCTTGATTCTTATATTACTCCCATCCAACGCTGGGTGACTTTGAACAAGTCAGTTTTGTGTACTCTTCCCAGTGGACAGAATGGAGTATTTGATCATTGCCATTGTCATTGCTGAGATGATACAGTCAATGATTCATATCATGTTGATCTTACAAAGGTCCTCAGTAAATGTTAGCCCTTTGCACTATGGTCAGGAAGGAGGATACCTCTGTACTGGGAGATGATGCCTATAGCTGGAGGGTTGTCCTGAGAAAGAGCAGTGAGTCCATTATTCACCAGCGCCGGAAATACCACACCTTCTACAACTGTACCCTAATGGAAAGCACAGCCACATCTATCTACTCTGTGGGGTGCATTCTTGTTCATGTACCGCATGGGTAAACTCAGGTGTGATGGCTACTGATGGCCTTATCCACATATAATTAAGTGATGCATGAACAGCATGTAGGTGTTGATCTTTGTCTTCTAGGCTGTAGAACTTCAGCACTCTATGTTGTGCTTCTGTCAGTCATTTAACAACCACTGATGGACTATATGTAGCTTGGCCAATAAGCATTATTGATTATATCAAAACAGCACCAGTGTTTGTACACAGAGAGAGTGTTCATGGACTGACTTACCATGCACAGGATATCAATAAATATTGCCTTGCATTTTGAGGCTTTTACTGTCACAATAAGACAATGAACAAAAAATGTGGCTCAGGATAGATGCTTCGTACAGATAAAGAAAGTATACAACTTAAATGTCAATGCCTCTAAACACTCATTTCAAGGTCTGGAATAGAAGACTCAGATAAGAAGAAATGGCTGTATTATAACTTATTGATGTTGCCTGTGTTATAATTTATTGATTATAATCTGTTGATGATTTATTGATAATGTGTTGATGATGGAGCAATGATGGGCCTGCCAGTCAAAACATCACATTACAGTATCACTTAGCTCCTAGAGTTATAGGAAGTTCTGAGTGAGCTGCAATTTGTGTACTGAGAATCACCCCTGGTTCTCCTAGAAGAGAAGCCAAAACTCTTAATCACAAAGGCATTTCTCCAGCTACTATTAATATCACTTTAAGTTGTGCCAGGAATAAAAGTATCCTGAGCTAGATGTGTACATAGTAAGTCCCACATATTTATATAATTCATTTAAATAGTTTGTTGTAGCTTTGATTAATAGTGTAAGGGCTTCATGACTGCTCAATGTAGATTTCATTTTTATAACAAGAAATTAATCAAATATCCATATATATTACACACATGCAAACACATACACATACACACACACACATATATATACATACATATATACATATAAACATACACACATGCATATATATGTATATATGTATATGTGTGTGTGTGTGTGTGTGTGTGTTTGGCCTTGAACAGACTACATTTTTTATTTTTGTTTTTGTTTTGTTTTGTTTTGTTTTGTAATTCAAAGTCTCTCTTTTCTGTTTCTTCCATTACCTGGGAGGATATCAAATTTAGAATTGCATCAAAGATGGGGACACTGCTGTTATGATAATTCTTTCTAGCTGGCCTTGTCCCAAATGAACACTCAGGCACTATATTAATTATAATACTGTTGGCCAAGGACTAGGACTTGTTATTGGATAGCTCTGTCTTAATTACTAACCCATTTCTATTAATCCAAGTATTTCCATGTGGTCTTACCTTACCAGAAAGAGGTCCAGGGACCTGTTACTCTTACATGGCAACTGCCTCTGCCTACCCCTCCCAAAACCTTCCTCATCTCCTAGACCAACTTATCTTGCTGCCTTATTGGCCACAATGTCTAATTCATCAACCAATAAGATAAGCATATTTACAGAATGGCACTGCTCCTGTGAGTGCCTTCTTGTTGGCTATGTACACTGAAAAATCTCTCTTTCCAGAAGATCTAGGCTGTGGTACTAACTTTCCTTCCCCTGAAAAAGTTACGAAGAAAGCAAAGTGACCATATCTGACTCTGAAGGACTTGTGTGGCTCTCAGTGGTCTCCTGTTCTCCATGCAGTTGGAGAGCTAATAATAGGATTTTTGAAAATTAAACACTTTTCAACATATGCCACTTGAGTTTCCCGGGTATTATCATCATGAATCCAGAGTTGGAAATTTGTTTTGTATTTTAGCAATATTTTATTGTTAGCATTTTTTCCATATATCTCCACATTACCATAATTTTTATAACTGTTAAAGTATACCCATAATACTTCATAATACACACTGATACATCTTCATGATAAGATGCAGTCACTGAATTGTTGAAGGCAGCATTTACAATGCAATATTGACACTCCAGATAGATTTAGATGTGCAGAAAACCCCACCTGGATGTGGAGAACACCATTCCGAAGATTGGGGTTCTGTACTGAAGAAAAAGGGAGAGAGGGGATTCGGGCAGTGTACCCATCACTCATCTGCTTCTTGACTATGGGTAAAATGTAGGACCAGCTGCCCCTATTACCATGCCTTTCCTGCTGTGATGGACAATACTGTCATTCCTGAGCCAAAACAAACCTCCCCACCCTTGATTTGACTGTATCAGACATTTTATCATAACACTGAGAGACGTTCTCAAACAAAACTAATAGATATTCGTGTTTTAATGATATATCTTTGCAATGAGGCATTTGGCTTTGAAGTATATCAGGAAAAGAGACAAAAAGGAACAAAGATGAATCCCAAGACCAAAGGAGTAGGTGAGTCCCTCCACAATTTCCATCCAAGGGAAATCCAGGGGCAAAAGTCAATGAGCTTGGGTCAGACCTTTACTTTCACTTCCCCAAATGGCTTCTTGATGGCCTGATCGTAGCTCCTCCCAGTGTATTGCCATTGCCTTGGAGCAGGCCAACCATCCCACTGGGGGACCTTGGGTCTCAGGGCATCTGTGGAGACATCCACAAGTTCCATGAGCCACCTTAATATCCTGAGGCAGCATCATTTCTCACATGGGGTCACTGATCATTCAGAAACAGTTCTGTTTCTTGAGTAACATGGAATGATGGTCAACCCAATCACTATCACACACTGACAATTGCCTTTTTTTGTACTGTGCCATGGGCTCACATCTTAAGCACATTTGGACATCTTCAAGCAGCTGTGCCCAAGGATGCTAAATATTCACTTCTCTTTAATGAGGGTGAGAACCTTGAACTCTCAGAATTTGATGAGGCTATAGCTTTAACATGTAAGATTGTAAGTTCTCACATAGACTGATGGCCAACCTTAACTCCAGTTGGATAAATATGACTGACCCAGAGGTAAGCTTATTGAAATATGTGTATCATTAAGCCTGGTAACTTTTAAAATAAGTAATAACTATGCTTAAATTTTTAAATTTTAGCTCTACTTAGATTTGAATAATTTCTAAGAGATTTTTTTGTTTTTTACTACACTTAGAGGGTTCTGTTTTTCTGTTGGTACAAAACCATATTTATAATAAAATGAAAAAGAAATAGTCATTTTATGATCCTAAAAAAATAAGATTTGAAGAGAAAGATGTATATAGTGATGGCATGAAGAAATAGCACAAGAAAACAAAATAAAACACACACACACACACACACACACACTGAAACAGATTTGCTCTAAAAACATTTTCTTTTTTAAAAAATGTGCCCCTTTTGCACAGTAGACTCATGCAAATTCCATTTGTCAAAAGTGGGCCAATAAACAAGAATTCTGTACAAACTCCTTGGCCATCAGGAACAAAACAAATTAAAACAGCATAGTGATTTTTTTCAGCATGGTAGGAATAGGAATCATAAAGGAAACCAGTAGAAACAAATGCTGGTAAGGACAAAGAGGGAAAAAGGACCCATCTACAGAACTTATGGGGAAGAATATAGATTAGTCCATCTTTTACAGAAGTCAGTATGGAGGTGGTTCAAATTATTAAAACCTAAGCCTACCTCTGGCCCAACTGTACTGCTCCTTTACACAGAGGATAATACACAGAGAGGGCAAAGAGATACCAGGGTGTCTGTGCTTCCTGCTGCATGCCCAACAGTCTAGGTGTCTACTGACAAATGAGCAAATGACTAAAATATGATGCCTGCACAAGGTGGAGTCCCATTTGGCTACAAAGGATAAAAATTTGTCATTTGTTATAGGAGTTCAAGACCATCATAGTCAGATAAGATAGAGCAGGGTATCACATTTCTAGATGCTATATAAATGGTAAAGGTGTTTGTGTGTGTGTGTATGTGTGTGTGTGTGTGTGTGTGTGTGTGTGAGAGAGAGAGAGAGAGAGAGAGAGAGAGAGACATGAGAACAGAAGTGAAACAGAAACAAAAAGAGAAGATGGGAGAGAAAAGAGAGGGGAGAGGGTCTGGGGAGGTAAAAGCCCATGCCATATTTCTTACTGAAGATTTGTTTGTGAAACCATCATTATATGCATTGACTTCCTCCCCAAAACCATACAATAAAAAAGAAAACTCTCATGTGTAGCACCTGAAAATATGCTCTAAAATGTAGGAAATTTCTTGAGATTCAGAATTCCTGTTGTAAATCTCATTGTGCTGGTATCTTAAGCCTAATTTCCCCACCCCACCCCCACCCCACCCCCACCCCACCCCCACCCCCACCCCCACCCAGAAATAGTTTGGGAAAATAGTAGAGGTGAGCTGCTAATGGAGACTGTGTTTCTAAAACATTTGCTTGTTTCTTTGCCAAGTTCTTTCTATTTGTGACCTTATTTTAATGATTGTTGAAGTGGACAAATAGTGTCAATAACTTGCCAATGCATGGTTCTGGTAACTTTGGAGACAGTCTTTCTAAATATTTTAATGGCATACTTCATTTGCTATTTAAATTTTGCTAATATAGTCTATATGTTATATTAGTAATACATAATTGTAATATGTGATTTTATAAATTTGCCATATAATATAATCTTTAATATTACCAATCTCTCCTTTGTATCATTTTTATTATTACACCCCATTATTAATGGTTTATAAAATATTTATTCATTTTGTCAATGAATCTACTTGTTTAAAATCTTTATGAAACAAGGAAAAAACAATCCTTATAAATAAAAATGCCCCTTATAAGATCTATGATCTAATTGAAACTAACAAGTTGTATCCTCTTTTGATAGATATCCAGGGCTTAAGCATTTAGTTTTCTTTGTGCAGCCCTCTATTTGTTGTATTATCTGATCAAGTGTCCAACCCTCACACGATCAGGCAAAAAACCACTCAAAAAAAATCATTGATGTCATTTGAATAGCATTCCAAATTCTGTGTGGGTATCCTTTCTGCCTACGAACTTTATGTCTTGGTGTCCTACAAAACTCAGCAAATTCTGTTCATGACCAATATGAAATATCCACCCCTTCAGAACATGTGTTAATATTAAGGAAAGGTTTGATTTTCAGTAGTTGATGGTTTTGAAAATGACACATACCTTGTATGAAATATAAGAATTAAAGATTCCTTTGTCATTTGAAATTTGAGCCCTTAACCATCATTGGCCTCTGTAACTTTACGTCTGTATTTGACTGAATAAGGTGGGTTTATGAATATGATCATGTAGAGAGAAGCCCTCTGCCATTCCTATAGTCCCATATAGAGGCTTCAGTTTCAGAAACAAACACATCACCTGGAAAGCCAGCAAGTGCGGTGGGGTGAATCACTCCTCTACTGGAAATCTTCTCATTTGTAAATTGAAGTACATTGTGAGAGAAAAGGGTCATGATCAAAGTAATGCCTATAGGATAAAGAAACTGGGTATCTTATAGACTGCCATCATCAGCTGTGTTGCAGAGATTGTGTTTTGAACTTGGATACATCTCTGTGGATGCTGGACTGCATGTGTGTCCTGCCTTTATTTTAATATTATTTTAACATGTCCTCATTATCTTCAATGTGTAATTTCCTTCACTTTTCATTCATATTTATGTCTTTAATTACTTATGATTTTCTTACTCAGCACTGGCATATATCACAAGTATATTATTATTTCAAAGTTGCTTTCTCTGGTTAGAATTCCATTCCTTTAGTTTGGAGCCACCCAAGAGAGACTCAGGAAAAGCCACCTCCACACCCTCACTGTATTAGTTGAAAAAGTATAGACCTTAGCCTAGAAATATTTGACGCTGGGTTTTTACTACACAAAGAGATACAAAAATTCAGTTGTCATTTGGATCATAATGTTTTGTTCAGTAGTTCCAAAGAGTTCTTGCTTTGACATCACTGCATATACTTTTACTAAACTCATAAAAATATGAAATTGCATTGCTCTTAACTTTGGAGAGGGAAGAATTGAGTAGTCTAGTGTAAGTTGTGATTTTCTACTGGAATTACAGAAATCTCACAGTACAGGAGACTCAATAATGGAGGAAAATTTTTGCATGGCTTTCAAAAAATCTTTTCTGATAAATTAAAAGCTACGATTAGTTTTTGTCTCAAGGAAAAGTGAATGTCCAAACCACACATCTGGAGTGAAAGGACAGATAAGAAGATACACTACAGCACCTACCTGTAACCAATCATGCATTACTCTGTAATTGATATTGCTGCTGAAATCCAGGCTATAATATGACCATAATCTTCAACAACAAAAATTTTCTAAATTTGCATTCTGTGACTTCCTGATAACTCGACACTCTTCCTTGATCTTTGCTTCTGGTTTTCCTTTTTCTGTAAGTCAGAGAATTACCTTTCATCCATCCTCCTCTAAGGTTTGATTTTTTAACTTTGAGATTAAAAGAAAAATGTGTTACAAGTAGTGGTGGGGGAGGCATGTGCATGGGAGTGAAGGTGTCCACTGAGTGAAAAGAGTCATCGGGGGACTTACAAAAATAAAGTGGAGAGGCAGACATTAATCAACTCAATCTTTGTTGAAATGTGTTTTGTATAGCCATGTGATTACTGCAGCATACATGTTGAGTGGGATGATACAGGTAAAGTCATCTCAAGAAGCTTCTTACTAGATGATGGGGAATTTACACATGCAGAATGAATGGATATTACCTAGAGACCAGAAAGACCCAATGGCTGTCCCATAAACTGACTAGCACGCAAAAACAGCAATAGCATACATATCCCTAGTGTGGTTTCCAAGAGAATTGGAAGAAGTCAATTCAACTCATTTTGGGAATTTACCTTTATTGCTATATCAAAGATAATTGGTTTCTCTGTTATCTTCCTGTACATTACTTTTTATTATCAATATAAAAATCATTGCTTCAGTAGCTAACGGAGACCATGTCACTGTATGTTTGAATTTCATTTTATGCCTAAGTTACAATTTTATATAGCTACAAAACAACTTGTAGCAATTTATACTATGCTAGTAGACTGGGGGGCTTTAAACATTGTTGGAAACAATGTATTATTTTTCTCTTTGCTGAAAAAAATATCTGATAAGCAACTTAAGCAGAGAAGGGTTTATGGTTTAAAGGTTTACAGTCAATCCTAGTGGGGGAAAATGGTGGCAGATGGTCTTATTGAATCTGTAATCAAGAGGCAGAGTGAGATGAACACTGGTGTTCAAATACCTCCCCACACCTTTCATTAGGTCATCTTGGTCTGTATTGACTACTTTTAAGTAAGCTTGGTAAAGCTATAATCATTTGTGGATAGGAACCCCAAATGAGAATGTGCTTCTTCCAGATTGGCCTGTGGGTAAGTCTATAGAGGGATTTCTCATTGGATATTGATGTGGGAGGGCAAGCTTTCTGTCAGCACTTCCAGCACTGGACAGATGGTACTGGATTTACAAGAAAACAGACTGAGAAAGCCAGGAGGAACAAGCCAGTAAGCAGCGTTCCCCTATAGCATTTGCTCCAGTTCCTGTCTCCAGTTTCCTTCCCCAACTTCCCTGGGTGATAAACTGTGTGTGGAAATACAAGCCAAATAAACCCCTTTCTCCTCCACATTGTTTATAGTCATGCTGTTTTATCACAGCAACAGAAATCCTAGTAAATACATGCTGCATGGGATGGTATAGCCCATAGTAAAGATGGGTCTTCCTTTCTCAGTTAAGCCTCTCTAAGAATAACTTCACACCCAGTCCTCTGGGTGACTCTGAATCAAATATACACTGAAGCCTAGCTATCTTAAGGAATAAATATTAAACCTTAATGTATTACATAGCATCTCCATATCCTCTGACAGTGTCTTGGTGACACAATGGGTTTAACTGTGAGCAGTGTGAGTAGACATGTAGATATACCAGGCAAGTGGTGACACAACCATCTGAAATACACTGTGGGAGACTTACCTTTTAAACCAATATAAGGTATACCAACTATGTTCAGACACCAGTACTTATGTTCTTCATGTGTAATGGCACAGTACCTGGTATCTGCCAGCACCACAGAGCCCTAGAGTCATTGAAACTCTATTAGTTATAGAACTATTGCCCAATGGCTAGAGCTTCTTGTTGTCTACCTCTGCCTTTTCATCAATCTGTTTCCACATGGTCTTACAGGAGAGAGAGAGAGAAAAAGAGTCTGGACCTCTTATTTCTCTCACAGCCTACATCTTGACTCTACTCTTTACTACTAGTCTATAAATATGTTTCTCTTATTAGTTAATGAATAAAGCACTGTTGGCAAGTAGGAAGACAAGATAGGCAGGACTAGGAGACAAGCGGGATTCTGGAAAACATAGGACAATGTTGCAATGTGATCTCAGGAGGAGAGGATGCATGTGTCTGGCGTTCTCAGTAAAACAAGACCATGTTTTACATATATATATATATATATATATATATATATATATATTTACAAATATATATATATATATGTGTATGTGTGTGTGTGTGTGTGTGTGTACTAGAAATTGTCCAACATCATTATAATTAATACTGGGTCTTGTGTGTTATTTGGGGCTGACATGACTTTGGGACCAAGCTGGAGGGAAAGTGCTCAGCACCCACAAATCATAGGAGATATCTGCACTGTTATAGACCTTCTTGAGATGGAATGAACAGAACAGAATTCACTGAAGGGCACTTATCTGGCATATTTAAAGTTTGCTCAATGGAATCAGTACTGTAATGGGAAAACTTTAGGGTCAGCCCAGAGGGTGAGAGTGCTTAATCATAGGAGGCCCCTTATCTACATCACAGAAAGATTTAATGTCACTAAAGGGACGTTGCAGGAACTTGTGAAAATAGTCAATCTTTTCCTTGGTACCAGCCATGACTTTTCTTCTCCATGCCTTTCTGTTCCATTCTATCACTACCATTAGATGGAACAGAATGTATGGCCATGGAAAGTGGACAAAATTAAGGCTTAGTAAAATAGAGCATGTGTTCCCTGCTGAAACTTCTTGCCTATGAAAGATGTGTTAAGATAATGGGAAATTCTGAGTTAGATCAGATGCTCGATTCTTGTTTTATCTCCATTTTTATATGTTGATAAAGAGATGGTATATCACTAAAAATGTCAAGATGAACTTTGTGGTTTGAAAGTAGCTCAGAAGTCCAGAGACTGCTCTATTTCATCAGGGGCAGAACGGACACTCCCTCTGGGAAGGAATAGGGACAGAATGAGACCAGTAGAGATGCCATGATCCAAGTTCACTCTGTTGACTGGCTCCATGACCAAGAAAGCAGTTCTTAGCCTTGCTTTCTTTTGGATGATGCCTTCATGAAGCATGCAAAGCTACTGCATGCTGTATTGGACAGTTAACTGCATTTATAGTCCACTACTGTGCCCTGGAGTGCAAAATTAGTTGGAACATTTATTCCCACTCCTAACTAGTTCTCAGTAACCTTGCAGCTTTCAAGACCCACAGGTTGAGTTTCAGGTTCCAGGCACAGCCATGTCCTTGGCTTGCCATTTTTAATATGAAGGATGAAGAAATTGTAGTCAACAGAATGCAGCTTTTCACACTTTGTTCTCTGTGATTTTGTAGTTTTTCTTGAAAAGGCAAGAGTCGATTCTCAAATGTCAAATATCATTGATTTGTGTGAAGATAAACATATACACAGAAACATGAACTCTATTAGAGTATAAGGAGACATTCTAGAAGTTTCCAGGCATTAGAACCAAGACTTCTAATGAGTTTATGAATGAAATTTAAGTTTGGTTGCAAAAGTTGCAGACTCCCTCTCCATAGACTCCATCCTGTACACCTATGGTCCTCATTCCTATAGAGAGGAAGGAAGGTAACTTATTTCCTTGCATTATCAAGCCTTGGGTATCACAATTGTCTTAATCAATTTCCCACTTTTGAAGTGAAATTTAGCCATTCATCCTGGTTGACAGCTCCAGTCTCTCCACGCTGCCTCTATGGGCATTTGCTTTCTTAGCTTTTACAAAAAGCAACTGATGTCTTAAATTTTGTTAGTGTCAGTAATAGAGTGAAGCAGGTAATAAATAACTGGCGCACCATACTTATCTAGAAAGAAATAATACCAGAAACCAAAGATGACTCCTGGGAAGCATTTCCTGCCAAACAGGTGGTGGGAGAGAGGACTGGTGGTGGCTTGTGTTATTTGTCTGAGGCCAGGCAAATTGTCTCCCAGGGTTCTTTGGTTTATTTCTTTTCAAGATTCTGTGAGATGGATGCACTATCCACTATTTCACAGAAGAGAGATAGGTGTGGAGCAGCCAACTGAGGTTCTCGTGGTGATGAAGGCAAGAATGACATCCCCAGAACCTGCTCCCAGAATCACTGATTCTGGAGTCCACATGCTCTCCCAACAAAACCACAGAGCTCCTCCATCTTATGCCTTACCTCCTGTGCAAACAGATACAAATTCAGTGACTATGCTTACAATTAAATACATTCTGTCTTCACTCTCCTCCTTCATGTGCCAACTGAAGCCATTTTTGTAAGACAGCAGCTTTGAATTAAGTCACAGGGGAAATGCTTCCATGGGACACCAAATTGTCTCATATTCACAAGAGCAGTTGTCTCTAGGAATAGACAGATTTCACTAAATAAAAATAACACACAAGTGGATCACAGGGCAGGGAAATAGAACTGGGTTTGGCAGGAGAGGTAGACTATAAAATCGGGGGCAGCATTGACATCCTGCTGATTTCATTTATAGAACCAAGAAAAAACTAATAATGTATGTGAACTTTTCATTAATGTATTTAGCAGTCTTATGAAGAATAGCATTTCCCTTTGGGTTTTTTTTTGGCTTAGGGACCTAGCTCTGAATACTCTCCAGCTAAGGTAGAGCCAGTATGAGACCCTCCACTCCACATAAGAGGTGAAGGTGACTCAGCCCTCATGTGTAATTATAGTGCAACTGTAGACCTGTTTAAGGGGGCATATAGGAGTTATTCCCAACAGCTCAGTTGGATCACCTTACAGGCAGGAAGAAACCACAAATAGATTGTATTCCTGGTTAAAATAGCCCAGGACACACATTCCTATCTGAAATTAGATGGGCACAGTGGAAACAGGCTGGACCTTGTATTCCACAGATCCACACTGACCCCCAGAACCATCAAAAATCCAAGGCCCTGCTACAGTGCTAAGTCAGGAAATGACATTCCAGAGCACTGGTTCTCAACCTGGGCTTCAAAGAACCCTTTCACAGGGGTCCCCTGACAAAATCAGAAAACACAGATATTTACATCATAATTCCTAACAGTAAAATTACAGTTATGAAGTAGCAAGGAAAATAATTTTTATGTTTGGGGTCACCACCCAAGAAGACCTGTATTAAAGGATCACAGCATTAGGAGGGCTGAGAACCACTGATCTAGAGATTACAGCAGCCAGAAATGCATTGCATTCATAAAGTGAAACTCCCCAGCTGCTTGACCCCATCGAATGAGCACCAACAAAGCCTCCTCATTCACAGAGGAGCCAACCTACATTACAGATCCAAGAATTTACCTCTGTCTCTCTCTCTCTGCTTGCATAGCTTACTTCTCCTACATCATCCCATCATCCAGAATTAATACTTTCATCAGGACAATTCCACTGATAAAATTGGCTCAGGAGTCACAGCCAAAGGTCCACACCCCCCACCCCAACCAATGGTATGAAGTTTCATTTCAGATGTGTCTCACACACTGAATATAAAATGAAGGAAAGCACATGGCTTCAAAGTGTAATGTGATTATTTAAATAAGAACGGAATGCCATTTAATGGTACAGCTTGTCGGCTGTGTAATGGAACTAGATTGGGCACAGGCATACTGAATTTTAACACAGCCACTCCTGGGCATGAAAAAATATAAATGAAATGAAATCTGTGTGGTAAAAAGTTCGGGGTAACCTTCATTTGTAAGAGGATGTGCACACAAAAGCAATGGTAATACCTAATATGTCCCCTGAACCAGTATTGCTCTATTCCCTTGTATAAAGGTTACACTCTTCTTGTGCAGTGAGTCCCACTGTATAGGGAAGAGACTGTGGTTCAATGAGGTGAAGAACCTTAGCCCCTGGGATTTTACAGTTAACTAAGTATTAGAAGTTGAAATTGAGCTCTGGAGACATAAAATTGGTGTGTGTGTGTGTGTGTGTGTGTGTGTGTGTGTGTGTGTGTGTGTGTGTGTGTGTTGGGGGGCTTGGTGTGCATGTATGTGACAGCAGATGTGGGTTGGTGTGTCTGAGTGCCCATACATGCGTGTGCACATATATATGGAGGCCAGAGGTAAATGTGAGGTCAGTCTGAGGTCTCTTTCCCTAGAAAGCCTTTGCCTTACTTTAATGTGGCCTGCAATTTGCCAAGTAGGCTAGACTAGCTGACTATTCAACCCTAGGGGTCTGCCATACTCCAGCTTCCCAGAGCTGCAAGAGTATATTGTCACGTGTTTATTTTCTTAGCTTCTACTTATTCTGTAGCATGTGAAACATGTGTGAGTTGGCATTACCCTAGACTGACTGTTTTCTTACATCCCTGTCCTATATGTCTCTGGTAATCCCTGAGCCCCTGTCCATCATTGTAGACGCTTGTTCTCCATTTGAGTTTCCTCTCCTGCCTTAAGAATAGCCAACATATTTTTAGCCTGCTTAGAACTTGTCAGCTTTCACAGCAAGTGTCCTCACCCAGAACCTAATATATTCTTGCCAACAAAATAGAACAAAGCTACAAGTGGGAAGAATCCCACAAGGCAACATCGAGATGTGACTTGGAGTTCCCCTCCTGACATCTGTGGCACTCGTGGAAGGTGTGGCTGTAGTGAGTAGTGATATGTCTAGATTTGAGAAGTTCTGGGATGAGAATTCTGCAGGTTTGGCAGTCTAGGTCAGCCAGAGAGGACCACTGGTGATTATATAGAGCTTGGGTGTTTCCTGCTGAGTAAGTATGGACATGTTTAGGTTTGTTTTCTGGGATGTTAGTAAAATTAATGAATGTTTAGATATTATTTTAAAGTTACGTTCTGCAAATCAATAATGGATTACTACAGAAAAGACACCAAGCCTATTCATTTGACATGAGCCAGCTGTGTGTCCTGCAGAAGTCTGGGAGTCACTTGGTGACTCAGTTTCCTTGTCTGCATATTGCAGCTCTGTTAAATGTTACTTTTGTGTTATGTTCTCCTTCTTGAAAAGTGCTGGGCAGAGAACCAGAAAAATATGTGTGTAGCAAGTGGGAGGAAAGAATGCAAAAAGTAATTTACATGTGGAAAGCATCTGTCCCCAAATGAGAGAGTCTGCTCTGCTAATGAATTCAGTTCATGATCCACCTGCACTCTCTCTTCGGTGAGGACATTTGTGTTTCTGCATGAGGAGAATAAGGATGGCTCACACTGCAAAGAGATGAACACAATCAGATGCCTTGCAGGGTGGATCATTTGCATAAAAATAATCCCTCATGTACACTGTTTGGTGGGTATCTACAATGTAAGTGTAGAAAAAGAATCACTTTTATAAATAACTGAAAGAATAATTTTGAAAGACTTTCAAGCCTAAACTATTTTTAAGAGCTTTTTCATCCATAATTACCAGCAGCAACTTTAAAAAGCTGCTCCACATGTATGTAAGAGTTCAGTTTAAAAAAAAAGAAGAAGAAGCTGAACCTCATTGTCAGGTATTGTTAAAATGGACAAAAAGCTGGGGCTAGGGAGCTGGCTCAGTGGATGTGCCCTGGTTTGCATGCCTGCACATACACATCATGTATGTACACACAAAGTAAAACAAGAAATTTATTTTTAATGAGAAAAAGAAGACATTATATTGGGGAAAATGAACATATTACTTGGTGCGGAGCTCTCCCAAAATAGGAAAGGTGTGGGCAGGTGCAATTCAACCATAGAGCACTTGCCTAGTGTGCTCAAGGACCTAGGTCAATCTCCAGCAGGGAGAAAAAGGGAAAGAAGGATGAGGGATAGGAAGATTGGAAAGGAGAAAAGGAAATAGAAGGGGAAGGATGGAAATAAGAGTCTTTCAAAGCCAATGCTCTTTATTTGCAATTAAAATGCTTATGTGGGGAACAGGAGACTGTAGCACAAAAACCATTGATTAAAATGCATTCTGAACCCTTGGAAAGTGAAAGTGCTTGTCAGATCTCCGATGATTCTTCATTGAATCTGATACATATCTGACTCCAATATGAAGTTTAATTACTACAGAAATCTCTGGGAATATTACCATTTAAACAAGCTATCTCCACAGTAATTAAAAGTGTGAGGTTATAAATGAGTTGTTACCATGCTGTCACAAGTTCCCTCCTTGCCCGCTACTCAAACAAACAACACTGCGAAGATAACATGCACAAAATCCTAACTACTCTCTCTGATTATCATCATTGGAGGTCAACACCATTTGCATCTTGAGGGCATCCCATTGCTCACTACTGCAAGGAAATGAAGTGTAAATCTGAGACATGGCAGCAGGATAATGCTATTCTCAGATTCACGCACTTTAATTCCACAACTCTGAACACATGAATTTAAAGGATTGCTTTAGCGTAGACCACCTGGCTGAATAAAGCCTTCAAATAGTTGTATTCTACCATTTTACGGGCTTTTTAAGTAGTCTTCATTTGTCTGTCTCCATCTCCCCTCCAATGCTGCTGAGGGTTGTCATGGTTCTCTGATAACCATACTTTAGGTAGTTAAATTATATCCACATGGATTATATAAGATCTTATCTGGTCACATTTATTCTGAATCATACAATGATCAGATGCTTGCTGGGGGCCTAGCGCCACCTATGGGTCAGTAAAGGACTCACATAGATCTGTTCCTCTCAGCAAGCCCACCCTTACCTCAAGTAGCTACAGAGGACTTGAAACCCACCTGGAAAATAGAAGGATCAAGCATATCCTACTAACTTTAATCAATTGCGAGATAAAATCAATACTAAATTTTATTATTATCAAATCCTTTTGGAAGCTTTAGTATCTCTCCTTTTCTATTATGTTATGAAAAGCACCCAAAAGGCCTTTCCTGTGGGATAAGCATACACCTAGAACAGAAAACAGATGTAAAATGAGGTTTTCAGTAATATTTTTATGTGAATTATGTATTCCCATCCATCTGTAAACAGTTAAACCTGTATTATTAACATTGCTTTTACTGATTTCATTTGTGGATTTTATCCATGGTTGACAACCAAACAGAGTTCTGTTCTATCCCAAGCAGGCTTAGTTTTATGGGTGCAGCCCTTCAGGGAGTCTGACATCTTAGCTATATTTATTATCAACATATTATATCTCTCACCTTTTTAAATGAATACCTCCAGCCTGTAGTCTTAATTGTATTTATATGCAAATGTACTCAGTGTAAAAATTGTTTGTGTGTTTTATTTTGTTCTTCACTAATATGTAGGGTATAACAAAGAATAGAGTAAGAAGAATACACCCAATCATATTTCCTTCCCCTCTTGTTTGTATATTTACATACAGGTTTGATTCTATTTCAAATTCTTGGGACACGTGGAAAATTAAGTGTACTCTATCTGTTCACACTTTTCTCATTTGAAAATATTCTGCTATATTTGCTAGAGTCTAATAATATCTCTACTGTCCCAAAGAAGTTTTATATATTAAAATATGAGAAAAAGTGTGATCACACTAAATATAGTGAAATGCAAAATTAATGATTAATCAAAAGGGTAAAGAAATCTTTGAGATATTCTTTCTTAGAATGTATTACAACATATATTTACATATATATAATCATTTATTAATACAAGTTTGCACTTCTAAACATATGTCTATACTATCTAGAAGAAAAAGTAACTTCTTAGCCATTCAAGGAGGGTTTTGGGAGCGGTGTCATCTCTCTATTCACTCAGTTGAGGCCTGGCATTCCAGCTGTAGCCACTGTTCTAGACAGCAGAGGCCATAGCTGATAGGCACAGATGAGAATGAGCTATCTTTGACTTATCTGCTGCAATGTGCCTGTCTAGTGATCGTGTCTGGGCCTAATGAAGAATGTACAGGATGCTGGAGCTGGTGGCATCTGCTTCCAATACATTGTCACTGGACAGCTGCTGGCAAACACTGAGTCATTTGTATCATCAGATATGCATGGTCAATCATCCTGTCTCCTCCTCTACTCCACTCTACTGTGCCCATAGGTTTTCTTCTCCAGAAACCCTATGTTGAAATCTGCTATTAAACAGAATTGCCTAATTATAACACATTGTGAACTTTTTTTAACCAGGTAACCAGGTATAAGGTTCAGATTCAACCACTTGTGTTCAGTACATTTGTTGAAGATGGCAATAACCATCACTAGAAGAAGTGTGTGTGAAGATGTTTACCTGAGATTAGATTTATCATATATATTGACACAGTTGCATATGTATGTATGTATGTATGTATGTATGTATGTATGTATATATATATATGTAACCTAAAGTCCCTGACTCTGCTTATAATGAAATGCTACTAAAATGGCCTGAGAGTTTACAGGCCACTCAAGGACAACATGAGCACAGATCTGGTGAGAACATCCATGCCCTTGGTGTCTATTGTTGGATCTTATCCAGCCCTGGGTGCTGGCTGTGTGTTCACAGCAGTTTAGAAGTTGTCATTTTAGCACAAGAACCATAAATATGTACCTGTGGATCTGTGGTTCCACTGTGGGAACAGGAGTTCTATGGGGACAGGACAATGGCCTTAGGTGAGTTTTGTCATTTGTTAGAGCAGTTGTCCTAGAAGCACAAACCAGTTTTGCTGTAATTGAAATGTGAAGTCTTTTTGTACCATAAAAAATCTGTAGAGCAATCTGTTAACGCCTGTCACACTTTGTCCTTATCTTACAGGACTTGTGCCCTCAGCCCAAGATGCTAGTGACTAGACGCTGCCATTGGAGTCTGGTGGCTTTAGAAGTTGACATGTGGTCAAAGTATTCCTGTTCACAATAGTCATAACTGAATTCTCAACTCATTTCTCACTCATGAATTTGCCTAATCTTTTTCTCAAACTACTATTATCTGACATAACATTTCCTTAGATACAATACTTACCATTAAAATGTTGCCTTCACTTCTGCAGTGACAGAAACATTTTAGGGTTACATGATTTGCGCTGAGGTTGTTTCCACATGGGTGTGCCCAATAATACTCTTACCAAATGTGAAAGAAACTGTGGATAGCATTGTTATTGGGAAGAGGTTACAAAATGTTTATTATTTATGCACAGTCTTTCATTTTTAAGATATTTTTATCCTCAGGCTTTAAATTGTGGGTTTAAAACATACTTTCCCATGTAGCCCACCTCCTTGAAGTTCTTGAACTGGAATCTCTTACTATTGCAGGTTTACTGTTTGTGGGTTCAGCATTCTAGCCCCCATCTGTCCATGACCATCTTCTGAAACTGAGTGCTGGATGCTGTACCTTACACAGGAAGAAATCCCTTCATGCTCTTATACCCTTTCATGTGAAACACTGTCAGTGAATCCCTTAAGTTCCACAGTGGAACACACCAGTGCAAACACAGCACATAAGCATTTCCTAAACTTCCTGCTCCCATTTCAATGAAATACAAGGAGGGGGAGTTCTAACGCTTTGATACATTCATATTTACTTAGCAACAGCAATAAAAGGTGAACAAGACACGTATTTAACTTGGAAACTAGAGAAGGGAGTCAAACAAAATGCAGCTTGTAAAACTTACTCTTTTACCGAATGCAATGTATTATCCTTATAAGGTGGAGGTCATGTCTGCCATTGCCTTTACCTCTGCTTCAGGAAGTGCTCAGAGCAAGTTATTTTATGACACCCGGTGGAAACTCTCTTAGCTAAATATTTATGACTGGCATCTTGCAGTGCATAAGCCACTCAGCTGTGCACACGTTGGTTAATACAATAGGAAAGAAAATATGTGTGATTAAAATACAGAGAACAATTCTTTGGGGAAATCTGTGAGCTTTACTCTTGGGTAGTCTAGTCGACTAAAGATAAAAGCTCTGAGATATATCTTAAAGTAAGATGGCTATAAATTTTGTTGAGGGAAGGAATCATTCTCCAAGTGACAGAAAGCTCCAATGATTTCTGATGTTCTGTTAACAAGTATAGGCCATGCGATGTGACACTGTTGGTTTTGAACTTGATGTAATCTTTGTAACCACTGGATTCAATTTCAAGTGAGGTTAGAGGAGAACAGCACAAATAATCTGTTTAAATATTGGGAAGACAATACACAGACCTGTTGCCACCACATTTAAAGTGCACAGACAGGTGTTCATAGAATGGCTATATGATTTGAGTTTCAGATAATGCACTAAAATTGGGCTCAGAATTAATCAGTGCTACATTTGATGCTCTGGGGCACAAGGAAAACTCTGACCAAATTAAGTATGTTTAAAAGTCTTCAATTAGGGGCTGCAGAATTAGTTCAGTAGTTAAGAGCAATTACTACTCTTGCATGAGACCTGGGATTGGGTAATATCACCCATATTAAGTGGCTCAGTGTTGCCTGTCAACCCAGTTCTAGGGAATCTGATGCCCTCTTCTGACTTTATTGCACTGCAGCCATATGTACCTCCACATAAACATATTATTAAAAAATAAGAAATATTACTTTATATATATATACATATATATATATATATATATATTAATTAGACAACCTAAAAGTGATAAAAATAAATCACCTGTCCTTTCCACATATGTCAGCTGTGTCCTCTCACAATTTTTTGCTGGTGGCTGCAGCTGGGAGAATTCTAGGCCTGAGCCAGTACTGATTGGCTCATGCCTCTTTAGTGTATCATAAAATAGTTTCACTTTGGCATTATTTTGACATTTAGTTTTGCTTTGCACACTCTTGGGTGTTAGAATTTCTTATAATCAACATTGGAAACTACTTAATATTCTCAGCATCATAAGGGAAGTGCATGCTAGAATGAAGTTGTGCTTTACAGTTATTCTGTAATTGCCAGTAAGATAAGGTGTTCTGTTATCTTTAACACTTTAACACTGGTAGGAGCATCCTGTCAAACTTTATGAGTACAACTGGAGACCTCTATGCAAAAGGAAAAATGCAAATGGACTGTCACCAGGAACTGAACATGGGACAAGATGCTGAGCATAGGATGTAGAGTGTTGCTTTAGCAGCTTTGAAGGAACAGGATTGGGAATGACAAACTTGCCATTTGGCACAGGAGAAACCAAGGGACAGAGAGATCCTACTACCTACCAAATTGTTGGAATTTGAATCCTGATATTGTAGCTGATATTGATCAGGGGTAGCTGCGTGCTACCCCTTAAGTGAACATTTGTATGCCTTATGCTGGTAATCTCTGAATCATAGAGCTTCATTATGGTTTCCAGCTAAAATAGCCAAATAAAATTTATCTTAAATTCTTGTCAGCTGAATGATAAATATCCTAAAAAAAAAATATTACTTAACTGAAAATTGAATTGAGAATTTTCTGTGATTATTTTCTATTACTTCTCAAAACAAGCTTCTTGGAAGACTTAGTTAGACCTTTCCTGTGAGAGATAAAGGAGATTAAAAAATAAGAAGAAAATTGATCTTCAAAGAGTTTCATAGGTATTTGACATAAACCACAAATCTATCTATTTATTCAGTAACTGTGCTATTTCTTGACTTGACATGAAAAGGGGAAACTAGAGATGATTTATGTATACTCACAAGCACTTGTGGACCAAGTCAAAAATTCTCATTGTGATTCAATCAATTGTCCTTTCATGTATGAAAGACCATTTTTATGTCCTCAGGGATATGCCTTTCCACAGGTATGCTCTTGAAATATCTCTTTTGAACATCAAAATATAGTACACAAGCTTACTTTCTTGTGACATATTGTTCTATTTGTGATACATGTTTTATACTCCCATGTGTAAACTGAAATGTGGCAACAAAACCATCACCAACTTTTTAAAATAACATTTTTCTTAATTCATCGAGATAATGTACTTTGGCCATTTTCACCTCTCCCCCGCCGCCCCCCCAGCTGTTTCCACATCTACCCCTACCTCCTTATCTATCATTCCTCATGTCAGATGTTTTGCAAATCTATCCAATTGTGCTGACTCTTTTTCCTGGGTATAGACCCTACCCAGGAGAGTTATCAACCTTACCAGGGTACACATATTTAAGAAACCTGACTCTCTATTCCTCTACAGCTACGGATGACACATGGTGGAGTATCCTTTGATTTGAGTTTTCCCAGGTCTTATGCAATTATCACATGTGTCCTATTGTATCAGGTAAACACTGTTTTCTTGTAGTCAGGATCCACCTCTCGTTCTTATACTCTTTCTACCCACTCTTCTGAAATGACCCCTACCAGTGATATGTATGTCTGATTTCAGAAGGTTACCGCACAGCCTCTTGTTCTCTACATATTGGCCATTTGAGTATCTCTGGTCATTGTCATCAGCATCAAGGGAATGCTTGGCAAAGGGTTGACAGATATATTAATATATGGGTATAAAAATAAGTCACTAGGGGTCACTTTCTTTTTTTCTCTCTCTCTTCTCTTTTTTTATTTAAATTAGAAACAATCTTGTTTTACATGTCAATACCAGTTCCCTCTTCCTCCCATCTTCCCCTGACCCCCACCACACACACCTACCATCTATCCTATCCCCTTTCTGCTCTGCAAGAAAGATGAGGCCTTCTATGGGGAATCTTCAAAGTCTGTCACATCATTTGTAGCAGGGCCTAGGCCCTGCCCCATGTATCTAGGCTGAGAGAATATCCCTCTATGGGGAATGGGCTCCCAAAGTCCTGTTTGTATACTAGGAATAAAAACTGATCCACCACCAGAGGCCCCATAGACTGCCCAGTCCACCTAACTAACATCCACGTTCAGCTGGTCTGGGTCAGTCCTATGCAGGTTTCCTAGCTATCAGACTGGGATCTATGAGCTCCCCCTTGTTCATGTCAGCTGTTTCAGTGGATTTCTTCAGCCTGGTCTTGACCCCTTTGCTCATCATTCCTCCTAGGGGTTCACTTAAATACTATGTCCATTTAGAAGAATAATAACAGAGTATTCCTTATTTTACTTTTATTTTACATACTGGCTGCAATTTCTCCTACCTCCTCTCCTCCAGCCCCATCCCACCCCTCTATTACCACCCCTCAATCCATTCCTCCTCTGCTTATATTCAGGAAAGAGCAGGCTTCCCATGAATAGCAACAAACATGCTATATCAAGTTGCAGTGAGAGTGAGCAAACCTCTGTGTATTAAGGATGGGCAAGGTGATGCAGTATGATGAGTAACATCCCAAAATCAAATAAAAGAATCCTTAATAGTCCCTTTCCTACTGTTTGGAGTCACACAAGAGGACCAAGTTACACAACTGTAATACTTTTGTAGAGTGCCTAGGTCATTCTCATGCATGAACCCTGGTTGCAGCCCAGTCTCTGTGAGCTGCCATGAACCCAGCTTCATTGATGATGTGAGTTCGTGGTGTTCTTGACCCCTTTGGCTTCTACAATCCTGTCTCCCTCTTTTCTGCAAGATTCCCTGAGCTCAGAATAATGTTTGGTTGTGGGTCTCTGCATTTGTTTCCATCAGTTGCTGGATGAAACTACTCTGGTGACAATTAAGCTAGGCACCAATCTATTAGTATAGAACAATATCATTAAATATCATTACCTTGACATATTTTTTTTCTTTACTTGTGTTTGGTTCTACCCTATGTCTCTGGGCCATCTGATGTCTGAGTCCTGGAACTCAAGGCAGTGTCAGGGGTGAGCTTACTCTCCTGGCATGGCTTTTAGGCTATCCAGTTATTTGTTGGCTACTATCTCAATCTCTAGGTCATTCTTATCCCAGTATATCCCATAAGCAGGACAGGCTGAATGTCAAAGGCTATACAGCTGGGTTGGTTTCCCACTCCCTCCATTTGAAGCCTTGTCTGGTCACAGGAGATGGCCAATTCAGACTACTATTTCTCAGTCTTATGTGGAGTCATCCTTGTTGGTTCCTGGGGCATTCTCTTTTGCCAGGATTTTGCTTGACCCCAAATTCACCCCCTTCCAGTATTCTCTTTCAAATCTGAAGAAAGAAATTGGAGAAGATATCAGAAGATGGAAAGACCTGCCATGCTCATGAATTGGTAGGATTAACATAGAAAATATGACCATTTTTCCAAAAGCAATCTATAGATTCAATGCAATTCCCATTAAAAAAAAACTAATACAATTCTTTACAGACCTTGAATAAAACAATACTCAACTTCATATGGAAAAACAAAAAACCCAGGATAATTAAAACACTCCTATACAATGAAAGAACTTCTGGAGGTATCACCACCCCTGATTTCAAGCTCTACTACAGAGC
Source organism: Phodopus roborovskii (assembly GCF_943737965.1). Classification (NCBI taxonomy): domain Eukaryota; kingdom Metazoa; phylum Chordata; class Mammalia; order Rodentia; family Cricetidae; genus Phodopus; species Phodopus roborovskii. Next base: position 15,505,022 of record NW_026126409.1, on the reverse strand, counting down.
TATAATGATAAAATCTGCAGGGTATTGGCATAAGAACAGACAAGTGGATCCACAAAACTTTGGACACCTGATTTTTGACAAGAAGTGAAAATATGCAATGAATAAAAGAAATCATTTTCAACAAGTGGTACTGGTATAACTGGCTGTCAGCATGTAAAGGAATGCAAAATAGATCCATGTCTATCACCCTGTTCAAAACAGACTATTCTTAACTACAGCCTAAGACCAATCTAGGCACATATTCCTGGCCCTGGTAACTGTGCTAGGCATGAGTTCTATCTCATGGATCAGGCTTTAAATTTAAGGAGAAAGTAATTTGTTATCCCCACAATATCTGCCACTGCCACTACTGTGCTACCTAGTGTACATTGCCAATACTTTACTTATTGTTTTAGCTCATAGTGTTCATAACTAAGTAAAATCTGTGATTACCTTTCAATCCCAGTAGCAAAAAGCATAACCCCTTCCAGCTCCTTGAATGGTGGTCCATACGGATGAAGATTTCTAGGAAAGTCGAAGCTTAATTTCTCCATGTTTTATTACCAAGTTACAAACAAACAAAACCCACTTTAATGTCACAGCTCTCCTAGGTCCCCACAAAGACATTAAATGTTCCATAGATACAGTGAGGACAAAAATTATGACAAAGATTGATTTCTTACAAAACTCTTGCACATTGTTTCATCTCTGTGAAGGTGTAGACTTTCAAATCCTTCAGTAGTTTCCTGTACCCGTGGATTATCCATCCATCTGTCCCTCTGTTGTCTCCCTCTGCTTGTGTCTGATCCACAAGAATCACCCTAAACAGAGGTAAATTAATGCAGTAATGCATTTGGTCAGAGCAAGGACGTGGCCTGCTGATCTCATTTTCTCTGCTGGCAGTTTATTAGGAAATTACAGATTGAAAACCTAAATTTTAGGCAGGCACATTTTATCTAAATCTACAACAGCAGCAAGAGTATAATTATTTCTGACCTAATTTAGTTAAAACACATGCAAAAAAAGTACTCTACCATCAAGAGCTGTTGTAGGTAAGTAGCTTTAGCACTAATTTGAAACAAATTATTTATGATGTGTGTGGTTTTAGGTGCTGCTTCTTGAAATCTTAATTCTTTGTAGTGTGGGTCTCAACCAATATCGTCTAACAGCTGCTTTTTAGTTTGTTTTTGCTATCTAAAATAAATAGTTACTGACTTTGTGGGGGGTGTGGGGCATGGACTTGTGAGGTGGCTGTGTGCAATGGAGGTTCCAGAAAGAGATAGAGGTTTGCACTGAAGCACACACTGTGGATTTAGAAGAACTCTGTGAGTACCCAAGATGCATAGAGGCAGGCTTGGTGAAAGCACTATGGTTATTACCCTGCCCATGACCTGAAGGAAGCACTAGGTTCCGTGTCCAATCCAAAGACTATTTCTTTGGATTATTAATGGTAGTAGAGCCTGATGTTTTCTTCACTGTATTCTTTCATAATTCAGAACATATAGCATATTAATAAGTGATTTTGCCTGTTTACATATTCAGTTGGCTTCTATTTGTTTATGTTGCATAGAACTGAAGACAGGATATTAGTTGTATTTCTGTAAAAATACCACAAATGAGGCATCCTATACCAGGTATTTATTGCACTTTGAATTATATTCCTCTTCTACAAAGGGGAAAAAGATTCTGTAACTCTCCGCTCTGTGTACAATGGGTAATCCCCCTGGCAGACTTGTGCACATTGCACTTATACAAGGAGCATGAGCCAATGCCTTCTCGTGAGACATACTCACCAATGTGATTAAGCATGTCAATCAATATATCGATGCTTCAACAATGATAACTCTTGATACTTTGAATATCTCAGAATAATAATTTTAATAATATGTGAACTGAGTGCCTTAAATTTCTGATGCTCAGGAGGTCCACTTCTCTGTCTTCCCAACAGCTTGCTTTCCTGATTGCTCTTCTGATATAAAAGTGATATCTGAAAGTACTTTTTTGATTTCTGAATCTTCAAGTCAATTAATGAGATGCGAGACCCGTTATATAGTGGTGCACTAATTAATTCCTGTGTGAATAATTATATAAATTAATCTCTCCATCTAGTCAGACTTGAGATTCAAGTATTTTACCAATTCTATTATACTCTAGGAAGGAGACATCCTTGGGCATTTGAAGCATTTTACTTCTGCCATTTTCCCTTTGCCAATATTACTATAATGATCATTTTTAAGTGCCCATTTTGGCTTTCCAGATATAGTTACAAATTTTCTCCAGAAACTTTATTGAACTACAGTGAATTTTCCATCAGTAACATAGGTGGCTAACTACACATGTTGAAATAGTTCATTTGGAAAAGAACCTAAAGATTAAAAGAAGATGACAATTTTCCATAACAGAAGCATTTCTTCCCAAGGATGTCCTTGGGAGACTAAGGGGAGTGTCACTTAGAGTTTGTGCAGTTCTGTGGCTCTTGGTATGGCATCCTGAAAACACAATATTGCATGCTGGAAGGCATGCAATAAGGTCACATTCCTAGCTCTAGGCAGATGGTAGGTAACCAAAACAGTTGCCGTTGACTCCTCCAATATTCTGACCCTCCGGGCAAGCTTGGCTTCCAAAATATCTCCCCAGCAAAGCTTCAAATTTCAGAAGAGAGTAGACATTCCATGACAGTTCTAGGTCTTTCTTTCCAGGAGAAACTCATTACAATACTACCCAAAGTCATGAAATGAGGGAAGGAGGTCCTAGAATAGTAGCCAGTGAGTAGGTGGGTGAACTGTATATCCAGGAAGAAGAGATTGCAGTTGGGGAATCTCAGCCAACCGGGCTATTCCCAGGCACAGTCAAAGTTAGACTCACTGTGAATATGTTTTCTGTTCAAATTATATGAGGGATAAAATCCAGGTGCCTTATATTCAAGGGCAACAGAAAGTATCTAAATAGATAGATCTGACACTTTCAAAAGAGGAGCAGACTAAATTCCATTATAGTGATAGAAAGATTGACGAGAAGAAGGACTCATGGCTATGTGGGACTCAGGAACAATTGCTCATTGAACTCTAGAATAACTGCTGTCAGGAGGAGCATGAGCAACTTGGAGAAGTACCATAGTGGAGAAAAGACCTCTACATTGAACATCATTGGCTTGCAAGTGACCACCAGCACCACTGTGAGGTGGTCTAGCATGCAGAGAAGCCATCCTAAGCATGGCTAATCATGACACCATATAGAGGAAGGCTCACCTTGGATGCCATTGGTGTGTATCCTGGATTTAACTATGCTTAAAGATTTGAAAACAGAGCTGTCCTGAACAAAACTATGATGAGAGTCCCTAACAAGGAAAGTAAGAGAACAATAGCAATATGGCTAGCTGTAAACAGCTGGCTCCTGCCATGACTTTTGGGCCCAATACAATCACTATTGTCTCTGTACAAGGAAATGAGTTTCTAAAGGCTGACCTGATCTTCTACTGTTCCTGCAAAAGTCTCTATGCTATGCATTGATCATAAAGTGATACCCAAGTGTGTTGTGGGATTCAAGGACATCTATATTCTTTTCAGTACATAGTTGGCACCATGTCCACACACCAGCCTGTTTCTGTCCTTCCTGTTGTTTCCCCCAAAGAGTTCACCTGGTCTCCATTTCTTGGCATAACCTATCTCCGTACTCTTATCTATAACACAAACCCCAGGAATAGTACTTTAGTTCAAAAGAATGGATAAGCAGCATTGACATTTTGAACATTGTTCAGATACCTCTTGTGTACAACTTGGATATTGGCTAATATTCTATGACAATAAACTTTGAAGTGCTTTAGTAAGCGTGTAACCACAAGGGTTTAAAACATCTTCTGATTAACTGATAAACTCATGCTTAATTGATAATATCTAATAAAGCATTTCTTTAAGTAATATTTGATAAAACTGGACAGTGTCTACACCTAAGCAACAAATTGCCTGATAAAGCCACATTCATTGTCTAGTGTTAATTTTTCAATAAGTATGAGAAATCTATTATATGTGAAGGGTTTTTATTCTTTGAAAATTCCATAGCTGCATACAGTGTATTTTATTCATATCCACCCCTATTACTACCCTTGGTTCTTCTATGAACCCTCAACATGTCTGCCTGCAAAGCTCATGTCCATATTTTAAAAAGAATTTACTAACACTCTTTTGGAAGGCCAGAGGAGATAAAACAATACTGTTCAGTAAGTGAGAGAGATGAAACAGCACAGTATCTTAAAAACAGATAAAAATCTATTACCCATCAATAAACTCATAAAGACTAGTTGGGCTGTGGTTCACAATGGCTACCCTATTAAAGAGAAATCATAGAATCGGGAACAAGAGTCTTAGGGGTGATAAATATGACCTTGACACTGGAAAATCAGTCCAGGCTACTTGACAGTTGAGAAATAGCTTATGACAGAGATTTATTCTAGTCCTAACTGAAATAATGCAATTAAACAATAGGATGGAAACAAGGTCTAGTTCTTCAAACTGTGCACACCATGGTATAAACAAGTGCTGAGAACTAGCATCCTGTGCAAATAGGAGATCGTCCCACTGACTTTCATGCTCTATTATAATGACCTCATCTTATTATCAACTTTTAATCAACATACTTTACTCTCCAAATAGCATTTAATTTAAAAAAAAAAAAGCTGTTTGGAAATTTACTGAATTTAGTGCAGAAACTTGATTATGGTTACTTAAATAATTAAGCTCTACATGAATTTTCTTTTTGGCTTGTATTTGGAAAACAGGGGTGTTTTTAATTTACTTTATTTGGTAAGCATATCACACAGCTCTTCTGAAAGTTCATCTTTTGAGCTGAAATATGTATCCAGGCAAATAGAAACCAACTTTACAAATGACTTTGCATATTACTCTAGACGTTATGAAATATTTACAAACCTAGTCACCCTCACCACACCTGAGTACTTCCAACCCACCTTCAGCATGAACATCATCAGTTACCACGACAATAATTACCTTCTCTTGAGAGAATTAACAATGTATTGATCCAAGAGGAAAACGTTAGCCAAGGAGACTCTAATTAATATTAACTTCAGGTCATAATTGTTTTGTGCATAGCTGCAGTCATCAATTTGTACAAATATAGAAACCCAATTAACATTCAGATGGCAGGTTTCTCTCCTACCCATAACTTTCTTTCAATGCACCAGGGATCCTTCCATGGTGTGTTGATAAGGACATTCCAGATTCATTTTGTTGGGAAGAGATGCCATAGATGGGGATCTGCCTTTGAAGAGAATCAATTTTGGGGTTTCCCTCTGCTTTTCTGTAGCATTTTTTCTGCCCATTGGTTGCACTGTACCCACAGTTATGTTTGCAGTTTCTCCAGGATAACATCACATCTGTGTTATGCTTTCTGGTAGTCTCCATTGTTCATTCAAAGTATTCTTTGAATAGATATCAGGTCAAAATGAGAAAAACTCCTCTGATTTTAAATATTAAGATGCTGCAACATCCTTAAACTTCAGTATTTAATCTGGAAGCACATAATTACAATTAGAGTTGCCTGTAAATAATAAAATGAATGAACAAGTATGTATGAAATTTGCTAAATAAAATCATGTCTATACTTTATATGTGCATATCTACAATGTAAGGTTCTTACAGTGTTAAAACATGTAGTATTGAGGGCTGAAGAGGTAGCTCAGAGATTAAAAGCACGGGTTGCTCTTGCAGATGTCCTGCTCACACAATAGTTCACAACCATCTTTATCTCCAGTTCCAAGGGATCTGATGTTCTCTCTTTTCTGGCCTCTTCAGGCACTTCACACACGTGTTTCACAGACACACATGCAGGTAAATATTCATGCACATGAGATAAAAGATAAAGAATACAACAACCATACAGGCACATGCTTACACACACAGATACACACAGGCACAAACACATACACAAGTCCCATAGGTCCTATACTAGAATTTTCTGTAGTGTTCTGCATTATCTTCAGAATCAGGTGAAAGGAAAGCAAGGGAAGATTCATGACACTACCAAAACACAGGCATGTAGATTCAGATTTCAATATTTAAGTTAAACGAACATTATACTAGTCAGAAAAGGGTCTCATTTATCTTTGGGCATGCCCATTGTGTTTTTGTGACAATTGGAAAAATGTTATGGCTAAGATAAATGCATACATAATTTTTTAACTTTATTTTGTATATGTGCAGGTTTGCCTGCATATATGCCTATAAACCAAGGAGGTCAGTAGAGGGTGTTAGAGCCTCTATAACTGGAGTTAATAAATAGCCATGAACTGTTATGTGAACTGGGAACTGAACCTACTTGCTCTGAAGAAGCTATCTGTGCTCTTAACAGCTGAGCTATCTCTCCAGTTTCAATATTTACAAGTTATAGGACATAGAAATTTGCAAACTAAGACTCACACCTTTATATAGTACTTTTGAAGCAACCTCCTTTCTTCTTAGTGGAGGCTTGTGATTTTCTTCATTTAGTTTTGCACAATTCTCAAATTTGTTTTGAAGACTTTACTTTAAATTCTCATTGCTATTTTTCATATATATGGATACACATGAGATATTTTCTCACTAATTTTCTAAATGTTTATCATTACTACATAACAAAATAATAATTTGTATTTCATTCTTTCATTTTAATAAATTTTATTAAATTTATTCTTTGGTAATTACATACACATGTGTAGTGGTTTCTGAGTACTGTCAATGTCATTAGCAATCATAGAAGTGTAATTTTAAACTATTTTGAAATTCTATTTAACTTCATCTATACTTTATGACAGTAGTTTATGGTGTGCCCATTCACAGTATGTGCTGTTTATGATATTTAAGAATAAATGTACTGTAAGGGACGGAGATGGCTCAAGCAAGAGCATTGGGAGCTCTCAGAAAAGCACTGGGGTTCAGTTCACACCATGCAGATAGTGGCTCCCCCTGGCCATCTATAATTCCAGTTCCAGAGGATCCAATGCTTTCCTCTAACCTCTTGGTCAGTGTATGCATGTGGTGCACAGTCATATATGCAAGAAAACCCCCACATACATAAAATAAAATTTAAAATATTAATCTTATCCCATGTTCAGTTCCTAGCACTTATATGGTGACTCATAATCATTTGTAATTCCAGTTCTAGGGGATTCAAAGACCTTTTATGATCTCCATGCAAAACAGACATGGGTGAGGTACACATACATATAAGTAGGCAAAATTCTCATACACATAAAAAATAACTCATTTTAAAAGACAAAAAAATGCTGGCAAAGATAAGGATAAAGAAGAATCACTATCCACTTCTGACTAGGGTATACAGCTGGTACAGCCACTATAGAAAACACTCACTTTGGAGGATTTTAAAACAAAAAGTAGAGTACATATGACTCAACTCTGCCCCCCCCCCGACTTATAGCCAAAGACTCTGATTTCCTCCTACAGAGATACCCATTCATTGTTTTCATTGATAGTTATTAATAAACATATCAAGGACATGGGGCCAACTCAGATATCAATGGGGAATAAATGGGTATAAAAAATTATATTGCATATTAATACTGTATTTAGCTGCTGTAAAGAAAAGTAAAATTTTAAAATTTGCAAGTAAATAGATAAACCAGGAAAAAAAATTACTGAGACTGCATGCTGTCTGTTATATGTAGATCCTGATGTTAAACCTTTAGATTTGTGTGTTTGAATTAGGGTAACTTTAAAATTCAGTAGAGTAGAAAAGGGGCCATTGGGTAAAGAATGCTTTAAGTGAAGATTTTTCAGAACAAAATAAACATAAAACCAAGAGGAGAGATGTTATGCATGGGATGTTTATACATGGATGGGGCAGGAAAGTTAAGAGTCAAGTATTTACCTGCTTGGAGGAAACATTAAACGTTCACATACATGCCTAATACTTTGTAAGATGATGGGGTTGCCAGTGACGTTCTGCATGATTCAGTAATACTACTCCTAAAAACAATGGGTTATTAAATAAAATCAAAGTCCTAGGAGTTGGATAACTCCTAATGATTTATTGACCAAAGCGTCCCCCAAAGCCTCCAGAGCAATGCAGGTTTTCACATTCCCTATCAGTTTTTCATTGGATCTTTGACAGAGCCCAAATGCTGATACATCACGTGTATTGACTGCAAGGCACAGATGAACAGGTAGGTGGAACTGAGCTGAAAGTTTCTTGTGGCTATCTCCCATGGCACCAAAGGTTCTGTGGGGTGCTGTGCAGCTTCTAGGAAAGAAAACAAATAAAAGATCTTATGCAATGCAACTGTGAACACAAAAAGGACGAAAGAACCTTTCAGGCAAAATGTGCTCACTGCTGCAACACTGCCATGACTGTCATGGTGCTAACATTTGCTGTGTTAAGAGGGTGTGAGGCCATCACAAGTGAAGAAAGCCATACCTGATAATATAAACTGAGTCAAAATCCATGGTTAAAGAAGAGCCTTAGATCCTAGTTGAAAACACTACTCTTATATAGCTAAATATTCATGGCACCAGAATACTCTAAAATATGTATGGTTGCACCCATAGGCCAATGTTATATTCTTTTATCCCATTGCATTAGAAAACATCAGAGAAAAACCAAAGTTAGTTAATACTAATGAAAGCCACAGCTTATCATGGGATCTTTATTGGGAATTGCTCCTGTTCCATTATACTTTAAAATCTTATTTGTTTTATGATATATACACCTATTGTACATATAAAATGTCAGTGCTGGTTTATAAATATCAAAAAGAAGATCACACTGGTTTTTATTTATTAGTTTGTTTGTTTTTCAAGACAGGCTTTCTCTGTGTAACAATCCTTGGCTGTTCTGGAACTCAATTTGTAGACCAGGCAGGGCTCAAATTCACAGAGATCTTCCTGCCTCTGCCTCCCAGGGGCTGAAAATAGAGGTGTACGACACTAACCACCCAGCTCAGTTTTAGACTCTTAACAATAAAATATATTTAGCCATGGTTCAAATGTGTAACAATGATTCCTTTAAGGAAACAATTGCTTGTTGTTTTCTAAAAGAAAAATACAAGGATGGAAAATAGACTAATTTTAAATTTGCTGAATATTTTACCAGTTATAACGTTATATATATTTAGAGAGGGGTGTGTCAGGTAGATGAATACCACAGCACACTTGTGGAGTTCAAAGGATGACCTTCAGGATTGGTGCTCCCCTTCAATATTTGTATGGATTGTGGGAATCAAACTCAGATCATCAGACACATGAACAGTAACTCTCCATACACAATGTTATCTATATTTTAAACGCTTTAAACTTTTTCTATTTACTAATTTAATTTCATGCGTGAGTGTGTGTGTGTGTGTGTGTGTGTGTGTGTGAATGTGTGTGGGGGGGCATGTCCTGTGGTGTGCACATGATGTTCAGAGCACAGTCTATAGGAGTTGGTGCTTTCTTCCTACCATGTGAGTCCCAGGGATCAAATTTGGTGAATCAGGCTTAGCAGCAAGCACCCTAACATGCTGAGCCATCTCATGGACCCAGTTTTCTTCTTATGTTCCAAAATTGTTGATTTTATTTAAGAATAAATCTTACATATTACTGGTTTTCTCCTCCTTATTAACATGCTGGGGCAATATATTTACAACTGCTAAATTCCATTTCTATTTTGAAATAAATTTAACACTGCCATTTATTACCATTTCAATTATTACCTGGCATCTGTGTACTAATGTTTCAATGATATTCGATTTTTCACCTGACGTGTGAGAAAAATCAAGAAAAGTCTCAAGTAATAATATTGCTGGTTTATAAACATCATAAACATTTAAAATATTGCAGTTTTAGACTCTTAATGAGAATGTATATGTAACCATGGTTCAAATGCATAACTATGATTCCTTTAGGAAACAAATTGAAAATGTTTTCTAAAATATATGAAGAGGAAGATAGAATAATTTTAAATTTGATAAATATTTTATCAGATACAAATTTGCCTTTGTGGGTTTACCTGACTGTGATCTATATAAGAGTCTACTTAATTGTTAAACATTAAATTATGCATGCACACACACATGTACATACATACATACATATGTGTGTATGTGTGTGTGTGTGTGTTGAGAGAGACAGAGAATGGTAGACATATGAGGATCACAGCACACATATGGAAGTCAAAGGACAACTTTCTGGAGTTGGTATGCTGTAAAGAGATCAAATTATACATCATGAAATGATTTTATGTGTAAATATTCAAACCACTAGTTTTGTGTTAAAGTTGCTTGCTTGTATGATTATTCTGCTCCCAACAGTTTCTAAGACTTCAGTAGCTGCTGCTTGATTGGATTTAGAACTTTATAAAACTTTCTGTGATATTAATTTTATGTCCATTTCATGAGAATCTGCTGCTATCTATCCATTTTATAACATGTAATATAAAAGCTTTCAACATGGTGACTAACACTGTTTGATACATTGAGTGGCTTAAGTGAAAAATGATTATGTCAACTCCAGAGAATAAGCACTGGCTAATAGGAAGAGTGGGTCAGAGGAGTGAGTGGGTTTGTGGTGATTAACATCACATACATATATACCACAGGCCTTGAGAAAACTCCACTCTTCCACACTGCCTTATGCAGAATGGGAGGGATTTTCCTGTACTTTACTTTTGGACTCCAACAGGAGTTTCTATTTGAGGAGGGCTGGCAGGTGTGTCTGAGTGGCAGCCTTCAGGGTGGGGGTTGAAGTAAACTCAAGAGAGTAGGATGTTTTAAGGGTCAATTTTGCTTCAAGAGACTTTGTTTGTCCTTTGCTGACATCACACTGAAAATTTCAAATCAAATTACAGAATACAGCCCCTGTTTGCCTTCTAAAATGCCTAATGATTGTGCACACCACTGGGTCATTCTTATCCAACATGTACAAAGGTACCATTCTCCAAGCACGAGGACCAAACCCTGTCATTTATAGCAAGGTTCACAGTGTGATGTCAAACAAGCCCAGTACAGCATGTCAGTTCCCATCAGTTGTCCTCCTCTGTGAGCTGTTAAAGCATTGAGCTTGGAGAAGTTTAGTAGAAGAATGACGACCAGAGGCTGGGAAGGGAGGATATGGGGCCATGGACAGTGGACTGACTCTGGGTATATATAATAACAAGAGACTCTGCTGTGACCTTACATCTCAAAAAGATTACAGAAAGAGTTTTTGAATCTGTGCACCACAAAATAATGCTTCGGAACACACAGATATATTTGAGCAGAAAACACAATATTGGCATTTGAGAAAACATTACACACTAGCCAGTGTATATATATATGTATGTATGTATGTATGTATATATATATATGTATGTATGTATGTATATATATATGTTTTATGTGTTAGTTAAAAATAAATTTAATTAAAAAAGTGTTTTCTCTAGAGTTACATCATCATTGCTAGATTTTATTCAATAATGTTAAATTTAAACCTATTATTATAACTAAATTTAAAGCTATAATTTGTACTTTCATTCAAACCTAAAAGTCACATAAGTGTGGTTCATAAATGTGGTAATCAAAGCTGTTGAATTTTACTAGCACTTTCAGAATTGGTTATATCTTTTGTTTGTTTGTTTAATTCTTAATAATGGTGATACCAGTGAGTCTAAGCTTGGTCTTTATAAATCCTTGGGGATGCTCAGAGGCCTCTGCCTCGGGCTCCACAGACCTTGAGTCGGCCAATTCCTGGAGAATATTCTCTTGGAGATTGGCTGTTGTTATTAGCGTTATCAGAAATAATTATCTGTGGATAACTCGTGAACATATTTAGTGTAATTTAAAGTTGAGAACCAACAAGAACTTTAGGGATGAACCCTGGATCCCTTAAGACATAGACATACTCCATCAGTCCATCAGTCCATTCCCCTGCACTATGAACTTCATTATGAGATAGGTCTATGATATGTTGATAGATGAGTCTCTAAAAAGGAGATTTGTGAACCCAAATCTATGAAGTAAATGGTACAAAAGAAATGGATGGTCTTTGCATGTCCCTACAACTGGAATATTAGTTTGTGTTAGCCTAAAGGCTATGGCCTCCGTATCTTATAGAGGACCATCTTGTAACTCATGACTACAGAAGCTATGAAATATTAACTGGTATCTAACAAGTACTTGGAGGAACCAATATTTCTGAGTAAAATGCTTGTTATTCCTAAAATATCCAAAATAATGGAAGTTGTAGCTTCAGGGAACTATTAATGAGTTTATAGGCAATCAGCAAAACTCTTTGTTTAGAATCTTGGCCCATTAGTTGTTTCACTAAACACAACCCTTGGGGACATGTACAACCTTCAGCTGCTTCCCACTTAGTCTTCTACAGAGGCAGAGAAACTAAGCCATAATGACCATTAAAACACAAGCATCGGGTCTTTCCATGTGCCACACAAATGTGCCACAGTGGCACAGTTGGATTCTGGTTCTAATAGATCTTTCCAGGGAAGACAGGGCATTGTAATAGTTTCCATCTTCCTCGAGAGACCATGGGCTCCCCTCACAAACCCTGATGACCAGGCTTGAGGCTCTTCATCTTCACAGGGCACACCATTAAGTTTGCTTTGATACCATCTTTCTCTTTTACAGATGGCTCAGAAAGGATAATTAACTTGACCAAGCCCATGGAGCTAGTCAGTGGAAACAATCAAGATTCAATTATAAAGGTCTTGGTCTCCTGAGGCTATTATTATTCTGCTGTACCAGGCTGCCTTAGATTTACAGACAAATTCTATGTCTGGGAACCTTCAGGACTCTGAATATCATTGCACAAATACTTCCCTATTTAATGTTTCTGAATTTTATTAAATTATTCTTTTGAAAAAGTATATGATTTAGATAAAGCAGCAACTAGATATCTGGAGTTAGTAAACAGAAAAAGAAAAAAAAATCTATATTGTGAATGCAGAAAATATAAGATAGAGACTATAAAGGTGTGAGAACCAGTGTCCAGGCCTCCTGCACAGCCTAGCACACTGCTGTAACACAGGAGAATTCCTCCAAGGTGAAGACCCTTGCCTGAATATTTTCTACATCTCATAACCCTTAGGTTCTAGCCAATCATGTGTCTTCCTGATGAAGTTCACCTGGGCCACTCTGGCTGACAATCTACACAAACAGTAAAAATGTTATGTTGAGGATTCCCTTTGGAAATGAGATAACACTAAATATGAGAAGATATAAAGTTAGTACAGATCTAAAATATGATATTATGACATATAATAAAATGGGTTACTGTGTATTAAATAGACTATGAAATTCACACATTTGGGGAATAAGTGGACTTATTCCTCACCCTTCTCCATATATGACAATATTATCTACCTATTGTTTCTGCCATGTGTATTCTAGATAGTGGATTTCTTCGGATTACATGTTTTATTTTATGATAACCCACTAAATACCAGTCAGATTTATTTATATTATTATTATATTATATTAGTATATAATTGAAACCTTATATCATGCTGTTTTGATATATAGAGACCATATTCAAAGATTACCTCATGCTAGCATCTATAACCACACTTATTTTCTCTCATGTATATGGTATGAATGTTTAAGGTCTGCTATTTTATTTCAGTAATGTCTATAGAATTCCAGAACCAGTGTTCCCCAGCCCCTGGTAACAATTCTACTCTCGGCCTCATGGTACTGACTATTTAGAAACAAGGAACTTCCTCCTGTTGTACCATAGGAAGAGCAGGCACCCTTCTGTCCCCAACACACACACACACACACACACACACACACACACACACACAGTGTGATTATGACAGTGATTACAACTATGATCAGAAACAAACAAGAACATACATGTTAAGTACTAATGGAACCAGATTCTGGAACCCACGCATAAACAGAGGGAAAATAAGTTTGTGAGAAGAGGCAAAATGTTTGCCAAAGCCTAGAAAACCAATCCACCAAGAAGACCATGATTAATGGCCCAGTGTCAGGAATCTCCAGTCCAAAATTAGTTTTATTGCAGCAATGGCTATGTTAGGTTTTTTACGGGAATATATACATATATGTATAGCTATATTATAAGACATAAACAGTAAGTAATTTAAATGTGCAGTGGAAAAATAGAATAGAAACTAAAGTAGAGATGATGTTCCTAACTTAATATGGGATAAAAGTAACTTGAAGACATGCCTTTTTAAGGGAAATAAAAATGTGAACTAAAGACAATCATAACAAAATTTTAAAAATGCTGAACCTCAGAAAACAGGTGCTTCTCAACTCCTGTGTTCTTTGTAACTTAGTCTTAATTGTTTAAGTGAAAATTAGTAAAATTTAAAAGTATGAAGCTATAATTGATACAGGGACTTTTTTTTCTTACTTTAAGAGATTTGATGTCCTCAATATAGAAAACTATTCTTAGGATAAATAAGTATTAAATATTTAAAAGCAAAGTCAAACAATGAAAGCAAATATACACTGCATGTGAAAAATATTTTAGATATTTGCTCATTGTTTAAATAGTATTCAACTAATGTATTTATGCACTTACTCCTTCCCTATCATACTATAGCTTCCTGTTGCCTTTATCAGTGGACATAAGGCCCAAGGTCACTAAAATGAAAATTAGCATATTTGAATTTTGTTGTTAATAAAACTTCAAATTATACAAATATTCCCTAAAAACAGTAATAGTAGAAAATTAGATAAACCATAAAAATACAACTTATAGAGGAAACGGATGCATGGTTTAAAATGGAATTAATTTAATTTCAATCATAATCATCATAATAAAATTCAGAAAAGCAAAGGTTCATTTAACACCATTTAGAGAGGCTCAGATTACAGAGTCTTAGTACAGCAATTGATGGAGTGTGTGGCCCAATGTGGCTCCCATCCATTCCTGATTAGGGAAATGTCTTTTAAATATATGTGCTAAAATCTTGTTCTGTGTCTAACAGTGAGGGTATAGTGACAATTTAATTCATAGGAGATTGAATCACAATGGGGAGGTCGTACAACAGAAAGAACACTACACAGCAGTATGGTGGCGTCAGAACACAGTGGGGCCTCTTCAGAACTTCATGAATGGTGGGGTTTCCTCTTCCATAGTGGTGTGGTCAGCGTTTCTACCATGCAATGTGCCTTACCTGTGGTATGTTTACATCAGCCTAAGCAGATACATGATTTTACCCTTAAATGCTAACGTCAAAGTGACCGTTGTTGTCAACCTAAACTTAGACAGGTGGATGTGTCTGTCAGTCACACTTGGATAACAGCCCTAGCTGTGCCTTAGGTCACCCTTGCTCTGCCTCTGCGACAGCTGGCATGGATCCAACTATCTGCAGGTGGATTAATGAGCAGATTGAGGCAAAAACATAAGGTTTGCTACTGAAGGTAACTGGGATTCACACCTAAGGCTACCCAGGCTTTGTAAGTCACACTTCTGTGTTTTCTTCAATAATAGAGCAAGTTTTTCACCCAATCTCAATCAGATTCTGTCTCTATTTCCTAATTTTTAAAACTGTAATTGAAAGGACTTTGCCTGTAACTATACTCAAAAAGGGAGTTTAGAAATCTTAAAATTACCAGAAATATATGCAATCTTGAAACTATTAGGAAGAAATTCCTAATCAATTTAAAAAGAGAAAAGTACAAATGCATGAAGAAGAAGAATGGTGATATCTAATTTTCTAAAAGAGAAAATTATTCAACCCTTGAATTGATGGTTAAAAATAGTTATCATTTAAAAGTGTATTGTGAAATAATAAGCCATAGCAGAGAAGGTAGAGTAGGACCAGTCTAATAAAATTAAAATACATGGCAGAATGATATTAGTCTCTTTCAATAAAACTTCTCATGCTTAAAAGCATAGTGCCATGATTCAAAACTCAAGGTCAAACTTTTAATAATTTGCCCTGAGTTCCAAATGGGATATTGCTCACATATAGTTCAGGGAGCCTGTGTTTAAAAGTTTTTAGGAGAGATGGTCAATTTTAAAATGATGACCCAGCCAAGCTTCTTGGATGGCTTGGTACCAATGTCTTGCTTCATGTGGAAATTATATCCATTTCCAGCTTACATACCTGAGTCTGTGGTTAGAGGTCAGCCAGCTACAGAGAGAGAATTCAAGGAAGGTAAATTTTGAAGCACTCTCTGACCTGTCTCCTACAACACTGACTGCCTGCTTTGTTTGGCCCTGGACCCTGCAGTTACATCTGCTTTTTCTTAGTCTGCTTGTATCAGGTGCTACTCCTCAGCTAAACTTCAAGTTTTCAAGAAGCTTCAGCCCTATATATCTTGGCTCTGACCCAATGTCTACCAAGTCTTTGGGTTTCTATGACAGGATCACTCTATTCACACCTAGGCTCCACATCCTTTTTTCACCATATGCTCCTCCCTCCCCCACACGACACTTGAAGGGTCCTCATGTCCCATGCTACATGCTCTTTGCTAATTCCTATGCTCTTTGAGCACTCATTATCTCTGAACACCATACATAGTCTCTTATAATTCTCATAGCTCTGTGCTCATGTCTTAGGAAATGAAAACCCATGTGCTCAAGCAACTTGAACATAAAATAGTTAAAGTCATAAAACTGATGGACAGATGAACATGGTGAAGTTTGCTGGATGGAAAAAAAGTTATCCTTCTGATCCAAAAAGTACTACAAACAGCTATGTACCCACCAGTTAAACTTGCACCTGTCTCAGAACTCATATTATCCTGAAGTTAGTTCTGTAACCCCATATTTTTTCTTTTAATAAACCTGTCAAGTGTTCTGTAACATTAACTAATAATTTCCTTTCCTCGTTGTCTTTACATCAGATCATAAACCTACTGCCTATGCCTAATGAGAACCTCTATATTCAGCAAACACTGTAAGACAAGATATTGTTTAGTTGCATAAGCTCTGAGAATAATGTGAATATTGTGATTTATATGTATATCATATAGATATCATCGGTACCACAACATAGTAATGGCATCTTCTTTGCATTGCAGTCCTCATGTTACATTTGTGTTACTAGAAAACAGGTCAGAAGTAAAACAGATGGAAGGTTGAAACTCAGTGGAAGGGTCAAGGCTGTCCTACAGAATTCTAACTTGATTTAAGGCCTTCTGCTGCTGTCTATCTTCTCTATATGTAGAGCAAAGCTAGAATAAAGAATGTGGGTTGCAGTCTTATAACTGGATTATCTCAAGTCCACTGGTCTCAACAAAATCCACTGTGATCCTCTCAGAGGATTTCAAGTGAAGACCACACAAATACTATGAGCCAGCTGATTGGGTCTTCTTCCTGAGTTCATGATCCCATTTCTGTCATCCTCCTCTATCATTTCATCTGCACCTCATCCCCCTTTTTTCCAACCTTCTAACACTCTGACGGTCACAGTGTCTCTCCAGAAGAAGGGAAGAAATTATGTAAAGAAATAAACATGTCTCACTTGCACTGGGCTAGGGGTAAGAGACTTTGTGATACTTTACAGGATAAATCTATTAGGTAAAATCTATATAGTTTATTTCAATATAACTGTCTGATTTATTTTCTATTGCTATGATAAAGGACCATGACCAAGCCAACTTATATGAGAGAAAGCTTAATTAGGGCTTTAAATTCCAGAAAGTTTGAGTCCATGGCCATCATAGTGTGGAGCATGGCAACAGGTGGCAGGTAGACTTGGTGCTTGAGCAATAGCTGAGTGCTGAGATGTTGAGACAACAACCAGAAAGCAGAGCATTAACTGAGCCTGGTAAGGACTTTAAAAACTGTCTAGCCTACCTCCAGTTTCACACTTCCTCCAATAAGGCCATAGTCACTAATCCTTCCCAAAAAGTTCCACCAACTAGGGACCAAGTATTCAAATGAGCCCACGAGAGCCATTCTCATTCAGGACACCACACTATCATTTTAGTTATATGCTACCATGGAATCCTTGAGTCTTGGGTGGGAGTGGGATATAATTTCTGTTGAGTTCTTCATTAACACTGTCCTAGAGAAAACAGGAGAATAGTGGGAAGGAATTGTGTCATTTAATTAAATCTTTCCAAATACTGATACTACATTAAATAAATATGCTATATAAGTACAATGTTTGTAATTGCAAACACATAAGATGAAAGCAAGCAATCTTCTTATATTCTCATGTGGCTGCAGGGCTGTCACTCCTGAGTTATTTCTTGTTATTTACTGTCATTGTCTTCATTCCTGTTTCCTTCTTTGAGGCCTTTCCTGCCATTATTCTTTGTTGTTTTTGATTTATAGGTATCCTTCAAAAAACTGGCAAGGAAACAGTGAGCACAGCTTCTCACAAGCACCTGCATGTTGCTGGCTTGAATTTTAGTCCAAGAGCTAAAAATTTGCTTGTCATTATTTGTGATTTAAGAACTATTGGTGTCTAATTCATTCAGCAAATCACACTCAGAGAGGAATGTCATGTGCAGAGGAGGTTAAGGTGTGATGAAGCCCTCCTTGTCTGGATGTGCATGTCCCAACATGATGGTGGGCACCTCCTGTAAAGACTGACATGGTGTTGGCATATTCTAGATGATATTTTTCCCACCTGATGCAATTAAGCCTTTTAACAGAGAAAAGGAATATTGGAGTCACTGGCATATTTATATGTATTTACAGTTTCATCTTTTCAAACCTTCTTTAGATATGTTTAAGGAAGGGGATTTTTGTTTAAAAGGAAATATTTACTAAGACCCGGCATGAGAAATGCTCATTGAAGCAGTAACTGAAAGGTCTGCTTTGCTATTCAGTTGGATACAATGGTGGCCTTGTGTGTGTATGTGTGTGTGTGTGTGTGTGTGTGTGTGTGTGATGGCAGTGCTCCAACTGTGAGACTCAAACTGAGACCCACACCTCACCTGTATTGTATACCAGGAAGCTGAGGATTCCATCATGAGTTTTGAAGACAACTCTGGCAGCACACACACATTTTGTCTCAGTTGTTTGGTTGATTACCATAAGTTCTTAAATTTGGTTGGGCTTTTGAATATGTCAGGGAATCTTGTGGCCAGATTAACTCTTTTTTTTTCTATTTGTGTGCTATAACAGAATACTGTAGACTGGGTAATTTTTAAAGAGCACAAATGTATTAGCTGCCCATACTAGAGACCAAAAATAGTCTTATCCCGTCTTGCATAGCTCTATGGTTTCATTATACCATGGTGTAAACATTCCTCTCCTGAAATTTACTCATGACAAGGGATATCTTTGTCCTGAATGTTACTTAATCCTGGGTCACAGAGACCCAGGTATCAGCACATGGCTTCTTTGGAATACACTCAGATAAAGGTTCCTGACACTATTGCCAGCTGGACATCCATATGGGTAGTTTGTGTGCTGCCACATTGTAGAATTAGGTTCAGGGAAGTCCTCTAACTTTATCCTGACATACAGTAGTGGTAAAACAGCTGCAACCATGGGACAAGGTTTCCCAAATGTGCCCACTCTAATAGGCATTCAGGGTTTCAAGTTTGGATTGATAGGGTGTGAACTATGTATAGTTCAAAGGTGGCTTTATTGGATCCTTTCAGAAACAAATGAGTCTGTGAGGTTTGTAACAAGCTTAACCCCCACATTTTGCAAGTAATCCACAACATAATTAAAGAGAAACTTTGGATTAATCCACATCTCTCACAAATGATCTACTGAACTCCATGGTGACATCAAGAAGCCTTCAATGGTTTCAACTTTCCCCCTCTTCCCACAGAACTTAGGATTGCTTAAGAAGATGCAGAGCCCTCCCATTAATGATAGTGAATGTTCATACCAGGGAATGTTAATAACTGTTGTATTTCCCATTTATTCTTTGTTGACATTTGCTGTAAATCAACTGTCTTGTTCATGTGTGTTGCTGAGATTTCCTGTGAGGGAGAAAGTAAGATACCCTTGATATTCATCTGACATTCTCAGCTCATGTAGTCAAGACTGATTGTCTGGTGTCCACTCTGAATCAGTCTTGAAATAGGCTCCTGACCTACCTCAGTCATAAAAAACAAAACAAAACAAAAAACAGTAAAATTGTTTGCCTTTAAATGAAGTGGAGTTTAAAAGTTTGCCTTTGAAAACAGAGAGTAAATATTTATTTAGTGTTTTCAGTTGAATACCTTATATAATAAAAATCAAAATGTGAGATTTTTTTGGTGGGACCTAGAATGGGATATGTGAAGGAATGAATATCATGGAGGACTTGTGGAGAAATATTGAATGGAATGAGAGAGGGACACAAATATGAAGATCTCAAGCCTGTCATGTTTGAAAGGATAGTGGAGTGGTAAAACTATCAAAATATTCCTGTGTGAAAACAAACCTTGTGGCTTGGATGAAAATGTTAGACTGTTAAGTGTGTTCCTGTTCACAACTCCAAGTCAGCTCATGACAAGCTAGTGCCCTGTGAGAGGCAGGCTGGAAATGTATGTGATACCTGTTCCTGCTAAGTGAGTCCCTTAGGCACAGGTGGATTCTTCTACAAGTTCACACAGTTCTGAGCACAGAGCATAAGCAGAGCTGTCCCTGAGAAGCCCGTAAAGAGGAGGGCAGGTGATCTTTGAGCATTAGTATTCAAGGTAAATGTGTATATTTATCTACTTTCAAAATTGTCAGTTTCTACCCAAGTTGAAAATGTGAATATAGCAGTGTCCTAGAACAGAAAGTTACCCAGTCACAAAGCACTTCTAGTCAACTGAGAAATAAATGGAGTGAAAATGTTTGTCATTCAAGTGTAAGGAGTAATGTTTGGATCCAGAGTCCCCATAGAAATGTTGGATAGGTGTGGTGGTCCTCTTTGTAACACAGACACTGTAAATCCTTGGGGAAAGCTGGCAAAATGACTAGAGTACTTAGAATACAGAGCCACTGGTTTAACTGGGAGATCCTATCTCCAAGAATAGATGGATAGTCATTGAGGAAGACTCCCAAAATCAACCTCAATCAACCTCAAGCCTACAGAAAGAGAGAGAGAGGGGGGGGAGGGAGAGAGAGAGAAGAGAGAGAGGGGGGAAGAAAATATTAAATTAAAGCAGTTTAAAAATGTAATAAAATTATGTATATGTATGTTTGTTTAGTACACACATGTAGTAATAGTATGTGAACAAACTGTCTCACTGCTGTGAGACAAACACTGTTTCTAAGAGTTTCTAGATTTTTCTCTCAAAGAACACGGCAAAGTATGCTAATTTAAAAACATAAGGTAATGATCTCCTCAAGTGATTAGTGGGCTAGCCTGCCTTTGAAAGAACACATTTTCTGTTTATGTTAAACCTTTAAGTGCCTAAGTCAAAAATACACGTTCAAGAGGACATTACAGTAACATGTACCAATGTTAAAAATACAGAAGAAAATACACCACAAAAATAGCTGTTATATACATGTAACAGAAAATAATTGGCTTTCTCTGTGCAGCTGTGTGACTTTTCCGTGATACCATTTAATGGGAATATTTGTTGTGATTATGGTAAATTATTAAAGCCTTTGGAATTTTTGTCTATCAAGAAGAAAAATATAAATTGATATGCTAAAGAGAACACCAACATTCCTTAAAAGCCAGAGACAGACATTCCCAAAGAAGCTTCTGAGCACAGTGGGGTGGTGGGGGGGGGCAAGTCAGTGGAGAAGCCATCTGGGAATGCACCCATACACTACAGTGGTTTCTCTAAAGAATGATGAGTTGGTGCAGTGGGAAGGGGATGGGGATGCCCATGTAGCCTATGTAGCCTTTCTTTATCACCTTTTGCCTATATAGGTGTGCTTTCCTCACTGTTAAAATTTTTGCAGTGGGACTCAAGGTAAGCCATGCTTTCAAACACATGGAAATATAGAGGTGATACGGATGGTGGCTGCATCTATTCATGTCCATCTTGACTGACACTGTATACCCTGGACTTTATACTCCAGGCAGCCTTGATTGTCTATGCCGTTGTGTTCAGGTTGATTATCTTTAAGTTAAATAGTTTAGCATACAGTAAGCACCCCACCAGTATTTCCTGCATAGCAAATGAATTACCTACACATAGTAAAGCTTTTCAATATTGTTTAGTATCCATAAACTCTGGTAAGTGTTCTCTGGAGAGTGGCTTACACGCTGCAGAGTCCATGTCCCTGGGAGCACCAGCTCCACTGTGCCAGTCTCATGCCCAACACTTGGTTGCCCTGGTATACTTTGCTGTGCACACCTAAATTTCCAGACTCTTCTTGGCTCCATTCTGTTCCCTTTGTTTACTTAGTAATTTCCCCATTGATAATATCTGCTGTCTTCATTTCAGTGTCATCATTAGAAAAT
Organism: Phodopus roborovskii; assembly: GCF_943737965.1. Taxonomy (NCBI): domain Eukaryota; kingdom Metazoa; phylum Chordata; class Mammalia; order Rodentia; family Cricetidae; genus Phodopus; species Phodopus roborovskii. Next base: position 15,482,777 of record NW_026126409.1, on the reverse strand, counting down.
AACCCTGTCTTAACCCCCTGGTGTATTGTGATTAATGTTAGTAAATTTCATTAACATTTGATGTCAAAACTTCTATTAGTCTCCTGCAAGGAGTATTTCCTTATTTGAACTCTCTTAAACAATGGGTTGATTTACTTCCCTTGCTCTCATTTGTTTCTGCTTTTAAGGGAACTTTTCCCCTCTCACAACCTAGATCAATCGGATGCTGCAAGGAGTAATTCTAAAGACTCACTGTGAGGAAATTCTGACACATTTTAAAAATACGCTGTAATTTCCAAATTTTTTTAAGGGAAACCAATCTCATCTCCACAATCATTCTTATAGATTTTAAGTCACAATGCCCAAGAAATGGAGTGCTCTTCATTTACAAATTACCAAGAATTTTAAGACAGACACCATGGAGGCCTAAAGCATAGAACCCTGTCAAACACTGCCTTGAGTAAGATGGTCCTGGGATCACCTTATCAATGTATTGTTTCAAATGGAAGTTTATTTTCATGGGCTGATTAAGGTTCCTTGTCACATGCTCTGTGTCCACAGGTGTCATTGTGTGAAGATGGAAAACTATCAATATTTTCACTCTCTATTTTGTTAGGAAAACAGACATTTCGATGTTATTTAACTGGTATTTAACCACCAGAAAATCTCTGCCATAAGTAGCCCTCGAGGCCAGATACCATATAAAGGTATGTATACTTTGTAGCTCAGATAGGCTAAGTGAAGGGATGCCTGACTTCTTGGGCAGAACCATTGCCAGTGATGGTGTCAGGAGCACATCAGAGGTCAGGGAGGATCATTCAGTCATGTCACCCATTGTGATGCATTATGGAGTGGAGGGGCAGCTCCTTAGGTTCTTTATGTTGATTCGTTAGTGATTTCAGAGTATTCTCCCTCACTTACTGTGCTGCCCTGACCACTGTCAAAGGAGAAGAACAAGGACCAAGCACAGGTGAGTTAGGTGTATCATTTAGAACACATTTCCTGTCTCCAACACTCTCTCTGTTCCCCCTTTCCCTTCATCATCACCCTTTCTAGTACCTTCTGTTCTTTTTACTCCCCCCTTTCATCCCCATACCCTGGCTAACTCAGGTCATCCTCACTCTTCCACTCCCAGAATGTATCACCCTCAGGAGCTGACACCCCTCACCCCTCACCTCTGCCAGTCCAACAGAGTATCAGGGAAGCCCTCTCCAGCATTTCTCCCATGGAAAGTGGATTTCATTAGAAGAATATCATCATCCTTCATTTCTCTTCAGCCCTACAATTCTCTTGTGGGCACTGAGTGTCCTAGGAACAGAGTTATGGTGTGTGAAAGTAGGACATAATTTAAATCTGTCTCTTTAAAGGGGGAATTAGATCTTAAGGAACACATATGATTTTCGCTGTGTGTCCTAGCAAGGCAATTGAAGATTATTCCTACTTTTGTGACTTTTTTTCAGTAAAGGTCAAATGCATGATCTTGTCTTGACTTAACTCAGTATTATTCTGTTACTTTTAGTGTTGCAAATTCACATATGCATACATTATTGATATTTGTTTCTATTTGGCAAGAACATGGCAAAATCTCCCTCTCATTTAGTTTCTAATAACTTCATTCGTATCTCCAATTTTCAAAAACATTAATACATAAATTCACATTGATGTGATGGAATGAAATAACTGATAAATGGACTTGAAATCATTTATCAAAGCAGAGCTGGTAAACCTTAAACTCCTGTGATTTTTCTAGAATCTTTGCAGCCTCTCACTTCCTCTTGTTTACTCCTTGATAAACACATGCTTTGCAAGCCAGAGCTATAACTTACTCCTGAGATTTGTCGCCTGCCACTCAGCTCTCTTGGCCTTTGACAGCCTCTAGTAGTCATTGCTCTCCTCTTGGAGATATCCTTTGAGGTTTCTGAATAGAAGAAGGAGTGGGTAGACTTGGCAGCATATAGATACCAGCTTAAGATTGAACCTTACTGGCTGCCTTGTGCACTGCAATCTCAGACCCCTAGGTGGGCTTAGGACAGCTTGGGAAGTCTATTGACAAGGACCATCAGGTCATTTCATTCTCAGAGTCTCAACTTACAGATTCAATATAGCTAGGAACATAAAACAACCAAACTTTTATCAGGCACTGCTTAGTACATGGCTTTAAGGAGTTTCATTGATTTTTCACATTTTCTATAAGTAAGGAAAAAGAACATAGTGAGATTTCACCACCTGTAATTTTGTGTTTTTACTTTTAAACTTTCTTCATAAAAACACCTGGCAAAGGCCATTTAAGGAAAGAAGTATTTTGTTTTGTTTTGTTTTTCTCACAGTTTGAGGCTACCATCCATCATGATTTAAAAAAAAAAAATAAAAGTCATCATGGCAGGAATGGAAGGCAGCCTCGTAATATGTATCCACTGTCAGAAAGTACAAAGAAGTGGAGGTCAATGCTCACTCCACTCTTCAGCCAATGGGGTGTGATTGCCTCCATATAACCCTTTCAGAAATCCCCCAGGACTCTCCAAATCCATCAATGGTGACCATAAATATTATCCATCATATTTCTTTACCTTTACATTTATTTGTGGATACTTTCTAAATTTATTATTTTTCTAGTTGCAAGCAAAGTGTAAATTCATTGCTTATAACTAAGAAATGATTACAGTGAGGAGGTTGGTTGGCCACAAGCCTATTAAAAGAGACAATGTTACTATAGACAAAGGGCAACTGGGCAGTATAAAGAAGCTGACCCTGTGGATTCCACCCTGAATCTAGCCTTCCTTACAGGAACCTCCTGAAGATCTTAAGCAGCTACTGTAGATGTGGCCCATGCCTTCCATGTAGGAATAGACACAGCTAAGAGGACAAGCAAATAAGATCAAGTTTATGAATTCCCTTCCTGTTTCTCTCAGGAGCCAAAGGTCACATGATTCCATGGCCACCAAATCTTCATCCATGCTCTTCTCACTGCCACTTGAAAGCTCCTCGGTAACCCTGAAGCTGTGTGTGTGTGTGTGTGGGGAATGACATGTTCTTTATTTCAACCTGAGAGTGAAGGTAAAGAGACTACCCTAACCTTTCATGGCTAGTGTCTTAGCTACCTTTGTATTTCTATGAAGACACCTTGGCCAAGGCAACTTATTTTTTAAAAAGCATTTAATTGGGGCCTTGCTTACAGTTTCAGAGGGTGAGTCCATGATCATCCTGATACAGAACATGGTGGCAGGCAGGCATGCTGCAGGAGCAGTAGCTGAGGACTGACATCTTATGCATCTTTTTTTTTTTCTGGTCTTTTTCATTTCTAGAGTTTATTTTTTTTCCTCTTTGCTCTGTGCATTTTTTATTTAATTTATTATTTTACATGTCGATCCCAGTTCCCTCTCCCTCCCTCTTTCCCTCCCTTTTACCCTCTCTGCCCTCTCACATGCACCCTAACCACCCTCCCCTCCCATCCCCCCACCCCAATTTCATATGTAGGGGAATGCCATCCAGTTGGGGTCATGTAGATCTGACAGGTCATGTGAAGTAGGGACTAGGGCTTCTCTTCTGTCTCTAGGTAAGGCAGTTATCCCTCCATGGGGGATGTGTTGGCAAGGTCCTTTTGTGCACCAGGAATACATCCTGGCTCCACTGTCTGAGGTCCCTTAGACTGCTCAGTCCTTCTGGCTGAGACCCATATTCAGGGGGGCCTGAGTCAGTCCCATGCTGGCTTCCCAGCTATCAGTCTGGTGGCCTGTTAGCTCCTCCTTGTTCAGGTAAGCTGTCTGTATGTGTTTCTGCAACCTGGTCTTGCTCTTTCCATCTGCATCTGGGTTCTAGTTCGACTCAGTGTTTAGTCTTATCTACAAATTGGAGACAGGGATGAGAGTGGTGATGGGAGGGTGATGGAGATGGAGGCGGTAGAGTAGGCCTGGTGTGGGCTTTTGAAACCTCAAGGTTTATCTGTAGTGAGCCTCCTGAAACAAGGCCACACCTCCTAGTTCCTTCTGTAACATTCCTCCAACTGGAACCAAGTGTTGAAATAGATATCTATGGGGAGGGGAGGGCATTCTCATTCAAATCACCACACCTAGATACCTCTCCTAGCATGCCTTCTTTTAACTTCATATTTTATTATATCAGTGACCTTACTACATGTACAATATACTACTATGGCTTTCTGTCATGTATTGATCATTTCCCTATGTTGAAAACTTTCCAAGCACCAATTTTGATGCCTATAATACTGTAGAATCCTAGTTTTCTCTAGATCATCTGGTTGCTTAATATGTATGCAAATGTGATAATTGAAGGTTTCCCACACTAACCTCCAAAGGAGGTCTGTGCATTAGGGCCATTCAGTGAGAAGGAAAGCTGTTCCCTGTGATGGACCTAGCTGAAATAATCCACCTTGGTTTTTCAAGAGCTTACAAAGTCCCCCAAGAACTGGCAGCTACCTGGGTGGTCTTCATCTGAGACCTTGATTCCAAGTTCTTTCTCTAAGAAAATTTATTAGAATGAGAGGGGATTTCAGTTAAGACAATTTTAGAATGCCTACCATATAGTACTACTACTTTTCAGAAATCTGTGCTAGTATGGAATACAGACAGATGGCCTGATGGACAAGCATGAACATCTGAGTTAGAATGCCCTGCACCCATATGAAGAGTCAGCATGGATGTGTACAGGGAGGGCAGGAGCAGAATGGTCCCTGGGACATACTAATTGTGGGCCTAGTTCCAGGTTCAATGGAAGACCTTGCTTCAAGGGAATAGAATGGAGAGTGATGGTACAGGACAGCCAATGTGCTTTTCTGGAATTTGTTCTTGTAAGGGACATATGCATATGTGCATACAAGTGTATAAAGCCATATAGACAGACACAGGGAAATAAATCTGCATTAATTTATGTTTTTTGCTGTTTTGCTGATGCATTATGATAGATTGTGCTCTCTGTTCATTTGTGGGGAGGGCTGTTACTTTGTTTAATTTATAGCACTGTGGTTACCAGGAAAGTTGTGGTTTCGTGTTTACTAATAATTCCTAATTATGTATTATGAATATTCTGCCCTTAACCGCAAAGCATTTTTATGTGATGGCATTTTTGAAGGCCAACAATTTTCCTATTTTTTTAAAAAAATATCAAAATTCTTTCATGTTAATATGTATTTTAAGCTATCATTTGGAAACAGTTGTCTAATTTGAAAGTCTTATGCTAATAAAGAACTATATGATTCTTAGCAAGTTCTGAGAATTCACAGTGGTAAAAAAATTATGACTGGTTATACAAGTTAATCTATCTTTTCAGATGAGATAGACAGAAGGTATAAAAATAAGGGGCAAATTAATTTGTCTCATTTGCTTCATAAACCTATTTGGCATTGAAATTCTTTGACAGCCTAAGTGGTATCTTGTCAATTGGCAGTGCACCATGGAGTGGCTCTTGATGGATGGCCTCTCTATTTTTGTGTTCCTGCTCTATCTTTGCTTTTCATTAAAGATCCCTCAACTCCATTTTTCACCTGGATGAGAGTTAGGCCACCATGTTTTCAAGGAGTTTGAGGATTAAAATTATTTCTGCTCTGCACACTCACGGCTCTGCAGACATGTTTTAGACTTTTTGTGGAGGTTCTGGTGTGTACCACATGCTGAACAGAGCCCCAGTACACAGTACCAAACAGGGAGCCCATATTGATGGGGTGAATGTACTATAGATAAACCAAAAGTGCATGAAGCATCCTTGAAGATGGAGACCAAAGTATAGAAATGCATTGTGGACAGGATGCAACTGATAATTTGAATTGAAAGGAGAATTTTCCTGAAGCACTGGTATCCAATGAAGACAAGTACTAAAACAATTAGGGTACAAGGGGCCTGTTCCAAATGTGATGGAAGTCATGGGAACTAACTAAGATGAGATTATCCAGGACCTTGCCCTCATATTCAGGGTATTGAACTTTGAGTAGAGTACAAAGTTTTTGAAAGAAATAGCAAGCTCACAAGCAGGGCTTTATTAGACAAGATGTGAGCTGTGATGTGAGCTATGGATTCCAGAGGTGGCTTGATCAAAAGGATAGGTGGCAGTAGTGATAAACACATCTATTCCTATAAGCATATTGTCTCAAGAAAAATAAACAAAATTATATCTAGAAACCATAGTTGCCTGAACTTAGTACACATACATTTATTTATATTTCCAGGAACTTGCAAGAATGTATCTTTCTGTATGATAGAAATACACTCAAGTACACAGATCCTAAAAAAGATCATGAATATGCATGTCAATACATACATACGTGTGTGTGTGTGTGTGTGTGTGTGTGTGTGTGTGTGTGTGTGTGATTTCATTTTCATTATAAGAAAGTACAAAGAACATAAGGAAACATAGTCTTAAGTTGGATTCCTTGCATTGTGGGCTTTTGATGGATTTGGATTTTATCAGGAGTTCCATGCGAGGCTTGTTGAATGTGAAGGATTCCAGCTGTGCCTGCTTTCCTCAGATTCAGTAGTAGATTTCTGCTCTGAAAACATAACAGGAAGGCTAAGAGACAGAGGCTTCTATGCAGACCCTCATTGGAGCAACTTCCAGGTCTGACTCCTGGCTGTACTCATCAAATCTCTCTTAAGGGTGTTATATGAGTTATGCAGGTGTGTTCACAAGTGGACACTTGGAGTAAAGGAAAGGAGAGGTGGATGATTCTAAATGCTATTTTTGATGTGGTGGGAAATGTCCAGGATTCAGAGACTTCTTTTACAGCTGCTGTCAAGCTTCAGTTGTTCAAGGTCTTAGGAGTCAGAACAATGATCAGAACCCCCCACCCAGGTGGAAAGCTGCCAGACTGTCATGGGAGCCCTTGAAAATACAGCACTTCAGAGCATGCTTCCAAAATTCCACCATTCCCACGGAATTTCACTGCCTTGATGAACAATGGTAGGTTCCCACCTCCCTTGTCCCAGGTAGGGCAGAAATATACAGCTTTAGAGTAGATATAGTATGGCTTGGACTACACAGACATTCCTGACAACTTGTACATCTGAGGCTCCCACATGCCACAGACATTCTATAATTAGCAGCTGGGGCTAGGTGATGATGGTGGCCCCATGAGACATCAGTACAGGGGGTATAATTGTGATTAGGCCACCAAATGACTGATGGAGCAGAGAAGCTAATGGGACTCTGTTGCCACAGTGGCCTTTCCGGGGGCAAGGGTGGGAGAGTGGAGATGGAAGTATGAATATGTTCGTGCTATTTGTGCAATTGGTTCCTGGTGGTGGGAGTTAGTAAAACTTGAATGGGTGGCCCACTCTGTAAGGCAGTTGCAGCCTCAGGACTGTATACAGGGTCATGAAATAGGTAAGCCATGCCAGAGGCCAATATTGGGTGTCCTTCCTCAGTTTCTGTCCACCCTGTTTTTGAGACAGGGTATCTCACTGAGCCAGAAGAAAAGTACTGAAGCTAGCCAAACTAGCAAACAAACCCCAGGGATCTGCCTATGTCCTCATACCACTGGGATTAAGAACATATGCTACCACACACAGCCTTTCTCTCTGGGTTCAAACTCAGATCTTCACACATATGAAGTGAACACTTTGCTGACAAAGTCATTTCCCAAACTCTTTTATTTCTATACTTCCAGAAGGTGGGAATTCCGAGGCCAAGATTCTGGCAGGCCCATGCCCATTAGCGGCATGCCTTTAGTTCATATGGTCTTGGTGTGCCTTTGATGATACAAGGGGCATCCCACTCTCTTGGTCTCTCTGTGAGGATAATGATCATGTTCATGATGGTGGATGCCTCATGCTCATGTGACCTAATTAACCATATTCGGGAGTAGATTCCAATATGTATGGTTAAAGGCTAAATATGTATTTGGGTAAAGAATACAGTTTCTGAGAAACACCAGCAGTAGCAACTCAGGCTATTATACAGGCATGATGCAAACTCAAGGACTTTAAAGTTCTCATAGGAAATGTGAGCCACAGAGAGCTGTCTGTCCTTCTGCATATGAGCTAATGTTTAATGTTACAAGTGTTAACTCCAAAGAGAAAAAGGGAAAAAAGGGGTCTAGTGTCTATGCTTTCCATATGAATGATGCTGCTTCTGTTAAAATGCATGCCATTGTTCTTGAGGCTGAGATGTAGATTAGCTAATTTCCTTTCCCAACTGTGTGGTGTGGAGACAGTGCACAGAACAATGAGCTTTGATAAACCTAGGGAGACAGAACTACACAATTTTGATCTGCAGGTGCATCGAGACATCACGCCACTTCTCTGCTCTTCCTGTCTCTTCCTTGTCTTATGAATAACACAATAATGCTTGACTACAGAAAACAAAGAATCCTGGTGAACTTCAATATCCTGTTTCTCTACAGCCCTCATCCAAGAATTTGCCCTCTAACAAAATGAGGAGAGAAAGGATATAGGAATGGTTTCTGGCTTTCCATCAAGTCCTAAACAACATGGGGCCTTTGATCTGATGGTAGTAATTATGATGAACCTATTTCCAGAAGGTAATGGTTAAGGTAATCTCCTTTCTTGGTAGCAGTAGGTTTAGTCTATCAGCTTTTGGCATTGGTTAGGATGAGCTTATGTACAGTAATAATTGACTGAAAATGGTCTTCTTATCCTCATTTCAAAAATTGATTCTGAACTTGAAACTCACTTTTACATATGATCTCCTTTAGTGTTGAAATTTTTCAGATAATAGAATGAGATATAGTGAATAAATCTCCCCTCAACTCAAGAAACTTTAATTAGAATCATAGACTCATGCAGTTCTTTTATTTATTTATTTATTTTTGAGACAGAGCTTTTCTGTGTAGCTTTGTAGACAAGGCTGGCCTTGAATTCACAGAGATCCACCTGCTTCTGCCTCCCAAGGGCTGGGATTAAAGGTTTGCGCCCCCACCACCTGGCTTCATGCAGATTATTTTTAAAGATGGAGAGTTAAGTGAATGATTTTTAATAGATTTTGCAATATTTAGAGTTTACATGCTTCTAATGTCACTGGGTTCTGAAATAAAAAAAATGAAAATTAAACTGGCAAATATCAAAGTAAAATCTGATAACCTTCAGTAGTTTGGGGTTCCCTGGATGAGACATCCCTACTCTGCATCCTTTGATAACACATGGTCAGGACGTGAGCCTAAGGCCACTTGTGGATAGCTTTGAGATTTAGGGACATTTAAGAGTCATGAAGAGAGGCAAGGAGAGAGGAAATTAGAGGAGAAGGAGAGAGAAAAAGAAAGGGGGAAAGAGAGGGGTCAAACAATGAAAGAAAGGAAAGGAAGTTGAGAGGAATAAGAAAGCAGAAAGAGGAAAGAGAGAGAGAGAGAACTTAAAAGAGAAATTGGAAAAAGAAAAAAGAAATGGGAGAAGGGGAGGGGAACAAAGGGGATAGGAAGGAACACAAAGAAGGAAATCATATAAAAAGTCAAGAAAGACAGGCGGGGAAAATAGGGAAAGTATGACATAACTTCATCTGGTTTCTCAGGAACTTGGAAAATACAGGTTCTTGGAGTTGATGCTTGCCATAAAAACTGGAACCATTCTGATGGTCTGAAGCAGTGACTGGCCCAGTGACTCAACTGCAAACATCTGGTTTGTCACTGAAAGGTCTGCAGGTTGGGGAAGAGCTAGTCTCATCATTTGGAGGGTCTTGTCCATATGTTCAGAAACACATTGTTGTGTCTGCAGAGACCTGACCAAAGATATGGTCTTTCCCTCTTTTTACAAGAGAATGGAAGAGTTCCTTGAGTGGCATTGAGTCTCCACACCTGCCATTGGCGTACTGAGTATTTTAAAACAACATTGAAAGCCTCCTTCCCTCAGATAAAGGAAGTGGCATAAACCGTGAGTTAGTTTGTCAAGATCTAGTTTGTAGCTGTACTTGTGGTTCTGAACTTTAAGCCTTTTACCCATGCTTCCTTTCAATATGGTAGAGAATCTCAGCAGATGAATGCAGGCCTCTGAAGCAGCCTCAGTTCCCAGTTGCCCCAAACAAGGCACTGCTCACACATACCAGCATTTGTGTCCTTTATAGCACCCTTCCCATGATAAGACAAATCTTTATTTTCAATGCACCCAACCAATGGTAAGCCCTGATGACAGGTCAGATCGTGGCTGCTCTGTGCTGTGTGGCAAAGGCTGAAAGCTATGGTATTCCAAAGAGGAGAGCTAAGCGAACATTTTCTAACTGAAAAATAGAAGGCTCAAGGAATTATAGAATATGATAGCAAATTTGCTACTTACTTGAAATCATACCACTAAAGAACCTGTTATTATTATTAATGACACAATATACTGAGGCTATGGAAAAAAAACTCACTGCTCAAGTACAAGAAGTAAGATTAAGTGAAAAAATTTAAAAGTGTACAGTATATTCCAGTAGCTTTTAAATTTACTTCATTTCTATGTTTATAAAGTCTTAGAGAAGCCACTGAAGTTCCATTAATAATTCATAATATTTAGGAAGAAAATTATGAGCATTTTTGCAAAACCAGATGGAAAGATTTCAAAATGCATTTAGATGTAACTACACTGAATATTAAGGGCTCATTTTATGGTTTGTGCTTCATCATCCAACCTGATTGAGCAAGTATTCAAACAATTCACATAGATGTACATACTCACTGTTTTATTCACTTTGAGAAAAATTTAAATTATATACTGATTAGGATATATTTTATAAATAGTTTAGTCGTTTTTTTCAGACTCTCAAGCCTTTGATCACACATGCAAGACATGTTACCTTTTACTTATCCTATCCTGAGCATCTACCTCTGTTTTCTATGGCTCCTCTCCATGTCTGTGAAATGAGCATATTATTATGTAGCTAACTCCCATTTTGTACTGTTAAGGACTGCATATGTTAATAAATACAAATTCCTGGTTTGTAACTAGCATATATATTAAAATTAGATACATGCTTTTGATCCTATTTAAAGTCGTATTTCCTGTTTTTAATTTCTATGTGTATTGATGCTTTTCCTACTGTGTGTCTTCCTACCATCTGTATGCAGTGCCCACAGAAGACAGAAGAGGGCATCAGATACCCTGGAAATAGTGTTAAGTATGGTTATTAACCTCCATGTAAGTGCTAGGAACTGAATCCCAGTCCTTTGCAAGAGCAATGGGTACTCTTAACCACTGATCCATCTCCCTAGCCCTGATGCCCCAAATCTTAATTGAGAGTACCCTGAAATACCCTGTTCTGGGCTGGTGAGATCAACCAGTAGATAAAAGAGGGGAATTTCATCCCTGAATTCCAGGGTGAAAGGAATAAGTTATCCTCCATAAGTTTGCCATGGCAAATGTGTTTCCTCACACACAAATCATAATGCATATCAACACACGTGCACGTGCACGCGCGCACACACACACACACACACACACAAATAAACAAATAAAGCCTAGAGTATGGTATTCTACAGATACAGTTCTGGATGCTTAATTGAGTTTCAGATAGGGAAGGCTTCATTTTCTGAATGTTTACAATCCAGCAACAGAATGGAGCATTTATTCTCAGACAAGGACATAGAACAAACACACAATGTTCTAGTGGATGAAACCCTGAAAGGCAATAGATAATCGCATGATCTTCGACTGGTGTAGGGAAGGCTTGATGTTGTCAGAGCCTGAGGGAATGGGCTACCTTGCCATCAGGGATAAAGAAAAGGACTTTTTAAAGAGCTAGAAGCAGATGAGGATAGGAGCAAGGTTAATGATGAAATCATGCCTAAGGGGTTGAAGTATGACTAAAGTCTGTGACCATGGCTATGAATGGGAAGATGGCTAAGTCTGTGACCATGGCTGAGGCTGGAAGCATGGCTAAGGTGGAAAGCATGGCTAAGAAGACTGGGAACATGGATAAGGTTATGAGCATGGCTAAGATTGTGAGTATGGCTAAGTCTGTGACCATGGTTAAGGCTGGAAGTAGGACTAAGAGAAAACCTTTAAGACATCAGGTCGATCTACTGGAAGACACTGAGGAAAGGAATTATGAAGGAGATCTGGGGAAGTTCAAGGAAGATCAGAAGAAAGAAGAGTCTTGAAGAGTGGGGTTGGGTGACCAGAAGTGGATAGGAGCATGGGAAGGGAGTAGGATGATGACCTCAAAACTTTACTTCCAAAGTGGTGAGAAGATACAGGTGTTTCTGCATACAGGTGGCCACCCAACTTGAGATTTAAGATAATCTTTCTCAACCTGATAATCATGGCATGCAGAAGACAAGAATGGGGCCTAGTGAGTTGGTTAGTTCTGTGGTGTGGGCTGTGTAGCCAGGTGGTGTGAGTTCTTCATCATGGGCATGTCTCTAAAAAGGCCAGGAGGAGGTAGCAGATGTGAGGGGTTTTGGCTACAGGAAAGCCAGGACTGGATTTGGTGATGTGGTTCTCTTTCTGGACTACCTTATCCTTTCTGCCATTTTAATCCATCAAATAACAAAATATGAACTCAAACCTGAAAGACTCTCAAAACATCCCCAAAAGGAATAGGTTTTTTGTTTTTTGCATTTGTTTTCCTGAAAGAGTACAGAAACATACAATGAGAGCATAGTTCTTGGGCCATTCACATACCTGCTCACCGGGGCTTTTTTTGAGAAACTGCTATCTTGTGGCCTTTGCCTTTTTGATAATCAGTTACAAGACTTCACCGGGCACTAATTACAAAAGAGGAGATATTTTCCCCTAGAAAAAGTGCTCTTCACAGTCTTACACCTCCCACTAAAGCAAAGAAAAATAAGGAAAGTGGATGAATTGGTGCATGTGCAGTCTCCTGTTTTAATCTTTATTTTTAGATAAATATTAATCTCAAAAACACATGAAAAGTTGCCTTTTCTAGAGGTTTAAATCCTCAAATTCCTTGAGCAGCCTCTTTATGTTAAGACACACACACACACACACACACACACACACTTGTCCCCATTCTGTTGACGACTTAGAAAATTTTAACCCACAATTAAATAAACATTCTTATTTCAAAGAAAGTCATGTCTTGCCCGTATTCTATCATCTTCCTTATATTGTTTGAAATAATCATTATATTAATGAATATAATGGACTTTTCTTGGCATGACCAAGTAAAATGTACTTAAGGGTAAAGTTTTAAATCAGCAAATACCCACTCCTACAATTAGAAGAACTGTGTATGCCAGCTATCACATGGCATGGGCTCTGTGTGCTACAGGACAGTGTGGTACAAATCACAGTGTCAAGGACAAAGACAGCTTCCCCTGTTGTAAGCTCTGAACTGGGGCATTACATTTAACCACACTCTACTTGTGGTAGGCAAGTTTAGTCTGCTGTCAGTAGTCATTGTCCCTGAAGTACCTGAGGCACTTTCTTCTCCCCAGCCAGTTACTGGAGCTGAATATTCCCTGGCCATTGCTCTTCCTCACAGCCTGACAGAGACTCCGAGAGATCCACCCAGCCATATAGACTCTACTTTCTAAGGATGGATCAACATTAAATGTGTATTAGTGCCTCACAGTGGAGATGAGCTATATAACCTGGTGTATGCTTCCAGAGGCAAGTTCAGACGGTGGCTGCTGTGTCATGCATTATGTACCACAGTTCATGTGCATACAAACAGGTGTCTGGGACACAGGAAGCTTTTACTCAGGAATCATGAAGGATTGAGATCTTAGGCTGAAGGAATTTTGTTTGCTAAACGGCATGTGGGGTCACATGGGCCTCTTGATCTTAGGCACTTTGCTGAGGAAAATAGCTTTCTATCTATGGTGGTACTTAATTGTGACAAGGTAATAATCGCTGGAGATGTTCACACATGACTTTAAATATACATTGGCCTTGACAGTGGGAGAAGAAGATGAATTTTACTCATTTGATTTCCCAAGGAGCTCTTTGTCTATCATCTGTGTCAAACTTTTTTGCAGTTAGAATGGAGATGCATGCAATTGAGCCATATAGTACTACTATTACTACTAATAATAATAATAAGTCACAAAATTCTCATAACTTTTTAAGTAAGTTTATTATTTTCTTTTGGGCAGCAGTCATCTCCTGGGTTATATATGGTCCATGGGCTGTCCTTTGGGCCTGGCTGGACATACTAACTTTTCCAAAGATAGATGAAATCTAAAGTTCCCACTTTATGAATAAGAATAAAAATAAAAAAGTGAGACTGCTAGAATTTAAGTGGCTTCCCAAGGGGAACTCATATCACTGCAGTGGGTTAAGTGCACCCCAAACTCCTGTCAACTATCCTCATAGTCGATTCATGTGTATATGTTCACATGGTGGTGGGTCCTGCTAATAGGCTAGCCTCTTGATCATGTTTAATGGGTAGCTATCTCATAGTTTATGTACTGAACAGTGGTTTACCAATTACCCCTTACAATTGGCTGTGAGCTAGTTAGCCTTCGAGCAGTCTTCCATGTGTTCTTGGGCCCACACTTCTTCCATTCATCACCATGTCAGGGTAGGCACTTTATTGATGGATGGTGTCTAGGCTTTTCTGACTCAAGAGCCAAACATACTTCAGTCTGACCAGTGGATAGTGATTTTCCCTGTGAAAAGTGAATACCCAGAATGCACAGAGAGTAGCATAAATGCTTGAGTTAGAGACACCTTGTGCGGTTATACCTGGAGTTGCAGTGTGACTTGCTGACTTACAGAGATAACCTGGATGACACAGCAGCATCAGTTCTCAGGGCCTCCAGGAAACACATACTTCCCCCCTCCCACACACACTGTGAAGACCTGTGTCCACTGCAAGGAGAAGCCAGCAGTGTCATGAGATGTGCAGTGTATGAAGCCAGCTGATGGCTCTTTTCTTTTTATTTGCATTAATTTAACTTCAGTTTTCAAATCCCCCCCCCCCTTTTTTAATGAAGATTTTTCTTTAGGACTTGAATAATAAGTGATTGCAGGTTTGTTCAGTCTAGTTTTCTGACCACGAGGGTAGAACAGATGGAAAGAATATGTCCTCATGGACCCTCCATTCCTACAGCCTGCTGTAAATTTCTGAGAGTTTGTCTAGCCCTCAGGCGCATAGCAAGTATGCCTGCCTTTAATTCCTACAAAGGAGATGCAACCCAGCTGGGTATCTGTTGATGCAGTTTGTCTCTGCAATTAAGAACTAAAGGTGGTAGGTCACGCTGATTCCCAAGGAAACATGTACTGGACCAGCAGATTTTAAGTAATTGCACTTCTGTCTGCATGTCTGTGAGTTTTAATATTTTCTCGTTTGCTTGGAACAGCAAATTATTTCCTTGTTTGCTGAGAAACTACAATGGGCTGGTTCCAAAATAAGTAACCTCCACAGTGGGCCCATAGTACAGCAAGGACTCTGATTCTCCTCTCATTAGAATTTACAGCAATCAGCATAAAAACACTAGACAGGGGCACGAGGTCTCTGTTGGTCATGATTCCTCAGTGTCCCAGAGTCTGGATCTTGCTAACCACCAACATTCAGTGTGATCTACAGGTTAGGATCACATGCATCCATTTAATTCTTCCTTGGTTTGAGATTACCCTGACTGACAACCACTCTAATTGACTGTGATGATCCTTGATATTGAAAAGATAAAAATATTGACAGGCTTCTATGGGTTCATGTGGTCTGTAGACCTAATGATGTAAGGATTCAGAACTGCAGGGACATGCTTTGTAGGGAACTCAGTGGTCTGGGGACCTAGTAATGCAGGGACTCCTCAGTGTCATGAGTGTCTGTGAAGGGGTACAGTAAAGAAACTGTTGACCCGAGGGATCCATTATTAGGGAAGATTTTTATTGTAGGAATGAGAGAGGGATCAGCCAGAGGCATCTGGAAGAGTTCAGAGCAGAGAGATAAAGAAGTAGATTAGACATGGCCAGCAGACTGGACATCATCAGGGCTGTGGAAGTGGTGGAACATCAGAGTATGGTGGAGAGAGTAAAATGGCAAGAGATGGAGACTAGAGTACAGTGAGGGAGTAAGAGAATAAGAGAGAGGGTATGTAAGAGGTACATAGAGAGGGTATAGTGTGAGTGGAGAGAGAATCGTACACACAGAAAGAGAGAGAGAGTCATTAAAAGAACAAGTAGCTGGGGGAAGGAAGCCCATGAGCTAGAGAAGTTTAAGATAGTAGATGTGAAAAGGCCTAGGATACTAGAATAAATTTGAAAGTATTTAACAGGTACTTGTGATACTGAGTGAGCCTGGAGGCCAGCCATGTGCTTTATATGCTAATGAACACCACAAGTAACCATTTGTCCCTTCTGCTAGAAGTAAGGGAAATGACTCTTTTGGCAGATGGCAACTAGTTCCAAAACTTCCTGAGGAGTGCTGGCTTTTACCTAACTGCCCAATACTCCTCCTATAGTCCTTCCTGGTTGAACTCATTTAAGGTATTTGGAGAGACCTATCATTCCAGCCTTTTGTTGATGATGAGCGATGACACAGTCACTTCTGTAGCTGTTTCAAAATGGAGGAGGGTTGTCATAATGGTCCGTTTGTCTCTTTTCATCTTTGTCCGTGTAGGGATGGGAGTGTTCTGTGTGCTGCAAGCAATAAGGCCTGATGGTCCTCCACAGAGTGTAAAAGAATCAACTCAGGTACATTCTTTGACAAGTTCTGTCTCAATAAATGTAAGTCTGGGGTGTAGATTAAAGGTAGGCTTGAGTGAGGAGCCATGGGCAGAGTGGCAGCTGTAATACTCTGTCCCTTCGCTATCCTCTCTCAATCTTCTCAATTTCATCTCTTTTCTGCAGTAGAGCTACATGATGACATCACCACACCTGATAGTTCATGTCTTTGAATCTTGGGAGAGGTGACAGCTCATCCTTATATGGCTGTGAGATCAGGGGATGTCCCTAAAGTGGGCCTGGTGCCATGGCATGCATGCCTTTATGGTATCTGAGTTGTAGTTTGACATTGTTATGAAGCTAGGTATGCCTACTGCCCCACAGGATGCAGCACTCTCCGTTCCTTCCTTTCATGTCCTACTGCTCTCTTTTTCCACCTGGTTCTCATGTAGCCTCAAGGTCTTTTCCCTGAGCTGTAGTCATACCTGTGGTCCCCGATGGCTGTTCAGCAGCCTTTGTGAGTTATTCCTGAACTAGCCAATGGATTCTTCTTTCTTCATCTTGAAGAGTGAGATAACCAACACAGAAGCCAGGGAACAGTCCTGAGTTCTTCTCTATAGTCAAACCCTCCCTACATTCTGTTCATCTATCTGTTCCATGACATACTACCAGTCCCTTCTCACCATGCCTGTGAACCTGGGTCACACCAACTCTGCACACTAGAATGTCCCTCCCTTCTGGTGTGCCACTAGGACTAGGTTCATCTGATAGTGATGAATGTAAACCTCATTTGAAGTCATGGATTTCTACTTCCTGACCCTGTCCTCTTGAGTGTAACAATGCTGAGCTCTAAGCATGGTCCTATGGCCTGTGTGTCCCTCACTCTTCCTTGCCTTTTCTGTTTCCTTCTCACTCCTAAGCGGGACATGGTTCCTATTACATGTGCCAAGTCCCTTCTCCTCTCTGGTTTTACTCATGAGGACCTGGATTTCAATCTCCAGGTTTCAAGGGATGTAATATTGCCAAATAAGCCTCTTTGGCTGGTCCTTTCTAAGTCATCTTCCTGTGACCCCTTGCATCTTGTTAACTGTAAAGTCAGTCCCATGCATCACAGTTAATGTTTTCAGCCTTTCTATCTCTCCATTAAATGAGAGTAATCTGGTCCTTAGGTGGCCCTCAGGCCATGCTTGCTAATAAACAAATTAATGGCTACATAATGGCTATTTGCTGACATGGAAACCATTAGATTAACCTCAGGGAAAGACAATGCCTGAGGTCAGGATGTGGTGTAGCATCTGCATAAGAGAGTCATTTCTGATCTCAGTGTGGCTGGAGACATCTCTTAGTGGCCTGACCCTTCCTTCATGAGTCAGCTAATATTCTTTCACTGAATGCAAGGTCTGAGGCATGAAGTTGGCAGTAGAGAGAAAGGCCAATCATTTTTCTTTTGTTTTTATGTTTCCACATAGGCATATGTACTTAAGTAAATGTAATGTTTATGAAAAATCATGACTGAAATGACTGAAAGCCTGGTGGGGATGGAGATTCAGGGTTCTGGGGCTTTGACTGTGGTATATTAGCAATGAACCATTACTATAAAGGCTTTTTATCAGTGCTTACTGAACCAGAGACAATGAGAAATATCCAGCTAAAGTTATCAGGGAAGTGGTTATAACTATTTGAATGAAGGTGTGTTTTAGACAATTAAGGAAAGAATGCTTAAGTTGGTATGTGACAGAGTAAGGGGACTCAGAATGAAATGGCAAAATGGTTTATGACAGGAATGTAATAATTGATCATCACTGAGAGATGACACAAATGAGATTCTCAGAAGGACACAGGTCCAACCATGTTTACATGGAGGGGGGACATTATATAATATAGTACAGGAAAAAAGCACCACAGTACAGTATGTATCCATCTGTGAGGGCCATCTGATACAGACAGTGAGGAAAAACTTACTAAGTCTCTATACCCAGGATACCTTGATTAAGGACAACTAGAGCCAAAAACTGGATCATGGGACTTCAGACAGGAGTACATACTTCCTACAAAAACCCTAAGAGTTTAGTGCCTCTCTGGAGGGATAACTGTCACAGCACAAGACTGACAGCACTAACATGGAGAAAGATTGGATGTATGCATGCTGTTCAGAACATATCAAGGAATGAGTGAGAATAGGTGACCATCTGAGCAGCAAGTTCTCTTTATGAGATATTCAGCAGGCCACCAACCCTAAGATCTAACCTCATCCTATGAACATATAAGCTGCCATGGGTGCAAATAGGGCATATATGATTGTATTGATTAATTTACATTAAATGTTTGGCAAGAATAATTGTGGTCATTAACATAGTGTAGACAACCTTCCTTAATTTGAAAAGAAACATTTGAATGTTGATTGTTTTAATAAAATCATTTTGAAATAAATGGAAGAAAATGTTATAGAACAAGAGAGCAGATTTTCATGAAAAATTAAATAAAAACCTTCAGATCCCCAAATAGCAGTATGATATAAAGGCCAATATGAATTGAGATGGAGAGAGTTCATGAGAAATTTAACAATAACCAGAGTTTGGATATTGTGAGTTAATAGGCTAAGAACTCATGGTCTAAGAAAAGAAAACTCAACTGTGTTTCAATTTTCATAGGTAATTCAGAGAAATTACTTCATCAATGAAATAGTCATTATAAAATTAGGCTAATTCAACACAATGCTGACACATATAAATAAGGTGGAACTAGAGTTTCTACAAGGAAGAGCTGTTCTTTGTGGTGGTTAGATATAAATGTTGGCTGATTCTACTCTGCTCCCCCACCATCCAAAAATGCACATGAGGAAGACTAATTATAAATACTCACAGACCTGGATTTATACATGTACCCAGTCTTTCCTAAGGAAGGATTACAGTCTTGAGGCATGGGCAATAGATTTTTTTTTGAATGAGCTAAAGGGGTTATTGTTCCAAAAAAACAGAAGGCTTCCAGCATAAGCCTTCCTAGAGGTGATGTGTCCCAATACATTCCCAAGAAAAAGGGCTCCTCAGAGCTGAGAGGGGAAGGAATAGACAGACATGGCCAATTGACTTATTTTCAGTCTACTTGATCTGTGTTCCATTCTTTGTGGTCTCTGGCTTCCGACCTCTTTTTTGCCAGTACTGACACCTTGGTGGTTTTCTTCCCCAGACACCCTTATACACAGTACAGAATTCTTGGCCCTGCATCCTTCTTCAATGCCACTGGATGAATTGCTGTTAGAAAGACCTTTGGGTAAGGAGACAAGGCCAACATGATACTTCTATGGCTTAGTGCTCAGAAGGACAAGAACTGGCACTGTTCCGGTGGCCTCTGGAGTGGAGAGTATTGGTGGCCAGGCAGTATAGCTGGTGGATCTGGAAGGTCGGAGACATAGGGCCTGGGTTCAGGGGCAGGGCTGGTAACCAGAAGGGAGGGCAGAAGAGGGCAGAGCAGGAAGCCGGCCATTGTGCCTGACTAAGCTACAGCTATCATGGGTTGCATGTTTGCCACTCTAAAGTAATCACCCAAGTTCAGAGAAATGCTGTCACATGACTCAGAGAAACAAGCTGAACTGTGTAAACAACTGACATCAACTGATATCAATGATGTCACAAACCTGACATACAGTCCATACTGAAATGAAGGCCCTGTATAAGCCACTGGGACAGGTTGGTCTTTCACAGGCCTGAACATTGTATGTGGTCCATGTTTCTTCCTCTCTCTTCTCTTATGGCTGACTTTGCACGTCTATGAGAATAGATGACCATTCTCTACTATAATCTTCAGTGCTGAAAAAGAATAAGGGTTTACCCACAAGAAGGAAACAGTAGTTTTAAAGAATGAATAACAGAACAGTTATACTGGAGGGTTCACAGTACGAATTAGTATAACCTGACACTAAGATACCTGCATTAAACACTAAGTATCTAATGTTTGTGAACAAATACTTTTTCATTTCATTGTGACCCAATCCCAAGTGAGCAGCTGAAAAGTCTATTACTGATGCTATATGAGCACAGAAGGCATTGTCAGACAGCACCAATCACTGACCTCTTTGAGGAGAAATCTCCATGCTCTAGATCGTCACCTGACCCATGGCCTTCTGTCTGCATGGAAATACAAGAAGCTCCTAGGGCTTTTCCTGAAAACTGACTTGCTTTAGCAAACGTCCCCCAGCAGAAGCTGCAATTTGTGGCTAGGGGTGGGGGAGGTGGGCCGAGATAGGAGAGGCATCTCTAAGAGCAGGGCTGGCCTGGGAACAGGAGGAAAGTGACCTCCTGAGAAGGTCCACCTAAAGGGCCCAGCTGGCCCAGCCATTGTGTGATGCACACAGGGTCCCTGTGAAAAGCTACTTGGAATGCTCCACATCATCCAGCATTGGAACCCTGAGAACTGAGACCTATTCACGTGTCTGGAATAGAGGCATTGTTCTTGCCTAGCTGGCTGCTCAGCTTTCTCTGAGCCAGCTTGGAAGGGATCATGGAAACTGAGACAGAATCACGCCGGACTTTCTCACTGATGCTGACAGAGCAGGGCCTGTGCCTCATGTGAAACTTGCTCGAGGCTGTTCATTACAAAATGGTCCAAAAAGAAATAAGAAAAATAAGAGGGAGAGAGAGAAGTCCTTACATAACTTTGAAAAAAGAATCCATCAAAAATAGTATTTAATCAAAGGAACTGTAGTTTTCCTTTAAAACTAATATTTTACTATGTCTACGAAATCCATATACACTTAGATCATATTGATTAGTCAAAAGGCATCAGGCAAATACATACAAGGATCCATATGGGGGACTCTCCATATATATAACTTTATACACATGTGTGCACAGCACATTAGACAGGTGTACACACCCACACATATGCACTCCTGAACATGTATGTGTGGACTTAGCCAGTATTTTTGTTCATATTCTAAGAAAGTAAGCCTGTCTTTAAATATTCCAAAACAAGATTTATTTGCATTTAGTTCATTATTTAATCAAAAATTCCAATCCTATAATATATAATGTTATGATAAATATAAGACAGAGATGAAACATCAGGAGAAGGTACAGCTGGATGAAATTCAAGAATTAGATGTCATATACTTTAAGGTATTGAATGTCTACGGATACAAGACAGTTCAGGAGAGCAAGGTTTCTGTGAATGTGGGACAGTTTAGAGTCAGATGTCTATAGATGCTGGACAGTTCAGGGGTGCAAGGTGTTTATAAATTCTGAACAGTTCAGAGTCAGGTTTCTGTAGTGCTGTATAGTTTAGAGTCAGGTGTCTGTGGATGCTGGACAGGTCAAAGGATAAGGTGTCTAAGGACCACAGATTCCTGGCTTCCTATTGATGGTCACATTTTAGTATGTTACCCTTTTCACCTAGAATCTTTGTTTGATGCTGCTCATGAATGTCCCATGGTTCTGTGGTCATCCATTATGTGTCCATTCATTATGAAAGATGTTTTGTGACAACCATGGGATTTTTAGAAGATAAATTTCCTGGCTTTCAAAGGTCTTAGGTAAAAATATTCAAACCAATGGACAAATATATGAAAATGAGTAAATAGCAAAGACAACAACAAAAGAAAAACCCTGAAAATGTTTGTTTTAATTGCCTTTGAATGTGATTCATTTATTATTTATGTTATTCTGTCTCTATCTACTCACCCTTGAGTCATGTCAGGTAAGGTAACCAATAAGAATTTTCAGTAAAAAGTATTTTCTTAGGCCCATGCTTAGCCATGGGAGGCCTGTGACCTGTACCTGCGATGGCTGTGATTTCTAGATGTCTGAATGCTGCATCTGAGTTACCTGTTGCAAAGTACCAACAAGCTGTAGGAGGGCAGAGAGTATTTCTACATTGTCTAAGCTTTTACTAGAGGACCAGCTGCAATATGTGGCACCCAGTGGATGCTAGACGGAAACTCAGTACAAGTACACTGAATACAACCTTTTAACTTTTATGTAGATGCAAGGGGAAGGTTGCTTAATTCTGGTATCTTGTAAGTTTTCCAGCAAAAACAAAATTTCTAAAGTCTATTGCAGCAAAGACGGTTCCCGTAGAGGTGTGTGGCATTGCTTTTCAGGGAAATGGACAATACAGGCTACAAGTGGCGGTGGCTTGAGCTTTGTACCTGCACCTGACTCAATCAGAGGTGTGACCATGGTAAATCACTACTGTAGGTCACATTGTGTGGCAAAACCTGGGTTCCGTGGTAACTTAGTTATTGGGTTTTCTGTGGAACATTTTGCAAAAAAAAAAAAAAAAAAAAACTGATTAAGTTCAATTTTAAGATGATGGAAGAAGAAAAAGGAATAGATTCAGAGAGAAGCTTGACACAATCTGTAAAGAAATGAAGGCAAAAACAGAGGCTCAATGTGGCTTACAACCTTGGTGACTGATTCACAGAACATCACTGCCATGGTAATGTGTTTGAAGCAAATATCTGAAAAATGCCCTCTTCTAAATGAAAAACTTCACTCATTGACTTTAGGAAAAGACCAAATAGCAAACAAAAATAACTTCAAAATCAAACATACATTCTGCCTCTTGTCCTGATAACAAAGAGATGTTGCCTATCAGGCAAACCCAAATTGCTGGTAATCTCAAAGTAGCGTGTACCATTCCAGCTGCCTGCATCATGGCCCCCTTCCTTAGTCCTCTCCTAGCAGTGTCCTGCACCAAAGCCCTCCCTGTGGGAATTTCACACTGTTACTATAGTTCCAGCAGAGGCAGAGCAGCCTCCTGTCTCTGACCAATACTGGTGCAATTCCATTCCTGATGAGCCACTTCTCACTGTCAGTTTTAGAATTTGGTATTGATATTTCTTTCCCATCGCAGATCTGAAAAAAAAAATGTTCACCTCCATTAATGCTCCACTAAGTTGTATTCAATGAGACTTTTTCATACTAGAAATATCCAGACACCCACCCAATAGAGGAGCCATTACCATTCCTGTGGTGTTTGGGAAGCATCTGAATGTGACATGCCCAAGTGAAGATCACCTTCCCACTGTCCCCTGGGAAACTTCTGAGCAGCACATCTGGAATGTGAGATGCTGACATGAAGATTGGAGGGAATGAGGTGACAATCACTGATGTAGTTGCAGAAGCCATCTGGTCCACAGACAGCATGCACCCATTAGTGAAATATAACTCTATCTTTCACACCGCCACTCTCTTGGCTTCTATCCTATTGAGAGATTCCCCAGATGTTGTTTTCACTCTTTCATGCCCGACTGGGTGAAAAATCTATGTCTTATATTTAGACAGAAGTGAGAGCAAAGTGACCTCAGACTGTATCTTATTGTGGAACTTGTTTTGTGGTAAGACAAAGACTTTGAGAGGCCATGTCACCAGAGGCCACAACCAGGTCTGCAACAAGGCAGGAATCAGAAGGAAATCTGAAGTTGATATCTAAGGTCACCATTCAAATGACCCAAGTTTGCTGTGGGATGGGAGAGCTCACTAAGGTTCCTAATGACAGTTGTTGACTTGTGGCTATGATTAGTGTTTTGGTCATTCAGTGAGAAATGCAAGGCGACAAGATGATGGGGATGTGTCTTTAAACTTTTACTATTATGCACTTATAAAAATGAATAGTATTGTCATCATATTCTTTTATTTATTTGTGTATAAGCTCTCTCTTTCTGTTTGTGAGTGTGTGTCTCTGTGGTGTGTGTGTGTGTGTGTGTGTGTGTGTGTGTGTGTGTACATGGGCACTCATGAGTGCAGGTACATGCCATCACATACATGTGGCAGCCAGAAGACAACTTTCAGGTGACTGTTCTCACCTTTCACTATGTAGTTTCTACAAATGGGACTCAGGTTTTCAGACATGAAAGCCTGTATTGACTGAGTCACTTCCCAGGACTAGCATCCCCTTTGCTCTCTTCTCTGATGGCAACAGCACAGTTGGTGTTTATTTAGATAACTGCTATCTATGGCTATTTCAAGCTCCAGTTCTCTATTGTTCATTTTAGAAAACTGCATTTTTCAAAACCTCAAATCTAACAGATCCCTTATCTGAACAAGCTCTACGGTGCCATCTATCACCCCATCAGAAGAGATCATTAATAACTTGACTTTCCACATTTTCCTGGGGAAGTGGAATCATGAGAATCATGGTAGAAAGTGTAGTTCCAAATCAGATGTCCTATTGTCTTTTAAGTCATTTACTTTGGAAAATAAGTCTCAAGATTTAACTGAGGATCTAGAACTATCTTCCTTTGTGTCTGCTAATGAGTAAAATATGCAAAAGGAGTTAAAGCTTAGAAAATAGGCAAGAAAAGATAAGCAGAGTGGAATCAGAGGAAACAGGCAAACTGAGGATATTTAACCAAACATCCTCCAATATATTCCTTGAAAACAAGTTCTGAATGTCCCTAAGGCTTCTTTATCACTGAGGTGCTATTTTATCAAGGCCTGTTACTGCATGCAGCTGCACAGAATGCAAGCTTCAACTGCAATTTTAAGACAGAAAGCACATGGTCGGCAACCTTTCTGAACACAGGTTTAAAGTTGACGGCATACTTCTTTGTTCCAAACAGCACATTAAGCATGTTGGCAGAAGGTTTTCTGTAGATAAAATTTTTAGTTTTAGAAAGTGACTTAGTGTTTTGCTAATCTGCAAAGACTCCCATTGAAAAATTATCACCTAGAGACCAGAAGTATATAAAAATGGTTTGAAGGAAATGGTTTATAAAATAGACATAAGTTGTGAGAATTTTTGTCAGTTCCCTACTTACAAAGCCAGTTTACTTAATGTTCAGCTTCCCCCAAAACTTGCCTTCAACTCTAGTCCTGCCTAAGTTTACAGAGCATGAGATCATAGGTGGTATCATCTCCTAGGGAGAAATTTGCAAACCATATTATTAAATATAGCTTAGAAAATCTCTTTCGACTCAGTTTTGGTAGACAAAAGCTATGCAAAAGATGAAGACCAATTAGATACAAGTCAAATGTTTAGCAAATTTCTCAAAAGAATTTGAAAGTTTTTCATTTTGCCACAACTGGTTCATATTTGGTGATTTAATGGGTAGGATTTTAAAGACTTTGGTGTAGGTAAAATGATTTTGAATGGAGCATCTTACTAAAGAATAATCAGGGCAGAAAGGGATTAAGTAGATTTCAGAGTTCGATATGATAGTAGGTTCAGAAATGAAGAAATGTGGGCTGAAGAGATGGCTCAACAGCTCTACTCTTGCAGACAACTGGTATTTGATTCCCAGTACCCATGTTGCATGGGTCACAACCTTCTGGAAATCCAGCTCCAGGGAATTAGATGCTCCCTTTTGCTTTCTACTGGAACATGCACAAAATGTGCATGCATGTACACGCATACACACACACACACACACACACACACACTTAGAAATAATAAAAATAAATGTTTTATTTTAAAGGATGAAGGAAAAGGAAAGGTAGTAATCTTTTGAGTTTTATTTCTTTAAAGTTGACAAACAATTTATGGCAACAAAAACACGGTTTTCTTATACCTTTATCATTGACTAAACATAGTTGAGAACATATAACAGCAAGTAAACTTTTTAGATGCTAGTAACAATAATATGCCTGCTTGTTTTCCTTCAACAAGGGTGGCAATAATTTAAATTCTGTTTTTTGATGTGATCCCTATTTGCATTAGTTAGTAGCTATACATATCCTTTGGATAATCCAAAGCAGGATTGAACCTATTTTAAGTGAACACTTGCGTGCAGGAAATCTCAGGGAAGATGAGACATTGGGAAGAATTCTTTTCATTAGACCTATGGCCTCTGAACAATAGACAGTGTGGTTAGGTCTCAGGATATGCCCCATAGATAAATGTTCCTCGGACTTTACTAACTGAGCTAGAAAAATCTCTCACAGTTCAATGTGCTAAAGGTTCTCCGATGTTCAGTGCTTTAAGCTACTTAAATAGACTAAAGCTGCAGCCTGGATGTGCAATGGGATCCCTGAATAACTAATGAGATAACTAATGAGCTATTCTTTAATTAGCTATTGATATTTTGCTTCAAATCTTTCGGAAAATTGACCAGATATTTAGTTTGTTTAATGCTTGCATATTCATAGTGCTTGAAGTTGAACCAGTGTTTACACTAAGAAATTAGGGAAATAAAAACTCAGCCATTCTTTTCCCTGTTTACAGTTCAAATTTTAAAACTCCTTATTTTCTTTGAAATGGTTGAGATCACAAAATCCTCCTCTGCCCATAGTAAATAGAACACATAGTGTGGATATCAGGGAATTGATATCACATACCTGCATTTTACTGTACAACACCAGAGTTGCCTTGTACTATGCTAACAGAATGTTGAGAAAACTGACAAATTACATAAACCAAAAGTAGGAGTCTGTATGTCCTATGACAGCTATGTCCAGACAGTCAGTCAGAGCAGAAAGGGATGGGAACAGAATGTGGAGGGGTCCTTGCAGGTTGTATGATGTATGAAGAGAGTAATTCCAGACGTCATTGCCAGAAAGCCCAGGGAGCTTCTAGGAGCCATCCTGCCATACTGGACTGACTGGGCCAATAATGTCTGAAGAGGAGTCATCACATGAGAGGTGGGAGGAGACTGAAGACACAGATCCCAGGGCAGATGAGGAGGGTAGTTAACTGCTCTGTTGTATAGTAACCCTTGCATTCAAAGGGTATGACTACATGCGACCTTTGAACTCCCACTTCTGGTGAGCATGAAGGAAGTTGTCCCATCAGTGAGAAGAAGCTAAGAATAGGGACTGAGGGAAATCAATAATGCTACTGTCTTTCAGTTTAGTAATTTTCAGAAATAAAATATTCAACACATAAATAAGATGAGAGATAAAACTGTCATGACTGTGTGTGTGTGTGTCTTGGTTTCCATGAAAGATTTATCTCTCTTTTGGTGAAATATACATGTGTATCAAAAGAGGACAAGATTGATGAAGAGAAGCTACAGTCAGTCACCCAGTTGCTTATGGCTCCTGAGGGACAAATAAACTTCTGCTGTGTGATTTTTCTGCTCTTAGTATTCTCTGAAAAGGCAGAAATAGACAGATGCTTAAGAAAATTCCATTCTTCCTGATACTTTGAATAGATTTTTAATAGTACCACAATTTTCCAACCAGATATCAAGGTAAGCAAGGAAGGAGAGTAAAATTATCTCTCTGTACTCATTGTGATTATTACGTCTACTCTTACAGTCATGCTTTTATTGCCTTAAAGCCTTTGTGTATTTGTTCATCTCTGAATAAATCATAGTTTCAAACAAAGTTGGGTGTATGTCATTCTATTGTGGGATACAGACTTGACTTTACTACTCTATGTTAATTTCTGTTATGTTACTTCTCAGTTAGAAAAACCAGGAAGACATAATGAACTGAATTGGAGAGGAACTTGAGGTATATGCTACTCATAGATAATAATCATAGGTTATCTACAAAAGGCAAGAGAAAAGGAACATGGGTTATCAGCTTGGTGTCATATAATTTTTGTTAAAGATTACAAGAGTTTTTATAATAAAATTATTATAGTAAGCCAGCAACTCGGCTTCTTGAGAAGCATAGTCACTCTTGCAAAAATCAAGGTAAGTCCATATCACTCTTCCTTCTTATCCCCCACTTCCTGTCCCTCCTTGTACAATGTCCCAGGTATCATTCACTGAACAACCTGGTATAAAAAGGATACTTACCTTTACTATGAAGAAAAAATATCTGTATTTCACTATTGCATTTTTAAACATCTGTCTTTGTGAAAGAATGAAGTGGAAACAAATGGACCCATCCTGTATGTACAATTTTGCACACAAGAGACATTAATATGCTTGTTTATACCCCGATACTAGCCTTTGATTTACTGCAACATATTCAGCTATTTTACTGTCCATAGACACTTAGGCTTTTTGCGCCTCTGTTTAAATGTTTCATTCTACAATAAATATCATCAAAATTCCTAGAGGTGGAAGGAGGTAGTCATCAATATGGACTTTGTTACAGTTCTTGCAGCATTCAGACAAATTATACCCTAAATAAGAAATAAATAATGATTAACTTGACCAAGGTTGGGAATGCTCCTGTTTTAACAAAGTTATTTTAAACTTTAGCATTATTGATGCTACGGGTTTGTCATTCTAAAATAATTCTAAAGGATATGATATTCACTGAAATTTTATTTGTAACACTAATTATAAAAGGCTGCATTTAGAAATAGCCTTTAAGCTCTTAATAACTTGTATAGCAATTCATGAAAAAAAATCTCATCATACCATGCCTCTTACTAAAGTTTTAACAGTTTTTACACTAGCAAATATTAATGAGTAGATAACAGCTATAGAGAGGGAAATATCTAATCGACTACTTTATAGTTTAGATAATGTCCAAATCCTAGATGACCTGCAAAATGTGCTGTTGGTACAGTTAAGCTCTCCTTTGGAATGGTAGTTTGCTGAGAACACACCCTTTGTTCTTTTGTTTCTCATTTTTGTTGTCTTCTATTGTCCTCTATGTTCAAATTGTTTAATTTTTAATTTGTTGCAGTAATTTTAAGATCATCTTGAAAGTGAGACATTCTTTTGTGCAAATGTGAAAGCAGAAAAGTTTTTTACACAGACTTCAAAGTGGCATATGTGATTTGCCTTCCATTGACCCACTTTCTTTTTGTGGTTCTGGAATCAAACCAGGGCACAGATCATGCCTGGAAATTCCTCTACTGACAAGCTGTACCCTCAGGCCACACTGAAACATTCTACAGGGGACTCTTTTATAAATATATGATTTGGTTATATTTGTTAAAGTAGCATGTACTTTATATTGCTGTATCCATTACTTCTCTGTTGTTATGATAAAATACCATTAGCAAAAGCAACTTATGGAGCAGCAGTTCCCAACCTGTGAGTCATGACCCCTTTGTGGGTGGAATGACCCTTTCACAGAGGTCACCCAAGACCACCAGAGAGCACAAATATTTATATTATGATTCATAACAGTAGCAAAATTACAGTTATGAAGTACCAGCAAAATTATTTTTATGGTTGGGGGTCACCACAGCATGAGAAATTGTATTAAAGGGTCACAATATTAGAAAGGTTGAGAGACACTGTTATAGTAGAAAGAATATGTTTTTGCTTAAAGTTCCCGAGGGAGGAATTATGGGAAATATATGGCAGCAGGCAGTAGGAGAAGAAAGCTGACTACACATATCTCAACCTTTCAAACAGAAACAGGAGGAAAAGATATATCTGGAGGTTACAAACCTCCAAAGCCAACCCCAGGCCATTTTTTCTTCAACAAGGTTCCACCTCCTAGAGGGACCATAATTTCCCAAAGCAGCACCACCAACTGGGGACTAAGTGTTTGAATGCATGAACCTCTAAGAAACATTCATCATTCACACTATCATACCTGTCAAGCGGGAGAACAATCTTTCTGAACACATTGTGCAATGTTTAGCCTTGGAGAAATGGAGGCAAACTGTAATTAAACACAGCTTTCAGAATCAAAATAAAGTCATCTAAAACAGACAAAACTAAGAACAAGCTGAAAATAATAAACTGCCTTTTGGTATTTTATTTTAAGAAAAAAAGTTACTATTACCTTTGCAATAATTTGAAATCTTCACTTTTCAGAATGTACTTATGGGTACTGGGAGACATGATAGAAAAAAATGGCTGACACTTCTCCTTTTTCTCTCCATGTATCTTTTCTCCTACTTGCCTGTCTGAGGAGAGTAGCTTGGATTCAGGAATACTACTAATGGCCTGGTGGTGGTGGGACTTGCACCTTCTTGTGCAAAGAAGTGTCTCTAGGAACATCAAGACTTAGGAGGCCATGATGAACACCAAGACTCTGGGGGAAACATGATGTACATGATTTATAAATCAGAGGTCTGGGGCTGATTTTCTGACAGGGTGCAGATGTTAGTAGGTGTTGAGATCTTTGGGTGTCTATAACTTCCAGGATGGTGCTGGTATGGAGTCTAATATTCATATCCAGAGAAACCTGACACAACATGCATTTTCTCTTAGACAGATCACAGTGGCCAGAATTGAGCTGAACT
Source organism: Phodopus roborovskii (assembly GCF_943737965.1). NCBI lineage: Eukaryota > Metazoa > Chordata > Mammalia > Rodentia > Cricetidae > Phodopus > Phodopus roborovskii. Next base: position 15,452,253 of record NW_026126409.1, on the reverse strand, counting down.
AAATACCTTTGATTTTGTGAACATTAACTCTGCTGTGTGCTGAGGTATGGCATACACATGTAATGGTAAGAGATGTTTGCACTCTGTGTAGGTCTCAAGCAAAGGTCCATATGTTCCTCTTTATCCTTGCCATACATTTACTTAGTCCCTTACTTAAATGTTAACCTCAGTTTCTTTAATACTTGAAAAGAGATAAAAGAATTTGTATCTATGTGCTCATCTCAAGAGCTAAACTGTATTTTTGAGGATGACTGGGCACACAGTAAACATCGTATTATTTGATCATGTTACAAAACTATGTAGAACATAACAAAGCTAAAATACAGTGGTACAACTTTGTTCAATGAGATTTATTATAATCAGTACTTCTCTTAGATATTTCAGTAAATAATCATGAAGATTCCTTCTATTTGGGCTATTTGTAAAATGTGAGGAGGAACAGCTAACATATAAAGCATCAAGAACCATACATGACCTAGTACCATATCAATCTGAAGTATGAAATGAGATTCATAAGGTTAGGTACTTCTTTATCCAATATTCTACCTTCTTTTATTTTTTGGTATGTGTGTGAGGATAGTGCATGATTCTCTGTGTAGAAGTACATATGTGTGGATGTGTGTTTGTGCTTGTATGCATGCATGGAGAGGCTAAAATTTAACCTCAGGTGTACTTCCTAGTGTATCATCCATCTTCTTTATTTTTTTTTTTTGAGACAGTCTCTCCTTTTCCTTTGTCCTTTGTTTTCTAACTAGATTGACAGGTACCCATGAGCCCCAGTGTTTAACCTATCTCTGCCTCCCCAGTACTAGATGACAAATACATGCCACAACAACCAGCTTTTTATGCCTGTGCTTGGTATCAAACTCATATCCTCCTGCTTCTGTGACTAGCACTTTACCCACTGAGCCATCTTCCTAACCCCAGTCACTATTCCCTTTTGAAGCAATTTCAGCCAAAATAAATGAAAAGTTGGTGAAACATTTCTTGAGAAAATGAGGTGGGGAATAGTGAGTTCCTGACCAGTCATGGCTACACAGTGAGACTGTCTCAAAGACAGGGGCAGGAAGAGAGAGAAAGAGAAGGAGAAAGGGAAAGAGGTAGGGAGGAAGGAAGGAAGAAATAGAGGAAAAGAGATACCGAGAGAGGGATACAGACAATCAGAGACAGAAAAACAGTGAGCCAGAGACACAGAGAATAAGAATGTATGTCTACCTTAGTTTTCCTTGCAAAATATATCTCATAGTTTACTAATAATCTGTACCATAATAGCATCAAAATCTTAATATAAACTGCCTATATGATAACAAATAAGAAAGAAATTTTTGTGAAGATGATTTGTACTTTACCCCCATAGACAAGTTCCTCTCATATCGAATCCTCAACACATGAGGAAGAGAAAAGGCATCTTGTATTCCACATAGATCCCATGCCTGTAAGACCCAACTGTCCCCTTCATTTTCCCCAAGAACTCATTTTTTCCTATGACTTTAAAGTTCTGAACTCAGAATATATCACTTTCCATAGTGGTTTTATGATGTCTAAGTCCTCAGTCTTATTTTCTGTATCACTATAACTTTGCCTACATTACATGGTCTATGGGGATTGGAGAATGAGCAAGGTTCCATCATTTTACACGAGATCTGTGAGAGTAAGACATACATTTTATTATGCCCAAGTAGATTCCCAGCCTCCAACATGATACTCCATTACAAGTTGGTGTGTTTGTTAGGTTTTCTATTGCTATGAAGAGACACCGTAACCACAGAAATTCTTATAAACAATAATGGAATTCAGTGGCTTAGAAATTCAGAGATTCAGTCAGTTATCATCATGGCAGCACATGCTGGCATATAGGCAGACATGATCCTAGGAAAGGAGCTACATCTTTATCCTGCAGACAATAGGAAGTTAACAGACATATTGGAGTGGCTTGAGCATATATGAGAACTCAAAGTCCATCTCCACAGTAACATACTTCCTCCAACAAGGCCATACATACTTCAACAAGCCCCACCTCCTAAGAGTGCCACTACTTATGAGCTTGTGGGGGGGCAATTGTATTCAAACTAACACACTTGGTTATTTAGAAATAAACCAAATGTGCCTCTTGTAGTTGTAGGGACTTAGAAGTCCACACAGGCTTATCACAAGCACCACGGCTGTCCTTTGAGGACCAAAGTCACATTGTGGCATAGCAAAGAGCCTCACCTGACCCAGCTCAGGTCTCCCTTCATGTCTCTGTGGGGTTCTCACAGTTACCACTCTGAATCTTTCACCTTAATATATTGTCAATATGAGTTGAAGGATTAACTTCCCAGGAGGGTAATCCCAAGGGATACAGCCTGTAATAGAACAAATGACCTTCTCAGTAAGTGCATAAGGGCTTTGTGCAAGACTGAATGCCAAGAAAAAGTTTTAAATGATGTTAGGCATGAGAGTAAAGAGTTATTATTCCAAATCTAGATGAAAACCAACAGGGCATTGTATAAATTTCCATAACTTCTTTGTTCTTGTTGTGAAGATTTACAAAAAGAAAAGAAAGATACACAGAACACTGGAGTGAGACATTAAAATGCCATATTGTAACTGAGCTCTTGGAAAGCTAACATGCAGATGCTCCATTTTCCAAGCATAGTCAGTAAAATGAATAAAATCTTAACTATATTGTGGCAAAAAAATATAATTCATTGAATAGTCATATCTCGTCTTTGGGTGTCATTGTAAGAGTGAGAATGCTCAGACAGCTGGTCAACCCACTAGCTCTACAAATGCCTAATTGAAAGTGTTTGCTCTGGTAGGGAAAAGAAAGAACAAAACCCCAAACAAACTTTGCACTTGTATAAAGAGGCAAGCATTGCACACCAATCAACAGCAGACGTTGAACACTCACGTGTCCTGGTAGTCCTTTCTTCTTGTGCTGTGAACACAGTGGTGAGATGAAGTTAAGTCTGTTTCAAGGCTTTTCTTTTTTGTTTATATTATACTTCTAAAGGGAAAGATGAATGCATTGTCTCCCCATCGTTTTCACTAATGAGGGACCATCTCTGACAATTAGGTAGTACTGAGAACCTTACTACAGGAAACCTCTAGCATCTGAGTGGCCATAAGGGAGAGAGGTGCTTAAACCACCCTGGAGAGATTTTAAACACTCAATGCTTACATCTTGTTTTTCAATCTATTATTCCGGAGATGGTGGGCAGGGGGATACAGCTGTGGGAAAAAAATGTTCAAAATTTAAACTCATTTCTATTTTGTATCTTTACTTCATTGCTTAGTTGTGGTCCATTTTGTGTTTCCTTTTAAGTTCCAAGTAAAAGGAGACCCGTATCTGTTGTGTAGGCTATATTTAGCCCCCAGTTCTGCATAGCCTCTCTTCTTAATTATTAGCAATCATTATAGTTGTGACAGATAATCTTTGACTGATGTGTAAAACCATTGATCCTCAGGTGGACCAGGCACTGTCTCAGTTCCAGGCCAGCTGGTAGAAGGGGTCAGAATCTGATTCTTTTGTCTGTCACTGTACCATATCACAGCTCATTTTTTAAAAGGATCAATATGACTGAGAACGCATCACAGATGAAAAGGTGATTAAGCACAATACATTGTGAATATTTTTCCATAGAACATAGAAGACATGAATGACAGTAGTTCTAAACTGGAGTAGTTTGCCTTAAAAGTTTATATTTAGCACAGCAGGTGTTTAGATTTTTGTGGGCTAGCACAGCAGGTGTTTAGATTTTTGTGAAAATATCTAAAAACATGAAATGTACTAGAAGAGTTTCTGTGACTCACTTCTTCAGTGAAATTAACCATGTGGTATAGATTACAACAGGGCCATCTTTTAATTCTGTTTGTGGTGGAATAGTGTGCTTGAACTAAATTCTGCCCCTTTAAAACGTCTAGAATTTTTTTGGGGGGGCATGGTACTTTCACAACTTTGCACCAAGTACACAATGCCCTGTGTTTATGGGTTTCTCCATTGGCACATTGTGTATGTGTGTGGGGGGGGGGGGAGGGTGGATTATTTCAAAGTGCTAGTGTTTGCCAGGTACTTTTTCTAACAAATTTAAATTTTATTTTGTCTCATAGCTGAAAGTTGTTGCAACTTTAAACTGCAATGAGGAAAAAAAATCTCATTGAGGTATTATGACCTCAAGGAAATTAATATCCAAAATATGATATAGATGATGTACATGGCCTCAACAGTGGTTCCAGGGTACCTATCTGACAAGACTGGTCTCAGAATACACAGGACCTTCAGCTTTCACTAGTTGGCATGTTTCATTGAACTCAGTTTCTCCAGGCTGGCTACAAACCCTAGAAAATATGTTTGGGTTCAGCATTCATTTGGCCGTATAAGGAATGGTTAAAATGGTACCACCTTACACCCTTCTAAAGAAGACACCCTCCACTACCCTTTTTGGTCCTGGAAGTAAACTCTGTGAAAATCTTTCAATTCCCCATCCAAATACCATGTCACACTTGAATCTTGAATTTGTGAAAACATTTGAAGAGGATCAGAGCCCCTGATCCCTAAGAAATAGCATCGGATTACAAACGACACACATTGAGCAGGAACTGAATTCTTGATTTATTCAGCAAAATGCAAGGCTTTGTGAAAGAATTGAAAAAGAATTGATGCGTCCATCCTCCACTGGCTTTTCTCTTTAGGGAAGACTCAGTACCAACAAGAGCTTCCTTTTGAATGACAATCGACATTTTAAAGCATCTCCCTGTTTGCTTTTTTTGGTTTGATTTTTCTTTCCTTTTGGAAGCCAAGATGCAGGAAAATTATAGGATTTTACAAGCAAAGCAAGCAACAGGCCTGTTCTTTTCAGTGTAGCATGAAATCTGTCTGTGTTGAGATGTGCATCTCAGAGGCAGAAGTCATGTACCAGTATCAGATTGTGGATGGTCACCCCCTAAGTGATCCATAAACCAGTGAGCACAGCAAGCTTGTAGACGCGAGATGATCATGCATTCAGCTAAATACAACCTTAAGTGCAGTTTTGACAGTATTGAATCTTTTCTTCAATTTTTCTGAACATAGAGTCCATCCCACTGACCTAGGAACTCTTGACTTACATCTCTAAGAAGCAAGAGAGACACAGGATTAGAGAGGCCAGAATTCTTTCCCACTTCATACTACAGATGTGTGCTAGAGTGTCTAGGAGGTGTTACAGTCAGTAAAGTGCTTGCTGCATGTACAAATACGAGCACCTGAGTTCAGATCTTAGAAGTGACATAAAAGCCAGGTGTGGAGGTGTGCATCTGTAACTTCAGGGATTTAGTTAGTGGACATGGAGAAAAGAACACATTGACTCTAACCAATCCTTGGGATCAGTGCAAAACCCTGTCTCAAAATGTAAGGTGAAAATGGCACTAAGCATCAACTATTAACTCTGTATGAGCAAGTACAGGTATATACACTTACATCCACACACTCACAACAAGAAGAACTCATACCACACATACACACAAGTGGGAGAAAGCTCTCACGCATACCACTCCATCACACACACAGCTGGTTATAGAATTTACTCTGTGCCAGTTACCTCTACACTCAGCCTTCTATATCCCTTCCTCTTCTTTGCCCATGGTTTCAGAGACTCACTGTAAACATGGAAGTTGGCTGTTCACTGGAGTCAATTTTACAGCAGCAAGATGGTATGAGACCTTTTCATACATGAGTGCCCACAAACCCTGGGCAGAGCAAGATAAAATAGCCATAGTGGAAATACAAGAAGGCTACACAAGTGACAGAGTCAGGGCTACCACTCCAAGATACTGTTACACATGCTGTGCCATCAAGACTCTGTGTCAGAATAATCAAATTCCCTTCACCCTGGAATCTACCAGAACCTACCAGCTGCTTGGGAATAAATGCCACATCTGGAAAGCTCACCTGTTCCAATAACATTCATTGGCTGAAAGATGCCTGTTGTTAGGATAAAAGCAGTTTGGGCATTTCTCATGTACCTTCCTCAAAGTTTTCATCTTTCAAAACAGAGAAACAAAAAAATCATTTGTCCCTACTTCACTCCTCTGTTTTTACCTTAACCCTAAGCATGCTTTGTCTCTTGTACCAACCCGACAGCCCTTCACACGTCATGGGATGCTGATGCCAGTGCAGCACAAAGGCGTGGTCTGAAACTGTGGCCCTTATAAGGATTCCTCCAGGGACCCAGCATCCTCATTATATTCACTAGCTTGGTGCCCTTTGGTGGAATGTGTCTCCTGCTCAGGCACCTTGACTTAAGTTTATCATTTAAACTTTAACTCAGAGATTCTTCTATGTGATTTACAGCCATCACCTCCCAGAATTCCAGTCCTCTGAACTTCCTTTAAATGTTATCACTACTATAACCAGCTTTCCCTACTCCCCTGAAATATCCTGAGGGCAACAATAACAGACTGTATTCCTTTCTTTGATTTAAAGTAAAGCCAACAACTGAGACATAACTAGTTTTAATTACCAGAGAAGTGAATGCATGCATGCATGGATGGATGAGTGGAATTTCCACAGAACCCAGAGAAATAGAACCAACAAAATAAACAAATATACACCTCATGTTCTGATTTAAAAGCCATTGTATTGTTTAGGCTTCTATTGCTGTGATTAACAAGACCAAGAACATCTTGAACAGGAAAAAGTTTAGTTTTACTTACAGTTGTCTATCGGTGAGGGAAATGGGGTAGGAACTCTTGAGATAGGGGCCTGAAGGCAGTAACCAAAGCAGAAGCCATGGAGGAGTGCTGCTCACTGGCTTGCTCAGCCTGCTTTCATATAGCACCCAGGTCCAGGACCAGTGGCCCAGGGATGGCACTGTTCACACTGAGCTATATCCTGTCAATCAAGACAGTATCCAGTAGACATGGTCACTGGCCAGTCTGATGGGGCATTTCCTCAATTGCATTACTTCATCCCAGGAAACTAATTGAAAAAAGCATAACCATGATAGCCATTAATCAGGAGGCAGATGAAAGTTCCTCCCCTTTCTTACTCCTTGGAGCACCAGGCTTTGGTGATACTCAAGTCTTTAATTACTTTTATGAAGCCCACCCAAATTGAGGAGGGCAATTGGCCACTATAAATACTGATCTTAATTAAAATCACTGCCACAGAAGTGTCTTGGGTAATATTTGAACAAGTATTTGGGCATCCCCTCGCTCAAATTTGTTGATGAATGGCATTAACATTAAAATACTCCACAGTCAGTTACTTTGTGTTAGAACTGTGAAATTATTTGGGGATTATCCTCACTTGGTGATGATCACAGGCAGACATGCCAGGGCTCTGTGGTGACCCTCATCAATTGCTCGAGAACAGGTAGAATGTCTGGATGACTATTTCCATGTCACACTTAGTGCTTTATCCAGTTTCCTGTGTCTTTATAATGCAATACAACAGTCTCCATGAATAACTGTTACATTGAATAAAAACATATTTTTGTTGACATTTGAATAAAAAATGTTTTACAATTAAAAATTTAAAGCCCACACTATATATTTTAGGGACAGCTGAACTCTAAAGAAGTAAAACTAAAGAACAGTGTTTGAGCACAAACAAAACCTTATAAACCTCAGAAACTATAATGAGGATCATAGAATGTAATTGTATATTCTAAGTGTGATTGCTGTTGAAAAATAGCATCCTAATTTGATCACACTTTTCTCTGGGTCTGGTGAACATCAGACATAATAGAAATCAATAACTTGATGATCTTTAGTCAACTTACATGTCTGTGTCCATGTCTCTCTGTGTCTCTGTGTGTCTTTATGTCTCTCTGGGTATGTTTACATGACTTGGTTGACAAATATCTTCAAAATGTTGTAGAAAGATTGAGTATATGTCAAGAAATCAATGATATTTACAATGATTCCCCTTCAGCATAATTCTAAGTGTCTCAGTACAAGACAGTGCATGAGGGGTCACTTGCTGTATTCTTATATCTTTCTGCTTTCTTCAAGAATATGGTAGATTTATGATCTACTTTTTAGTAAATTAGTGTCAAAGGGAAAATAAAAGAAAATATCATTTTTCCATTTGCAGACATGGAAAGTATAATAAATACTGTTATTATCTGTTATGAGTAAGTTTTTTCCCCCACTGGTCAGGTCCCACTACTGCACCAGCCCCAAATAACAAACAGAGAAGCTGTATTAGATATAAATGCTGTTGTCAAGTTACGTGTTTCTTATTGGCTAGATCTGTCTTAAATATTAACCCATTTCTATTAATCTAAGTATTTCCATGTGGTCTTATCTTACCAGAGAGAGGGGCCAGTGTTCTGCTCTCCGTCTTCCATCTTGACTCTCCCTCTACTATTTCCTCTCTCCTCCTTGCCTCCTAGTCCCACCTATCTTTCTTTCCTATTGGCCAACAGTGCTTTATTCATTAACCAATACGAGAAACATATTTACAGAATGACATCTCCTATCAATTGTCTGCTTCTGGTACTACTGATGTTGTAATAGCTACTCATTAGGAACTACCCAGGCCTCCCCTTCACTCCAGCTTCTGTCCCTATATTCACAGATATTTTTCAAGAGAATCTGAGTGTCTATTATTTCTTGATTGAGGCCAGTATGAGCAAAATATAATTACATCACTTCCCACCTTCCTTTTACTCCCTACAACCCCCTCCCACTGTCTCATAAACATGTCATATTCACACACATAGATATAGACAGACAGACACACAGACAGACAGACAGACAGGCAACCCTTTTTGTTACTTGTGTTGTTGTATTGGGTTACCAATTGGGGAAATCATTCCTGGAATAGGATAACTCTTCCTGTCTCAGCAATGATTAGTCACTTGTAGTTCTCTGTACTACAGGTAGAACCCAATGAGATTTCCTTCCTTCTGTGTTAGCAAGTCTATTGATGTTGCAATTGTCCAGGTCTTTTTTATGCAGCCAATCTAACAGAGACAATTTCACAGCAAACTTCCTGGTATGCCAGCTCTTAAAACTATTATGCTACCCCTTCCATGTTGTTCCCTGAGCTATAGATGTAGGAGCTGTGTTGCAGATGTATCCACTAAGGCCAGACTCCAAGGATCCATTGACCTCTGCATTAAGTTCAGTTGTAGTCTTCTGTGATAGTATTCATATACTCTAAAAAGAAGATTTCTAAATGAAGGGTGATGGCCACACTTAGCTGTAGGTATAATGATAAGATTTAGAATGTAGTTAGGAGTTATGCTGGTCTAGCAAAGTTGTGGGAATAGGTTCTCTTTTACAATCTATGACCTCACTAGTCCTAGATAGTAGGCTAAGGTTTCAAATACCAGAAATAATTTCCCTCCTGTTGACTGGGTCTTAATTCCAATTAGAGAGCTGTAGTTTATTACAGACACATGAGCTCACTATTGCACTTTTAGGAATATGTTGCCATGCTGGTTTATTTCTTAACTGTGATATCTACACTCCCTCTGAATTCAGTATTTGGAACAGATTATGTCTAGTAACTGCTATCTGACATGGATCATGTGATCTTCCTATGCTATTATTGTTTTCTTGTTTCTTTTTCTGAGCTCTTACCATGCTGCATCCCCTTTGGGGTTCAGTGAGATTCAGGCAAACATGTGTGATCATGCATATTTGCTTACCTGTGATCATTACTCAATTCTTCTTGCCATACTTCAAAAACTAGAATCATATTATAATGTAGTTTTTAAAATTTAATTTGAAACATGAAAATATAATTTATTAAAACCTAAAATCAACATTGATTTTTTTTGACGTTCCCTTTCTATAATAGATATAACCTGCTAGACTGAGGTGTGTCATTGGTGATAATTTAGGGTATACAGTATGCCACATCATGAAGTCCTTTCTGTAACCTGTCACTCATATTTAATCATTAGGGTGTTTCTTCTGGCTACATCCCTTTCCACAAACCTTAGATGGTTGGCGTTCTCTTCCTCTGACACTGGATCTTCCTGGGTTCTGTCTGGTGCCTTCTTCTTTCACTTCAGCTAAAGGGCTTGAAAGGAGGCTGAAGTGAGATCAGGAGAGCTTGTCTCTACAGAACTGGGTGTGTTCCCTAGGAGTGTGAATGACATGCCCATTGCTTTAATTGTAATTCTGGGTCCTCTTTCTTCTGTCCTTTGATGCTTTTTTTTTTTTTTCAGTTGTTAGAATTTCACTTAGTAGTACTGTATTTACATAACCTTCACCCACCTTTTCCCCACCCCAATTTCTCCACTGCCCCCGACTCCTCCTCAGAATCATGATGTCTTCAATTACTGTCCATCCCAACCCCCACACACAGAGTCGGAGAGAGAATGTGCTGAGTTCATTTCTTGTGAACTTATATGCTCATGTGTTTGGGGATGACTTGTGGAGTATCATTTTAACTGGACAAAGATGTGTTACCTTTGTTTATGCTGCCTTTGTTAACCACATAAAGATGTCTTACTTTTGTTTGTGCTGCATTTATTTAATTAGGTAAAGATGTGTTGTTTCACCTTGCCTGTCTAAGGTACTTGATTGGTCTAATACAATGTTGAATGACCAAAAGCTAGGCCGAATAGGCATAGATGGGGCTGGCAGGCAGAGAATAAGTAGGAGGAGAAATCTAGGCTCCAGAGAGAAGAAGGAAGAGAGGCAGAGAGGGCCAATTCAGAGGCCAAAATCTAGGCAACCATCAGCCAGCCAGACACAAGACACAGTGAAAGTAAGACATACAGAAGGAAAGAAAGGTAAAAAGTGCCAAGGCAAAACAAACTGAAGAGAAACAGGCTAAGTTATAGGACTTAGTGGGACATGCATAAGATAAGGATGAGTATTCATAACTAATAATAAGTCTCTGTGTCATAATTTGGAAGCTGATTAGTGGCCTGTAAGAAAGTCTTGTATATGACTTCTTGTGAATGGACAAGTTATCAGGGAGACTGTCCCTAGGGAAGGTTGATTCTCCCTCTTTGAGTAGCCATTGTTGGCTATAGCTTCTCATCTGGGAGTAAGGGCCTTGTAATTCTATGAAGATAGGCTGTGACTCTCCATAGCAATCTCCTTGATACACACGAGAGGCAAATGTTGCACAGGTGCCCTATTGGCGCCAAAGCATCAGCCTCCTCCCTCCTCAGGTTCTCTATATGTTCGTGTGGCTTGGACCTACCCAACAAGGTCCCCTGAGGACACCACCAAGACTTAAGGCACAGTTATCTTTCATTAACTCCCTCTCACCCATAACAGCAAAGCTCAGAGTAGTGTAAGTCAACAGAATTGAGCAGACAAGACCTGACCTTTCAGATTGGCTGGCACACCACTCCTCACGCACACACTGCACAGTGTGCTCCACAGCTATAGTGTCAATCTAGGCTTGGAAACTGAATGCAGATATGTGACATCCAGCTCCACATAACACCCCATGATTTCCCTTTGCACAGATACCAGCTACACCAGAGCATGTGCCTACTTTCCTGCCTGCATTAGCTTCTCTGTGGCTGAGGTAGCTTGTATGTTTATTAATAACGCACGCAGTGCAACTCAGTAGTGTCTCTCATCAGAAGTGACTGTGTGCAGTATGGGGACATAATAAAATGGAAGTCCTTAGAACTCAAATGGCGGAACTCTAAACAATGCAGAATCCATGGTCAACAAGACAAGACAAGGTGGTCATTTCTAAGCCTAGGGAAGAATTCTCACTCTAGTCACAACAGAGCTGCCTGAAATTTGGCCCTTTGTGTTCCTTACACAATACAAAGCTGGGGAAGATACTTGGGTCCTTGGCTGGGCCACTAAGAGGCCAAAGGCTTAGGGCAGGTAATATCTGCAACCATTATCAAGGTCTGAAGCACCCAGTGCCAACAATTTTGTCAGCACTCACCTACAGTCATGTGGCAGGAGCCGGACTGACAAAATGGCCCATAGAGCTGTCAAAGGGCAGCCCAGAGTTCTGGACAGGAAAATCCTGACCAGGAGCCCCATAGCTGTCCATTGGCACTGAATAAGCTAAACAGGAAGGGTAAAAGAGCATTTTATTGCATTGCTGTTATGCATGTAACAAGGTTTGTGTGTACATGTGAATGACCTATGTGTTTCTAAGTACATGCATGTAGAAATCACACACAACCATCAGTAGTATATTCTCTCCTTTCACCTTGTCTAGGCAGCCTTTCTCTTGGTGTTTGTGCCATTCTTCAAATTCCAGGCAGTTCTTTGTCCTCCTACATCAATGCAGGAGTACTTTGATCAAGGGTATCTGTGTCCACATCTGGCATCTTAAATGAGCTCTAAGGTTTCCATTCAGGTCATCAGGTCGTGCAGCAAGCGACTTTATCCACTGGACCATTGTATCAGGCCATAAAGGAACGTTTTATAAACTTCTTTCTTAAGATTAATGTCAGTATACACATCCTTAAAATTTATCACAATAATTCACACCCCTAGCATTCAGCCATCTTTGATTGTCTAGCTATACTTCTAACTCTGGACAGATCTTATTATAAAGCACATTACTATATTATTTTAATCTTTAAACTTTTGTTTTTTTTAAATTTTGTGTGCATGGGTGTTTTTGCTTGCATGTATGTCTGTGTCCCACATATGCAATGAACATAGAAGACAGAAGACAGTGCTTGGTCTCCTGCAACTGGAGTAAGCTACCATGCTATTGAACCTGGGTCCCCTAGAAGAGTAGCCAGTGCTCTTATCTGCTGACCAATCTCCCAGCCTCTTGTTTTGCTTTTGTACATAACAGCTGTTGATATGAGAGCACAAAAGCCTTCCTAAAAACACCTGGAAAGAATGTGTTTTCCCACCTGAACCCTGGGAACACCCTCCTGGATCCCTGTGTGTACCTGTGAGCTACTCAGGTATGTGGAAGAGGTCAAACTGTGCCAACTTCCCTTTCTTACTTCATATTTGGATCCTTGTTTCAATCTTGTTGCCAAGGTCTGGAGGCTAGCTTTTGATTTTGCAGATTTATATCCCAAATCATTTATAGAACATGTTGTTCCATTCAACCTTACCCACAAAGTGAACTGAGACACTATTTTTGAAATGGCCTTTCCATTTTCAAGAGAGTGTAGACTTCACAGAGGCGTGCAGCCCAAGTCAACCTAATGAATTTTTCATGTTGCTTTTCATTTTCTTCCAATTTACCTTGTGGCTTTGTTTCAATACAGAAAGCTTAAGCAGCTGAGCTGCAGCAACTCACCGATGAAGTACAAACATTTCCTAGTCAGAGTTGATGTGAGACACCTGCACTGGTGGCAAGCAGCCACTGTACAGTACTGTAGAAGCAAATGGACACAGATCTTCTATTTAACTGGTGTGTTTAACTGGTTAATTCCATCTGTTTGATGCCGGGTACTTTTCTATATATGAGTTTTATTGTCTCTTGAGATAAGGTCTCTCTCTCCCAGGCTGACTTTGAATATCCTTCCTACTTAGAAATGACATTGAATTACTGTCCTTTCTTCTTCCACTCCACACCTTGGTTGCTACAGCCACACAATATTTCTCTTAGCTTTATATGGTACTAAGGATTGAACCCAGGGCTTTATGTCAGCTTGGGAAGTAGTCAACCAATGCCCCATATCTCAGGCTGTGCTATATGGGGATATATATATATATATATATATATATATTATAATGGTAAATCTTTCTTCTTTTCAGATGAAGTATTCAATCTGTTTGGACTCCTGTCATTAACTAAACTATTGAATTTCTGTTCTAGCTTATTATATATATAGGGATAGATCATATCAGGGGCCCTCAAAGATAAAAAAGGCTTATATCTCCAACTGAGGTTTTAATTCCTTTCCAATTATGCTATTTTATTTATGTATGTTTATGTTATTTATGTAATGGTTTCTTAAATAAAATACTAGCTATACTAAACATCCCATACCCTTGAGTTAGATCATTTGATGCTCTACTTTGTAAAGTAGTTGTGATTTTATAGGTGAGGAAGCTGAATCCAAGGAACTCTAAGCAGCCATGATATGTTGGATGAACAATGAACACGAGTTCCTGGAAAGTGGAAAATGTTCTACTCAAGTTCTACAAGGGTTATTAACTGATCAAAGCTTTTATGATTGGGAATATTTTGGATGTTGCTGGTCCAGAGCCTAGTCAATTTCCTCTGGCCTATCTCTACTTCCTCAGTAGCCATTCACTACCCAACTATGGTAACATCCTGGTGATGATCCTTTTGGAATATATTAAAGACCTCTACCTCCATAGCCAAAAGGCTAAGAGCCATCTGGAGCATCTGTGGCTATAGCAGAGATTTCCCCCCACTTTGCTGCAGCCTGCCTGCCTGATGTTTCTATCAGTGTATATTTAAAGTGCTGGATTTGTGGATTTCTTTGTTCTGTTACTATAAAAACATCACTAAACTGTTACTACATTGGATCATGGAATCTGGGACAACCTGAATCTGTGTTCCTTGGCCATGGGCACTCATATTTGGCTCCAGAATAAACTCCCTTATCCCCCTTGCAAGTGAGAATTATGTTTTTGCATGGAAAGCCGTCAGGTTGGAGCAAAGCTGGGCCAGTCTCAGTCTCTCAATCCCTTCATTGTTTAGTCCTATCTTAGACAAACACAGGCAAACTGAAGGACTTGTGCAGCCAAGAGCTGTCAGGAGTCTAGTGTCCTGAGAGTGTGCCTTGCAGGCAGTCCTGTGCCGAACACAGTGTGCTGGTAGGATACAGTCTTCTTAATGTGTGGGTTAGCTGTTGTCTTCTGTCCACACACATGTCTCCAGTGTTATCTGCATTAGGACATGAATTAAATATCCTCCTGAACATTTATGAATAAGAGCTAAGTGCATCTTCAAGGGAAGTTTATGGAGAGTAAGTGAGATGAGCCACTGGATTCATGCTGCTCACTGCTTATGCGTAGGAGGGTGGCTTTGCCTCTTTCCTCAAGACTAGCAGCACCCTTGGCCTAGAGGTACCCACTGGAGGGAGGCTGATGGACTTGCTCATGTTGATGTGCTATTAACATCATCCTGTATCACCAGCACTCTTTCTGATAAGATGGTTATGATGTCCGTTTTTGCTTTATACCAAAACAGGTTCTGCTAGAACCAAACTGTTCCCTTTCTTTGATTGTGTATGCGACATGTGTTATTCATTTGTGTGTTTGAATGTGTGTGTCCCAAGGATACTTTCATCTTCCATTCTTAAGAAAATTTGTAGTGTTTATCTTTCTAAACATTATTGTAAGACATTGCTTAATTATTTTTTAAATGCTCAAAAACTTTTAAAATAAATTTAAGGAAAGACTTATTTTTTGGTTTGTTTTTGTTTTGTTTTCTCAGTTAGATATAAGGCACATAGAAGAACCTGTGGAGGGTGGCTAGTTGTAAGGAATAGGGTTTTTCTGCCCGCCGCCTGGTCTTGTCCAGCCGCCATGCCACCAGCCCCAAATAATGTACTGAGACTCTGTATTTGATATTATACTATTGGCCAGTTACTACTTTCTTATCGGCTAGCTCTGTCTTAAGTATTAACCTATTTGTGTTATTCTATGTATTTCCACGTGGTCTTCTTACCCGGAGCCGGCTGCCGCGTACTGCTCTCTCCAGACTCTTCATCTTGGCTCCTTACTACTTCCTCTTTCCTCCTTGTCTCCTAGTCCCTCCTATCTTCCTTTCTTATTGGCCAACAGTGCTTTATTCATTAACCAGTATGAGAAACAAATATACATAAGGACATCTCCCATCATTTCCTCTTTTCTGTCTAAATAAAAAGAAGGGTTTTAACCTTAACATAGCAAAATATATAACACAACAGTTATCAAATAAGAATCACAGTTAACAATATTTAGTTCATTAACATTTAGCAAGATTAAAAAACTATTCTATCATCTATCTATATTTGTGAGTCTAAAGTCCTATATGTATCTTATCTTTAAGCTTAACTAAGGAAAACTATAACCATAACTATCTGTCTTCAACTCCTTCAAAGACCACAGAAGGATAATATATGAACTCTAGAAATGACAGAGACATCTCGCCTTGTCAGTTACCTGAAGTTCTTTTGTAATCTTCCATCTTCAGCCCATAGGCCATAGTGTGTCTAGCAGACTCTTCATCAAAGCAGGAAACTTTAAACTGTATTCTTGTATTGGCAGTTTGTCAGTCACTTTTCTCTGTGTCCTGCATACTGTCTCACAGACTCTTCCATGAAGCAGGATCTCTGTAGTAATGTCCATCTTGAATCAGCAGTCACTTTCCTGTGGGTCCTGCATGTCCAGTTTATACAGCATAAAGTCAAACAGTCCAGACAAGAGCAGTATCTTGTCCAAATGGCTAGTCTTGCCATATTGGAGGCAAACTCCATAACGTGTTTCTTTAATGTCTATCTTCCTCTCTGGTGCAGGTCGTATTGCCAAGAGCAATTATGTTTCACTGTCAAGAAAACCCTAAACTATTTTAAATGCCATATTCTGTAGGTCTTTGAAAGGTTTGAAGAATTCCTATCTATCTCCAATACATCTCTGTGTATCTTGAAAAACTATCTAACTTAACTCTAAGCTTTGCCTATCACAGGTAATTATCTGTAATCTGTATTAAATTTTACATTACATTCCTAAATGAGCTATATAAACATAATACCTAAACAAAAGGAGAAATATACATATCACAAAATTGACCTTAAATTGTATCAATAAATGAAAATCCATTTTCCAAAACAAAGTATTTATATCTATACCATAATCCCCTTTTTACCTTTAAAAAGAATTGGCTGTGATCATTAACCATTTATAACCAAGTCCATTTAAATGAAAACAAACATTTATAAACAATATTTTGGGAATTTAAGGAAAGACCCATTTTTTGGTTTGTTTTTGCTTTGTTTTCTCAGTTAGATATAGGGCACATAGAAGAACCTATGGAGGGTGGCTAGTGAACATCCATGACACAATTTAATGATATTTAATATCCAGACCCTCTTTGCCAATAGATCCCTCCATGCTTTATAGCCAAACCTGGGCTCACAGAAATAGTATAAAGAAACACACAAATATTTTCCACACTGTTGGCTGCTGTATGGTCAGTTAAGTGTCCCAGACCCTGCTCCTGTCCTTTTGACACAGAATGCCAGGGCCACTTCAGGAATAAAGAGTATGACAAGGAACTGGCAGGGGCCCAGATCAAGAGAAGCCTCTAATAGTTTGACGTTTTTTCTGGGTCATCCAAGTCACATTTTACATCACTGAAAACTTATTCCACACTTCCAAATTCATCCTTAACGTAATTATATGCAATTTAAATATTTTAAGGCTTATGTGGCAATGCCCTAAAACTTACCTTTAATTAAATTCTGTGCATCCTGCCAGCAGTCACATCTCAATTTGGTGATGTCATTTACATTAATAACAGGAAGCTTGTGCTAGCAAATATATTTTACTCTATTGATTCAAAGGAGGTAAACTACAGGGGACTGGAAACTACCTGGACAGATTGTAATTGGAACATTTTCTATCTAATTAGTAAGCATGAAGTAACATTATTGTCAAATCACCCTGAACTGAGGAGACAATGTAAAGCTGTCTGTGAAACCTGTCACTCAGTAAGACGTCTCAGAGTATTGTCTCACACACACACACACACACACACACACACACACACACACACACACACACACACATCTATATATGTATACACACACATATATGGAACTATGCAAACACACACACAGAGACAGTAAGAAACAGAATCACAGAGACAGATTGATAGACAAACAGACAAACCGACAGAAGGGGTAGTTCAAGCTCTGCTTCTCTGAATGGAAACAGAGGTTTGGTTCCAGAATGTCCTTAGGTGCTTCTCAAGTGTAACAACTTGTCTGCCTCTTTAGAAAAGCATTGCCTTTGTTAATCATCATGCCTCTGGAGACACAAAGTACAGTATGTGATAATGGAATCTTGTTTATAAAGTCATATTCATCTATATGTGTGTTTGATAAGGGTAGCTGTAGTTCTAATCCATATTTGAAGATCAGAGTGCCGATGGGCTGCCCATCCAACTTGACTACTTAGTTTTTACAAATACTGGTACCATCTGATTTGCGGGGCTAGACTTTCTGCTCAATAAGGGACTAACCTGACTCCCTGCACCTATGTTTCCTATCCACCCTGAGGTTCCCTCTGGTAGCTACTCCTTGTCTCAACAATGATTGTTCTAAACACAAGAGCCACTGAAGTATGTTCAGGGTGTGCTTTCAGATCGGCCATATACATTGCTCTGCTAACATCTGTGTATTTTCTAATTGGCGGTTCACCTTCAGCATAAGTCCTGCCCACTCCAAGCTGCCATGTCAGTGCAGTGCAGAGAATTTTGCTCATCGGCTTTTAAGTTTCTATTTATTTCAGTTGTGTGACAATGCACTGTGCATTTTGATTACCTACTAGGGATTTTGTATATGTTTGTTTGGGGAGAAGTCATCTCATGTAGCCCAGGTTGTTATCAAACTCATGATGTAGGAGGATGTCCTCAAATTCTCCATGCACACTTTCCAGTTACTGGGATCACAGGTGCACACTGCTGTGTTGCGTTCTTCTTTGTTGACTCCCATTTCCTACACCCCTTTACTCTTTAGCAGGATAGGGCTATAATTTAAATCATATTCTTCAAACTTTCAGTGTTCAAGTGTTGAGAGCCCACGGGGCATCATTTCCTCTGCTTCTGAAACACTGTACCTTTTTGTCTTCATAATAGACAGGGAAAATCTATTGTTAATTCACAGTGAGATGGGGAGCCTGAAACTCAAGGATCCTGAACAGTTATCCCAAGGTCACACAGCAACGAGCAGCAGGCTGAACCTAACAGCAAGGCTCTTGGGGTGGTTTTGCCCTCAAGCAGAATCCCCAGGTGTGATCTTTATTAAAATTATAAAGACCATAATCCATCAGTTCCTCTATCTGTGGGCTTGCCCCATGATTTTCTTCTTTGCCAGCAATTATTAAAAAGGAAAATGTCTACCTTTTGCTGAGCTAACCCTCATGTGTCCATGACTCAGACTGAACTAATACTAACATTTGGAAGGTACACATGAATTTTGAATGTCACCTGGAGTAAACTGTGGCTGAATGAATTGACACACGCAACACAGAAATAAAATTTTCTTTCCCTGAAATTTTGTTGTGAGGTTCCCTCTGGTTTAGATTTAATAGACAGTGGCCTTTCTATGGGGGAGTATGCAATTTCCTGCTTTGTTATATGTTTATAGAGTTTTTAAAACTCAATCTTTAGGAATTATGCTTAATATTTCTAAAATGCCCTATTGAGGGGCAGGTTGACGAGAATTGCAGGGTAGATAATTATGGAATTCTCCATCATTCATGGTATTAATCAAATACCGACAAGCTAAAACCCACGACATGTTTTATTGAGTTGCTTTCCCATTAAGCTTCTTATTGCAAAACAAAGTTGCTGTTTCTGTTCTTTCAGCAGGAATCATTTTACATGAATTCTGAGAAATTTATTTTAGATACATTTACATCCTGCTTTGCTATTATAGTCCTGCTTTTCTTTATAGAGTTAAAGTTTTATTCTTTGAAAATAATTTTATAGTCCATTCTTTATTTTTCCAAAGGAGGTATCCAATTTTTTTTTTAGTTAAATGAAACTGTATCTGTATTCGATAAGAGGTTTCTCTTAAGTGTAGTATGTATTTGTAGTCTGAGAATAGCATTAAGCAGTTCAAGGTGAGTTTAATATGTGACATAGCCATGTACACCTGCCTTTGGCCAATGAGATTGGTCAGTAATTGAAAGCCTTTGATTTTTAATGTATTGTCCATTTCTTTATCAGCCAGCTTCTTTATTTGCTAATTGAAGCTCTTTTAGCTATGTTTAATTATATTTCTGCTCTGCTCCCAAAAGTACATTTTGGGCTCTGAATTTGATAATACTATTTTCAGTATGAAAAGTTATAATGACATTCATGTTTGTATTTTTAAATTTGGTGATCTTCACCCCAAATAATCTAACTATGAAGTTGAATTAGTAGAGAAAAATATTGGTGTTCTTTTATGCAGTTTTCTAGTTCCTTGCTGATTGACAATGTCAACATAATAATGGCAATCACAACTTATGTTCCCACTCTTTCTTTCCTAGAACAGCAAGGTATATAGAAATACAGATATATTGGTAGTTGATAGATAAATAGTGATAGATGATAGACAGACAGATGGCAAATTACAGACAGATGGATATAGATGATAATAGACAATTTGGAAATCACAAAACACAAAATTCAGTTGGAATATTTAGCTCCTGTCTTTCCTGTGCTTGTGTTTCACTGGGTTTAAAAGGAACAAGCATTTATTGATTTCACATTGCCAGAAAGACTTTGTACAAATGTTATATATGATATAAATTAATAGTTAAATCAATCTTTGGAGTTATTTAGTTTATGAGCCCATTACATAGGTTAATAACACTCAACATTTGTGGATTCCACAGGAAACATATGAAGATCATGTATATTGCTCCAGGCATGTGTTAGATAAATAAATTTATAAAAATAAATTTACCAGAAGAAATTACAAGCATAGAATTTTATACCTTTATCTTTACCAGGAAATTAAGAAAGTACCCCAAATTTCTCCCTTGGTATTTTTCTTTCCAAACAGTGTTAGCAGTAACAAAGTGTTTGTGGTACAAAGGGATGAATCTAATAATGTCTTTTATTCTACCATATTATGTACTTTATTGTATTAATATTCCATTAGCATTTACTACTCCTTTCCCTCAATAGTCCTTTCCATATTCCCAAGTAGCTCCTCTCTGTTTTCATATTTCAATGTAAGGATATGCATATATAATCTAGGTTTCACATATGAGAGGCAACATAGAACATCTACCTTTCTGTGTCTGGCTTATTTTTATAGCAGTTCTGTCATAGACTTTGAGAAGTCTCTACAATGAGTCCCCTGGTGGCAACCACTTTGCATTTCAACCACAGCAGAGAACAGGTGCTTTCCCCCACATCCTATACAGCCACATCAGGTTTTGTTCTCATTTACTTTTCTTTTTTTCGAGACAGATGTGTGTGTGTGTGTGTGTGTGTGTGTGTGTGTGTGTGTGTGTGTGTGTATAGTCCTGGCTGTCCTGGAGTTAGCTCTATAGGACAGGGCTGGGATAACAGGTCTGTGTCACCACCACCTGGCTCTCTCATTTATTTTCATAGATATTGTGATTGTGGTGAGATGGACTCACAATGTCATTTTGACTGCTGCTTCTCTGATGGCTGAGCACTACAGGACTTTGCAAATGTTTATTGGGCTTTTGAGTGGTATCTGTTTACTCCGTGTGCCCATTGGCTGATTGGATTTGTGTGTGTGTGTGTGTGTGTGTGTGTGTGTGTGTGTGTGTGTGTATGTGTGTGTGTGCGTGCATGTGTGTGTGTGTGTGTGTGTGTGTGTGTGTGTGTGTGTGTGTGTGTATGCGTGCTGTTTTCCTTAGTTATATAAATCAAGTACTAATCACTTGTCAGATATGTGGTCTGCAAAATTTCCCCTCACTGTCAAGGCTTTCCCTTCACTCTTCCAATTGCTTCCTTTGCTGTGAAGATGTTTGTCAATTTCCTGGCATCCCACCATTAACTATAGGGATTCTTTCCTGGGTTTATTTTCTGGCATTGTTCTAGAAATCTTTCCCTATGCCTGCACCTCAAAACTTTCTTTCCTGAGTTTCCCATCTCTCATCATGTTTTTTTTTTTTTTTCATTTATTTGGGGTGAATGTTTGTTCAGGGTGGGGAAATGGATATACTCCATTCTTCTAAGTATATATTAACATTTCCCAGAACTGCCTGTCAAACAGGCTGCCTCTTTCCACTGCTTGTTGACACCTTTCTCAAACATTAGGTGGCTGTAGTTGTGTGGAATCCATGATTGTTATCTTTCTTTCACAATTTTACATGCCTGTGGCTGTGCACTGTGCATATTGTGTTTGTTACTGCAGCTCTTTAGTATAGCTTGACATCGGACATCACAATAACATCAGTGTTGTATATTTGGCTCTCTGGGATCTTTTGTCCTTCTGTATGAAACCACTTTCTCATTTTTCTAACTGCCATCAATTTGAAAGTAAACTGAATCCTGCTTGTTTTAATTCTGCTGTAATTGCAGTACTTGGGAATAATGGAGGATAGCATGCTCAAGGCCAGACTCATGTTTAGATAGAAAAAGGAGATTGCCACAAACAACTAAAGTTGAAAGATAGAGTATGCAATCCTAACTTCATTTAGCCAAGGCGTATATTGTATTTTTGCTTTCATCTTTGTGTAATATTTTTGACACTGAAAACAGAAAAAGATGAGCTTGAATAGACAACCCAGTGATTAGGAACACTTCCTTTGCTTTTACAGGACCCCAGTTTGGTTCCCAGAACCCACATCAGGATGGCTCATGACCATCTGTATCTCCAGGGGATTCAGAACCCTGTTCTGGCTTCTATGAACAATTTTACATATATGGCATACACTCATACAGGTATACATACACATGCATGAGAATAAGTTAATTCTAAAGAATAAAAGAATAGAAAAGAAGTCAAGAAGGTTAAATTTCATACAAATTGTTATTTTTGTGAGAATTTATAAGCACCTCTCTCACACATAGAATTACCTAGTAAAATATTGTTTTGACTTTTGAAGTTATATCTGAAAAATCATGCTACCATTGTCTAAATATCTAATAAAATAGAGTAATGACTTCATTAAAATAATGTGTTTTTATTTTGATGTTTAGAACTGTTTGGAGAAAGTTATTGAATAGAAATATGGGTGGGATTGATATCAAGGCACTGTAAATTTTCTCAGAATTGACAAGAGATAATAGAACTAAGACTTTAGTGGAACCACGTGTGTTAGCTAATACACCACATGCCTTGGGCTTCCCCTGCCAGCCTAACACAGGGTCATCATGTGCTCAAGCTCCAGACCACCCAGAGCTACTCTGGCACAGTAGTCAACGAGCCATTGTTTTAACACTGAGGTCGTGAACTTGTGTTTCTCATACAGCCTCTAGCTGTAGTGATAGCACTGTTCCCAGATAATCTGTGTGTACCATAGAAGGAGTTCATCCATCCCATTTGGAGGCAGATGATGCAGAAGTGTGGTGGCTCCACAGAAAAGTGTAAGCATTTAAAACTAACACCATCAGGCCCCCATTACCTTTAGGTGACATTTCGGTAGG
Organism: Phodopus roborovskii; assembly: GCF_943737965.1. Classification (NCBI taxonomy): domain Eukaryota; kingdom Metazoa; phylum Chordata; class Mammalia; order Rodentia; family Cricetidae; genus Phodopus; species Phodopus roborovskii. Next base: position 15,429,071 of record NW_026126409.1, on the reverse strand, counting down.
GTTCTCTTTAGAGTCTTCTTTTGTCCCCATGAACACTGTTATTTTCTCCTTCCTGGTCATCATCTTAATCAGACTGGGCATTTCTACTCTCCCTTTTACAAAGAATTTTTCACAAATATTTCTCTAACTAATGCCATCTTGGACAATAAAACTCTTAGGTAAAAGCATTACTTGTGAATTTTCTTTATTAAGCTTGTCCCACTTTATTATCATGTCAACACAAATAACCCTGGGACAGGGTGTAATTATTTTATAACAGCCCACCCCAGGATACTTTCCATACTGTCCCATTGCTGTTTTCACAGAATACATAATTCTCTATTAGATTTTTATCATCTGCCTTCAGACCTGAGTGTAACTGGACACCTTTGGTTTTCTTGACTAAGGCATTTTCTAATTGAACATATTCTATTGAACAATAAAAAATCAATTTTAGTAAAACTAAGGTCAGACTCAAGCACCTCACTATTAAAAAATAACCAGGGAAACATGATGACAAAGATAACTTTGCCTAAACAATAGACACGGCACGTCCCTGTCTCGAGGATGTAACCCTGCCGTGGAAGTAATTAAATATAAATGATTTTATTTAATTGGCTGGCATTGTAATATCACCTTGGTGACTTGAACTCAATTTTTCCCACTAAGAAATAATTAAAAACCACTTTTCAGCTGTGATCTTTCTTGATGGTCAAGGTCCTACACAATTCTTCAGATAATATTACTCTTGGCAGAATTTGCCTCTGAAAGTGCAGAAGGAGAAGTCAGTGACACATGCCCAGGGCTCACTTCAAAAGGGATATAATATACTTAAAGTGATGAGGGGTAAGGGAAGGGGCTTTAGCAGAGGGCATATCTAAGAACTATCAGTAATTATTTCAGTAACTTCCATTTTAAATTAAATGTATGACATCAGATATGTTAGCGTGTCAAAAGGTGAGTGGGGAAGGTACTATTCGTTAGCAGGAGAATTGATCTGCATTTGGGGATGTGTGATTTGCCTAGGACCCCAATTTAAGCTTTCTATCTGCTTCCTTCACCCTCCTCACTTTCCATCTGCTGCTCTACTTGCTGATTGACTCACCCAGTTCTCAGAGCCCAGCATCAGAGCCCTGTTTTCTACCATCTTACATTCACACCTGGGAAACTTACATCTATGGAATTTCATTCCAGCATCCAGCCACCCAGGCATATGTAACTTTCTGTATTTGTTCTTTAATACCCAAGGGAGTTACTTCCAGGATCCTCCTTGTAAACTGATAAGTAAAAATATCCCCTCTGGTAGCTAGTGACTTTGCCCTTACAATAAGCCAATTTAGCCGATCTAGGCAAGCATTCCGGAGTGGACCCAGGGGAAGAGGAGAAGACACCAAGGAAAACCACGAGGAGGAAGTCGATTGGCCAGACCTTATATAACATCCAGAGGCAGAGCTGCAGCTTGGAAGGCTTTCTTTTGGGCAAGGTCTGTAGAGGGCATCTCAGTTCTCTTAGCTTGACATATTATTTTATTTTAGATTTAGAAAGTCCTTTTTCTCATTCAAAGACCACACATGCATACTTTACATCCACTTTTTCTGTTGCTTGTGGGGTTGCTTGTCACTTAGCATGATTGCATGAGAAACTGTCTTTGATGTGGCTTCTCCTGGAAGCAATGTCCTAGGCAATATACATTATTGTTCCTCTCAACTGAAAACATTATCTACTTCTTTGGTGACATTAAATTATGATATTCTAATGAGGGGCAATGATTATTACATTATGCAGAGAAGAACACAAAATCTGTTCGTATTGCATGAAACGTAATTTATGTAAAAACATGCAGACAATTGCATTCAAGTATTTGATGTAAGTAATGAGAGAATCATGCATAATGGGCATTTTTATTAAACTGAGATTTAGTTGATTTGTCTTATGAATGAAGTTACTCAAGCAAATTGGATTGTGAGCCAAGAAAATAAGAAGGGTAAAATCAAGAGATGGAAAATTGGGAGCTTGGCATAGGCACATGAATATCAGTACAGACAAACTTAGCTGTAAATATTCTACCAGTTTATTTGTCTAGGGAAAAATTGGTTAATTTGCAGTTAGTTTAGTGAAATCTAGTGGGAGGCTTACTCTAAAGAGCTGTATATTTGTTAGCATATAATGTTCCATATTCAATATCTACTAAATACTTGTTCTATGATTGTCAAATATTAGGGAATAAAAAGATTAATCAATTGCAGATCTATTATGACAAACCCTTTGCTTCAGAAGGAAAGAAATTTCCTTCCTAAATGAATCAAATTACTAAATATAAAGGATACCTCAACCCTTATATGTATACTGCAAAATATTGTGTTAAAGATGAATTCAGATGTTCTCAGAGTTAGTTTTCACTGAGCAACACTCCTCTACCCTAATTTTCCACCGTTCCCCTCACAAAAAATCTCTTCCTGTTTTCCTTCTTTACCCTTCTTATTACATTTGTCCTACCATCTGCCCTCACCTATAGTTTGCATTCTCCCTCCCACCTTGGTCCCTTTCTATTTTCAGGGATTCTGCAAGCATTCCAAAATAATCACTCAAATTTAAAGAATCAATGAGCTATGCCCATATGTACAATAGTCACAAGGATTTTATGGGGATGGAGGTGGAGTGGTTGCTTTCTGATTGGACTTAGTCTTGCTCCACGGGATGAAAAATATACTTGATACTGAAAGTGTAAGTGTTACATCTCTGGAGGAAAAGGTATCCTGGCCATCAGAAGCCAGACAATACCTGTAAGTGTTACAGCTCTGAAGGGAAAGGTATCTTGGCCATTAGAAGCCAGGTGATACCAACAGCTCTGTCCCAGTGGGGGACAGTTTCCCCACAGTAATGTAGCAGTTCTTCTCCTTTTTGGGAGAGCCATTAGGACTTTACCTTGCTCCTGAGAAATTTTTGCTCCCCTACTCAATTCCACTTCTATGAAAAAAGATTGCTACCCAAACCTCATTCAAGAGATTTATAGGGAGGGAGGAACCAAGGAGAGTGTCTGCCTCTGCCAGGATGGAAAAGTGCAGTTCCAAACTGAACAGATACAGGACTTACATAGGATTTCTTAGGGGTGGAGCTTTTTCAGGGTCAAGATTTGCAGGGTAGAAATTGGTCAGATTTCAGTCCCTGAGCTTGGACAAGCTCAGAGATTGGCTGGCTTTCATGCCTGGATTTCAGGTGTCCATTGGTTTTTATGCTGAGTTGGTCAGGGACAGGGTATATTTCTTTGACTGGCTCTTTTACCCTACAGAAAAATATGGACTATAATGCTTTGGAGCCCAGTAGCTCCAGGAGTAAACCTGCTGTAATTGTTTTACTGAATGGACATGATATTAAACTAACCTCTAAATTTGCATTTCTCACTGCTCCCAGACTTTGTCACAGGTGTTTCTTTGTGCATTAACTGATGGTTAACACAAAAACTCACAAATGCAAAGGATAAGTAGAGTGGAGCACTCAGCTACAAATAGGGTATCTGTATCACCCAGCTACTCTCAAAGGCTCAGACCATTGTTGAAGTGGGGGTTAAAGATTATAAAATCCAGAAGTCATAAGAACCAGAACAAATAGTGTCTTCTGAACATCATGGCCAATGCACATTTGAAACCATAGCTGATGTAATTGCCTACACAAGATCAAGGCAGTTGCCATTCTAGTACAGACTTCGGATGAAAGGTCCATGATCCTCAACCTCTGAGAAATGACTGTCACTTGATGGATTCTGAGGGAGAGAGTACATTCTGCTTAAGGATGTGAGTTCTAGTACCTTAGTGAATAAACCCACACCCAGAATTCATTACAGCATACAACAATGACCTTGGTATAATTTAAAATACCAGATTCTCTAAATGCTTTCTGCATTTGAACCCATCTTTCCATCAACTCATCAACAGTTTTGAATGCCTATGTCAAAAGTTCAATGTGTCTTTATAAAAGAAATAATCCATTATAGGTTGTATAACCAAGAGTAACTTAGAAGGATTGATTCTCAGAAAGCCTTCAGTCATTTCACTTGAGTTCAGGTGGTCCCACAAAAACTTCTCTCTGGCTTTCAGGTTTGGGTGTGGCCTGAGGTAAAATTTTCCTAATGGACAGGCTTTGAGGTGGGGAGCAGTTTGAGAGGGCACATGCCACCTAATTGGCATTTCAGATGGATTTGCCATCCAAAATGCCTAATTATTTCCTGACCACATGTAGGCTGTGTCTCTGGCTTCATGAATGTGTATTTGGTTGTTTCCATCCTCCTCCTTTGTATCCACTGCCAGACATTAATTTTTGTTCAAAATAATTTCCTTCAAAATCTGTCACATATATCAAATATTTCAGTTGTTTCTCAACATTTTGTTTCTTCTCAGAAGGCTATCTATGTTCCATTATTGTAAGAATTTAATACATTTCATTTACATTAAACATGCAATGTGTATAATAAATTGAAAATCACTCTCTTTACACTTTGGTGCAGATATATTGTTGGTAACAAAGAAAGCAGTGTCACACATTTCAGCTACTTGCTCTGCTTATGCCCTCATGCACTGAGCTTATAGATCTATCATGCAAGCTCACATTCCCATCTTAAACATCCTTGAAAACCTATGGATTATATAAAACCATCAAAAGTAATGCAATCAGCAAGGGTATGGACCCCATACAACCGATTTCACTGCATCCCACATAGGGCGACAGACACTAAAACCATAGGATGCCCATCCCAAGGGAATCAGCCCCACTAATCACTTCTACTTCTATCCAAGTTTCAGCACTTCATGCTGTGTCTGGCTTTTTCTCCCAATTCCTTAGGTTTCACCCCACTTAGAACACACAGATAGCTGCATAGTTTTGATGAAACACTTTAATATTGATAGCATCTCTTTATCTGTACCTGACAATGTAGTTATGCTGAACCTTTGAATAAGTATTTTACAAAACATGTGTACTCTGCTTTAGAAGACTTAAGAAAGAAAATAACAAGAGAGAGAAAAATAGTACTCCTGGAAATGCCCCAAATCAGAAGGGTCAGCACCAGATGTGAGCAAAGGTGGGGAGCAGCAAAAACTTGCTTCCTCTGAAGAGAAAATAAGGAAGAGTCAGCACTTTGTGCAGGATGCATGAACAGTGTCTTATGTAATAAACACACTCTTATTAGCTATAATTGTGTTTCTTGGTGTCTACCCAGGAGCATTGTAAACTGCTGTCCATTCTAGAACAGGAATGAAAATATTGTAATAGCTAAATTTACAATTCCGAGAAAAGAATCTGGAAGTTAGTGAAACAACTTTCATGAGTGTAAGGTACACCAAGGTTTATTATCTCATACTAAGGTATCACCCAGCACTTTAATAGCAGTCAGGTTATACAGAGACATGGAGATGGATCGAATACATGTTACTCAGGGACAGAAGCTGGTACATGAAGAGAGTACTATGTGACAGAGGTATTCCACAGTCCAAAAATGTAACAGCTATAGAGACAGTTTCAAGGTCTGCTGTTACCAGGAGCTAGATAGTGGACATGATGAGCAAACAAGTACATTTTTATAACAAAGACATGACTGTATTATACTGCCATCATGGACCATGAACATACAAAAGCAACAGGGAACCCTAACATAGACTCTAGCCACTGGGTGATGAAGATGGGTCCTGTGTACACAACAGCAGTTGACGGTGGTAGAGGCTGTGCATGGAGGAGTGAATGTGGGGTTATATGGGAAATTTTCCACACCTTCCCCTGAGTTATTCTGTGAGCCTAAAATGATGCTAAAATAAAGGCAAGACATAAATCAAAGCAACAAAAGTCCACTAAAATTAAAATACCTAAATCCATCATTCTAAAATTTTTGTTATATTTAAAAAACATATTGAGTGACATATCTCATATCTTTAATCTCAACACTTGGGTGGCGGCAGAGGCAGGAGGATCACAGTGTGTTGGAGGCCAGCATGCTCTATACAGTTCCAGGACTAAATTATGAGAACGTGTTTCAAACCTCCCCCTTGCCAAAAGGAAAAAAAAAGTAAATTATATCTACTTACCAAACTTAAAACTGGAGTGAAGTTTTTATTACACTATTTCATTTATTCTTGGTGGATTTCATATGTGTATATAATACATTTTTATAATAGTAACCCTCCACTGTCCCTTCAAGCTCCTGCTGGACCAACCAACTCCGACATACACTCCTCCCAAGTTCCCATACTTTGTTGTGAGTGAGGGTGTCAAATATTTTATGAATCTGCAATTAAACTAAACGCTATTAATACCTGATAAATTACACTGTGTGTTTTAGATATATCCTCAAGGAAACATTGAATGTGTGAAAATTCAACATGTGTCAATCAGAAGACATTTTCTTCTGGGGTGATGTGAATCCATTAAACTTTGCTAAGTTTTGTTTAGCAATCTTTATCATCGGGAAATGTGCCACGTTTAATTGCTAAATGTTTCTTAAATGAATACTGCTAAAGCAACCATTAAGAAACACATATGGAATTTTGGAAGAATATTTACTCAAAGCAGGCGCTGAAACTAATGATGGTTTCGCTGCTGGGTTGTTTAGATTCATTTAGCCATGTATTACTTCAAGTGCTTAAGTGCTTTGATGCTTGCTCATGCATCGAGGTTGGCAGTGAAGGGAACTGCTTAGCTGAGCAAAACTGTATGCAAATACAGAATGGCAAGTCCAAATGCATAATGCTGCCACAGAGAAATCACGTTTAAATGTACACCATGTGATATACTTCCTGAGATTCTCAATACAGGGGCCATGAACTGATTGGGTTTTGATTTAGTGAACTATCACACCCTCCTCTCATCTAAAGGAAAGATGATTGATTCAATTGCAAAGGGGGTAAATAGTGATGAGTAAAAATGAGTAAGATCGCCTAGCACACAATGCCTGTGTCTAATCTGATGTTTGTGTCCACTCTAGAGTCACTTAGACTGATGGCTGCTGTGGGACCCTAAAAGAGCCAGATTCTCCATTATAATATTTTTTTGCTGTTTCTTGCATTGGGAGAAATGCACTAAACTTTCAGATTTAAGTTCAGATAAGTAAAAGGGTCTAATGAAAATGTCACCTCTGTACCTCATGTTGAGGACTGACAGTATAGCGTAGTAGGCAGCACACTCAACTCCCTTCACAACACTTATGTTCAGGCCTCCCCCTCTGTCTTTTGGCTCAGGAACTCCATGACCTTGGCCAAGCTATTTTTTTTTTTCAGATTCAATTTTCTCTTCTGAAAAATTAAGATGGGATGACAAGGTTACCTCTGAGATTCTTTGTGGTTCTGTGGCTGGAGGCTGACATTCCTACAGAGAGAGGGGAAAAAAACAAAACAAAGAAACAACAACAACAAAACAACCCTGGATTGAAGCCCCAGTAACATCATTTATTGGTATTGAACAGTCTGTATGCTTAGCAAGTTAGATAATGAACATTAGACTCATCCTTCATGTTGCTTAAAAGATGCCTGCCCTATGGAGTTGACAGTGGAGTTAGATGTAGGATTTAGCTCACTGGGAGTGCTTCATCCCTGTGCACACTCAATGTGTCTTATCAGACAGTTATCTTTGAAAGGACAGGGAGATATAAAGAGAGCAAGGGGGTTAATATGGGCAAATGCATAATGTTCTTGAGTTACAGAGTCTCATGAAACTCATCACCAAGTACAATGAATACATCTCAATGAAAACACTAATAAACAAATTATCTTTTCTGTTCATTATCTCTCTGGGCCACCTAGGATCACTCAGAGTTCAAAAGGTGCTCTGATCTGACAAAAATTTAAAGGAGTCAGGAAAGAGAGGGATGAAGTCTAAGAATTGTAAAGTTCCATAATGGTCTAGATGTTTGAAAAGAATTTTAAGACATCTTATCCATACCTTTGGGAGGGCACAGAATGGCACTGATGGGTGTTAAACCAGCTACAGCAGAGGATGTCTACAATGCCATCTTCATAAGCCTTTCCTTTGAGCTTCAGTTTGCCTTCATTTCTCAAGGTAGACAACACCACAATCAGCTGTAAAATGAGATTAAATTCAACATCACATTTTAGAAAATAAATGTGACTAACCACAGAGCCACACAAAGAGAGTGTGCATAGAGGAATTTGTGTGTGAGCAGATCAAACAAGGCCTTCTCTATACCTTCTGGCCACAAGTAAAACAAAATGCCTACAGTTTATGAAAGGCAGTTGTTTCATGCTCATAAGAAACCTATGAATTTTAGACCTTGACACCTGATTTCTCCATGATAAACAGTGAAAATATTTTTTTTTGTTTGTTCGTTTGGTTGGTTGGTTGTTTTTTTCCAATTAATGTTTTGTGTTTCATGGAGACATGTGGTCAGTGGTCATCACTTGATTTCTTGTATAAATATCCTCCTCATTTTGAACACTGTTTCTGAGTCTTATAACTTCTTTTTTAGAGATTTATTTATTTTGTGTATATAAAAGTTTGCCTATAAGCATGCACATACACTACATGGGTGCTTAGTGGCTGATGTAGCCAGAAGAGAATGTCAAATTTCCTGGAACGGGAGTAGTCTGTCTGTCCTGTAAGTGCTTGGAATTGAATCCCTGTCCTGGAAAACAACACTATGTACCTTCACTGCTGAGCCATCTCTACAGCCCCAAGTTTTAAGTTTTGAGTCAGCTGAGTATGACCTGACTTCTGTAAAGCCAGCTCTGTCTTTTTCTTTCTTTCTTTCTTTCTTTCTTTCTTTCTTTCTTTCTTTCTTTCTTTTTTTCTTTCTCTTTCTTTCTTTCTTTCTTTCTTTTCCCACAGAGGGTTTCCCTTCCTGTTGCTGTGCACCCTTGTAGACATCCTGGTATGTTGTGTTTTTGTGTTTTAGTTGTTTTGTCTTGTTACTGTGACAACATAACAGCTAAACATAAGTTAAGGATGGAGGGGTTTATGTTGATTTATACTTTGAAGTCATGGTCTAGAATGGCATGGGCCAGCTGCAGGATCTGAAGGCAGCTGGTCACATTGTATTCACAGTGAAGCTAAGTGTTCTAATACTTAGATTTCTTTCACCTGTGTAAGTACTCTAAGACCTCAGACCAGGGAATGGTGTCACCCACATTTAGAGTGAGCATTCTCATCTCAGTTGACCTAATCTAGATAATTCCTCACCAGTATGCCCACAAGCTGATTCTAGATCCTGCCACCTTAGTAATATACACTGTCACAAATAATTTCCACAGCCCACTGCACTCTAAAAGTGAGAGGAGTTTAATGAAACTAGACCTCAGAACAATAATTTTCTAAATTTATGCTATAGAAAAGGAAGATCTTTGTGTTACTGAAAGTCTTAATTTTAACTAAAATTGTAATCTTAAAAGTTTAAAACTTGAAATTATTGGATAAAATTATTTATTTTTTCCTCTTCTATAACAGCAGTAATAGCCTAGTAAATAGACATTTAGCCTTTTCAGTAATTTTGGTACATATGATAACACACTAAATAAAGGCCATGATTATGCCACTTTAGTGTAATTCATTAATAAAGACATTTTAAGATCTTTTGTGGGGTTATGGAATATGGCTCAGTGGGTAGAATATTTGTCAATACAGAATAAGACAAAGCCTTGTTGGGTTACATAGCCAGTGCCAGGTAAAACCAAATTTGGTACACACCTATAATCCTAGAACTTGGGATGTCTTCTCAGCAACAAAGGGAATTCAGACCAGCTTGGGCTACATGAGGTCATGTCTCAGTTATTGATTAAGAATGTTCTCTTTGCATGTGATTCTACACTCTTGGCTTTGGGTGGAATAATGGTGAGGGATGAAGATGACAATGGTGTTCCCAAGGCTGCTGTAAGAACAGAATAAGGTGGTTCTGGGGAACTCAGTGCCACTCTGGCCTCTCATCATTCATGGTGTCCCTGTTCATTTCTCAGCCACCACTCAAATGCTCACTGTCAATTGCTCTTAACCTTAAGGGATAGAAATGGAGGGAAAGAGTCCTCCTGATGGGCACCTTAGACACCAAACTGAAGAGATGTCCCTGTGAATTTCATCCTCCCAGGCAGCAAGAGTTGTTCCCTTTCTTGGAAGGACAGAGCACAGAAATGTTAATTCCTTATGTATTCACCTGTCATAAGATAATCTTCTCCATTTCATAACTATTTAATCATGTAAGAGGACTTGACACTTCAGGCTGTATAAACACAGGGTTTAATCTAGTTGCATAGGGGTTTGCTGACACTTATTCTGGGCTCAGGTCCCTCTCTATAAAGATCACAGCCCATCATTCCTACCCAGGTCCCCTACGTAACACTGTAATATGTCTATGACATGGCAATCAGCATCTAGTTGCTCTGAGAGATCAAATTCCATCATCATAAAGTTCTGTGAGGCATGAACATCTCCCTTTTTACAAGAGAAGATGACACTCGGGTTTATCGAAAATGTTCCCACAGTTGTACACATGGTGCTGGCTGCTTCCATCCCTAACCGACATGCCTCCATGAGGTCTGCCCCATCAGTTTCCTACCCAAAGATGGTGAAACCCTGCATCACTGCTCAGTACTGGGAAGCAAAGCTTGGAGATAGGCATGTTGCAGTGTTGAGTGCAAGATGCTTCTGTTGTCCATTATGTTCAGTTTGTAAGTAATGAGTTCGGTGAGAATGTAGTAGGAACTGTATGTGTGTGTGTGTGTGTGTGTGTGTGTGTGTGTGTGTGTGTGTGTTGTGCCTGTCTGTCTGTGAATGTATATTGTGAGTATGCTTGTGCATGTATGACATGTGTATATGTTGTATATGCTTGTGTGACATATTCACAGATGTGTGTAAATCAGACCCATTTGCAAGTGTGAAAAAGGCCAGGATAGGATATTGGGTATCTTCCTCTATTCTCCCTTGATTTATCCCTTTAGAACTGGCTGACCAACAAGCCCCAGTAAGCTTCCTGGCTCAGAGCTTCTCCAAGCTCTAGGGTTACAAGTATGTGCAGCTATGCCTAGCCTTTTGTGTGTATGTTAGGGATTTGAACTCAGATCCTCATGGTTGCACACTGAGAGCTGTTGTCCACTAAGCCATCTCCTTACACATGGACAAAACGCCTCAGCACTGAAACTAGTAAGTGGATTGGCAAGGCATTTGCTTCTGAACACACGGTGGAAGATGACAATGATGTAATGGAACCAGAATGTTCAATACATAGTTTCTGTTCTCACTGTTCAGAAGTCAGCACAAGGAGCAGTTAAGAAGTCTCATGTTGAGCTGAAGAGATGGCTTAGAGGTTAAGAGCACTAGCTTCTCTTCCAGAGGACTTGAGTTCAATTCCCAGCAACCACATGTTGGCTTACAACAACCTGTAATGAGATAGGGTGCCATCTTCTGGCATGTAGGCATACATGCCAGGAAAACACTGTATGAGTAATAAATAAGTAAATAAATCATAAAAAAACAAAACAATGAAAAAGAAGAAGAAGTGTCGCATCTTTGCTCCTGATTGACATGTTGGTACAGGTTTTACTGTCACCAAAATTGAGGGTTATTTTGCAAAGCCTGGGAGCCTTCACTGGAAGTGAGTGCATTTCAACATCCTCCCAACCTTAGTTCTAATGGAAACACTGGTGAGAACAGATTGTGTTGTCCTTTCAAGGAAATGGGACTTAAGGGGACCTAGGACAATACAAAGCATCTCCTCTTCCCACACCCATTCTTGTCTCTGGGTTGCAAGCCCCAGGAAGTCTATAGGATAGGTCAGGTGATCTCCATGCTCTGCTCTGATAAATCTGAGCCAGCCTGATTATTCAGGACTCTCTAGAGCTCATTGGAGGAATTGGGCCACTGGATTCTGCATCTTTTTCAGCTTCCTAGATGCTGTCAGCTAAAGCTTTGAATAAATGAGTTCCAGAGCATGGAGGCCAGGCCTCCTCTGGAGCCACTGCTGCTAACCTGGGCAGATGGGGTAGCTGTGTGGGTATGATATACTTTTCCTTTCTGTGTTTGTCTCCTTTAAAGGATTCTATTGACCCCATGGCCTGTGCATTCTCAGTATGCAGTTTGGTAGAATGATGCTCATCAACAAAGCTAACAGAAAAGCATCTTTCTGTTATAATTTGATGAAGTAGAACACTCGTGATTAGAAATTTGCTTAAAATCCTTCCTGTTACTGTGATTGTGTTAAATTAAATTATCTAGCCAAGATTGGTAAAAGTCAGATTTTAACATCACCTGCAAAATGTCAGATATTACAAAGATAAGGACATTCATTAAAAAATGTAGCTTTAATCAATTTTCATCATTTAGTTTTTGTATGTAAAACTGACATTTTCCCTTTATTAGTTTGAGAAAAAAGTACAGGCTTCCATTTACTAAACAAGTTTCCTGCCAAAACCAAACAAAAGGTGAGACTGATTACAGAATTTACACGATGGAATCTGTAACAGAGGATCATGGGCAAGTGGCACCTGATCTATGCAAGCCAGAGAGCCTTGTGTGCCCTGGGTTTCCAGCATTAGCCTAGCAGGTCAGATCTATGGCTGAGGGTTAGCTCTGTACATATTCATAGTCAGGTGTCACCTTCATTTGCCTTAATCACTGATCTATGCAATGTCACAGAAGGATCATCAATGGGAAAGCATTGAGATTCCCAGGTCCTCTCTTGCCCACCAGCCATTGTGCAACACCAAGGTCTGTGTGGCATCATAGGAGGGTACCTGGAAGCCCTGGAAGAATAAGTGGGACTGTGATTTCTGTCACCAGTAGAATGAGTGTGTAGCCTCATTTTCTGGGTGCCACCCTACTCTTCAATCCCATATTTAAGGTTAGAGCTTTCATACTTTTTCCTCCAATACTAGACATGGCTGGCTGCCACTCAGATGCTTATCATGGTCCCTTGCTTACTTCCATGCCCTCTCTGGTTTTCACTTTGAAGGGATTTGATCTCCCCCACACATGGACTGTCCTGACAATCATTAAAATGGGCCTGTGGGCATGACTTCTTTTATCCTTTACTAATTCAAACAACCCCTCAGCTATGAAGGACAGACAGACATGACCTGTTTTATGTCCCTAGAGCCTCTTCATGGCTTTTCACAGCTTTAGGGACCTTGCTATGTGTTCCTTTCTTTTCTGCACCAGCCCAGTCTACCTTTGTCTTTGAATGTTTGGCAAGCTGCTCAGCTTCTGAAGCTCAGCCTGAGCTCTGAGCTCTTTGAAACAATTTTTGGAACAACAATTCCATACTCACTTCATGCTTTTGTGGAAGTCTATGTAGTTTATTAAACCCACCAGTTAATAAACACCACGTGGCCCTATGCTATTAGCTTTGAGAGGATGTGTGGTGGGAATTACTACACCTGAGGTTGCTGTTGAGTACCTCTGATTGCCATGGCGTCACTCCAGTCCATCCAGCTACTCAAAAAGCTCTGAGGCTCTGAGTGTTCTTGGCCACTTAATCTCAGGTGATGATAGTAGTGAAAGGGCAGAGCTTTCCCTCAGTTGGAGGACTTTAGAAGGGTAGGTTCCTGACTCATAGCTCTGTCTCAAGTATTTCTTCTAATATATTTACTATGTTTGTATGATAAAGTCTACCACAGGGAGTTGAGATGCATGATGAAAAGCTGCCACTGAAACATACACACTGTAATCACACTGTAATTTTCTGCCAAGTGATAAAAACTATACTGAAAAGTGGTATCTATGGTGTCTCCTTTGCTGGCAACTACGGCATCATACTCCATGGAGGAGTGGAGCGGTGGTCAGAAATTGCATCAGTCATTCAGTCCCATTTAATGTTAGAGGTAAAATTAGAAAATCTGCAGTTCCTTCTTCATGAGTTTGAAGAACTCAGGTAAATCTAGGGATCAGGACTCTTTATACATGCCTTCTTCTGCCACAAGACCTCAGGATGGAAGAGAGCAGAATTCCAGACTGTTACAGTTGGAGACCAAACAAAAGTCTCAACTGCATTGCAAGGTAGAGAGAGGAATCCAAGCTGGATATGCTTGGGGTATTGTAAGACTTGGGTTGTTCTTTGGTAGCTTCTAGGGACTAGTCTGGCACTATGTAATACAGTAGTTTTGGGTTAAACAGTGAGGGCATATGTCATAGAGCTATAGCCTGGTGAGAAATTGTCATAGATAATGATAAATGAGCCTTCAAAGTCTGAAGTTTTGCAAATGCACAGGACGTTAACGTCAAAGCAAGGGGTGCACCTGGGAGAGGGTGAGAGGACCAGATGTCAGCTGGAGTGCACATTCTTTCTCTTGATATAAGGGTGGAGGGGAGGATAAGAAAAGGGGAGCAAGAATACTTATTACCTTTGTGTTCATGGAGGATTGTTTTCAAGAACACTTCTGTAGACACCCCAATCTACCTGTTGTGATATTAATGAAAAATATATCCCCAAGGTTCATATATTTGAACACTTGATCCCTAGCTGGTCACACAGGTACCCTTCTGGATGTGGGGACTAGATAATTCAGTGTCACAGGGGCAATGCTGATGGTTGTCAGTCTGCTTTCTGCTATTTCTCATGGCACTTTTTCTTGCAGTGAACCCTGCCACACCTCCCCTGCCACAATGGACTGCATCCTCTAACATGGGAGTCACAATAAATCTCTCTGCCCTTAAGCTGCTTCTGCTGTGTGTCTGACTCCAGAAAAGAGACAAACAGATAGTACACAAGTTATGATCCCCACCCTAATCAAATGGAGTAGAGTATGCACAAAGCCTGACTGAGTCAGATATTGGTGTGCGAGGCAGACTGTGTGTGTATATGTCCTGAAATACACATTTATCTGGTCCAATTGTGATGAATGTGTATATATTCTGAAACAAACACTTCGCTGGCCCAATATACAGATTCCCGGAGATGATATGTAGTTAGAGGGTCTTGTTTGTGTTCTCTCATGGTTTGGTTATCTGGGTGAAAGCTCACTATATCACTATTGATTGATTCCCATCATCCTTGATTTCCCAGCTGTCTGGCATGAATCACAGCCACTGGAAAGCTAGATGCCATGAGTGATGCTGAAATTAACATATGTGTCCCTTTGCTACAATTATAGTCATATTTAGTCTCCGTATCTGAACAGGGAAATTGAGAGATTATTGTCTCATAGATGTTTTCATCAGAAAACAAGACATGACATTGGCATGAAGGGTTTGAGGACAGTGTCATTATAAATTTGATGTTTCTCTCTATACAATTATATATTTAAATGCATACTCTTAGTCCTTTCACTGTATCTTTTAAGTTTGTTTATATACACATATATGTGTGTGTGAATATCTAAAAACACAATGTGTAAATACTTAAAGGATCTGAAATATAATAAGCATCCTTGTGTATAGATCTATATGACACTTGTAAATATTCAATTTCAAACGTTGCTTAAGGGGGAGTATGCATGTATCTTTTGACCTAAAGTCCTAGAAACTGTCTTAGCCTCAGCTCTGTGGGCAAAGCGCACATGCTTTATCATTGCTAATATTTTTCTATGAAGATTTTTAAAATATTTACCTAGTGTCAGTCTGGATAATGGCAAAGTTCCTATCAAAGACAGAATTCTAAAGGAGAGTCTAATAATGAGGCAAGGTGAACAAGTGCCTGGCAAGTGCAGAATAGCAAGAAGGATTACTGCTCAGATGTCCATTCTGCCGTATGTGGGCAGAACCACAATTGTCAGATCTTGGGAGGCTGCTCTGATTCCTGGTTCTCAGCCTGTCGGAGACATGGGAGAGCAATTGTTTTCTGTTATGGATGCACAGACAGGGAGTTTATCAGATGATCTTTTTCACATGGAAAGTAAATGTTTGGGGTGAAATGGAATACTAGGGTATGGACTA
This sequence comes from Phodopus roborovskii, assembly GCF_943737965.1. Classification (NCBI taxonomy): domain Eukaryota; kingdom Metazoa; phylum Chordata; class Mammalia; order Rodentia; family Cricetidae; genus Phodopus; species Phodopus roborovskii. Next base: position 15,413,243 of record NW_026126409.1, on the reverse strand, counting down.
AGTGATAAAGTCATGGATTTATTTTTACTTTAGCCACCAATTTAACTGTGTGTGTTTTAGGAGATCAATGAGATTGACTTCATATACAAGTGTTGATAAGAAAAATTAGTCTAGCACTACCAAGTGAAGCTAAAGGCCAAGTACATGGAGAAGGACAATTGCCCTTTACATACCGTCATCTCAACCCTCACTATGGTTTAATGGTAAAACAGCATTTTAAAATTTGACTCCTAAGGTCTCCCACGAGGCTGTGCTGGGATTAAGTAAGGTCTTGAGGTCTTCCCAGTAATTGTGTTCTGGGCCAAGGTATACTGAAAACAAGGCATAAACAGTTCATCATGTAATTGCTGTTGTAGATGTCTCAAATGTTCCCACCCTTATCTCTTATCTTTAATAATATTTTTCTTAGTCACAGGCACCTTGACAATGAATTACAGTTATTTATCATGATCAGATCATGATAATTGAAGCTGTAATATTAGGATGCAAAACAAAGCAAAGGTTTAGCATGTGTTTAGTAGAATGTGGTAGTTTTCATATGGTGTTATGGTAGATGGAAGGACCTTCTGTGACTCTTTCTCAAGCAAATGAATGTTCCCCTCTGTGCTTGTTACCCAGGCTGTATGACAGTTTTTCTCCAAGCTGTCTCCCACAGCCTTTGCTGGTGGCTTAGATAACATTGGGCTGGTTCCCTGTAGGACATGCTTTCTCTTCCATTCTCTTTTTACAATAACATCCAAAGAAGATCCCAGCTCACAAAACTTTTCATGGAAATTTGCAAGTGTCAGAATCCAATTAAGTGCAAAGCATTGAAGGGCATGCCTGCTTAACTCACAATGCAGTTCTTTCTTAGAGAAGAGGGCTTTCTTTATGTAGAAACCATATCTCCTCACCTCTTCCAGTTATCTCTGTGTCCTCCCAGCTCCCATGCTTGTGAAACCTAAGATTATGTCATCTTCTGTTTGGATAAAGAAAATTCACACTGTAGCTCAGGCTGGCTTGGAACTCACAAGGCCCTCAAACTTACCATAAACCTTTTGCCTCCCCTTTCCAAGTACTAACATAATAGATATGAATCACTGTACTTGGCAACCTCTCCTTAATCCAAATACTGGACCTACTTATGTGGCCTAAGAGAAAGTTTAGCCTTCCATAATTTTACCCTCAAACAACAGAACCAGATAAAGTTTAGAATCAGGGCCAATATTGAGTTCCTTGTTGTTTCTTTTAACTACAAGCAGGCTATGAATTCTTGTGGGCAGTCTCTATACTGAGTGAGGACTTGTTAGTTGACATAACCTTTGGCCAAAGGTACCAGAATTGTCCACCCCTGTGGGGGAAAAAGCCTACATTCTTCACTTCCTGAAGAAACCAAGCGGAGGAAGGTGGCAAAGCCTGCCACAAAATCTCTGAGTGAGGGTTTACCTATGATCACCCTCACAGAGAAGCACAATACTTAGTCTTCCAGAGAGATCCAGGCCATAGTAGACAGTTGCTATGGGAAAAGAACAGACATGGCCTTCAAGGGCTACTAAAGGGAGATAGATGCACAGCAATTCTCTGGCTGGTCATTCCTGCAGAACACCCATAGATTCTTCCCTGGGATGCCCTAAAACGCGCACAAGTTAACTTAATTTATCTTAAGGTCTTTACAGGCAGTACCTGGGAACTTTTAAGTATAGCACAGGGAGTGTGTTGCTTTAATCCACCAGCAATTCTGACTTCTCTCCCTTGGGGTGAAGCTTCCTGCCTCCGAATGTTTGTAGTTTAACAGAACACGGAATGGAGGCTACTGATAATGACAATGCACCCAGGTCAGCTTGTAAATAGTCATTGCACTTTTAATTTGTAAGTGGAGTGGATCAATTATAGGAATATTTTAGTGGCTAATTCTCAGTCTCCCTCCCGTTAAGTATCAAGCCGTGGCTCCTTGCTCTGTTTTCCACAAAGCAGAAAATACTTCTATGCCATGTTTACCACTGAAGATTGCCCCTACCTTCTCAGTGAATCTCTTTGCCCCAAGCTCTCTAAGGCATAGATTTAGGACAACTCAGTATCCAAAAGGAGCAGTCTCTCACTTCCCTTAGGACATAAATCTAATTTGGATTTTGATTTGGACTTAGCAGAGTTGGAGGAGAATTCTCTTGCTGCTCTTAAAATAACACAGCTATTTTGAGTAAAGTTTCCAGAAGGAATAGCCATTTCAAATACATCTGAAGCCTTGTTTTCTTTTGAACTTCTAAGGAACACCATTCAGTCATTGTCTGGATGTACTGAATATTTCATTATATATATATATATATATATATATATATATAATCACATTAGTGTCTACCAATATAAGAATATGAACTGCATTGATAGATTTGTCATTCTCAAGCAGGTTCTAAAAGCTGACTTTTATGCAGTCTTTAAGGAAAATGGAAAGATATTATCAAGTATAATTTTTCAATTTATAAATCTATTTAAATTTATTATTTGTTTACATAGGGTTTCTTTGTGTAGCCCTGGATATCTTGGAACTCTCTCTGTAGACCAAGCTGGCCTTGAACTCAGAGATCTTTCTGTCTCTGCCTCCCAAGTGCTAGAGATTCAAATTTAGCTTTTAATACAGAATAAGAACATATTAAAATTCAAAATTGATTCATTACATCCAGAAATGTAATGCACAACACATGTCTGCTTCCTGTGTCATGGACAAGAGCCATAGGAGACAATGAGGTCAGCCAGTAGAACCCTCGAGTTGTATTACCATTCTTATCATAAGCAGAAAGTGCTCTTCTCTTCATTATGGAAGGGCATCCTCAGAAGAGGCCATGTATGAACCAGGACACCAGCCCTGAGTAAGCCTTGGGACTCCAGCATCATGACCCTATTTTTCTCATATTGTACTGTGAGAGGCATATGAACACAGCTTAAACCAGACAGTGTATGACACTTTCCCCCAGTTATCCCACCAAGCTAAGTGACTGTCCCAAACATGCTAATCTTTTTTTCTTCCCGAGAAAAATCACAATGCATATGTATATGTAAATGAACCCCAAAGAGTCAGAATGGTCATGGAAATGACCACAGAATCTAGTACTGAAGATCAACTTCATTTCAGAGCTTTGCCACAACACTCATGAGTTCTCACTTTGTGAGTAGCAGGTGGGCATGCTTCCAGAGTCACTGTGGTCCAGGTTACATGTATGTGTATAGCAAGTAGGTAATTAATGAGTACTGCCATCTCATATATAGGCCAGCTGAGACTGTGATATTTGGTTATATGCCTAGATTTGGAGGGAAAACTGTTCCACCTGCCATATGCACAATTTGCAAACCCATCACCATGTGTAAGTGTATAGGCATTCATCCAAATGTTGGTACTGTTGGCTTTCAATCTTTCTGAAAAGCTCTTGCAATGAGCCAGTGCCCACTGCTTTCTGTAGGATGTGCTGATTTAAGTAAACTGCATTAGTGCTTCAGATATGACATTTGAACTCTTAGACTCAAGGTGGTGGCACTGTTACGGAAGAGTTAAGAGATGTGGCACCTTGGAAACAAGTGTGTCATGGGGAAAGTGGGTGGTGATGAACTTTGAGACTAAAATGTCTTTCCTACTTCCTGTTTGCTCTCTCTCTGTTGGGACTGCTGTTATAGATTCAGATGTGACCTCTCAGCTTTCTGTTCTTACTGTCATGCCTACAAGTGTTGCTATACCTTGGTGGAGACCTCACCCTTTGGAACCAGAAGGCCAAATAAGCTTTTCCTTCTACAAGTCGATCTGGTTGTGGTGTTTTATCACAGTAACAGAAAGTCAACAAATCCAGCTATCCATTGGCTTTACTAGTCTTCAGACATAAGATTATACATGATTAACAAAACTTCAAGGGCGAGGCACAGATCACAGGTACATGTAGTGATGATAAGGAACATGGAAGTAAGGAGGGGAATTTTCAGGGGCAAAAAGTGGGAAATACATTGCTGTCTGGAAGGACAGCAGATCTGAAAGAGAGCCTGAAGGGACACCACTGTGATAAGAAATGCAGAGCATATCCCGCCAAAAGGGGTCAGGGTTGGGGGTAGGGGGAGGATGAGCATCTTGGGTATCTTCCAAATGCTCCACCTGGCTCTCAGAGAATTTGGTAGAGAGTTAGACAGAATCCCTGGAGGATTCTCAACACGCTGACAGCACACTGGTATGTGTTCTCTTCCATGAGCGTGTTATATGCCTGAAAATGCTTGGGAGAAATCACAAGTGAAAACCTTATCAGACCAACTTAGGAAGAGATTGATACATGGTCATTTCCTAAAATAACCTGGGAAAACCTGGGCAGATGCAGTGAGAGTAGGAGGAGAGGTGAAGAAAAACCTTGGTTTCCACTGAGAGTGGCAGGCTGGGTGGGCGTGGATGTTGCTGGGCAAGATTTAAGTGCCTGTGGAAAACAGCAAAAATTCATAATGTACATGTATAAATTGTCAAATAAAGAGCTGAGAAAGTAACGGAATGCTGGAGGTTGTAGAGAACTTGCTGCTGGCATATGTGGCACCCACTGCAGCACTCTAAGAAATGGCTTAAGTCACATTGTGATGACCATCTCCAGGCTGCCTTTAAGAACCATCCTGGGTGAGGTTCTAAATATCGTTTCTACATCTTCAAGTATGTAAAAGCACTACTAAAGTCTGGGCTGCCATTCACACTTCAGTCTGAAAAGTTTAGGCTTGTGGTATAAATATCTCTGTATACTCCAATAAAAGCTCAATCTTTGCACTGTCCACTTAAAACTGCTAAAATTGCCAGGAGGTGGTAGAGTATGTCTTTAATCCCCACACTCAGGAGGCTGAAGCAAGTAGATATGTATGAGTTTGAGGCCAGGCTGGTCTACAGAGTGAGTTCTAGGATAGTCAGGGCTATTGCATAGAGAAACCCTGTCTTGGGGAAAAAACAAACAAAACAAACAAAACCAAAACAACTTCTAGTACTTTGCTCATGTCAACAGGCTAATCCTAAACCCTTAGCCAGAGCATCACAGTTGAGCATCACAGTTATGGCACTCTTGATATTCAGGCCAGGCCTATGAGACCTAGGCACCATAGTTTTAGGCTATCTGAATTCCATAAGAATGCATCATGGTGTCTTACTCATCGTAGAGGAATCAGAATGCACCCCTAAGCTGCCATATCCCTTGTGATACATTTTCAACACAGTGTGTCTTATTTTAGTGAGCCTCCTTTAAATGTTTTCTACATCTAAAACACTTCCAAGTGTCTCCAAAAGAAAAAGTAGAGATAGGTAGAGATTCTTGGAAAAAATAAAGTCCTGGATGAGTACAACCAGAATATGTTACATACATGCATGGGATTGTCAAAGAAGAAATTAATGAAGAACTACATACAGATTCAATGATGGATTTGAACCATCTGTCCTTGAGTAGTTTCAGAAATGGCTTCAAGGGCTTCTTCTCCTCAATATGGCACAAATGCTGTGTTTGGTCTGATTTCCTCTTGGATCAGTACCTCAGAAATCTCTGACATGTTTTGAGAGAACAGAAGTTTGCCAAGGATGGGTGGGGTTTGATAAGTATTCTTACTGATCATTTCCCAAACATCCCTAAGCATTGCCAGGACACCAACAAGTTAAAAAGGATGAGGCAGAAGGGCCTCATCTCCAAGACACTCACATGTACACACACTCTACATGCACAAACACACACAATGTAAAAGTTCAAGGACTCCAAGCTCAGAGTTACTTGCTATATATGCAATCACTTGATCATTTGCAGGTCTGTATGATCCAAGATTTCCAAAGGGAATGTTGTGTTTGGATATCTCTAAAGCACAGCCGTGAACTGATATATATATATATATATATATATATATATATATATATATATATATATTAAGGCCCCTGATTACACTGTTAACCATACACCTTACCAGCATCATCTATGTATGTCTATTTTCTGATGCTAAAGGGCGATTTATAAACTAGGTATGGCAAGAGATATATGACATCACTTAACAGTAAAGAAACTCACTTATAACACTGTGGCATAGTAAAACCCATGTGACCATAGTTTCTGTGGTGCAAGAGCTTAGACAAATATTAGTGTTTGCAAGCCATGGTTAGCCATGAGTCACTGAAGCCAGGAAAAACAAAATAGCAATTAAAAAAGGAACATCTCTGTGCCATAGCCCCAGGGTAATGGAGCAGAATCTATTTCCGACAATCCTAGAGTCTGGGGAGTTCAGTGTTGATATACAGACTTTTGTCCAGTGCCTTCTAGCTGTGCATCACACTGGCTGGTAAGTAGAAAGTGACAGTGGCAGCAACAACAGATTCATAATTACAACAATGCCCCCTCCTTCTACAAATTCACCCCATTTTATTGTTTGGGGATTCTGTGCATTTAATGTGCTTAGACCAACTCGATGCCTATTCCCTTCTGTCTTGTTTCCCTATCATGTAGTTTTTTCCCCAAAGACTCAATAAATTCACTTAGTGCCTTTGTGTGTGAATGGGTTTGGGGCCATCTACTGGAGTATATGTAGCCTGTCAGGGGTCAGGTCCCCAAACAAAACAGACTCTCTCCCCTATCAGCTGACAATTGTAAGTATCAACTTGGCTAGGGGTGGGACTTCACCAGCTCCCCCCATGCTAGGATTCTGGCAGGATTTATTTTGTACAGGTTATTTTCATGAAGTCATAGTCACTGCAAGTTCATACATATGATGGCCCACTCATGTTAAGCAAATACTGTTTTGCTTCAAATGTACAGTACCTTTGGCTCTAATAGATTTTTCTACCTCCTAATAAGGTTCAGGGGCAATCTTTTAAATCACCACCTCTTAACACTGCTCCAAAGTGAATTAAAATTTAACATGAGTTTGGAGTGACATTGACAAACAGAGGTTCTCAGGGACCACTTGTGGCAGTGCAAGTCTTACCTGCTAGCTTGAGAGTCATATTGACCACATAGAAGGGCTGGCTTATAAATGTGTGCAACTTTCAAAAACTATAGGGGAAAAAGTGTGGAATAATAATAAAGTTGGTCATTTCTGGTGCAGCTAGCAGTGATCACAGGTTCCCATGGCTGTCTCTTACTTGGTTAGCATACTGGGCCTCTGAAAAATGCCCATACATTTGCTACAATACTTCATGTAATAGAATGCCATATCCTTCTGAGGGTCTAACCAGCTCATAATATAAGCCATGTGTCCAATAGTTTCTGCAAGAAAGCATCTTTGCCACAATTAGCCTGAGTTTCAGCCTGGCCTCCACTTTTCCCCTGTCAGTTACCATCAGGAGAGAGAAAAGCTTTTGCATGTGCACAAAGTAAACATGGACAACTAACAGTGAACATGACTTCTAGACAAAGGGCTGCTCCTGTGTCACAAAGTGCATGCATGTAGGCCACATATGGAAATGGAGAGCCAACTTCATAGATTGCTGTTAGTCAGGCCATTGCTAGGCAGAGTGTTTTCCTGGTAAGTCAATTGCCATAGGAAGGTGACTTTTCCCTTTATCTTCCCTACTGATATGAAGATATTTTACAACTAACCTCAATTCCATGTGTTCATTTTCTGTGTAATTGAGTTGGAATTTGACACTGGCCCCTGATTTGAAAGCCTTTCTTCAATCACTTTAAAAATGTTTAAGCATCTAGTGTTACTTCTGTCTGTGATGAAATTACTTCAACACACGACCTCACAATCATTTCTCTTCTTACCTTTGGTACTTCATCAGCCACTGATCATATTAGAAAATGATATTAGGAATGGCATAGCAATTTTAAAAATAACTTACTCTCCTGTGTTAGATGTGTTGCAATAAGCACAAAGCTTCGCCTAAGTAACCCTTTCATATTAATCAGGTGATTGGCATATTTGGTGTAATCTCACAGCACAGCAGAGCTGACCACTGGAGATGGCTGCAACCCAGGCTTCCAATGAAATGTAAAAGAGGAATAGCTGATGTCATACTCTGTTCTCTCTCCCTTCTCGTAGCATAGCTGAAATGCCATAGATCTTCTGTTTGGGAAACACACTTCTCCACCTTATAATAAAAATGGTAATTTCACCATCTGAAAATGTTGCTAGACTTGAAAGTCATCTAGAACAGCTGTGTTTACACTGCGTGCAAATTTAGTAAATAGCAGGCATTTTCATCTCAAAGCAACAAGAGGGAACCAGTTGTGTCCTAGTAGTGGACAGATATATTGACCCTCGGAAGACTGTCCCACCTGATATGCCAGCAGATAAATGGGGTGACTATACAGTATAATATTAAGGTGGACCAGAATGTTCTATAGGAGCTAAGAGTGCTGCCTTCTTGCAGACATGTGATAACATCCATTAGGGGAGCTTTCCAACATGGTTAATTGAAAGAAATACTATTAGTCTGGTGTTTTCTTAAGCCTCCATGACTATTCACCCCAGGCCTTTTATCATGCTTGTACACTTGACTGTGGACTCATGAACTGATCTGCTAACAAATGTTGAAGAATGGTCCATAATGAAATGGATCGTATTTGTTGCAATATTTTCCACATGAGATAAATCACAAAACTCTTGTTCATTAATGGTTGGATTACATGCTGTCAGTTTGAGTAGCATTCCTTATATCACACATTAAGGCTGTTGTCTTTATATATGTTTGACCCAAAATTATGTTTTTTTTTTCTCTATGAGAAATGCTACTCCTCGTCTGACTAGGCATTTCAACACAAAGTTTGTATAGTGTGTCTCACTCCAATGAAGTGGTCAAAGCATGAACTATGCAAATTTTTAAAGCAATGTTCTTCCATGCCCTGGGATTAAACTCAATTCTTAGATGTAATTCTTCCCTTCAACTTGTCTTCCCACAACCACATGCACAATGGTTAGAGTATAGCCTATTTTGTCATTGTGTTCCACTAACCAGAGATACCTTAACCTTTCTCAGTCACTCCTGGTAACATATACTTCCAGAGTGTAGTTTTCCCCACGCTTCTAAGTGGCATGGCTGCAAACCCAGTGAGTTCTCAGCTTCTCAAATTTTGTAAAAGATTAAATAGTAAAAAGAAAAGTCCAAGGTGTAAGGACATGGAAAAAAATCTGCTGGATGTTTCTAGTGCCACTCACAGGCTGGACATTTTCTGATAGTGGCTTATATGAGAAGTATCCACCCCCTTCAAGGCCTTTCTTTGTTCATAGTCTCTATAATGTGGCTTAGGTTCAGAGTCAAAGTTTGATGAAGGAAGGGAGGGAAGTGATTAAGACAGTGAGATGGTGGGAGAAGGTTGAGAAATGGAGGGAATTCAAAATAAATCTTTGGTGAAGTAGTTTAAAGAAACTTTTTGCTCATGGTGAACACACCATGAAAGTCTCCAATGTGTACATGAAAAACATATTTAATTATCCCCAATCTTAGTTCCCACAGCTGTGAAGGTCCGTGTTTACTAATTTACCTTGTCTTAATTGACCAGTTCATGAATCAGTATGTGACTTGCCATGTTCCACAGTGTTTCCAGGAACTTCTGTAAAGACGTAAAGACACACACACACACACACACACACACAAAACTTGCTGATGAACCAAATCTTAATGCATTTTCACTGTGCTCTGAACAGAAGGAGGTACACATAAAAAATCATAAGTAGAGACAGATGTGGGGCACACTCCTTTAATTCCAGCACTCAAGGCACAGGGGCAGACAGAAATCTTGAGTTTGAGAGCAGCCTGGTCTACATGGTGAGTCCCAGGCCAGCAAGGTATACATAAAGAAAACCCATACGAAAATGAAAAAATAAACTTTAAAAAATATATACACACATACATACATGCATGCATACACACACACACACACACACACACACACACACACACACAGGGGATGGGAATAATTGAAGGGTTGGAGACATGGACCAGAAGTTAAGAAGTAGTCATGCTCCTGCAGAGGACCTGAGTTTAGTCAATGAAAGTATGTGAACTGGAATGAAGATGTAGATTCAATCAAGCTATCCCAGTTGTGGTGGGAACCTGGACCTGGTGTGATGGTTAGCTTCTCTTCTCCGCTGTTACACACCTGGCAAGTCTATGACCCCAACTGTTGCCCCTTAGTAACTTCAAACCTTGAACCCTGATCTCTGATTCTCTCTCTGAGACATCATTGTCTTTGAACACTGCTGTTCTGTCTGTCCTTCCTAGCTGTCCCTCTTCCTGCTGAGGGCAAGTTAATAATAAAATGTCTTCCTATTCTTATATTTAGGAGACTTGAATTGTTTACCACTTCTGCAATGTGTGTCCTGGGAAGGAGCAGACTGGGGACTCACATCACATCATTGTTCACTGTCACACTCATGGCAGTGTTAATAGCCTGAAAATGTTCATGCTGCTTTGGTAACTGAGTACCTGACATCCCACTGTGTGGTCCACTCTTCCTCAGTTCACCACCTTGCTTGAACCATGGCAGGGGAGAGTGAAATCAACTGTTCAGAGCCATATGTTGCAGTTCTAGATAAGAGAAGGCTTGATAGCTTCCTGTCTGTGAAATACCATTAATTCACAATTATCATCTTTCCTGTCTGTAGGGTGTGTCTCAGGTACAAAGTCCTAGAGAGACAAAAGACAATAGAATGAATTTCACATTTTCCTGTTGCACTGGACGATTGAAAAAAAAAAAAAAACAGAGAGTTTATTATAGTTAAGGTTTCTTTGGAGAAAAATAAAGTATCCTCTAAAGAGACAACCTTGAAGATTTTGGTAATTCAATTTCTAAAAATCTGGGATGTGATCCTGGGAAATTCTTTCTTAGATAAAACCAGCCATTAGTGTCCTAAAGCTGTCTCCCTTTAGAGTTCTTATATTTTAATGCAATGGATTGGCCAGGCAAGCATAGTGATATTAATCCCTGCAATTTGACTTTTTTTTAGTAGTAAGACTCAGATCACAGAACTGGATAGCAACAGGAAAAAACAAAGTCCAGAGATCAGAGCTCTGAGTCACAGTTTAACTGTCATGAGGATGTTATCGGGATGTCTCAGTGGTCCCCTTCTAAACTCACTTGCTGCCTGCCATTTTGGCTCAGCAAACCAGGCTGAGCCAAAGTCCTTTCAGTCTCAGCTCTGAGAAATCAATAGGCGTGAGTTAAGTTATAAAATTAAATGGTTTTTGACTCAGTGGAAAGGTAGAAGTCTCAGATTATCCTTGGGAAATCTAGGAAAGAATGTTTTCTTTAAATGCATAACAAATAATACAATAACTTTATCAGTGTGGGCAGTATCCTTACTGTCTATAACAAGTTACCCAAGTTACTGTAAATTGAGATGACTTGAAAAAACTGTGGTTTGTTATTATTGATCTCTATTCAATTTTATTTCTTATATTCTAATTAATTCCATAGTATCTGTCTTGGATCTCCCAAATATAAACTAATTAAAATGAAATATGAGAATCAGTACCATAAAATGTTATAATGAAAAAAATCTCCCCACTATTTCCTGATAATTACCTTTCTTGCAAACTCTGTTTTGAAAATCTATTTAATTTCATCCTCAAACACAGTGAATTACTTTGGATATTTTTTTCCAGTTATTCCTGCATCCATTTAGCATAAGGACAGGCCACTCTCCTTGCAGCAAGTCTGAGTTAGCTGCAAAGGTTAGTCTCTCATTAGCATGCCTTATTATCATCAAAATTAAACCAAGTATCTACTTCCAGCTAGCCAGAATGGAGGCATCACTGAAAATTAATTAAAGATGTCTACCCAGACAAGATTAGGCTAATGCTATTGAGCAGGAGAGATGATGTAACCTATTATGGAACCTGCCATAGATGAAATTTTCTTTCTTCCACATTTTCAAATTTCCTTCAAAATAACAGAAACAGCATCTCAAGTCAAAAGCCAAAAGGGCAGCATAGGGTGACCACACAGGTCACCTAGAGTTAACACAGTGTCATATGTCCTTTATTTGCAGACATACTGTGAGTGTGAGTATAGATCACATTTTTATGCAGTGCTTGGCAGAAAGCTCTCTATGTTGTATCTCCACCACAACATTAATAATCACACTTGGAGGCCTCTTTACATGGAGCTTTGTTCAGTGAGACCTTTGCTGCCTAACCTTGAGTACTATGGTGTTACAATTTTTAGCTTGGAAGATTACAGACACACTTTCCCATAGGGATCAAAAGCATGGCTACACAAAATCCTAGAGTTATGTGAGAGGACACTAACAAGGGAGTAGTGCAGTCTCAGGATGTGTGAGGACATGAATTTGTCCTCATGCCCCTTTAAAATTAGCATCTTCTCAAGTATTATAACTAAGTAATTTTATTTGTTCACTTGCCAGTTCATTGAAGACAGCATTTACAATGTTACTGGTGCACAATGTTGTACCATTGTGATAGCATATACTACCTGGCTTATTCATGAGAAGGCACTGTGCAATGCTAATTGGGTGTCCATCAGTGCTGTTCAAGTGACTGTTCATGGTACAGAAAGGTGGTCTCTTTTCTCCACAGTGATGACCATGGTATTACTGCTAAGAGAGCAAGCCACTGCTAAAATCTAGAAGGTAAAAGTAGTCTATCAGTGAATGTGTTCAAATTACAATTTCACAGAGGTTGTTCAATTGCTCATTTTTCAACGTTTGACAGAATTTTGCATGTACAGCTTTTGTATGCATATGGCATCTTTTCTATGAAAACAATGTAAAAAAATCTTCCTTCCTGAGACGCTTCTTTTGAGGGGGAGGTGGACTTTTATCCATTTGCTGAATCGTGCCCGTATTTCATGTGTCTGTGATGGCTATTGGTGATTCAGCTTTGGTTTTCAGTAGGAAGCCTTAAAAACTGCATTGACTTGGTGATGAAGAAAACTATGATTTCCCCATGCAGGATTCAAAAGAACATAAAAGCCAGGGGCAGAGAAGGAAGGAAATCAGATTTTAAAGATCTTATTACAAGATAATTTGTTCTCTTTGGGTACTCTCCTCTTAAATGTATACATTACAAGCTATGCTGAGTTCCTCCTGGCTCTAGAATGTTTTGTGTCACATTCCTAACATATAATGGCTTGTGCCATACCTTGATTGATCTTCATATGCACTTTTTCCATATTCTGCATCTGTAGTTTACATGATGGGCTCTAAGGTATGTTTTTGTCCTCTCTAGTGATGGAAAAAAACCTTAAGTTATTTGAGTGTTGTTTTTCATATCACCAAAATAATCTCCAAACTTATTAATTTCTTCCCAAATATTTCAATAATTAAAACTTACCCATTTGTATTGAATTTTTCTAGTCTCTATAATATTGTTGGCTAATTTTCTGAGCTTTTCTAAATTTCTGGATTTTGTAAGGTATACTGTTTATCACCTAGAGATCTTGACAGCATTCATTTTAGCTTCCATTTAAATAATAAAAACAGGAAATATTTCAGCCACAATAAATAGCAGCAAGCACCATATTTTATTACTGGTGAAGAAACTTGCCCACATGTATAAGCACACATATGAACATATATGCACACACACATATCTGCACAGGCACACACATGAACACACAGAGGTACATATGTGTAAATATACACATGTATACATGTACACATGTACACAAGCACATGTATGCACATGTATACTGTTACACCCAGCAAAGCACATATAGAGAAAGATTCCTGGAATACAAAGGGGCAATGGAACCCTGAACCTATACCCTCTTGGTGGGCCTGGATCTTGTAAGTGGTTTTGACAGCATGCAGCACATTCCCCTCTCCTAATTTTGGGCTGGTTTATTTAAACAAAGAAAGTGAAGCTGCTAGACCCTCAGCTTCAAGTAAATATGTTTTATGAATGTAGCAGCTGGTCTTGCCTCCCTAATGTTGAGTTGGGTAATTTACACAAAGGAAAGGAAGCCAATAAGTTCACAGCTTGAAGTAGGCATGTTTGGATTGGCCTTGAACATACCTGACCAACTGAAATGGCCAGCCAGCAGAGGGTCCTGATGGTGGAATAAAAATCCCACTAGCCCTTTGTCTCAGGTCAGGAAGGTGAAATATCCAGAAGCTTGTTATCTGTTTGTACTTTGTGACTCCTTTCCCTCTCTGACTACCCATCAGGGATCTGTCTCATGCCTGGTCACTACTGCCCCATTTACTCTGGGTGACTTCTCCCCTTGCTGCATTTTCCATGATTTTCCCTTCCGTGTTTTGGTTTTTAACTGTCTATTTGTCAAGCATCACATCCTCTTTGGACTTAGGCATGTTTGTGTCCACATTAGTTTTTTATGAGCGCATCAGTAATATTGGATTACAGTCAGCTCTAAGAATCAGCTTTTTAAAGATCTTGTCCTCAAACCCTGTCACATCTAAGCCAGAGGCAGTTTAGATTTTTCAGAAGTTCAGTTTTAGGGGTCTAGAATTCAGCCTGTCAAGAAAATGACTTGGCTTCCATATGATATGGCACAGGTAAATGTTATATCAGTTTAAGGAGCTTGTGTATTTATTAAGCCATAAAAGCTGATCTGGTGCTCTGTATACATAAAACGTTATGATAACAATATGAGCCATCTTGACGATCATAATAGTAATCGGCTTTTATCAATAGCTCATCTCATTGCAATGTATGAAAATGTTTTATCCTTGTTAACAAGAAGCTTAAGCTCTAAATTCTTAAGCAGCCTGATAAGACTTAGAGGCCACGTGGAAAGGCTGCCACACAGGGGGCTTGTGTGTGTGTTGGACCTGAGGACAAAGCTGAAGTTCTTACCTCAGCAATTTGACACTCATAAAAACAATAGAATTCTTAATTGTTACAGTCAATCTTTATCAATAGCTAATCTCATTTTAGTGTTACCAATTATATCAATATCATTCTCCTTTTTATTAATAAGGACATTTAAGTTCTGAAAAGTTAAGGTACTTGTCAATGGTTCCATACGCAGAATAGTACGAGAGTAAGTTTGGGGTTGAATATGCAAGGGATTAGGGATAATGGGTGTTGATATGATAAAAATACATTCTACGTGTTATGACCCCTCAAAATGTAAGAATATTGTAATAAGGTTGTTGTACATTACCCATATTCTTTGTTCCCATAAC
Source organism: Phodopus roborovskii (assembly GCF_943737965.1). Lineage (NCBI taxonomy): Eukaryota > Metazoa > Chordata > Mammalia > Rodentia > Cricetidae > Phodopus > Phodopus roborovskii. The sequence continues at coordinate 15,398,183 of NW_026126409.1, read as the reverse complement.
TAGGATCTAACTCCAGAAGTTAGAATGTACCTGGAATCTATGTACCATGTGTGTTCAATTTCCCTCCACTTTCATGTGATCCTTAGTTACATCGGGTACTTCTTCACTCATGTACTCTCACCACCTCTCATCTGCTATCTCTGTTAATAGTTTTCACTTAAACATGACAGCAGATGAAGCAGGAAGATCCATACCTGTCTGGGATTTTCATCATGATCATATGGCTTGTAAAAGTGAAATATTTATTTGGTTTTGGATGAATACGTTCAACATTACTAGACTGAATGGCAAGCCATGTTCTTTGTACAGTACAGGACAAGGAATTTTATTTATTCTTACTCTTTCATTGTAAAATTATGTCCAGTAATGGAAGAGTACATAATAATATGTATTATGCTACCCATGTTCCTACTGAAGTAAAAACAAGTCAATAGCATTTTCCTTCTTTAAATGGTAATGGCTGAAATGGATAAACATCATTTTCAGTCAGAGGCTAGATTTATTTTCCACAAAATACAAGCAAGGTCATTTATATTCTCCTCAGTGCCTTGTGCAACCTGATTTTACCCACAAAGAATAAACATTGACGTTGGATGGAATCCTCATATTATTGTAGTCATATGTAGTCAGAAAGGCTGCTGCTGCCTTTGAAAAATCTCAGGACAAATGGCAGGGACATTCATAACTGGCAAAAGAGATGCTGTTCTCAGTGCCACAACAACTTGTGAGATCCTTAGTTTGTGTTTTTAAAAGCCTGCTATTTTTTCCCCGTTTTTATGGCCCAGTGAAGGGGTTCTGATGGAAATTGCCTTAATTGTATAATAATTTATTCTATTTAACAGCCACATTGTGAAATTGATTCTGTTTTGTTTGTTCAAGAGAGGCAATGAATGAAAACTGATGTCTGTCTCACCTTGCATCTCCAATGTTATTTACCTAGACAACCAATTAGGAAGCAGCAATTCTCAAGCATACTGCTGATCATTTGGGCTATGATCACAGATCAAAACTATTAATATATGAGAAAAATGATTCCTACAGTTCAAAAGAGGAGAAATAATTTCACATTAAAAGATTTAGTGAATATACAAAGTAAAGTCTTCTTGGCTTTAATTCCATTTCTGTAAGGATCCTTGAATATAAACACAAACTTTTGGATTACAATATGAGGTAAGGAAAACTTTTGACCAAAGAAATCTTGCTGGAGGTGATCAGATTCTTGTGGAGAAGGTTAAAGTAGGAGTTTGTGTTCTGGGCATAAAGACACGATCATGAGATCAGGCATCACAGTTCACAGAGCTCTGTATAAACCCAGTGTCTCCATACAACTTGGATCCAACATCTCCCCTTTCAGTCATTTCAGTGCACATACACCTGCATGTGTGCTAGCCTACAGAGTTCCCTGGTGGCCAAACCCTGGCAAGCTCCCTGAAAAGCCCATCAGGATCACAGAGTGTGATGGTAGCATCAGCTCTTTTCTTTCCTTTTAGAAACCATACTTCTTGGAAGTATGTCTATAATTCTTGAGAAAAGTTCAGGAGCCTACAGCCTGCAGGGTCAGGGCCAAAACTTTATAGCAGATCAAAGCCCTTACAATCAAAAGCTGTGAGTCTCAGAAAATCTGAGACATTAACTTATCCATTCGTAGTCCATTGATACTTCTATTACGGAATATGAAAACTCTAAGATAAAATTATTTGTGGTCTATAAGAGATGACTATATATAATGTCATTTAAAAATTAATAACTATCTCCAGCTTTGAGTATAGGGAAGAAACACTAAAAAGCCCTGGTTTAAGTCAGTATATGAGACACTTCCAAGTATGGTTAACTGTTCCTGAATGCGACTGTGGTTATTAAGAGTAACCACAAAAGCACATGTATCAGCTACACAGAAACTAAACAAATACAATGAAAAGGATGAGGAAATAAAATGGGTGATTTTACAGGATAGAAAACATTACCTTAAAAACAATTGATTAAGAAGCCAAAGAGCAGAAGAGCCAGTGATTGAGTTAGCTGAGAAGTACTCGGGTTTGCCCTGAAGAAACCTCCGAAGGTTCAGGACTTGGCAGACCCAGAGGCCTGTGAAGTGGGCTAAAGGTGTAAAGGTGACTTTTTATCCTTTTCAATAAAGAGTTGGTGTCATTTCCATAGCACACTCCTGACTTTCGGTCAGAGGAAGAAAGCTAGGGGTGATGCTATGGGTTCTATTAGAGTGATTCTCCAGTAGGTGGTCATAAACCTCTGTACATACAGGGAACACAAAGTGAACTAAGTGGGTTAAATGAGAGACAGAGAACATGAAGTTATGAGAAAAGAAATGACAGAGAAAGAAAAAGTGTTTCAGGTTTCTTGGAACAATTTAATTACACTAGTTTGGCCAAGGTGACTTTTTTTTAAAAAATAATAAAAATAAAATACGTCAGTCAAATACAAATCTAATGGAACATCAGACACAGCCTGGTTTGGGTTTAATGTTGGGGAAAGTAGGTGTCTATGTGGTGTTTACTGTATACTTTCTGTCTTTCTTTTGTGCTGAAATGGCACTGAGTCTATTAATGGGAACAAATGTTCCAGGTATTAACCTACACAAGCATCTTTAAAAATGTCTGCTAATTTGATGCATCTAAGTTCCTAAAGCCTCTTGACATATCTTCTATCTCTATGACTGTGAGAAGCTACCTCTGTGAAGCACACAAACTCTCGTCCCAGTAGTCAAGCAGGGAAAACACCTCACCCAGGATTTTCTTTTCATATCTTTTCATATCTGATGCACTGTCAGATAACATTTTCATTTCCCAGTCTCTCTGGCATTATCAGTACATCAGGACTTTCAATAATTAAACTCTGAAAACAAAATTTCCATCTGCCAGGCACTTCCTTGAGCCCAAAGATCTGGGTTGCATGGCAGGTGTCTGTCACTTGCAACTATGGTAACAGCCACGAGGCAGGTGTAATAGGTGACTGGAACTGAACAGAGATCTGAGTCTTTACCTGTGTTCACAGCTCTTATATTCTTTGGGAATTACTGCTTTTTATTTGCACAAGGCATGTTTCTGTGCTTCCTGTCACAGAAGAAGAAGAGGTGGGATCATCTGGCTTGCCGATAAGTGGAAGCCAATAGCAGCTTCACTTGACCCAAACAGAAGCTTCTCCACTTCATGGGGAGTGGCATTGGTTTCCACATTTTACAACATTCACCCATGACAAAGCAGCCCAGAATCCCACACTACACGGACTCAGCTGGGTTTGCTTTGGTGATGAGACACAAGTTCCTCAGCCACATCTACACAGATTAGCCTTGATTTGTTAAGATGTGATGACATCTGAACATTTGGACAGGAGGGTGCACCTGAAAGAGAAGAAGCTAAAACCTGACTGTTACTTCTTCTTCCATTTAAGGTGATTCTTTGCCTCCTCATTGCAACTCATTCTGCCATCATGGGGAAGCATTGGGGTTATCAGCATAAACACCTGGACAAAATGTGCTTTTTTTTTTCTCTTTTTGGGGAACAACTTTTGATGCTGTCTTGTGAGCCTTAGGTGTATGACCATATCCCAAACCAGATTAGAAGACAATCCAAAGCATATTTCCTTATGAAATTGAAGAGGGAGAATCTCATCAGAAAAGATTTTACAGTCAGTATGAATGTGCTTATGCTTGTATTCTAGGAAGAGACTGCATATGTTAAATTCATAATAAGCATTCCTAGTATCCTACATAATTTATCCTACCTCTATCACCATCTGTGTCTATCTAGTTCTGCTAAACTATCACTAGATGCTCAGAACATCAGCGAGGTACTTCTTATATATTAAATTGTTAATAGTGACTCAATATGCTTCATTGAATCACTATAGAATATACAGGCATGGATAATTAATTCTTAAACTTGCTAATTATGTACCATATTCTTTAGAGTTTTGTTCATGAGTATGCATTAGAGGACAACTTAAAGGGTTTAATTCCATTGGCTCCAAGAGGATCTCAGAGAAAATAAGGTTTTATGTTTGGTTGGTTTTGTTTTATAAAATACTGGAACTAATTTAAAATTAGAAAGTAAAAGCATACTATATTATTATCATATTTCTGTTCTAATTAATGTTCTTCCCATCCCTTTTGCCTCTTAATTTCAGACTGAAATGTATCAAGAGGGTAAAATTACTCTTATAATTTGAAAGTTGAAAACCTTAGCTCAATTCCCTTTTGAATTCCTACTTCTTATTTTTAATGAGGTATTTGTGCACATTGTTTTATTTTTTTAAATCGGAGTAAAAGATGGATTACATTTTAGATGATTGCCTCATTCCTATTAGCAGATCTGTCATGGTTATAATTACTTTCCCTGTTGAGAAGAAGGATGTGAGGATAACCCAAGACAGTGTGGAAGCATTTGATGGTGTGGCAGGAGTGTTCATGTTCTAGTTAAAGACACACTGACATACACAGACCTCAGGCAGGAGTGAAACTCTGGTTTTTATAAGTGTAATAAATAAATTCATCCGAGAAACCAACAAACATGATCAGAATTCATATACTATGGTTTGGTACTATATCTGAACAATATTGTGGGTACCCAATTTTAGGCAGTGGGATAGAGTTATGAAAGAAACCTAAAAGCATCTGAAAGCTTGGTGGTCACCATCAGTGGGATCCTCTTTGAGTAGAGGTTCTTGATATGCCATTAGAGAAATTATTCAAGTTATGTAGAGGACCTGGTTCAGCAGATAAAGCACTTACTGTGCTTGTCTAATGCCCCGAGTTCATCTCTCCTGACCTCTCTGGGGATCTGCCTACTCCTACCTGTGATGTGAAGAAGAAAAGAGGGGAAGAGACAGAAACTCAAAACTCATGGGCTATCTAGCCAGGCATGTAGAGAAGGAAAACAAAAAGAGTTCCTGACCCAGAAAAAAATGGAAGGTAAGGATAGATACCACAGATTGTCCTTTGACATTCATGCCATGGAGCATGCATACATGCACACACACATAGACACATAAATGAATACAAACACACACACATACACACACATACACACACACACACAGAGAGAGAGAGAGAATGAGAGAGAGAGAGAGAGAGAGAATGAGAAGTATTTGTATTTTCCAATTTTCCAGCCCTTTTCTCTCATACAGTTGATGCAGACATAATGGATTAAAATTTAACAGGTGGAAGAGAAAGAATGTTGTGGACAGATACACAATTGGATAGTCATAGGACCCACAAATAGTTTGGTGAAATGTAGGACTTGTTCTTATTATAAGTAACTGTGTCTGTTAATTAGTTATAATTGATATTGAAATATCAGTTATATAGGAATTATATAGGAATATATAGAGAAAAAATTCTGTTGAACCTACTCATCTTTACAAATTGTCTTTGTCAGTCATTTTCTGGGCTGTCCCAGACATTTCTCTACACATACATATATGAGCATATGTAGAGGTTTTAATTTACAGATTATATTGTAGTGTGTATTCTTTGTGTAAACTGCTGCAGCAAGCATGAAGGACCAGGCAGCTTGAACAGCAACTATTTATTACACATAGTTAGGAAGCTGGAAGCCAGAGTAGGTACCCAACATTGACAGGCTATGGTGGGCCCTGGTTCTTCCTGCTTACAGAGGCCATGTTCCATTGTGTCCTCACATCCCAAAGAGCAGGCTCAGCTTCTCTTTTTCCTGGGGGAAACTGATCCCACAGCAGCCCTTGACCAATGACTTCACCTAATGCTAGTCACCTGATGGCGAGTTAGGTTGGATTGGATCTTGTTCATTCCCAATGTTGGATATGCTCCAGGAACCATCATGCATCAGGTACATTCTTTCCTAGGAGAGGCTCATTGAGCAATTTTTCTAGAATAAGAGCTGTGATTCCAAATCTGAGTGTCTTTAATGGCTTCCAAAGTGCACCTGGACACCCCTACTGCAGTTCCAACAAGAGTTTGTCAAAAGTTGTTTCTAAGTCTACATTCTTAAAAGCTATAAGCCTTATAACTTGATCAACTTTATGGTCTGTGTATTCTCTTGTTTTAGGTCATCTTTTCCTGACTATTGACAAGATAAAACAGAACTGTTCCTCACTACAAGCTTGTGATGTCCCATCCAGTCCTTTAAACCCCTCAGCTTTTTAAAATAGTTTTTCTTTTCTGACTGGAACTCAGAATTTCTCTAGATTTCAAAGATCTGCCTTGACTTCCCTTTGTGATACTAGATCTTTCTGTTATCTGTAAAGCTAGATATGGTCATAACATTCTCCCAGGTTAATTCTGAGCATACTTCTTCATCTACAGGCCTGACTCAGAGTATGCAATTTTCTTTTGTGCAAACTCCTTCTAAGATTTCTTAGAGAGTTACCTATCCAGAGAAGGTCTATATCAACATTACAGGCTAACTGTCCATCACCCAGAAGTACAAGGGGTAACACACATTTCTTTAACAGCAAATCCTTTGTAAAAAAAAAAAAAAGCCATTCTTACCTTTTTTATTGTGGATGCTGAGCATTCGCTGAGTCAGTCACAATTGCTGAGCATTATAACAGGCTTCCAGGAGGTCTGGTCCAAGAGACGATTTATGTCTCATGCCATGTGCATCATCTCCTAGGACAATCACAGTGCGGTGTTTACAGCAGAGTCCCCATCACTTTGCTTTATCTTATAGCAGACAGAGGTGTGGCTTGGGGGCTCTCTTGTTTAGTGCACTGAAACAGTATTAGGTGGCCATCATATTCCACACAAACAGGGATGCATCAAGAGTCCCTACAGTCACCCAAGAGAGGAAACAGATCTTTGAGGGAGTTTCTAGACTATGATAACTGAAATAGAAAGACCTACATCAATTGTGGAGTGAGTGGCACCATTCCATGGTCTATGGACAAACCCTTCTACCCTGAAGCTGCTTCTGCCATTTATTTTTGTTACAACCCCGATAAAAGGACTGTCTTTCTCAACTTTTCTTGTGTTCTGTTCTGTGTTGAAACTGTGCCTTGCTATGTAGAGCACATTGACCTCAAATTTGTGGCTATCCTCCTGTCTCCACTTTCCAGGAACCACTCAAGTAAACCTCGGCACCAACATGTGCATGAACCTTGCCATGGTTGGGGTAGAAAAGCGGTTTCTTTGACAATTTATTTGCATTTTAAGAGCAAAATTGTACTACTTTTATGTTATTTTCATAGAGCATGTTTAAAATTAGATATGAATCAAATATGGGAATGGCAGGTCTTTGAGAAGTTAAGATTCTTGGATTTGAGAGGAAATGCATTAGCAGGAACATGATGCATATGGAAAGCTCTAGAATGCTTCTCCTCTTCCTGCCAGTCCTGCCCAGATGCAAAGAGCCTTTCAACAGCCAAAATGTCATAGTCCCTTGAGAAGTGATGGGTAAATAAATTAAAAAGACTTGTCCTGGTATAAGATCTCTTGTCCCTATTTTCATATTGTTTTATTTCTGTCTCCCTTGAGTGTTAGATGTTATTCTTTATCTGTGGTACAGAAGAAAACATGTCTTATCTTCCTTAAGACTTGTGATACTAAGAATTAATTCTGAACTCCCACCACTCTCATCTGGAAGTCAAGCACTCCAGCAGGCACTTGGTGTGTTTCCACCTTGATAGACCCAGGGCAAGCTTCCTGACTTCTGCTTATTGAGCCTTTACTACAGGCTTCTATGGCATATTATCTCTTGGATTACCCTTTGTTCATTTTTTTTCATTTCCTGTGAAGTAGTTGCCTAAATCATGGGATTTATCATGCTAAAATCAGGATTAAAACTAAACAAAAATAATTGTAATTTCCTTTTCCCCCTAGCTTCTCTTGCACTTGCTCTGTCTTACCTTAAGTTCTATAAGAAGTGGTTTGTTTATTTCCTCATCAAGCTACACAGATCAAACTTTAATTGTAAGTTTTACTGTAAAGACAGCTATAAGTCTGAGGGCAATGTCACCTGGATATTCTAATTCCATCAATTTGAAGGACAATCCCTAGCATTGTCTATTAATCTACTTTGCTCATGACTAAATAGAAAACTTCTTCTGATATTTCCACTGAGGTCTGTACACCACATATTGGGGTCAGAGGTGGTTATATGTGAGAGTACAAGCTAAATTCCCAGGGATAGATAACTTTGATATTTAACCCTGACAGGTCACTGTGTAATGTTCCCTATGAAACTGAAATACCATTTGCTCATGACGCTGAGAGCCAGTCACGAACTTACATAAAATGGTTTCTAAATCACATATAAATGGGCAATTTCTGAAAGTGATGGAATCCCTCCTGTGAGGTATTCTTGAGGTTTCAGGCCATTTCCATCCTTCCGAGTCTTCCAAGAAAGCCGTTGCCTAGGCTATGTACACATAGACCTGCCCACCAGAGCCACTGTATTCAGAGATGTATGTGTGGGATCCCAATACACCCCAAACCTGAATGAGCTTCCTGAGAAATGCATTCTTACAAGATTGTGTACATGCATTCATCTTATGTGTTTTTACCTTCGTTGCCAAATGAGGGGAATACAGATTTTGGCAAAAATATGTCTGCCAGCATTTTACAACCATCTGATGTTAAGGCTAGATTCCTAAGATGTTTCTTTGGTAGAAATCAAAACAGGCAGTCAATGAGCCAGCATCAGACTCTGGAAATAACAGTTAGGTTTTGGGATCAGTGCAAACTGGGTTTACAGTAGTGAAAACTTGTAATTGGTTCAGATGTTTTGAAAAGGAGTTCTTGTGTTTTCATCCCAGACCTCAACCACAGATTATATGATGGGAGGTTGCAGGACCAATTCCAGATGAGACTATCCTAGCTCTTGCAGTTGAGTAGAACTGAAGCCAGCTTCCAGTGCCTGTAATGTGAGCCTGTGGGCCACTCATTCATTCGTTCTGTAGCATTTGAAGCAATGGGACTTTAGTGATGCCATATTTATTACTATGGCAATCTTCAATGAGTCTTGTTTATTTCCTCCATAGTGTCATATAACTGGGAAGAAAAACCTGTCACTTTTTCTTTTGGTCTCTCCCCATCCTCTCCTTTCTTCCTAACTCTCTAAATTTCCAGATCAGCATTACTGATACTGCAACTTCCAGTCTCCAGTGTCCAGAGATTTGATGCAAATGTTATTCTTTTAAGCTCACAGAAAGACAAGCATGAACAACTACTCTTTTATTTCATTTCCATTTGTGAACATCTATGGCTAGCTTCCTCCTGTACAAGATAAGATCGCTTGCCACTTATTGAGAGCAGGTGGTAGAGAGGCCCGTGTGGTCACATGATGAGCCCCAGTGCCCTTTTCTTTAATCACAAGCATCAAAGACAGGGTGTACTCACCCTCTCTCTTTCTCCTCTGTCACACTGGACACAGATGATAGATTGCTACTTCAGATGAGCTTTCCATGGGGGCTCATTGTACATGCAGTTTGGATATTTGATAGTCTGGCTGTTCATGAAACAGTTACTTATAATTAGGAGACAGCAGGCACTACTCTGTGGCTTAAGAATTATTCTAGACATTGATTAGTTCTGCACACAGGAAGTTTTTATGTGTTTGAAATGTCCATTTCACTTGCCATTAGTATCCTGTCCTATGTTTTAAGCCAGTTCTTGCCAGTAGGATGCACAATGCTGATTTTCTGCTGGGCAGTGACAGACTTGTGCAGGGATGAATCTGTCCTCAGCAGGTGCCTTACATAAGCAGCTTTATTCCTGGTAGTAAATCCTCTTGATGTGGCCAAATTAAAAAAAAAACCAGCATATGATGTAGGAATATTTTCTAGAACTTGATCTGGGGTCCCACCATGGTTCAGTTCGCCCAAGCTCTGTAGCCATGAACATATTCCTATGTTATGTCACATTTACCTTCTGAATATTGAGAGTGGCAGTCAGGAGTTATAAGGTGTAAAGGTAGGTTTTTCCTCCAGCCGCTGGTCTTGTCCTGCTGCGGCGAAGATATAATGCTGTGGCCAGGTACTAGTTTCTTATCGGCTAGCTCTGTCTTAATTATTAACCCATTTCTATTAATCTCCATGTGGTCTTATCTTACCGAGAGAGGAGCCAGAATTCTGTTCTCTCTGTCTTCCATCTTGACTCCTCCTTATTACTTCCTAGAATCCTCCTTATCTCCTAGTTCCGCCTATCTTGCTTTCGTATTGGCCAACAGTGTTTTATTCATTAACCAGTATGAAAAACATATTTACAAAATGACATCTGCCATCAATAAGGCTTGAGCAAGCCCTTGTCAATGTGATGGAGACAATGGGCTTGGACACTGTGTACAGTATTTACACTGCAGTCTATGTGGATGCAGATGGAGGCTGGTAAGGTGTGCTGTGGTGGCTTTCCCAGAGTCTCCATCTTTAACTGTCACATAGACCCACCTGCAGATTCTATGACCTAGAGCTGTGCATGTAAAAGGCAGAAGTTCTTTGGATTTGGGTCACTGCTTTCCCATACGCAACAGAAAGTGAATGAAGAGATGGAAACCCACCTTTCTGATTACTTGACTGTATGCCATTCCTATTGGTCTGGAGCTGGAGCTTCTAAGAAGGTAGCATTTACCCCCTGCAGAAAGTCACTGCACACAACCACTTTTTACCCCTGAAATGTGCTATATGTGCTTAATGATTTGGTGTCCTTGTCGGGAAAATGCAAAGTATGTTAATTATTATAGTTCAACCTGTCTGCATCATATTTAGCATATACTTGGGTAAATAATATATTGTTTAAATCAGTTTCACCTTTTTTACTTAAAGAGTTTTTTTTTTTTCAATTTAAAATATAATAAGGGACTCATTTACCCTCTCTTCCTATTGGGAAGGGTTAGCAGAGAACACTGTGGTAGACTTTAGTTAACTGTACCCCCATTAAATTATGTAGAATTAAAGCATTTTTGAAGTTATTTGCATATTTTAGCATAATTATGTGTCTGTCACATCTAATGTTTTGTTTGTTCTTCCTCATTAGAAATACATACATTAAAATATTAGAGATGAACATGTTGGCCCAGACCTGTTACCTCCCCAGGAGTGGGGAAAGGTTGATGCAGGGGATTTCAAGTTTGTGTCTAGCCTGGGTGACATTTAAGACTATCTCTAAAATAAAACAGACTACCATGTTGATTCACCCCATTAAGAAGTTCATGAACAGGTCTCTCCCTAGAATCATCTCCTGAATCTCTTACTTCTCCCAGGGACAGAAGAGTCGCCATCATTATGGGTTTCTACAGGAGATAGCATAGTCCCCTTCCCTTTTACACTCTCATCCCTGCTAAACAACCTTTCAACTGTTGCACCTCCCTGCACCCTAAAATATGATCAAGCTTGATCCAAGGGAGCTACCAGCATGCCCCAGATTTCAGTCTGCTCCCAGTATTACAGTGACTTGAAATACTTGCTTTTATGCTCTACATGTTCCCACTAGGGAAGAGGCCCATGAAGGCACAGGCTCACTTTGAGCACAAAGAAACCCGTCAAGAGTTTATGGAGTGAAAATAAAGATAGATCCTGAGCTCATCCAAGAGGCACACTATGTCTGCCAAGCATCTTCCTGCTAAACAGTTTGTTATTCACTGTTTACTTCCTAAGCATGCAAAAGCTCACTATGAGACTGTATTTCAAATGGATTCCAGGAATAGACTAAAGACACACAACCAACAAAATGATACTAAAGTTATATTTACAACATTCCCCTTGATGCTGCATGAGAAGTTTGCCCTTGGCATAAGTCTTAGAATGTGCCTCCTCCACACAGTGTGTGTCTGATTTGAGTGTCTACACTGTTAGCTCACTATAACCAGGGGGCTGAGAATGGATTAAAACACTGGCTTGTGGTTTTTACTTTAATTTACTCTGATCTTTAGTTGAAATTGGGCCCTTAGCATTTCTATAATGTAGTTTTTAATTTAATTTTTTTATCTTATGAACATACTCTGTTATGATCATCTTGACAGGCTCAGAGCAGCTGTAAGAAGACATGTTCAAACTATGGTTGTGTGAATCTCATATACTGTGGGACTGATCCTACTGGGAAAACAACAACAACAACAATGCCTACATATGTAAGGCTAAGCAGTTAGAGCCTTGAAACTGAAAGCAACACTCCTGGGCTCCCAGGAACTGGGAAGCTGGATCATGTGTGTCCTCAGGCTCTGACCTATTTACTGCTGGGACCATCTGAGCTCATAAAATCCCCTGGAAATGTCTCTTGATTACTGTTCCTTATCTCATTTCCTTTTCTTGTGTTCAGCAGATCAGTCTAACTATATGCCCTCTAGTTAGGCATTTCTTATGCAAATTTTTTCTTTAGTTTATATATTAAATGTGCACTGTAAGGGTGACTTACTAGAGCAACTGAGCCCAGTATATGGGAAGTGGATCATAGTACAAAGAGGTAGTCCTGAAGGGTACCTGTTCAAGCATCTCTTGCAGCACAAGTGACTTCTTTGTCTCACCATAACATTTGACATGAAAAACTCTCACTATGGTTTTTAATAAACATCACCCCAGTTTCCAATCTCGTAAGAACAAGGGTACCATATGTCCAATGTGACATCAAGGTTAGGCCATGAGAATGTATAAACACCTAGGTATAAAACACATAACAATTTTGAAATCTAGTATATCCAAAATCCATGGATAAGGACAATTTTATATTTATAATATTTAACCTATTTCATAATAATCGCACAGAAGAATTCATAATTAGCCTTTGTTCTGAGACAAAAGATAAAATTTAGAAAAAAAATAAAAGAACATGAAATAGAAAGCAAGTTTTTATTACTTCAAAAAAAAATAAAAAAGCTAAATTGACCCTGATGGTGATGAAGAAGGTGGTGATGATGGTGATATTGATGGTGATAGCAATAGTGATGTGTGTGGCATGTATGTATGTATGTATGCATGTATGTATGTATGCATGTATGCATTGCTGCAATAAGTGAATGAATGCAAAGCTTCCTATATGGTAAATAGCTACATTATTCGTGATTTTGTTGGGAGATTTTGTATTATTCCTGTCAGTAATTAACTCTTACAGGCCTGTCTAGTCCACATAGAACAGTTTCCACTGTCTGTGTAGATGTGTCAAAAGCTCAAGTCCTAAGACCATAGCCAATGTCATCACTTCCACCAAGATAAATCAGATGGCAATGACAAAAAATAAGCTTTCCAGAATATGGAAATTTATTTGCTGACTATACACCTTTTAAAGCTGTCCTGGAATTTGTCATTCATTTCGAAACTAAATTAATAATGCTGACAGATAGCATTCCACTGTCACCTTAAAGGGATCATGTTAAGGACACTGCACTTAGAACTGAGTCATGTAATGATGCTAGGCAGACCCTGAAGAAAAATGGTTCATTGACTTTAAAAGAGAAAGAGAAAGTCACTGTCTTATGGATACTATGGACCAGTTGAAATTAAGATCTAATTTGCACTGCCTTGCCATCTATCACAACAGTTAGAAAGGCATAATTAGCAAGTTTTCTGAATAGTAGTATCCTTTATATTTTATGAAAGATACCCAAGAGTGGGGTGAATTGAGCTCCTCTAGGGAAAGGTACCTTGAGAGAAGCTGACATTTCCCTAGTAACAAATGTCCTTCTGTCACTGGGTTTTCAAATAATTGGTTCATCCTTTGACAGATTTTCTATCTGCCTGGGTCTGGCCAAAGAGTTCTTTAAATACATTATGACAGAAGCAGAAGGAACATTCTCCAGAGGGGCTGACCTCATTGATTTACCAATGTCAAGTTTCTATTGTAGAAACCAAGGGAAAATGTGCTGTCACATGTTTTTGTGTAAATTAACAGGAAAAACCAAGGCCCCTTTTGCCAATCTTTCTTAAAATGTGTAAATTATGACATATCCAAATATCAAACATTATGGAAGAGCAGGGAGATTTATTCTACAATCAAAAAAAGAGAGAAATAAGTCATTAAATAGCAAAGAAATCCAAGAAGCCACTTAATGACCTGAGCTTTATATTTACTTTAAAAATAATTGTATATGTCCTCTGACATTTTCATACATCTCTAAAATAGGTCCTATTACTGTCACTTCTCACTTCTGACAACCCTGACTGCTCCATACAACTCATCACTAAACAAGAGAAAAATTACAGTGCCATTTTACAACTCCTATGACTGGAAGGCTAATATGGAATTGCTCTGTGAATCTTCAAAAACAAAACATCACCAAGTTTCTAACAAGTAGATCCAAGGAGAAGGCTGATGACTGGTACCCAACATGCTGAGATTCGAGACCCCTCCATGCTCTGTCAGAACTGCCAAGAGAGACTTCAGCCAGCAGTGGCTGAACTTTGTTAGGATCTGCCTCTGCTGACATAGATGGGCAGTGCTGATTGTCATTTTCAGATAGCATTCAAAAGATGTGTGCAGCGAGTGATTCGCAGTCCACTCTGAACTTGTGGACTGCTGTGCCCGGAACCTGCTGTTCTAAGCAGAAGCATTCCTCGGTCTGAGCCCAGCTTGATGTGCTCCTCCCAAAAGTGGTTTGATGACTGAGTCATTAGATTCCCATCATGATCAAAAATTCAAAAGACACTTAGAAAGTCAGCACTGTCCAAAGTGTTCTTGCAGGTCTTCTGTGTTCTGGTGGAATATTTTTAAATTACTTTTATGAAAAAGCACTCTTTACTACTCTACCTATTTTTAGACCCACATCCCAGGCTGTAGATTATATAGCTGCATCACATGGAATCAAGGAAAGAAGCCATCTTTCTACCAATGTCAGAACCATAAAATGTCAGATGGTCTCATAATAGAAGTACACGCCCCTGTCTCTGGCACACAGGATCAGTGTGATTGGCTGCAACATTGCTTCGGTCTCCTTGGTCTGAATTAATTTCCTCCCTTGGATAAATGAAGATCTTGTGTATAGAATATATATATATATATATATATATATATATATATATATATATACATATATATATAGAGAGAGAGAGTTGCATGTATATATATATATATGTGTGTATATATATATCAATACAGAGATCCATGTATTGTAGATACATATATATGTGTGTATATATGTACATATATGTACAAATGCATTGCTGTGTAAAGAAAGATACACAGGATGCGCACTTACTGGCACTAAGATTGACCAGCAAGCCCTTTAATGTGATTTTATGCATTGGTATAGAAATGAGGGGAACCATGTGAGTATGTTTTTCTTAGGCTCCAGGGCCTCCTTGGTTTTGTCTTCATTTTCTACAGCTTGGAGCATGACCTGAGATGGGGAGATTTCCCACATACCTCAAGGTAGTTGGATTTAAGCCCATTCTGATGGCACTGGTGAGCAAGGCACTTTAGCACAGATGCCTTTCTGCAGCCACATCCTCTTATGATCTGAGGCATTGCTAGTATGGGGAGGGGGCTTACTAAAACGTTAACCAGAGCCTCCCCTACCTATATTACATTCTTGGTCTTATCTTACTGTTTTTTATACCATTTTCTAAATACATGTTTTAATGCCTTATTAACACACAACCCCAAGATACTCAGAACAACAGTGTAGAAATTTATTAGGACAAAACAATCTATTGATGTGAATGATAATTCAAAACAACATAAGACCAATGAACACTTCAGTATCATTACCATGGAAATGGGTGTTTGAGCCTTTTACTCTGTCCAATCTGAGCATCCCTTTCTAGCACCTTTGATGACTCCCTGAAACACTTTCAGTCCATCTTACCATTGAGGTTAAGGCAAAGAGGTGAGTCAACAGTCAGAAAGCCAAACAGCTGGTGAATTTGTTACTCTTCTTACGAGGAACAGAGCAGGATGGAACAGGAATGTGAGGGAGTAGAAGAAGCGTTTGGAAGGTTTGTATTAGGATATATAAGCCATTGGACTTCTCTGTGGAAAAACTAAGAAAGTTCAGAGAACTTGAAACAGCTGAAGTCTGTGTGCCTGACTCGTTTAATCCATGTGCCACATACTGCAAAGTGCATTCACACCCATGCTTTGTCAAGTTGGTAGTCATTAAGCCTCTAACACACCAAGAACAGGATAGGTACATATGAGGGACAGATTCTCCAAGCACATGGTTCTGCTTTAACCTACAGCAGCCTCATCCAAAAATGCTTGATTATAGTCATCCTATAAAGGAACAAGGCAACACTGAAAATGAATGAGCATCGTCAGCTGTGTAAAGGTTTTAAGAACGCAAAGGACAAATACCCTTATGCATTTGTCTTGCCAAGAAAGGTCCATAAATAAGGTTAGTGATAAGTAAGAGAGAACTAGAAATGAAAGTAGAACTTGAGTTAATGGGAAGTGAGAAATCCCTAAGGGGATGAGGTGTGGCCCTCAGGTCAGAAATGGACAATGAAAACTGACATTCACGCAGGGGCAACATTCTCAGGGCAGAAGGAGACCAAATAGGAGTGAGGGAGAAAAAAAGAGAATTGTCTGGTGATTTTAACAAGCAGCCTGATGTGGCTTATGCTGACCCCAGGGAAGAGATCATTTCCGTATAGGGTGTTGAGTTTGAGAGCAGATTAATTTATTTGTTGATTAAACGTTCTGGGTCTTATTGCAGACTAGGCTAGTTTCATTTAAGATATCCATGTTGCCTCAAGGCATGGTTAGTGGCACTATAGGCATCAGGTGGAGGAATAGCAGAAGACTGCTAAGCAGTGGGCAAGGACAGCATTTGTCTTCTAATCAGGCCTCACCCTGCTGAGCTTTTATGATCAGCTCAGTCCAAGATATGAGTCAAAGACATCTCACAATTGTTTGATGAGCTGACTAAGGTTCTATATTCTCACCTCTATGAAAGCCATGAAATAGTCCTGATTTCTCTGTATATGGGGCCCCAGATATATGGACAGGTTCTTACCTGCATTTAGTTCCCAATTGATTTGTGGACGTGAAAATGTGAATGGATGGGTAGAATCAATAAGGAGCACAAGGAAGGAGGAGTGTTCTTCATGACATCAACTTCTTATTTGCTACCACTGTGACTCCACTCCCACCCAAAAGAGCAAATGAGGAAGGGAAGTGATACTTTATGAAGGGGGGGACATAAGATGGGTATGTTCCATAGAGAAAAAAATGGAAATCCACCAATATAGTTAACCATCAATATAGAGAATATAGGCAATATGCTTCCTGACAATTTACTTTCCCGTTTCAATCCCTAACACACTCCTTGGGAATCTTCCCACCCAGGGCTCTATCCTTCTCCTCAGAGCTGGGCAAGTGCCTCGGGTTAAAGCACAGAACATAGATGCTTTTCAGCACACAGCAACATATGTTTGGAATATGTTACATAGTTTTGTCTTGTGACCACAGGAAAATGACAGTTTGTAGAAAGTTAAATTTTGCAGTAAAAGGAGTCCAGATTAACTGTATTGTGTGAGATGCCTCGTTTCTCAGTGTGATACTTTAGGAAGAAGCTGTTAGTTCATAATTTCTTGCCTTTTGTTCTGAAATGCCCATTACATCTCAAACACATTGTATTTATTGTAATATAATTAGATTCTATTCAAAGGATGTGAGCAAGATTGTGTTGAAATTAGCTTCATTCTGAAGCTGGAAAACATATTATTCTAATTTATAAGCGTTGTCTACAAAATCTGATTAGTGAAAGAAATGTTAATTCAGCCTTTGTTGTTGAGATATTTTATTCAAGAAGAACTTGAAGTGAGCATTCTCTGTGCCTGGGCAAAAGTGCCTAAGCCACTGAAGAGTCATTCCTAACCAGCTGTGACTTAAGTTGTCAAAAAAAGAAAGATAAAATACCTTTTGTGTTTCAAATGAACATTGCCTTAAATCATGGTGCTTTTCATTGAAAATGTCAATTGGTAAGCTTGCATAGACAGGGACAGCATCCATGTCAGTGAAATCCATATTGCATGGACCACTGTGGAGCAGACAGTGTAGGTTTTCAGTCACTCCTAAAGTAGTACTGATACTAATGCAGACCTGAACAGTATTTAGACTTTCTAAAATATTGATTTTTGATGGTCTACCTTCCTTTTGATACCTCAAATTCCCTAAATTGAAGGCCATATCATTAAAATTGCTCAGTTCTCTGTTCTGATTAGCTTATCCTAAATCAGCCTATCTAGCTATGTTCCTAGGATGCCCACATGATGTACAATCTCATCACTTCCTCTTTATTGAGTTTAATATGGTCCCACAAGTATGAAGGCATAAGCAGTGACAACAGGCATCTATATTATACAGCATCAGATATTATATACATGTATAAAAAGAGTTGCTTGGTCATATATATATATATATATATATATATATATATATATTCATGTCAACAGTTGATTTAAGCAACTTTCCTCAATTTGTATTTTAAATTAGTTAACTAACATAAATTTAATTTTCCCAAGATCCCTCACTTAAAAAATCCCAGAGTTTAAACTAGAAAGCAGTTTTCATATTCAGTGTGCCCTCAAAGAGAAGGCAATATTTCCAGCATCATTAAGTCACCCTATTAACATTGTTCACTGAGTATATGTATTGGGAGATAATGGGAAAGTTGAAAAGGCATGATTGAACTGGTGCTTATAGTCAGGCTCACAGAGGGGAGAGGCAGCCTGACTTCATCACATGGTTACCTGGGAGTATAAATCATGCATGTCTCAGGGAAAAGATGAGCAAAGAAACGACAAACATCCGATGGCCCCCTTTCCTTTGGACTGGTGCACTGACCAACACCCATGCATCAAGTACTACAAGAAAGTCAGAACCCTTATAAATGAAGGAGCCAGGAAGCTATGTTATCATGCTTTGCCATGACAACCACATCCGTTGTTTTCTTCTTGTGAGATCTCTTGGGCTTTGTTTTATGCATGACTTAATTTATTGTGGCTTCATTTTGAATAGCTTCTTTCTAGAGAGGTTTCAAAGCCCTGGCATAAACCTTGGTGAGAAGGCACTTGCAAATGTGGCTTGTAGTCACATTTACAGCACAGACATTGCTCATATATGGAATTAGAAGTCCATGACCTGAGCAAAGCAGAGTCTGGATGTAGTTCTATAGAGTATATGTTGCTCTTTAAATTTACAAAGGCCCCCTCAGTCATCATATGCAGATGCTTTCCTGGTTCTCAGAAAGGAACCCTCTATGGCTGGTGTTAAGTCGCTTTTGTCATTAAGGATCCCTAAAGCCTGTGAATATTGACTTCTGATATTTTCAAAGATTTATCCTTTCTTTGATGCCAGTGGGAACATTCTTTTTTATCATCAATTGTCAGAAAATAGAGATTAAATAACTATTCATATTTGATGTTCATAATAAAAAGCAGGACAATAATTCCCCCACTAAAATATTTTGACTCTTTGTTCCTTTGTTGGGTTTCAGCAAATATACAATTAACATATTTGGAAAGTGGCAAGTGTGTGGGAAACCTTACACCAGTCAAAGTGGGATTGCCACTTGAAATTTATAAATGTTAATTTCCTGGGAGGAAAGTCTTAAAGCAGCGATTCTCAACTTGTGGGTTGTGGAGTCAACTATCTTTTTATAGGACGTCACATATCAGATATGCTGCACTTCAGATATTTATAATATGATTCATCACAGTAGCAAAATCTCAGTTATGAAGGAGCAACAAAAATGATGTTGGGCATCATCACAACATGAGGAACTGTATGAAAGAAAGGGTTGCAGCATTAGAAAGGTTGAGAACCATTATCTGAGAAACTATGAAAGGTTGATCTGAGTCAAGTTGATAGAAACAGGTATCCCCATACATGTTCCTATGATCAGTACATCTCTGTCTATGTCTCTATGTCATCGTTACTTCCCATGTCCACTGCCACAAGTGAAAATTATCTAATTTGAGCTCTTGATTGTTTTTTTACATTTATTTTTACGAGCGTTTCTGTACATGCATGTATGTGCACCGTGTGCATGAAGTGACTGCAGAGGTGAGAAGAGGGCATTGGATCCCCTGGAAGTGGAGTTACAGATGGTTGTGAGCTGCCATGTAGGTGCTGGGAACTCGGGTTTTCTTCATGAGCAGACAGTGCTCTTAACTGCTAAGCCAACTTTCCAGCCCCTAATCCAAGCTGCATGGACTTTAGCTGTCCACTATCATTCTACAGATCATGGTTTCATGGTGACCCTTCTTTCAATACATGCCATTAAAAGCTTTATCTCTTCTAGACTCCATTATAACTATTAATACTTCCCCACATCCACCCAGCATGTTCCTTCTTTGGTGTACATCCCAGTGTGCTCCTTCATGTCTACTTCCAACCTGAGCTTTCTAACAGGCAGTAGTAGTCTCGAACCCATGCTCAGCAAGCATTTATAAATCTGAACTATATGTGTCCAATTCCTGTGCCTGTGTTTCAAGTCTCACCTCTACTGTGGTGGCTACTATCAGAGATGTTCCAACCTCTCTTCTGAGATCTTCTTTTGGCATCCCCACCCTTAACACTGTTGACAAGTAACTGCCTCATCCAGATTAGTCTGTGGACCAGCACTTTCTGGACTCAAACCAGATGTGCCTCCAGGATGTGCTGCCACATGAGTCAATGCTTCCCTGCCCAGGACTGTCCTCTAAGTCTTCAGGGAGTTCTATCTACAGCAGGGCATTTCTTACTGCCCTGATGGGGGCTCTCTCGGGATTCTGTTCCAAGACTTCCACCTATTCTTCTGAATTATAATTGCCTTAAGTAAATATTTAACATTCAGTGACTTTTTAGATTTTGTTTTGGAGAGAGATCTCTCTGTGAAGCCCACTCTGGGATGAAACCTGTTACCATCTTTCCTCAGTCCACTGACTTCTGGGATTACACATGTGCATCACTACATCTAACTTTCAATTTTTAATTAGTTTAATTTAAGTTTAATTTTTTAAACTTAATATTTGTATATGAAATAGATAAATATGGAATTGGAAAACCTCACTATATAACACTTAGAATTATGATCCACCATCAAACCTATGTCAATTTTACTTATCCTTTCAAGTTGACTTAAACAATCTGCTGAAAATGTGATGCTTGCCTCGACTTATATATAAATTTAACTTTATTAACAGCATGTTAAATATAAAATTCAACTTCTATTATCTTACACTTGTATATATCTCATGGAAATTGAAAGCTGCTTAATTTAAATTGTGTAGAATAAATAACTTTTTTCATGTAAATGCGATTTTAGTTTAATTAGAAAGTATTATGTAAATATATGCAAATTATTTCTTAAATATTTACATGAGGTAAAGTTTAAAATTTTCTGTTTACCTGTTAATATAAACCTGGAAAGAGTCAATACAGCTTGCATAACTTATGGCTGGAGAGTTTAGACACAAGGGCGTTTGAGTTAATTATGCTGTTAAGATACTCAAAATAGAACTTGTTCAAACTCCACAGCATCCAGCCATCATGCAAATGTGAACCCTTAGTATATTCCAGCTGATAGTTTATGTAAAGGAGTCCCATTCTCCCTGTAAAGTAGTCCCCATCCACAGAAAAGAAAGAAGAACAATATGAGCAGACAAAACTGTTTGGGAAAGAAAAATAAAATGATTTCAAGTCCACTTAAAGTGATTACCTGTGTACCATTTGCTGGTATCAAAGCTAAGTATAAATACTGGTCTGATTCTCAATGTTTTAATTTTCTGATATAATAAAAGAAGAAAAGAGTCATCTAAGATAATTACAGTATTTGGAAAAGTTGTCAAGATTATTTTGAAAGCCAAATTAAAAAGAAACATTTATTAGAAAATATGTAACAAAATTATGTTTTGATCTTAAAAGTAATTAAATATTGTGTTCTTCCTAATATTTGTTCTTATAACTGATAATTGCTTAAGAAGATAATTACTGTTAGCATTAAAACAAAAGATCATATTTTTCAAGTACTTCCCCCAGACTTATTGTTTCATATACTTAACTAGATATAGCTATCTGCTTAATTATAGTTTTATAAAATAGAGTCAGGTATTGTGATGCATAGTATCCGAATGTGTTCTGTGCAGTAACCTGATGGGTTAACAGTAAGTTGGAGACAGCCTGGGGAGTGGAACAGACCAGACCTGAGAATTCCACCCTTTCCCAGCAGGCACTACACGCAAACAGGAGGAACTTAAAGGAGGCTGTGCCCTGGGACTTGGCATGCTCTATGAATTGGAACAGATTGCTAGACTTCATACATGTGCCCTCCCTGAACTACAGTGAACTCAAAAAGTCATTATGACTCTAAGAGTCAAGACTCTTAGAGAGACACTAAAATGGTCAAATTTACATAGAGTTTCCCCCCAAAAAAAGCACTGTCCCTAACTTAGGATCATCAGAATCATCTGCCATAAGCTTCTAAATATGTCTGGCAATGAAAAAAAATATTATCTGATGTGTTGAGCGGTGCCCTGTTTTTAACTATGTGAGAGGTAATCTCCTTTTTAGATGTATACAATGTATAGCAGCATTTCTATGACTGAGTTTCTGAATGGTAACTGGGTACACTGTATATTTGAAAGCAATTGCATCTTTTCTGATGCAAAATCTAACTTTCTTTCAGTTTGGTTATTCTTCATTTCCCCATACTCCACTTTGAGAACACAGACTCTGACAACAGCTTTGTTGCCCTTGTATCATCATACACTTCAACATGGGACTTGGTGGGACTGACCTGTATCTGACCTGGAAACCATCTCCCCAAGGACTAGTTCTCTCAGTCTCAGAAAGAGCCATGATAGCTACCAAGGGAGAAGTGCAAGCAACCATCCTATCTGGTTGTAATGTCCATGAACCACATCAATGACTAGCATGGCAAGATTTGTTTGAAAGTTGCAATAAAGGCAGTTTTATTATGGGGTAACCAACCACCATATAATTGGACTTAAGGCCTGGTCAACAGGAGATAATTCATGCCTGGCACTGAAAAATTACCCAAATACCCATGATAGTAAGAAATGGTGATGAATATGATAAAAATACATTGTGTGAGGACCTTAAGTAGTTATTAGGATATGTCCTACTTGTCCAGTTTTTTAAAAATTATTATTTTTTTAATTTCCGTAAATTTACAATGATCATAATACTCCCTTCCCACAACTTCTCTAAGATCCTCATTAACTCCATATGCATCCAGCTTAATATTGTCTCTCTCTCTCTCAAATAAAATAAATAAATGAAAAAGTAAAATCAGAGCAAACATAAAGACCAGTAAGACAAAATATACCAAAGCAAAGAGAAAAGAAAGAAGCAGTAACAACAAAAATAAAAGCAAAAATTACACGGAAAACATGAAGTCCATTTTGCATTAGCTAACTACTCATAGACATAAACGCTGCCCCAGAGTGTGATTGATACATCCAGAGACACTCTGCTGGAGAAAACTGGCTTCTTGTTTAGGGGTAAAACATAGTGTTCATTTCCTCTTATCCATGACATGATGTTGTCTTGTTGCTCCTGTGAAGGGCTTATATATGCTGTCAGCGTCTCTGTGAGTTCATATATTTATCTATCCTGTTATGTCTGGAAGAGGCTATTTCCTTGCAGTCACCCATAGGTTTATAATGTCTCCGTTTCTTCTTCCATGTAGATCCCTGAGCCTTGAGTTTAGGAGTGTGATACAAACATCCCATTAAGTGTTGAAATTTCCAAGGTCTCTTACTCTCTGCATAGGGTACATTATTAGTTTTTTATATTAATTACCAAATACTGCAAGAAGAGTTTAATGAGGGCTGAGCAATACACACTATCATATCATGTGACTAAATGACAAATAATAAGTCAATAAAAATTTATAAGTGTAATAAAATTCATTTATTTTATGTTCTTTTCCAAGTCAACAGGCTAACAAAGGAGATGGTGGCATCTTGCTGTTTGGGGCCACCCAAAGGCTTGTGCAGGGGAATCTTGATGAAGCAGGCAAAGGCATGAAGGGCTACTATGTCTGACTAATGGCATCCAGGATCTTGACTAGATGCAAGAATGTGGGTTGTTTAAAGGCTATGCTTGAGGCTTGTCATCCTCTAGAGTTAGGAAATTTTGTTTCATAGTTAATCTTGCCACAATTCCATGAATTTCTTTAACTATCACCTGTATCTTTATCCACTACTTTGTGTTTTTATATGAAAAATAGTTTAATGTTTAAACACAATCTGCTTAGAATAGAAAGTATGATGGAAATTTGAGGATATGGCCACACAAGTTTGTTGTCATTGTTTTCTAATTGTTAAAAGTAGCCATGGAGTCCACTGACCATCCTTAGCATCATGAGAAACTGTGTGTCAGACAAGGAAGTCCATCTCAGGAAATGGATGGAGAAAGTGTCCAGAAATTTCCCTGAGATATCAGGAACTATTTAGAACATTTCTCTTGTTTGTATCTCAAAGCCTTCCTAATTTTGTCCTTTAAAAAATTACATGAAAACAATCAGTTGTTAATTAAAGTGGAGAATGAGCGAAACGTAATGCTCAGCAATTTGTTTTTAATGCATATCAGATAACAAGCCTTGTTTAATATTTTCCTTTAAAACAGCACTATAAAGTAGCTTTATGCTTCCCCAATTAGAACGTCAACTGCTTGACCACAAATCCTAAATAAGAACTTTTCAGAACAAATCCAAAGTACCTGTGAGTCTGGTGCATCACAACACCAAAACTGAGTATCTCTGAGAGAGAGACACCAGCTTGTTATGTCTGGATTCTATTAAGGACAAGTTTGAGTAGGTGGCAGGGGGAGCAAACAACAGATAAATACTGATGAGCTTTGCTCATTTGTATAGTTCCATGTTCTACTGTAAATCAGTTTCAAATACCAGGATTTCTCAGAGAGTCTGGCAGAGCAAGTTAATGCTAAAGACGTGGCTTCTTCCAAATTCAGGGAATTGCTGAGCATGAAGGATGTGAAATTCTGCCAAAGGAATACTGCATATTGTGGCTTGATTACTAAAGATGCTCCCAGAGTCACGGATGAAGTGAGGTGAATAGCAATTATAAAACCACAGGAAAACTTCCTTCTCCGAGCTTATTACGTGCAATGAGGACTTTGCTGAAACCTGTGTACATTTTCTTGAAGTAAATTTCTATTTAATTTTCAGAGAGTGGATATGGCTAGGATGGAAATGCCATTAAATAAAATGCTACAGAGTCTCACAGTCTCATGTGTGTCATGAGTACCCAACATTTGTCCCTTGTAAGAGTTTAATTGAGATGACCAAGAAAGTCATGAATATGACATTTTGAAAAGCTTGTCTGAAAAATTCATGAAAACTAAACAACAACTTAAATGTTACCAACACAGAAGTACAATAAATGTGTTTGAGATTTTCGATACCAAAAAAGAAAAGAGAAAAAGAAAACAGCAAAGCTCATCTGTCATCTCATTTGAGAGCTCATGGCAGCCTCTGATATAAGTACAACTCTCCTCCAACCCATGCAGCCTCCCTTCACTTGTGTGGTTATTGAACTTCTGGGAGATATCTTAAACTTATGTGCACCAGTAATACCTATGCCAATGTGTTGAGCAATGGCTTAGGTCCCATGGAATTCATGGCTTATAGAAAAGGCATGGCTGAACACTGTCACCACAGTGACATGGATTTTAAGCAAACAGAACCTCTGGTAAGCTATGACTCCAACCCTAGGAAGCTTAAGCTGGCTTTCAAAAGACAATTTAATCAAAAGTTCTCACTGAACTTCTGAAAATCTTTATTCTAGCAGGATCCCCAGACTCCTGAGAGAGGATAGAACACTGCACAAGAGGCTAGACTGTGCCAACAGAGCACACAGAAGGGGCAGTGGCCCCAGCATGGTTGTCAGGGAGACAGATGGGACTGAGCACTGACTGGATGTGATAGGACTTCAGGGGCTGGCAGTACACCATAGACTGGATCTGGTGAGTTCTAATCCTACTGGGCTCTATAAATCCCTTTGCTTGCTTGGGTGAGCACTGACTTGGGAGAGTTAGGGATCAGGGGAGCAAACTGAGCTAGAATTGTAGGAACATACTTAGGTTTGTTTGTAAAGGGTAGAGAATACTTAGAGGTGAGTGAAGCCAGAGAATCGGTTGCTTGAGAGAATTCACATAGCTATATTGATGGTAGATAAGAATGGAAGTGAGGGAAGAGGAACAAACAAAAAGGAGAGTTTGTTGGGGAATGAAATAATGAGAGAAAAATGAGGAATGGGAAGAAAATAATAACGATATAAATAACAGGATGCGGGAGGAGGACTTGGGAAAAACAGCAGGTGATATGAGAGGGAGCAGAGATTCAATCAGCACCTTGAACAGAGGGAACATGGGCGCAAGTTGGCTAGGAGATGAAGATCAGAGTCTGAGAAGAACGTGCACACCAAAGCAGTGGCTGACTTCTGCTGCAGAATGCCTGCCTACCAGAGAGATACAGGCTGACCTTTGACAGCAGACTGGGACCCCTAAGGGACTGGTTTCACTCTTTTCTGACAACTGAAAGGCAAATGCTTCTGCTAAGAGTGCCATAAGTACCATTCATGTTCTTTCAGAGTCAAGCACTGGCTCTGAATCTAGTTGGGTGAGCACGCAGTCCCTGGAAAACCACCCTGCCAGTAAGAGAAGGAATCTGTACCAAGCAATAGAAGCGCTCTTAGGTGGCTGTAACTGAAAGGGTCAGAGAGACAGCTACATCCTTTCACGGGAGCTTGGAACCAGGGAAGACGTTCCATGTCTGAGCTATGATGTCTTCAGCAGACACCCCTTGATGGGTTTTAGCACCCTCCCATCACTGGAGATTGGCAAAGCCATCCAGAGAAGAGGGCAAACCCTGGCAACACTGCTTTTATGGCCAGCCAAGGGCCATAGTTTGGAGAGGCTAAAGGTTGCTGAGCATTTATCATTACCCACATTTTAGAAATGAGAAAAGAGATGCTTAGGACAATCATGTAATTCATTTGAACTACAGAGCTAGTCAGTGATTTGAAAAGCTATAATCCCAAGTTTGATTGGTATGAACACTTCCGTTCATTGTATTCTCTTTGGGTGTGAGAAATACCCTGAATATAAACAAGGTCGGACACTGCTTATCATGCATGTTTTGTGCTTTAAATACTCAGTGGCAAAAGGTACAAGAA
This sequence comes from Phodopus roborovskii, assembly GCF_943737965.1. Lineage (NCBI taxonomy): Eukaryota > Metazoa > Chordata > Mammalia > Rodentia > Cricetidae > Phodopus > Phodopus roborovskii. Next base: position 15,371,123 of record NW_026126409.1, on the reverse strand, counting down.
CTAATGATCACAAACTCAGTATGACTTGGTAAGGATGGGAGGGTGCCAGCAGAATGCATATCTAAGAGGTTAAAGGTTGTTTATGTACTTGCATATTTAGTAAATAGTTGATGAATGATCAGAGAAGTGTTTTCTTTCATAAAGTCAGCATTGCCCTTCCCTTTGGGATAACTTCATTGACAACTGCATCAGTGAGGAAGTTGGGTTTAATTCTGAGTGCCCATATGTCTTCAAAGGGCTTGATAAATGTGGTGGCTGCTAGCAAGACAGGCAATGAGATGGGCTCCAATACCAGGAAAATGCAGAAGGGATAAGTGTGTAGCAATGGTAACATTCTGAGAAACCTCAAACAAAATGATCCCTGGCATGACTGGGTGAAGAGTTTAGCTAGAAATTCTAATTTGCTAATGTTGTATGGAAAGCAATACACAAGTTTATGATGGTTGCTCTTGTTTTGAGTGTGTGTGTGTGTGTGTGTGTGTGTGTGTTGCTAGAAAAAGCTACATTTACGTTTGCATTTGATTACTTTTGCTGTGAAAATTTCACTTTTAAATAATTACAGATCCACAGTTGATTGTAAGAAATAAAGTGATGGGTCCCTGTGGCCTATCTGGTGGCAACACTGCCCTGCTCAACATCCAAGGAGGAAACAACACACTTTTCTCCTCCAACCTCCTGCTAGACAGGCTTCCTCTTGTTCACATCATCTCAACCCCAGAAACACAAATGTGCCCATGTCTGTGATTGGCACTCCTAGTCTGCAGGTCTGAAATGTGGACTTCTTTGAAAGTAGAAGACATATTTTTTCTGATCTCTCTTGATGATCTCTGTCCACTGTGCCATCATGAACACCCATGATTTGTAACATTCGTATTTTCCTCATGGTTCAACTTTACTAAAATGTTAAAAGATGAGTAGTCAAAGATCACAGTGAAAGAGCACTGAGGTGTTCTAGATATTTCTGGAAGTCAGCACAGGTGATTTTTATCCACGATATTCATCCATACAGAACTGTCCATCATGCAAAGTTATTTGTAGAAACTGCAATGATTCCCTGAACTGATCCGAGGTATTCATTAGTCTGAGCAAAACTCCTGTGGGTATAGCATCTGTACTTCCTGAAGGCTTGAACGTTGAAACAAGTGTTGCCTGGTTTGTGAACATTTTCCTGCAGTCTAACAACACACTGATGAAGTCAGCATCTCTTAGACAGTTTCCTCAGGAAAAAGCAAGATCTCCTGTCCACAATAAGCTATTGTCATGTGGCCCATGTGCCTTCTTATCCATATTCTTTCCATTGTGGACCCAAAGAGTCTTGATCTTGATTTCTTTTCTGAATTTCTAGGAGACCTTTATTTGCAGTCTTGGGGAACTGTCTTAGAGAATGTAATTCTTGATCTCTAGGGCTTGAAAACAAAAGAAAAATTAAAGGTGAACACTTGGGGAAGAAGGTGGTAGAGGCTTTAAAACCAAATGCAGAGGAGTTACCCTCAGCACTCACAGACAGACTTGCAGACATAGCACTCATTTTTTGAGGGATTCCTCAACACAATAATTTATTGAGGAATTGTGGTCCTCAACATCCTATCAATACATGATGTGCTCAAGAAGTGTTAGAAACAAACAAAACCAAATGCAAAACCACAAGACAGTAATTTCTGCAGATTGAATAGAGCTGCCTTCCCTTGGTGCCTTCACATGAGTAACTGATGTGTTACTCATGTGAGATGGTTTGTGAAAAGAAGTCATACTAAAGGCTGAAACAAAACTTCAGGACATGAAAGTACTTTCTGCTAGTATTCAGGCATCCATACTGACCCAACCTTGGGGTTCTGAGAGGATGTGTCCTCAGCTGCAGCCACTAAGATCACCACATGTGCACTTTCACTATGTTCTCTTTTAAAACAGACCTGCCCACCTCCCATCTTTCTACCTCTCCCCCCTTCTCTTCTCTTCTGCTACTCCTGCTTCCTGTACCTCATCTCTTCTCCCATTCATTTTCCCCCAATAAAAAAAGCCCTCCACCCAAGCATCTTTCTCTCTCACTCCACTTTTTAAATGTATAAGAGGTTCAACATAGGAACTTAAATGACTAAAAACCTATATGGGTTAAAATCATGGATTTAACCAACAGTTTTAGTCTTCTTTTTGTTTTAAATAACCAACAACTATTGTCCTATTTTTTCTTATATAAACTCATAATTTTCTAATTTTGAATTTATTTTTGCTCAAAAGGGAATGTCCTGTAGAAGATATGCATTACTGATAAAAACTAACAAAAGAAATTTGGGGAAGCCCTAACAAAAGTTAGATCCTTCTCTCGTCTATTACTTTTCCCTTTGTTTATGTAACTTCTGACTCTTAGCTCTGTTCTTCAAAGACAAAGGACACTCACTGTTCTTCTTATGTAGGCTCAACTAATTGGCTATTTTTAATGGATTTTTGTTGTTTCTATGTTCTTAGTCAATAATGGTCTTCTTTAAGTTTTCTTTGCTTCTTTATATTAACGCATTTTGCAATGTCTTTGACAGATTTCCTATTAAATTATGGTAGTATCACAATCTTGCTGGACAATCTTTTCCTTTATACCATTTTTATATGAAACTATAGGAAAATTTATTTTGCTGTCCTTAAATACTTGAAAAAATTGGGCAGTGAAGCACCAGCCTCTGTTTTACCCAGGAGGATTTGCAACAACAGAATTCAATTCCCCTTGCCTACAGAGATATATTGGAAATTCTGCTTAGCCACATGTTAAATTTCTGATGCATTGTCATTTTCTACCTCTACTTTGTTCATTTTCTCTAACCTGTTTATTTTGGGCAAAGAGTCCTTTGGAGCAATTGTATGTATTTGTTCAATGTCTCACAATCAGTGGGTATTAGTATCTAGGCATTTTTACTGGCCTGTCTTTGGAGTTCTGACAGGAAATGTCCTCAGCTGCTGGCACTAAGAGCATCACCTGTGTCAAATCACTGTTTCCTCTAAAATGGTCCTGCGCAATTCACCCCCTCTCTCTTTTCTCTCCCTCCCTCTGTCTGTTGCACACTGCCCCCCCTCTTTCTCTCTCCTGCTGCTGCCAGTATCCCCATCCCCTTTTTATGGTCTTTTCCCCTAATAAAAATCCCTCCACTTGAACTCAGTCACATGGTGTCTTTCTCTCTAGAGATGATTTTTACATTGCAACAATGGGGACTTATCTGGTTTCATTTGCAATTCTCTATGTCTTTTTGCTTGTGTTTGCTTGGATTTTTTTTTTTTTTTTTTTTTTTGGTCCAGCTAATATTTACTTATTTTATTTTCCCAAAGACACATCTTTTTACTTTTAACACTTTCTCAAATCATGAATATATGTTAATTAAGTCCTTCCATCTTGTTATTTTAGGTTTAAGGTTTATTTATTCCTATTTTGTGTGTATGTGTGTTCAGTTCACCTGGGATGCCAGGAGAGGACATAAGACTCCTTGTGAGTTGTTATGTGGATTCTGGGACTTGAATCAGGTCCTCTGTAAGTGCTCTTAAGTACTAAGCCAATTCTCACAGCCTCTATTACCTTATTTTAGATTTAATTTCTTTCCATGCCCCCTCCCTGCATCTATGCACTGAGGCAAAACCTGAACTCCATTTGTGTGTTTCTCTTTGCCTAAGCATTTCAGGACCTGCTTTTCCTCATAAGCATCATTTTCAAGGGATTTCACATGTTTTCATAGATCTTAAACTTATAATCATTCAGTTTGAATTTCTTCCTTTCCTTTTAACTGCTTATTTTATCTATTGTGTAATTTGTAATGTCCTTTTTAACTTTTAAATATTTGAGACACTCTTGTAATGAATTTCTCACTATGATCAGAGGCTATGTTCTTTAGCGTTTAAACCTGGTTTTTCTTGAAATATGTTTCATGGCCTTAGCATGTTCATCTTAGTTACTATTTCCCTTTGTTCTTGAAAAGTATGCAAACAGCAGCTGCTAAATATAAGGTTTTGTGCAACTGGGTCAATATAGCTCCCACCTTGTTCAGGAGTTTTCTGTCATTTCAGGTTATCTATTGTTGCATAGCAACTTCACTGAGGAACACAAAGTAAATGCTCTTCATTTTTCTGTCACTGTAAATTCTGAGTTCAGTAGTGCCTTAGTTTACTAGTTGTGGTAAAGAATTGGTGATGCATTCAGTAAAATCATAGCTAGGACACAGCCTATGTACTTATGGTTAACTGACCCATGACCTTGGTGACACATGACATTGGTGACATAAGTACCTGGCTGTTGGCCAGCCCTTGGGCTTCTTTCTACCAGTTGTCAGAAGGCCCTTTCCATATTTTGTGGTCTTTTTGTGAGTTTCCAGCATTCATAGTAGCTGGATAACCAAGGGGGAGTTGGTCTGGGGAGAAAACTGCAGTCATTTATGACATACATACAGAACCCACTACCTACCCTCATACAATATTCACTGATGAATGGTTCACAGTGAGGAGAGGACCATGGAAGGTCAAAAATTGGAGAAGATTGTAATCACTGATGATGTTTTGGAGCTTGGTTATAATAGCTTCTCTCTTTATCTACACCTATTGCTTTGACAAATACCTGAGACTGGGCTGGAAGACTTTGATAATTCTTACACCTCCCCCTTTCAACATATGAGGTTGTTGTTTTGTTCTTTGCAGGGGGCAAAGCTAAGTCCTCCTTGTGTGAAGAAAGCATAGAAAGTCAAAGAAGGAACTGCCAATGTTTAACATTGATAAAGGCATAAATCCCTTTCCCAAGGGTACACATCCATGCCCTGTTAACTCACTCCCAAGAGCCCATCTCTTGATGCTATCACTGGGTCTCAGGAACTAGTATTCCAGGAAATAAAATTCTTAGAAAATCTTGACCTTGTTGGGTTTTCATATCTTTACAAAATGTGGAGGGACATGTGAGAACCTGTTTTCAAATGAGCATCACATCAGACCTATTAAACCAACCATTACATGTCTCCCCTGTAACGAGCAACCCTAATTTGAGAACATGCCCACTGCCATGGATCATATTGCCTTCTGTGGCCCCAGTGCAGAGGGTGAGATTCAGCCCTACTTCCCCATACAACTATGACAAAAGTATGGTGTTTGTGGCTTATGGATGCAATTCTATCATGAGACACCAACATCAGACAGAACAGGGCCTTCATGTGAGTTGTGGAGATGTCAGATGGCTTCAACCAATGGGTGCCATTTAGTCTGGAGATTAAATAGTCTTACAAGTAACTAAGTGAACTGTGTATCACAGCCAAGGACAAAGACTCAGGGCTGAGAAATGTTGAGCTAATATCATCCAGTGTATTTAAGTTATTTCTAAAATAATTTTGGATACATATTTATCAAGATTGGGACTGAATGATTGTTATAAAACCACTATGGTAATTCCTATCTTTGTCAGTGTTCTTTATAAGAGGATAAATGTAACATAGTACCTGGGACATAATAAACCAAACATCTGCCTTTAAGAGATATGAATTGACTGAAATTGTTAGATATGACCTATCTGAATGATTACCATATGTTTCTACATTCAGAAATGTGGGGCTATATTTTTATTGGAAAAAAATGAACACAAAAGTCTGTTCCAGTTATGAATTCAAGATTGAAGGTGTGTTCTTTAATGGGCTGCCATGGGTTTCATTTATTTAATGGTGTTTACCCCACCGAGAGTGACACTTCACCTGTCATACAGAATCCTGAGAGAGTGTGCAGAAACACTCTCCCAGAGAAGCTCAAGTAGCACACATTAAGTTTGTGGTGGGGGAACCTGAATATAGCTCTAGTGTTCTTTTCTTTGGCTGTCCAGAGAACCCAACACTGCTGTGCATAGCATGGTACACAATGGACCTGCAGGTCCTGCCTCTCTGTGGATATGTTACCCTTGTGCCAATGTACTCTTTTATAAATGGAAAGTCTGTATTGCAATAAACAACCACTGTGATAGCCAAAGAACACAAAACCTTCTCTTGTTCCCTCTTCTACACTGTGGCAGATTGAGGGTCATCCTTGCCTGAGTTACTTTATGTCATATTCTTGCCAGTTTTAAATGGGCTGGTGTTTGCACATGGGTGTGTCAAAAGGCATTCTAGAAAGAGGGTTGTGCACATTTAGTATGGGTGGATTTCTGACATTAGAAGAGCAAACACTCTAGCAATCTAGGAGGCTCTGCACTCCAAGGAAGATAGAACTTAAAATTCAGGAGAAGAGAAGAAATAATCTTATCTTCACAATTGTGCTTTGGAGTCACCAACAAATAAGTATCAATTTCTTCTTTTCTATTTCACCTGGCACTTTATGTATTTTCCACAAACCTAGCATAGGTAAAAGCATAAAACCAATGTTGGCTCTATTTATGGGGCAAGTAAATAAACTTTAAAAATTCATCAAATATCTGTCTGGTAAAATGCCTCAGGTAGTGGTGCATAGGGAGGCTGCCAGGGATAAGCACAAGAAAGCTAAGTAGCAGGGTCCAGCAGTCAAGAGACAACAAATGTTTCCCCCTGATGAGCTGTGCCCATTAATTTGCTGGTTATTATGAATAAAATGTAAAGTATTTAATAAAATGTATGTAAGGATGCTTAATTGTAATGGGGTGGGTCCAGGAGGTGTGTGGAAGGTGTGAGGTTTTACACCAGGCAGTCAACTTTCATGAGTGAAGTGACTGTTTCTGTGTTCCTAACTACTCTTCACCAGCTCTGTGTCATGTGAGCATACTGGTCTCAAGGACCCTCTTTGGACCTTGTGTTCTACCAGCAAGCACAATGGGTACCTCACATCCCTCTTTATAAGTTATATATTAAAAGTCAATTGCTGAATGCAAAATTGAACAAAGAGAATGGCAGAATATGATGCTGAGAAACACAGCCCTCTGAGCATTACTGAATTGCCCCTGGAGGGCTAGTTCTGGGAGAAACAATATGGAATAACGAAAAGGACTTTGGGAAGACTTTATGAATCTGATGCTCCATGGCTTACACAACATGTTAAGGTTGACTTCCTTGGCCACCTCTTTTCAAACCCAGCTTAGAAGCAGACACTACCCTCAAAGTAGCCCTCTTCATAAAGTTTGGGTAAGATCATGGCCATATAGTCTATCTGCTAAAGTAGGGAGCTCAAACTGTGCTGTGCCTCAGAGGGGGACAGAGGCTAAGCAGACACTCAAAGAATTCTTTTTGGCTCTCTTCCTGTAGACAAACTTTGAGATAGTACACTTCCTGGATTTTTATGGAAGAAGTTAATTGGAAAAAGGAAATGTACTTTTTTTCTGGTAATAATACCAATGTTTGATAACACCATTAGAATATTATTAGCATTTTGTCATTTTAAATAATAAGTATGGTGTCTGGCATTAGTATTCACTTCACTGAACCAAAGTCCATCACAGAAGAAGCCATGGCTTCTGTTAGCTGGCTCTTTCACTGTTCACGAGGTTTCTGACTTTGTCCACTAGAGTATCTTAGGTTCTCTAGAGCTTGCATCCCATGTGTGCCCCAAGTGAAGGACTAACAGACAGAGCTCAGAGTATATAACTTCCAATGCTATCTTTCTACTGTGTGTAAACAAGCACCATCTAGAATCGCTGAGTTACTAAGTCTTGGCCACTGTTTCAACACTGAAGTAGAAACTTGAATAAGCAACCTCTCCTTTTAAAAGACCACACTCAACAATTGGTGATTTCCTGCTTCCTAGAACACAAGCTGGCTGATAATCAGTTGTTGGAATGATCCAGCCTCTCAACTCGTTCAATATTAGGTCCAAATCATATCCTAAAGCCACCTCCTGTGTGTATGCTGCAAAGTAGGGTATCTGTTTCCAGGGTACAAAAATGCCCAATGGCCCAGAGCACTGAATACTAGATGTTTACAGAATAAGGTGTGGGTCAGACTCCAGCTGCTGATGAAATAAGAAGATGAACAACTAAATGCCAAGCATGTATGAGGGCATAAAATGCAATGCACACAACAATGTGAGGGTAAGCAGGATCTGGGGAAATAAGGCTACTGGAGGAGGTACTTTTGGAGAATAAGTGATGAATGGAAGGCAATTATGGTAATGGTTACCCTGGTATGGCCATGTGACAGTGGAACGCTGACAGGAGGAAATGAAAACTTACCTATGAAGGGTCTCCATGAGATGGCACTGGCTCCTGCACACTGCCACTCGTAGTCCATGTTGTTTCAGTGGATCTACATGCTGTCCCACTGATGTAAGCCATGTTCACCTATCCAACTACCACTCCCTCTGCTTGTACCACACATGTCATCTTTCTCCTCAATATTCTGTGACCTTACAATCTGCTTCAAACTCTCAAGACAAGTAGTTTGGTTTCTCTGGAACACCTAACACATCTGCATAGGCATGATGGCAGCCCCTTGCCATTCTTTCAGATATAACCTTGCCCAGAGGGGTCACTGGTTAGAATCACATGTTGATGGACATGAGCCTGGGATTACTTCTTTGTCCATGAACTGAATATGTGTTTCCTCACCTTTCTTCCCTGCCACTGCATTCTTTGTGAAATGGGGGAGGGTCATCCTGAACCATTCCTGATTGTGCATATTTGACTGGATATGCATGTGCCAACATAGGGACCATTTGGAGTAATTCTAGGAGCAGTGTTGCTTTCGTCCGTTTTCTACTTTGGCACATAAGGACCTAAGGGTTTGGTCATACCTCTTTTCTGTGCGCACTGTCATCTTAGAGACCTGCATCTTCCTAATAATAGCAACGTGGACCACACTGGGCTGTTCCAAAGACAGTATAGACACCATTGGCGCCCTGGAACACAGCTTCCTTAAATTCAGACCAGACAGATATCTCCATAGATTTAATTAATGTGCAGGGACAGAGGGAAGGGAACACATCTGCAGGCAGGCAGTGGGAGCCTGCTTAGCACAGACTACTCTCATTCCACCACTGCCAAGCTATGGGATCCCTGGAAAGACCAAGATTGCACTTCCCTCACTTTTACATGGTTCCTATTTTTCTAGATAACTCTTTGAGGGGACACCTGGTAGAGAGATAAAAGAAGTGAAAATGTGGACACGTGTTCTAGTCTGTGAGGACCATGTACAAACACCCCATTGTCCCTGTTGCCATCACCCCTCACTCCATGGGATTGCCTCCAACTACTGAATTGATAAAAAAAGAGATGAGGGCTATTAGTAGCGTTAACTATTTTCAAAAATATGCCTTTGTCTATCACAGAAATGTGTAAATTTACTATAACACTAAATATGAACTGCTCATCATATAAATAATAAATATGTACTGTAAAAATCAACTAACATTATTATAGGAATAAACCACAGAAATCCACAAGAGAGTTGGGAATACTGCATGTGTGCATCAACTGGCTAATTCTAACTGAAGTCTTTAGTGCAGTCAGTTTAAAATAAAATACCCAAGAAATATCTTTGGTGTTTTGACATCAGTATTCAAGATGGCTTGTTGCTTAGATGGCCACAACAATCATCTGCCTGTTGATACGGTAACACAGTAGGAGAATGGAACCACCTCGCAGCATTCTGTATTCTGTTTTGAGAAATACTGAATAGAAATCTTGATTACTACGCCTATGCAGACACATCTAACCCCAACACCCAGACTCTGTCATTTCACACTTCCAGTGCCCAGTGAGATCCTGTACCCTGCTCCTTATGGCTATATATAATTAACAGAGTTCCCCACACAAATGTGAACATATTTCCCAAGCCAGAAGTCTGAGTTCATATTCAATTAGCACCTCTCACTTTTCTCTTCCATAAAATTTAGTATCTGAATAGGGATGGCATCTTTTGGAAAGAGCTGGCTTCCTCCTGAACTGACCACCAGAGTTGGAATCCATGGTACAGTGGTGCATTCAAAATCCTGGCAAGAAATTCCATGAACCATGAAACTTCCAATGGAATTAAATGTAAATATGTGGATAGGGGCTAATGTTACCTATTTAGTGTAGGGCAAATGTCACCCAACCAGTATAATGGCTAATATCACCCTTTCAGTATGGAACTCATGTCATCTAGTCAGTATAGGGTAAATGCAACACACCCAGTGTGGGACTCATATCACCCAGACAAAATAAATCTAATGTCATCCAATCAATACAGGGCTAATGTCACCTAGTCAGTACAGGGCTGACATCACCTGGCCAGTCCAAGGCTGAAGTCACCTGGTCACTATGGACCTGTTCTCACCCAGTCAGATTAAATGGTTTTAAAATGATATCCACTTGGAATATATTTGCATAAACTGTAGCTAGAAATGTATGTGAGCTATAGAAGTAAAACCAAAAATGCTACACACAACACCTAAAATTTTATGTTTAAAAGAGTCACGTTAATAAATTCATTGTTGTGACAAAGTGAGATCTGAATAAATAGAATCATAGATTAATGATAAGGAAAAATATAGTAAAATGTGCTGGAGAGTTGAAAACATTGCATTGATAGTGTGTGAGTTGATTGTAAAGCTATTCTGACATTTTTGGGTGTGTGAAGTGTAGGGGGTTTTACTCTGGTATGTGGCTATTTCTCATATCACACTTTATTCTGTTCTCTGCTGGCGATACTCATCTCCTGATAAAGCACTGTTTTTTCCTGCTTAGAGATTAAGTAGGAATCTCGGAAAGTGGGGATATATGCTGGGTGGCCATGCCTCTGTGAAAGACTATAGGACCAAAGTGAGATCCGCAATGGTTTTTCTGCAGCAGGTAGCAATCACCAATAACCAATGAGATGAATCTTGTCTAGGCTCACTTTGTCTTATGTTTCTTATATTCCATGGAACTAAATGAGAATAGTGTTTGTAATAAGCTAAAAAAAATATGGTGGTATTACAGTTTGGGAAGGAGAATGAACAACATAATGGGAAATGGTGAAAGGCAAAAGCTCATGGTTTTGACTCGGAACACAAAAAAAGGAAAATGGATGGATGTGGGAAATATTAAGTTAGGTAGCCCAAACTCAGACTAAAGAAAATAAGAAACAAAGAAACAAAGGTCATATACTGAATTAACCTGTAATGTATACATGTATATGTAAACAGGCATAAGCATGAATAGAGTCTCAAAATCTAGGCGACAGAACATGTGAGTATGATATTCTGTGATAAAGAGGGGTGGCAGATGAGCCAGAAACTCAGGAGGAAGAATGATAAAAATGATAATAGATGAGTGGGATGTTAGGCTCTTTTAATCCAGGTAAGTGAGGTTGTCCTGTGGAAGCAAACATTGGAACATGATCAGGTCTCAGTAAATGCACTGAACAGTGATGACTGGCAACACCGAAGGTAGTTACATTAGACACATCAGCTGGCTATTAATATCAGCAGTCATTAAAAGTAATTTCTGTTGGAATAATAGACATTATAGTGGACATGTGTGAGGAGTGTATAAATTTGACTTGATACTTAGAGGTTACTCTCGAGACAGGACTGAGTAGGTGAAATTAGTTGAACTCTAGTCAAACTCAAAGACCTTTCCTTGGTGCCCTTCCTCCCCGCTGAGGCTGAGTGTGATCGGACACATAACATAGCTTTCATTTACTTCTCTGTGTTCTACCTTAAAAGAAGCACAGGGTGTGTGCTTGTCTTATTTGTCTAACTTGTATTGAGGGTGAAGGTTAAGTGCTGTGTACAGCTCAGTACAACAATATCTTTACCTGCAGTTTATCCTACTATTCACTGGTATGGATTCTCTACTGCAAAATTATAAGTCAGAGAAGCCTGTCATCTACATGAAGATATTCCAGAGACTGGAGTTTAGAAGGTTTTGATGTATAGCTTTGTGTTTATATCTGTCTACCTCTGTACACACGTGTATATATCTTAAAACTTGATTGTTACTCTGAGAATAGAAGGGTGAGTTAGGAGTTCAAGCTGAGAAATCACACATACACACATCTGTCCATTGAATTCTAACTAGGTGGGGTGGATGAGTGTGTTGTAAATGGAACCCTAATTGATCTAAATAAGAAAAAGCCAGAGTCAGATATAGAGGAAAATGCTGAAGGATCAGAGAGAAGGAGCAAGCTATGGCCACTTTGCTTCATTAGCTTTCAAGTGAAAAAGAGAGCAAGTTCTTGTTTCTTTCCCCTTACATCCTCTCTCTGCCCAGCCGTCTCACATCTTTTCTCTGCTCAGCCATCTCACTTCCTGTCTGTCTGTACAGTCCTCCAGACCTCCATGGTTAACTAATGGCAAGCTCCATCCTCTGATCTCCATTCAAGCTTTATTTGTACAAACAAGACATCACCACTGTGCGTTATGGTAGCTGATTCTTGACTAGGCTGTGCTTGGTGATAATAACCACATGGTATGGGGGACAGCTAAGGAAAGACTGGGAAGTTTCCTTGTGATAGTGACTCATCAATGACAGATTTCAATTCTGAAGATGAATCATGATTTTTTTAATCTGTTGTGAGGGATATTTTTTATGACACTCTTCATTTGTATGTATTCAAATCTCTGATGTTTAATTTAAAAACATTACATGTGGTAAGATTAATATCACTGCCCCAGTTGAGGGAGTGGTAGCACACACCTTCAATCCTTCACCCAGGAGACAGAGACAGGAGAGTCTCTATGAGTTTGAGGCCAGCCTGGTCTATAGAGTGTCAGTCAGGAATACAGAGAAACTCTGTCTCAAAAAAAATATCACAGTCTCTGATGCCTGAGAGGCAGTCTATGATGGACTTCCCATATGCAATTAAAATACACTCCCATCCACTGGTCAAAGTGGAGACAATTATCAATTTTGAGGTTTAGAATAAAATAGGCTAGTTTTCTTAGACATACAAAGTTCTTGTGTGTTGGGCAAATATTAATTTGTTCTATGCACCAGAAATGGACAGCAAGGAGAACTCACTTTGGTTGTCTGGATTATTATTTATTTTCACTAAGTATGAGGATAAGTCAGAGCCACTGGATGGGCCCCCTGGAGAAATCTTACATGATAGAAGTACACAGGTAGAGACCCTGTGAAAACTTTCAGGGTCTCTGAAGTCAGGCAGTTTCCCTAAGGCATACGGAGTTTGTCACAATAATCTCACTGTTCCCAATGAGCAGGAAATGAATTGCTGTTGAATATTTTATCAGTCACCTTTGTCCTCTAAAGGGTGACTGAGAATTTTTGTTATCAAAATCTATGAAATTCATCTGGCACTTTATTTTATTGCTAAGAACCATTTACATCAGTAGATGTTAAAAGGAACAAAGCTTAATTGGATATTAAAAATAATAGGGATTTCACTGTCTTCCCCTCCTTAACATCAAAATGCACTTAGGCACTTTATCTTTAAGAACCATGCATAGCATACTTTTATTTTGTGTATATATATATATATATATATATATATATATATATATATATATCTGCATATATATATATATATATGCAATTTATTTTTATTTTAGAATCTCCTTGTGACACTTTATTGTGTGTTTTTAGATTAGTCTTAATCCCCAAACTATAAATACTAGTATAAGCTATCATTTATATTTTTTAATGCACTGTAGGGGAGAATTTTCAGCTTAGCATAATTTATCCCTGTTATTTTCCATACTTAGGATGTGCTGTTGGAGGTTTGAGTTTCCCACACTGTCTCCAGAGCACCAGGCTCTAGTGGTGTCATTCACTCAGATGCTAGACTAGAGGTTCCCTAGGAAGAAAGCATAAACAGTGTCCCCTTTGTACAGTGGATAATCTATTAGGGAAGGCAGACTTGAGCTCACAGGAGAAATATACATAATGAAAAAGAGCATGTCTTACAAAAAGAAAGGGCTGCTACCAGGAGGCCATCAGAGAAGACTATGTTTGCTGAGGAGGAAAGAGAAAGGCCACACTGTTACATGAGACTGGTGGACTTTTTGCATCAATAGTATTCCAGGAGATCTCTACAGAAGAGTGGTCTTTTCTTCATCAGTGAAGGTAGAAGCGATGGGATCACAATGGGTCATTTTGCCATAGAAATTCAACTTGCCAGTCAAAGGGACAATAAGACAGCCATGCCAGGGAAAGTAGTTGATGATGGTCAGATTCTGCTCAAGATCCTGGCTGAAACGATTACATTGAAGAATATATGCCTGTCCTTGAGCTTCTTCCAGACATACACACTTGTTCCCAAATGCCATTTTATAAGGCAGTGACAGACTGGTAAAATATGACAGAATCAGAGTTGGGCAGATGAACTTTGAGATGGCAAACTATCAGCTGTGAATGTGCCCACTGTGATGGTCTAGTCACCGGGGGGGGGGGGGGGGGCCGTCTATGGACTGATTACCATTACTGATTATAAAGTGTGTGAATCTGTATGTTCCCCATTCCTTGAGCATTTAGAGCCTGGTGGCATCACTTTATCAATTCATTTAATTTTTGCTTTCTGTTGTGCAAAAAGTGTGTTTTAATTTAGTTGTGATTTAGCACAATGGCATGAGGTAATTGTACCATGAAAGATCCATATGGACTTGATTAAGATAAAATCAATTTAAAGGTAATTTAATAAAGTGGATTATAAATTCAGCTTAGTGTACATAGTGCCATAATGACACAGATTGTCTAGTAATAGAAAATAAAAAAAGTGTTTTTCATAAATTACCTGTAGATCTCTGAAACCAACAGTAAATGCTATATTATTATGACTTATCAAAGGAGGTAGTTATCAAACGGATTTCTTGAAGACCATAACTACTTCAATATTTGTACAGAGGCAGATTTTGTGTTGACTGTATTACTGGATTTAACTTATTCTATAGTATCCACTATTAAAGTAATTTCAAACCAATTAATACCAAGATAAGTAATGTAGCAAATTGTATTTGAATTCTATTTGAAATGTATAAACCCCTGAAATAGAAAATAGGGCTTTCATGCATACATGACAACAACACATGTTAGCAAGTTATTTAAAAGTAATCTACATATAAATTTATATTATGGAATAATTTCACAGAGTAAATCCATTAAACATTCATTATGCCTCATTTATTCAAACAGCAAAAGTGAATATCCATAGCCCTCATACTAGAGGATTAATAGTTCATCTATTTTTATTTGATCAGGCTCTAAGACCTAACAGGATTTAGGAAAGAATTTTGGATGAGGACAGCCAAAAAATAAAAATGAGGAGAAAATAGAATTCATGTAACATAGTCACACAGAGTAACAAATAGTTCCCAAAATTCTTCTCAGCGTCTTCCAAATTTACTTTTTTTAGCTTCATTAAACATGACCTTGCCATTCTGTGACTAAGCCTCTGTCATTCATAGCTTTCCGTTTTGTACCTTCGGCCCAATTCCCCCAACTGTTCTTTTAAGTCTATGTTAGTCTATTTTTACATTCTCATCACCTAATGTACCTATTGCTATTCCTTTTGAAGTAATTGTTATGATCTTTCTTTGAAATGTTCTATCTAAACTTTATTTTTTTTCTAGAAGTGGAGGCCCTAATGTGTTTCTGTTGCACCGTTCTAGATAATGATGGCTATAGATAATGAAAGGAGATGAGGGTAACTGGGCAGGTTGGTGGTGGTGGGGGGGGATCCAACACAGTGCTACAAACAAAATGAGCCCTCACAGTACAGTACTGTGTGGTGATGGAGCCAGGACTGTGTCTCTTAGACTTAGTTATTCCAGGAAAGCGTTTAAATGTGTTTTCACTCTTATAACTTGTGAGAGAAAATAGGATTTTAAGGATCCGGATGCAGAGAAAGTCCACGAGTAACTGTGGAGTGAGACAAAGTTTCTGGTATCAACCCAGTCCCTGTGTCCCTAACTCACAATGTTAGTATTAATTTTGTTATCTACAGAAATGAAAGGCAGTAATTTCTCTATCATGTATAGGGTGGGGTCACAATATGAAGACATGAAACATGGCTATCTTAAACCTAAAATACTCAACACTTTTTTTAAAAATGCATATGTAGAAGTGAGCTGGTATTTGAAGTCAAGCTGCTTTGGTCCTATATAGTTTTCAGCATCTGTACATGGTGTAAATCCTCATTTATTTACTATATGTTTGCAAAAATAAAATTTATTTCTCACATTAACAAGAACTGAGATGATATGATTTTGTAATACAGTGCTGCACAAAATGCAAGCTTATAAGCCACACCCTCAAATGTAATGTTCCCGATCAACATATCCTGAGGTAAAGAAAATGTTTTCTCTGTAAATGCAAGGCAGTTCATATCCCTTGCAGCTACATCTCTTGTCTTCTTGTTGAGAGTTCAAGACCAATATTGAGAGGGCCTAGGTAGATTGGACATCCTTGTGTTCTGTCTAATTTCAGTTGGAAGGCAGCAGGAAGGTGAAGGCAGAGAAAGGAGGAGGGGAATAAAACCTAATGTAGTCATTCAGTCTTTATATATCTTGCCTTCATTTATTTTTATGTGTTACTAAGCAATGCTAAAGTCACCCAATCTTTTGTTTCTCCATTATGAGAGCATGTCCCAGTCACATAGCAGAGGAGGTACCATTGTGGCTGTCTGTCCTCACATGTGTCTGAAAATGTCTCTTGGGGACAGACACATTACTTTCCTCCAGTGGATATATTGTTACAATGAGATTGATTTTTCAGAAAATAAGTTCTCTGTGGAGGGAAAGATAAAATAAGATGAAATCAGTTGTCTTTTCCCCAAGTCATTTAGTGTTTGAGATAAGGATGTAATGCTGAAAGTTTGGCAAAAGCAGTTCTTAACAAATCTATAATTTTGTATGGTATATACACTTCAGCATCTAACTTTCAGTGAGATATTCTACCCAAACTGGATACTGTGGGTTCAGATCACCATTGTAGTATGGGAAATGTTAACCTGGACAGAATTGTCACTGTTTTATATTATGGAGTTACACCACACAAGGACAATGAGGATGGCAGCTCCTGTCTGTAATCCACATCATTTAGATGATGTTCTAACTTGAGTGAGCAATTCTATTTTCCGTCTTTATTCACAAACTCATAATTACCCTGGGATTTAAACATAGGTGTGTTCCTTGTGTTCATTTTAGACTCCCTGTTTCAGAAGTCTAGTATTCCTTGAGTGGGCACACTTGGGAAGTGTCTATAGTTTGATTTTGGAAGGATAGTGATACATGTTTTGCCCACTATTGTTCTTATATGGTGCCAAAAACTATTTCTTCCTAAAATACACACTTATTTCTGCAAAGCCTTTGTTTCCCATATCCCTTGGTTGTTCATTATAGATTAAAAACAAATCCCTTTTGATGACAAAAGGTATCTTTTACCCACTGGACTTCTGTTCTCCTTGGCTTAGCAGTCTTTCATCTGTGAGCACTCTCCATGGATCTCCATGCACCTGATTCTGACATATCCCCTTTGTTGTGTTTTGGTGTTAGTATTGCTTGAAAATCTTTTCTGATATCTTAACAGCCTTGCCCCAAGAAAACCCTGTGAGAACTTCCATGAGCTCTGTCTCGTTCTCGGATTTGAGGTCATCCCACATCTAACCCCATTAGCTCTGTGCCCGGGGGACACTCAGGAATCAAGTGTTCAGACTATGACAGCAACCTTTAAGTTACACTATGTCTGGTAGAGAAAGCTCAGTCTTGCAAATGACAAAATAAATATATGACTGTTTAGCTTGTTATTCCCATGGTAGTATCATTTTAGACAAGTGAGTGGTCCTTAATAAAATGTTAATGCTTTCATCAAAATTGTTCTAACTTTAGCTGTGTATGGAATTCCTCACTAGAAATATTTTCAAAGTACATCTAAAACATTTAAGCCCTTTAAATTTAAAAACTATATTATATATAGCAAAAACAGGAAAAATGTAAATTTCTATGACAATCTTTAGTTTTAGGTGAATATTAATTAGCCTAAGAAACTCTATCTTTATAACCAAATCTACTTTGATTTGATAACCAGATTGAATTTCCCTGAATATGTTATGTAAAACTCTTACTTAACAAAAATTCACCAATTTAAGAATTGAAAAAATAGTTGTAATTGTCTGGCTTCTGAGTTTTTATGATCACATCTCCTGCATACTCTGCTTCATTCAAAGATAAAAAGAAGAGAGCAAATCACAAGTCACAGGGTGACATCTCCAGGGCTTCCGTTCCTTCCTTTTTTTTGTTTCTCTTTTGAGAAGAAAGAGCTTCTGTGACCCTCATGTGTGTGCATGGTGAGTGTGCCCATGTGCACATGTACTTAGGCCAGAGGATGGTGTCTATTGGGATCCTGTACATTTCACTCTGCACCCTATTCCCTTGAGACAGAGACTCTCTGAGGCTGAAGCTCACTGTTTTGAGTGGCTGGGCTACCCGTATCCACCTGTTTCTGCCTGATACACTAGGGTTACAGTCATGCTGAATTTTTTAATGTAGTTGGTGGGGTTTGCCTTCAGGTCATCAGGTGTGTGAAACAATTGCTCTAACTCCCCAGCCATCACCCTGATTTTCTAAGTTCATGTTGTGTTACTAAGTGGTTAAAAGAATCTTTCTTTATTTCTCCCCCCACTTTGTCTCTCTCTTCTTTCTCTTTCTCTCTTTTTACCCTTTGTTCTCTCTCTCTCTCTCTCTCTCTCCCTCCCCCCTCTCATTTTTCTGTCTCTCTTATGCATGAGAGAGAGGGATATAGATTTCCTTCTTGGAACTTGGATCATAGATAATGTGATTAACATCTTGACCCTGTCTTTAATTGTCCATCTTTAGTATCACCCCTCCAATTTAACCCTTCCCCAAGTCAAAACATACTACTGTGTATTTTCAGACTGGAAGGAATGAAAATGCTCATAATATGAAGAGCACAAAGGCAAATTTCAGAGCCATTAATGTTTACTAATGAAGTATATTTCCCTTCTGGCCATAATTACGTTGAAAATGACAATTACCACCTCATGGAAGAAATCTTTAATGGTAAGATTTCTTGCTAGTCAACTTAAGAATTCATCAAATTTGTTGTCTGCCAAGTCAATGGATTAATTAATGCTTAGCACATTTATCTGAGAAGTTCTAGTGACTAGTTATTATGTTAAAATCATCCTGTTGCACTCTGTGTGTCTATGAAGCTAGAGGGGCATATTACACACTCTGACATCCATGGTCCCTGGAAGCAAACAAATGCGACTAGAAAAATCGATACCTTTCCTGTCAGCCATAGGCACTGTGAAGACTGTACATATGAGATGGGGTGACTTTCTGGTATATGGGACTATGGATGGGGATAGGCAACAAGTGATCTAGCCATCATTTCCTTTGCTAGGATAAAGTATACATACAAAAAGAAACTATGA
This sequence comes from Phodopus roborovskii, assembly GCF_943737965.1. Classification (NCBI taxonomy): domain Eukaryota; kingdom Metazoa; phylum Chordata; class Mammalia; order Rodentia; family Cricetidae; genus Phodopus; species Phodopus roborovskii. The sequence continues at coordinate 15,351,855 of NW_026126409.1, read as the reverse complement.
GAGGAAGGATTTAGTTTTACTTACAATTCCAGATTACAGATGATGACAGCAGAGAAGCAAGGCAGCAGGATCCAGTCAGATCATATCCAGTCAGTAGTGGAGAGATGTGAATGAGCATGTGGTCACTTGCCCATGTGTGCTCAGTTATGCTCTCCTCATATAAGTGCCTGGTCCCTGCCTAGGGGTGGTGCTGCCTACAGTGGGCTGTGACTTCCCAATGTGACCAAGGAAAATGAGACAATTACACACACACATCCACAGACCATACCAGAGTAGACAGTCTCCCATCGAGAGACGATCTCAATTGCCCCTCTCATGTGACCCTCTTCAGGGTTATTCTAAGGCATGTGAAGCTGATAATTAAACTAACCTTTACAGCAAGCAAGGGGACTCTCTAGAAATGGGCAACTGGCAAGTATCCAAAGAAAAGCCAGTTTAACCTTGTAGAAATGACAAGGTTGATTGTGTCTGCCTGGCATGAGCAAAGGCTTAGAGGCCAGAGAGACTATTACTTCACCCACAGTTCAAGAGATAAGCAAGACAGACTCTTGCTTTTTCTTTGCCTTGGTAATAACCATGGCTTCATCCAGAGATTCCTGGAGGAATCCAAAGCTCTGAGCAAGGATGCCATTGACAGGAAACTCATCACTGGAGGGAAGGCACACCTTCTGTATTTTTTTTCACAAGTCAGAGGAGAGCAGACAGATGAGCTGCCAATTCTGATTCCCATTCTTCCACATGCTGCTTCCTTTTATGTCCAAAACTGGTATTCTTAGAGAAGGTAGCAAAGGGTGCTGGGCCATTTATTTCTTACTTGCTTGCTATTATTTTTGGTGGTTTTACAAGACAGTGTTTTACTGTGTGTAGCCCTGGCTGTCCTGGAACTTGTTCTGTAGACCAGGCTGGCCTTACGCTCAGAGATCAGCCAGCTTCTGCCTACCCAGTTCTGGAATTAAAGGTGTTTACCACCAGTACCCAGATGGAACTTATATTTTTAGGAAAAGTAGCCAAGAGGGATGGGTCTCTCTGTATCTTAAAATCCATTCTTGAGAAAGCAATCCAGTTTGTTCTAGACTTCTACCTGGCTCCACATCCCCAGGCTTTATTGTGTGTGTGTGGTTGAAAGTGAAACCTTTTTCTCCCTTCTAAATAGATATATGCTAATTCAGAGGAACTAATGCCTAGGCTATCTTCTCAGTTCCTTTACTTGATTATTATTTAGTGTTTCTCCTGGGAGATGTTGAGGTCATTAAACACCAACAAATTTGTCATCCCCTCCACATGATGTAGATAATGATTAAAGTGATGTGTAGTGATACATTGTTATGGAAACATCTCTTGACCCTCAAAAGAATGAGCTTTGGGCAGATCTTCCAGCATAGTTAATATCCTTCAAGATCATTTGAAACTCTACCTAACTGGCTATACTACTGTGGTCTCAGCCTGTTTTGGCTGCCTGTAAGAAAACAAAATAGCCAAACTTACCATGATTTCCCATGAAATCAGCTATTACAATCAAAGTTCAATGCATGGTTTTAAACTTCAATTATTTACTCTTTTGTTCTCCTGATCCAGAATGATGAGTGTGTGTATTGTAATCATTTATTAAAAATAGCTAGTAGTCAGAAAACAGCTTTATAAAACAAACAGATAACACATACACACACAAAATACACACACTTAGATAGATAGATAGATAGATGATCATATCTCTGTAGTGTTGTTTGTTGTTTGTTATTCTGAGTCAGTTGGGGTCAGTACAATTTCTTATTTTATTAAACTCTGCTAAAGATTTCTGTAAAGTATCCCAAGAGCTAGAGTCAATTTATCAGTTAAGAGCACTGTCAGTGTTTTCCATTCTAACTAAAATGACCAACAATAATGAAGAATATTTATTAGTTTGCTTGTGGGTAAACTTTCTCAGTATTATCAGGTGTTGGCAAGTCAATAATATATCATATTAATATATACTGTGTACTTCTCTAGAGGAAACAATTATTTAACATAGAATTGATTGGCAAATAGCTAATCAACAGATTATTCCCTTTTAGTTATTGAATATCCTAGTGAGGTTAGGTGGTCATTAGAATAATTAATTCATGATAGACTAAGATCAGCAATGAATAAAAATATTCTAGAAGGATACTATCTTCATGTTGTCAGGATGAAGACTATCCATACAGTTCAGTATCCAGGGATTCATTTGGAAGACAGGATCTAGTCTACAACCATAGAATTCTACCACTGTCACGAGCAACAGGACATCTCTCTAGTTGTTTGGCATCTGAGGTTGACTTGCATTCAATATTTCATATTCTTGATTATATTCCACTTCCTTGCAATCTCTCCCAGGTCATGAATGTTCACAGTGCTTTAGAAACCTTAGGGACTGACAGAGCACAGCAAATCTGGCTTGATGGATTCGCACTTCTTAGATTTTCTTTGAAATAGTGTGTGTGTGTGTGTGTGTGTGTGTGTGTGTGTGTGTGCTTGTATGTGTGTCTGTGTCTATGTTTTTGTGTGTTCCTATGTGTGTATGAGTGCATGGGCCCATGTGTGCAGGCACACAGGCTTTTGAGTACACAGGACTTCTTCAGAATAAATCTTGCTGTATATAGCCCAATGACCAGGATATAACATTAGTTGAAATGCATGCTGTGTGTGAACATAAATACCAGATATTGCTAACTTACAGGCAAACTTCCTCAAATTTAACTTATCAGAATTCTACAAAACTACCTTCGAAGACATCAGCTGAGTAGTGGTTGATTCTCCTGCCCTGTGTATCCTGACCAAGAAGCAAAAGACATTAGGAGCCTATGGTGGCCCAAATCACCATCATCAGATGCTGGTAACCATAAGTGAGAGTTGAGATATAGACATTTGACATGATCAGATACAAACCCCACGAAGTCCATATAATTGGAATGGTTTCTATACATGTCAGGGATGTTCAGTGATATCATTGTCTGCCTTATCCTGTAGTAGGTGTCACACTGCCCCCACTTTATCAGGAATTCTCAATCATACCTTCTTTTCAACACCTGTGGAGACACATCACAGCCACCAGCCAGGTGGGTTTGTTTGTTTGTTTATTTTTATCAATCACTATGTACCCGCCTTCCTTGTTGATCTTTTTAAAACCCAGCGATATTCATCAGAAGACAAAAGTGAAATTATGCTCTCCATGTGAGTAGACTCCACCCTAGCACCTCTGATGCTCACTGGTCACTCTAGCTGAGTATCTCTGAAAAAACTTAGAGGCATTAGCTACAACAGCAGGTGGTTTAGATCATCTTTCCCTCCTCACTCAAAGTTGCCCTCTGTGGCATTTGCAGAGATGGAGAATTCCAATGACAGTGACAGTCCATTCGCCTCAAAACTGTAAGAGCTGTGAGTGAGTGCTGGGAAAGTGACTTCAACCTTGTAATCTCATTTAACTAAGTTATGCTGTGGGATTGTATCTGTCCCTCATGGCCATGCCCATTTTGAGACATAGGGAAAGATATCTAGCCTAGTTAATAGCTCCATTTTATATCCTCCCTTCCTCCTTCCTTCCCTTTTCCCTTCTTTCCTTCCTTCTTTCCCTCCTCCCACCCTCCCTCCCTCTCCATCTCTCCCTCCTTCCTCCCTTCTTCCTTCCATTGTCTTTCCTCCCTTCTTCCTTCCCCGTTTTTTCTCTTGTCAGTTTCTTTCATTCCTTGTCATTTTTCCCTTTCACTGAAGTTGCTGAACTCAGGGCAATATACTTCATAGTAATGTGAAGTGTGCTTTAACCACCCAGAGGAGAGGTTTCTAGTGTATGAGTCCTGCTCCATCTCTGGCTCATTTTTCTTCACCAGGTGAGGAGTCCCTGTCAGTCCCATTGTGGATCAACTTACTATTAGTGTGAGCATGGGTTTAAAGTCAACCTTAAAGTATTTGAAACATCCTCTGAGGTCCAGGGCATTTCTGTCCTTGTTGACGGTAGAATTCTTTGTCTGGGGAATGAATTCAGGACTGTGGGTCCATGGATAGTCAGGATCTTCCCAATATAGTACATGTATGTGAAGTCTCCACTAATGGGAGCATCTTGGGGTAAATCTACCTAGCCCCACTTCTGATGATAATGCTACTCACAGATTTTCCATTTGGGATATATAGTGGAGGGCAATTTCTGAGTATCACACTCCAGGATGCACAACCCTGACTTGAAAGACACCTCTCAGATATCTGTACCCCCTGCATACTATGCAGGCACGGGGCTCTCTGATCTTTCCACCAGTGGGAGCACTAGACCACCACAAGATTGATTAAGGCAAATTCTTCCTAGAAGACACTCATCTAAACATGTGACTGGTACCCTCAGCACACTGTGGCTCATAAGACATGGGTGTCTTAGAAACTGTCACAGTAAAAGGAGTGACAGTTAGGCAGACTGGCCCTTCAGGTACAAGGTACTGAGAAACAACTGGGAAAGCAAATGGTCTGGAACTCGAGTTATTTCTCGGATTTCCCTTTACTAGTTATATTTTTCAACTGTCATGTTTTGAGAAAGATGCCAGAAGTTACCTGTATCCACACATTCCCTGTCAAATTCCACAGATTTAGTCTTCTCTTTTCTTCCTCTTCCTCCTTCCTCTCTCTCTTACTCCTTCATTCCCTCCCTCTCTCATTATTCGATGTTTCTATTTTATGTAGGAAAGCAATTCTAATGAATTTGTTGGTATCTGCTTTGTAATCTTTATATCACATCTTCAAATTTCCCAACTTTTCTATGTTTCTCACAATTTTGATACAAGATCCTGCCTTTGACACAACTACATTCTAATATCCTCTTGGCCTCAGTTTTAAATGTTATTTAATTTGAATCGGGTGTGTGAAGCCACACAATCACCCCACATCCTGACCATCCCAGCAGGATCCTGTCCTTTACTACAAGATCATTGGTGACTCTGTAAGCATAAATTTGTTCTTATAGGGTCTCTGCTGGATTTTTGTTAGGCATGTATGTTCTGTAGAATGTTGAAGAATGTCACGCTTTTATCTTCAGTAAGTGACCTTCCCCCCCCCCACCCCGATCATGTTCTTTGCACTCAATTGTGTACGTGTGTGTGTGTGTGTGTATGTGTTAGTAACACAACTTCTCCTGTTCAGTTAATGCTTCTTCTCTTGCTTTTTACTCTCATTCACTTAAGTCTTTACACTTAGAATATAGCTGTCAAATGCCACATAGGTCTATGAGCTCATCCAAATATCTGTATTTTTTAACTATTCATTTTATGTGTAAGTATTAGTGCCTCTGTGCATTGTATGCAGCAAATGTATGCAAGCCCCAGGAGGCCAGAAGAGGGCATTGGGTCTTTTCAAAATGGAATTACAGATGTGTTTGAGCTTCCTGATAAGGGTGTTAGGAAGTGGATTCAGTCCTTGCAGGAATACATGCTCTTAGCTTCCAAACTATCTCTTCAGTCAAGGCTCTGCATCTCAACTGAAATAGTTGTGTTGTTTTTCTTTCCTATGATGTCTATTGAGACAGTGAGTTTGATCCTTCTCACTTTCTCTTTGATCTGCAGAGGTTTCTCTGTGATCACAGAGTACATTTTGTGGTGGTATTGTATCTTCTTTGTTCTTTTATCAACTGAGATTTTGTTCTATTGTTACTTTAGGACTATCAGTGGCACCTTTACCCTATCATTCTCTGCTCTAGTGTGAACTTTGCCTAATTGGGATCTGCTTTGGTTTGACTGCCTTTATTTTTTTGTCTTCTATGTTTACAGTTTATTTGGATGACTGCTAGATGTTTTTTTACCTCCTAAATATCCTTAATCTGTTTTTGAATGAGACTGCACATTTTGAAGAGTGAACAGTTAACACATTACAGAAACAGTTTCTAAGACTGTGTGGAGGGCAGGGCATTAATGATGTAGTTGTTCTGTAGGATTTAATTCTCTGTGACTTTAGTCTAGATTAATTTCTATGGCATGTGTGATAGGGACAGCAAAGCTACATCTAGCTTCAGTCTCTTGACATTCAGTCAGCCCATGCCTTCAATCAGGAGAGATGAAATTTTATGAGAATCGGCTGGTGTAGAGTCCAGGGTGATATTTTCCCATCCTTTACACCAGTGAATATGCTTTCAGTCTGTTAGCCAGCTTTGTGTCACTCTTATGTGACATATGACAGACATAACCTATGAAGGGGAAAGGGTTGTCTTGTCTGATGGCTTTGGTGTTGTCTGTCTGTAGCTACCTGTACCTGTGGCTTTGAGCCAGGAGGAAGGAAGAATCTGCTGGTATGAGTGTGTAATGTGGGGAACTTGTTCATCCCATAGAAGCTTAGGGAGAGCAAAGACCTGCTGCCCAACAGCTCCTAAGTCAAAGCTTAACCCAAGAACCCACTTTCCTCTCCCTAGAACCTCAGATAGTGACAAAGAGTGTGACCAAGCTTTGATGCATGGCCTCTTAGACATGGTTCAAGTGCAAACTAGAGCAATGCCTCTTTCATAACAGTTTGATGTGTGTGTGTGTGTGTGTGTGTGTGTGTGTGTGTGTGTGTGTGTGTGTGTTCTTTACCTTCAAATGCTTAGGAAAGTTTCCAATCACTGCTGAAAACTATCCTGAGATGCATATTTCAAATCACTTTCCCCCTAGTCCATCTGCTGCATTCAGTCTCCACTGCTCAAACTCTGTGCTGTGTTCAATTTGTTTCAACCTCATGCCCCATTAAGCAAATTTACCAGGAAAGCTGGTAGCAAAATTATAAAATACTATGGAGTAATTTTGACCTCATTTCTACATAAGAAACTGTGGCAGTTATCCTAAATCTATGTAATCTTGTTGTCAGAAGAAACTATGGAGGATACTGTAGACCTGATAGCTTATAATTGTCAACAAGAAAGACATTCTAGTGTGGTGCTTGCAAATGTTATCTCCATCTACCTGCAATACATACTTCTGTGTGGCAATAAACTTACAGAACCTCTCTGTGCCAGCATTTTCTCAGCAAACTACTCATGAAAACAATACTCCATATGTATATATATATGAAGATATATCTCATAAAATTGTACATAACATATAGTGTGTTACAGGTATTTTCAGTTATTATTAGACAAGGAAATAAATAAACATTAATATTGAAAATCACACAGAGTTTTTTTTTCTCCTTCATTTTAAAAACTATACTCCATTTTAAAGGTCAACCTGTTCTGACTTACTTTTATTTTTCCAAATTTTATTCTTTTAGAAATCTCAACTTATGTGAACCTCTGTATATTAAAAGTATCTCATTTTCTTACTACCTGAATCATGGTTAACAGTTAAGAATTGAGAGTTGTTGGAATGCTCTGAGCCATGTACCAAGTAGAGTGGGCTTTCCTTTGTGTCAGTCCTGGACCATCATCCACATCAACCAGTGGGTTCCTGGAGCAGAAACACGAGTTACTGACAGCCCTCATGCCTGCACCACCCTGTGCTTATTGGTTGACCATATACACTGGCCTCTGCTGTTTACCCACTCAGGGTTTATTTTTCATGTAGATTTGACCAGACCTCGCCCTTTTACTTAGACATGTGCTTCACTGTGGCTTTCACTTACTTCCAGTGGGTTCTCAGGACTCTTAGTAAAGCTGGTTCTTAGATGGCTTAGTAAAGCTTGGCTGGAGAGGGATTCTGGAATGAAAAACATTGAGGGCTCACACTGCAGGAACCTCAGCACTGTTGTCATAATTCTACTTTGTCAGTGCCTTCCCTTTTCTAGTCACAATAGAACAGGTTCCAGGCCTCAAGAGCTGAAAACCTGGTTATTGGTTCTCCTAAACACTACATCACCAGTTACCGTTTATCTTTTCCAAAGGGTCAGAGTAAATAAGTGAGGAACTTGCCCTTACAAACTGCCCACAGGCACATACTCAGTATCTGCTGTGCCCTATATTATGTGGGCAGTTGAATGTTATTTATTTACTTATTTGGCTTAAGCTAAGAGGAGTTCATCAGGAAGGCATGGTGTAAACAAATCTCTTCACAAATCCAGAGAGACTTAGTCTCAGGGTAAGTACATCTAATGGTCTAATAAGGCCTCATTCATTATGCACTGTCTGCCAAAAATGCCACCATACCTTGGAGAATTTCAAACCCTACTGGCTAGCCTTGTGTCCCATTAATGAATATTAATGGTGGGTTTTCGGATACTATCATATTTCCACTTTTCTTTTGGGCAGGGATTTAATATGACATCCATTTAACAGTTGGGTTAAAGGTTTGATGTAATAGCCAATTAAGTCACTGAGTTGTGGCCATATATACTTGCCAAATAAGAAGCCTTGCTGTGAGAAATTCTGCAGCATAATTAGAGTAACAGCCCATGTAGCCAGCCCTGGGTGGTAACTACCCTGCAGTCTGATGGAACCTTGTCCTGGTAGCACAGATTTGCCCACAGTTTAAGCTGCCTTTAAGACTTAATGTTTAAGGAAATCCTTCTGCAAGACTGAATGCCTTCTGTGTGGAGAATTCTTATACTCGTAGAACGCTTCCCTTGGGCTACCTATGGGCCAGCCAGGGGCACTTTATTCAAGCAGAGACTGAAGAGGATTACATAAAGAGTGAAGTTAATTCAGTAAGAGTTTGCTGAAGGCTTACTGGACACTTGTTCCTGCAGGAGATGTGAGAAGACTTTTTACCAACTTCAGGGAAAGTGTCCAAAAGAATATTTTAAGCAAACCGGCAGAAATAATTGGGTTGAATATAATTGATTTTAATTTCTCTGTATTGGCACCTTTTATTCATCTGGGCCTTAGATATTTGCACAGACTAGTTATCATTAATCCATTTCTCACAATTCCACAACATTTATGAGATTGGTAATGGCTTAATAATAGAAGTGATTTTGCATTTTCATTGTTTGTAACCAGAAATAAATTTTCTATTAGGTCTCCAAATCTATCTTTTTAATTGTTAACATTGCCTCTGCTAAAATTTGAAAAATGTAAAAGTATCCCAGAGCTGAAGAAATGGCTCAGTGTTAAGAGCATTGGCTAATCTTTCAGAGGAACTGGGTTCAATTCCCAGTACCCACACTGGAGCGCATGGCCATCTGTAACTCCAATTCCAGGAGATACAATTCCCTCTTTTGGCCTCCTTGACACTGCATGCACATTGCACACATACAGACAAGTGGGCACATACAACAAGTTAATACATAAATAAATGCTTAAAATTAAGTACTCAAAGATATAGTTGAAAATAAGTATTCCTAACCAATAAATCCCAAATGTATAAATTGGTGCTACTTATCAAAGAGTTTGATTTCAATCATTCTACTTATTTTGATATAAAATTTTTAAATTCATTTTAATACCTTGATGCCTAGGTGTGTGTGTGTAACATCAGAATGAATTTACTTATTTATTGCTAATGTATTCAGTATTTGAAATATGATATTCTATCTAAGTAATTTTTATTTTTATTTTATTGTATAAGTGATTTTTGTCTGCTTGTATGACTGTACCTCATGTGTATCTGGTGCCCGTGAACCCTAAAACAGAGTGTCAAATCCCCAGAAATTGTTACAGGTCTTGTGAGCTGCAATGTGATTGCTAAGATCCAACTCAGGTTGACTGCATGAAGAGTAAGTGCTCTAAACCACTGAGCCATCTCTTCAGCTCCCCAGTTTGTTTCTTAAATATTTTTGTGTGTTTTCACAAAACCAGTGAGGTATGCGGTCCTTATTTCTACAGACTGAGAACATGAACTTGATGCTGTGTTAAGCCAGTGGTTGGGTTTGTTATTTATCTGAACTACTGTATGCTAAGCAAGAGCCTGCCAAAGACCTGCCTTTATTCTAGACACTTCATACATGGACACCAAAAGTTTACCCCCCCATGTCAATCAATTCACACCTAGCCGAACCACTCTCATAATGGGGTCAGAAGGAACAGATATTCGGAGTCTGAAATATCTGCTCCACAGACCTTCACACCTGCTCTGTGAAACAAACACTGATGAGTCATTCCCACTGAATAAACAGCTGCTAAGAATTGCAGAGGAGGCCTGTGGCCACTGTCCTCTCCCACAGTTCCTATTCTTTGAAATGATGTCTTGCTTGATATGTGGTTTTTAAATTCTGCAATAATCAAATATCAAGGCATTAAGGTGGAGGCAGCTCCTATCTACAGGAGTGAAGAGGATGATATTGAAGAGTCTCCAGAGTGGGAAAAGTAGTGTTTCCCCAATTTCCTGTCTACCAACCATATGTCCCAATGGTGCCTAGCTCACCTTCATAACTCCTTAATAACAAAGGCACCTATGGCTACACCCATACCACCCCTACATCCCTGACCCCACCCCTCAATGCCATCCACATATGTTCATTTTGCCAGTAGATGGTGGCACACCCTTTAACTCCAGTACTGAGGAGGCAGAGGCAGGCAGATCTTTGTGAGTTTGAGGCCAACATGAACTACAGAGTAGAACATCCAGGGCTACACAAAGAAACCCTATCAACAAACAAACACAACAACAATAGAATATTCATTCCTATGCCTCCTTCCAATAGTGGTTATTTTGTCTCCTCACAGAATCTCTTTAACTTCAATAAGGTGACGTAATACTAGGTTTTGACTTATAGTTCTTCAATGGCTGAGGTTGGACACTTTTTTCCTATACTTCTTGACCCTAAAAATGTAAAGGGGAGCCAATTCAGAATGACAGCAAAATGGATAATTGACTTACTGAACTATTTTTATCTAAGCTTCTAAACATTTTACATACTTTTAAAGAAATTGTTTAATTAAAAGTATACTACAATATTGTGACTTCATTACCATTTGTTCCCTAAATATTCCTGGATGGCCTAATTAGTGTATTATTTAAATCATTTAATAATAAATAGACATAGCTATAAAAATCTCTAAGATCTGCCCTTCCCACAAAGAGAAAGAGAAACACACACACACACACACACACACACACACACACACACACACAGGCATGAAATAAACAGCATATAATTTATTCCTTTGGAAATTGTTTTTTGTTTGAAAATATTTTATAAAATAGTAAGTTTATTTTTTTTAGAATATTTGACTATTTGATAGAAACCACTGAATTCCTGGTAGGATGCTGAGTTTACAGCAGAAATACAGAAACGTGTGTCTCTCATCCTTTCAAATGAGTTATGGATCAGTTCCCCCCAAATCTGTTCTTTGACCAGGGATCTCAGCACACTGAGATTCCCCCATGCAAGAAGATTAGGTGAGAACCTTGAAGGTGAAAAGAAAGCTCCAGAACAAACAGAATCAACAGCCCAAATTTGAACTGCAAATCATTATAGTACTTAACTTAGCATCACAGATAGATAAGAGGCATCTATGAATGCGTAGTAAACAGGTCCTTCCCAAGTTGATGGCTCAAGTGGAATTCTTTTACTTATTCTTTAGTGCAAATCTTAGCTATGAAACATGGATTGGATACCAATTAGTGAAGTGCATCAGGTCTGTGACTGAGGTCTGAAAACAAATGTGCACTGGATACTGTTTAATAGGATGTAACACTAATAGGTGTGACACTGAAGCTATAAGGTCTGAGGATAAATGTGCATTCAATACTTGTTACTGGTGTGTATCAGATGTGGTGATGATTCTCAGGATAAACATGCATTGGACATAGTTTTATGATGTGTGCCAGGAGTGGTGCCGATGCCGAGGTCTAAGGATAAACATGCATCAGATACTGATTAATGATGTGTGTCAGGAGTGGTGCTGATGCTGAGGTCTAAGAATAAACATGCATTGGATACTGGTTAATGATGTGTGTCAGGTGTGGTGCTGATGCTGAGGTCTAAGGATAAACATGTACTGGATACTGTTTAGTGGTGTATATCGGGTATAGTGGCTGATGCTGAGGTCTGAGCATGCATTCAATACTGTTCAGTGGTGTGTATCAATTATGGTGCTGAGGCTGATGTCTGTGAATAATAATGGATTGGTGGATTGGATATTAGTGATGTGTACTGAACATGGTATTGGTGCTAAGGTCTAAAGATAAACATAGATTTGATATCAATTCATGTTCTGTATAAGGCATGTTAGGAATAATGAGGTCTGAGGTAAAATCCACAGAGGCAGGCATCCATGTCCCTGCTCTGACATTATTTCCTCAGCTTGTTGGCTCTTCCTGTATTGTGTAAAATCTCATTAAGACAGTATGTGAATAGAACTATAGTTTTGTCCTTTAACCAGATGCATTTATTTACACTTTTCAAAAGTCATTATAAAAATGTGCCAGGGCAGATATTCTAAGCCCCAAACACATTCTTTGTTTAGCTCATAAGCATGATGAATTATTTTTCTATTGAAGAGATTTGCTGATTTTAGTAATTCAAATGTAATTCTTATTTTACAATATAAACACATTTTCTTTCTTTAACTTTCTTTTCTCCTTCCAACAGTTTTACCTAGTCACACATGTGGAAACCCTGGGGAAATACTAAAAGGAGTCCTCCATGGAACAAGGTTCAACATTGGCGACAAGATCAGATACAGCTGTCTGTCTGGCTACATCTTGGAAGGTCACGCCATTCTGACTTGCATTGTCAGCCCTGGGAATGGTGCTTCCTGGGACTTCCCAGCTCCTTTCTGTAGAGGTAGGTTTACCTCCTGTGTACCTGAGAAGGGAAGCCTGAATTTAGTGAGTGACTTTGTAGCTCACTTTGGTAACTTTACACCTACTTATTATAGAGGGCAGCATTGGGCAAGGTGTCCCTTCTTCAACTATGCTTTCAAAAGAAGACACAGAATGAATAAAACCATGTTAGGACCTTAGTTATACTAGCAAGTTAGATCTGCTGTTAGACATCAAATACCTATTAGGTTTCCTATCCCCTGTATGGAATTTACACATTTCTATTCAGAGTCACCTTTGTCGCAATGTCCTGATAGTTTAGAAATTTATGTTCTCTGTATTCTTTTTCTTAATTGTGTTTTCCTCTATAGTCTCACATTTATAGCGATCCCTCTGCCTCAGCTTCCTGGGAGCTATAATTTCAGGTGTGAGCCACTATGCCTGACATTTTAAAAATTAAATCTCATGTTTCCTTGTTTAACCCTTCCATGTTAAAAAAAATATTTAAAGATAAGTGATTCAATCTCATCTCCTACAGACTCTTCCAACACTGTAGCATTTGGAATGACATAACCACAGTGGGATGAATGATGTCCCTGGGAGTCCCTTCAAGGTTGATGTCTTTCCTGGTCCCTCAAATGTTCAGCCTCTGTGGTGGGATTACTTTACCACTGTCGTGTTGAAGGAAGCATGTGTCAAATCTTGTGTTCTGGGTTCTTAAGAAAGATTCATCTTGCTAGTTTAGAAATAAAAGGATGGGCAACCGCTTATTGCATTTTTAATGGTATGTCAGCAAATGCGCTAAACAGTACAGACCTATGGTTTAAATCTCACACCTGCCCATCAGTATAACTAGTGACACTCATTTATCAGATAATACAAGAGGAGCTTACTGGGTGTGGTGACTCACTCAGTTATCCTAGCACTTGTAAGATAGGCATGGGAGTAGGAGTATTGGGGATTCAAAGTCATAATCAGCTACATAGTGAATTTGACATTGGCTTGGGCTATAGGACACTACCATCTCAACAATAAATAAGTAAATAACAAAATGAAAGTCTAATTAACACAATGCAAGTTTTCATCCATGCTGTTCTGCCAATCACTGTATCAGTACACTTATATTTTAATGCATCATATTGCCTGGATCCTCAGCTGTCAAATATTGCTGTTTCATGAGCTCTCTGTGATGATAATGGTTTATAATGATTGATCTGTAGCTCTGTGGCTAGTTTACAATGATCAGTTACTATGGCACAGGACTGCTTTCTCACTGAATCTCCAACAATAGAGGCGACATAAGATCCATGGCATAGGTGTGGAATCTGAGGGGAAGGTAGAAAATGGTCCAGGCCTAGGTATAAGTTCAGAGGCAGAGCTGGGGTTCAGTACATTTAATATTGTTTTCCTATTCCTCGACAAATTCTGTTGTGGCTCTTTTCTCTCCCACATTTCTATCAATCTTCCCCAAATTGCTCATTTTCTCTGAGTGTTCCTAGAGATAATCATATCCTGCATTATGTTCTTAGTGCCAGTCATTATCTCTGTCTTTCTGTTGCCTGGATTCCTTCTGCCCTGCTTTTCCACAGTTCTTTTGAACAATTAAACCATTTGAAGGACAGTGATCAACTCATTTGAAAGACTGTACCATTGGGTTGTCCCACAGTCTCGTTCTTTCTTTCTTCTCCCTCCTTCCCTCTGTGATTGGCTGTCATTGACTGTTCATTTGGGTGACCTGGAAGTTACTAAGTTTCTCATTTAGTCATTCCCTGCACCCTGTAGACCTCCAGCTCCATTATTTCTTCCAAACTCTTTCTTCTACCTCCCTTCTTACCCACACTGTATCATCTTATTTCAGTTAATAAAAAAAGTAGAAATGCCCATTTCATTTATTTTGCATTGTCAGTTAATATTTGATGTCTAATGTCCTACAGCAGCCTGTAATCTCCAGGACATAATCTCAGCCTTGAGAACCAGGAATTGAAGCATCTTTGTTTTCTTTCTGCATGAAAACTTATCTAATCCATTGGAATTCTTCTCTTTATACATCTTCTTTTTTATCATATTGTCCTCACCTAGACATTTTCTTAAACTAAAGGTCTTTACCAATTCTGCAACTATATATTTTACAATGTCAAAGTTGGTATAACAACATTCCAATAATCTTTCTTGTTCTTTAATCAAGTTTTATTAAGTCCTAACTATGTCAAGGTAAACACGGTCATCTACATTTGAGGTTAATACAGTCACATCCATACTTTTCCTTTTCTAATTCATGTCCTGATAAGAATTCAAAATTGATAAAATAAAATAATTTAAAAGACATGTCACTTCTTATTAACTGAGATAACTCAATACTAAAGAAAAAGTCAATGGACTAATGCTGATGAATGTGTGGAGATGGCTTCTCCAGGAACCACATTAAAAATAAATCTCAGCAATGTGGGTGAGCTGAGTTTTAAAAATGAATTGAGTGTATCTTCAGATTCCCAAAATTTCTGGTTGTTTAATTCCTGAAATTGTTGGAGGCCCCTTCCTGGCAGTCACACCACCAGTAACACCACTCTATTGGTTGATAATGACTTCTGGCCAGCATTCTAAACTTTATCCCCTTTTCCACCACAAGTGTCAAACTGGCACAGTAACATCTAAATGTGTGGACCATATAAGGTTATAGGATGCTCTTCACAGTAACATCTGTAGTTGTACTTTAGTGGTGTCAGCACATGATAAAGTGGGGATCACAGCAGCTTAGAAGGAGTAGTTCTTCAGAAATGAGCTCAGGGTTCTCTCTTAGGGGCCATCTTCCAAGCTCATCTCCTTCCTCGAGTTTTAACCCATCCCTCTCTTCCATGGTTCAACTTCAATGACTGTCCGTCATTGCCATCATTATTCATCACTCCTGACAGGTGGACCATTTCACTCTGCATAAAATGGTGTATCTTTAGAGGTGAAAAGTAAAGTGGGCATGAGGCTACAGAGGCAGTCCACAAAGGGCCAGCAGCCTATGAATCAAATGGCTTCTTAACTTGTCTTGGTTTCTATACTTCACAAATTATTACATCGTAATGTCTCTGTATCCAGCATTCTTTGAGCCCAAGGACCCTGGAAGATAAAAAGAGCTTTAATTCCAAAGCAAAATATGCTGTGATGTATGAAACAGCAAAGACAACTCTGGCTGTCCAGATGGAACCAGGTATACAGACAAGAGGGAAGGGAGTAAGTAAAGGCATTGCTTCCAAAATCCTTCACAGGAAATGCATCAGGTAGATCCCATGTTTGTAAGAATTAGGCTGCTGGTGTAGTATGATGACCTCACCTTACATGTGTGATCACCTAAGACCTGATGCCCCACATGTCTGATTCCACATCGTAGCTGTTATGAATTGCACTATGGAAAAACTGGCCACCCAATTATCTCTCATGAAATTATTAAATTTCCCTTAGTCATGTAGCCATATAGTGGGATCTCTGGGTGATGGTGTTTTTATGAGGCAATTTAATCCTTTGCATAGTAAATTTGTTCATTTACTTCCTGGACAATCATCTGTCATATCTAAGAATTCCTTTCTCTGCATCCTCACCACTATTTATTTACATGTTTACTTGTATTTATTTATTTACACAGTCTTTCTATAAGTTATTCTAAGTGAGGTGAAATTACACCCCCTGGTAGTTAATATTTGTATTTATTGAATTGTTGGCTGGTGGTATAGTCTGTAGTGTCATGGGAAATATCCATTGAAATCACCAGCTCAGCTTCAATCTCATGGCTTTTGTCAATATTGTTGTGACTGTTTTCTGTGATTTGAGTGATGTGTGGATTTTGATTATTTTTTTCCCTCTCACACTGATGCTGTCATGGAAACATCCCTAATTCTTTAGAGCATCTCACTTTGTTGTTTCCATTACTACGCAGAAGTTCCACAGTGTGATAGCCCACCTGTCAATTTCTGTTGCTATTGCCTGTAACTTACCACAAGTATCTTTGCCAATACCAATGAGTTGATGTGTTTATTCTGTTTCCTTCTAGAAATTTTACCATTTTTCACCTTCAGGTTTTATACCATTCTCCCCTGATTTTATATTGTTTCATTTTCTTGTGTGTCTTCTCAGCTTCTCTTCAGTGATGAACTGTGTAACCTAAGTTCTTCATGGAAGAGTGGAACATGAGATACCACAGCAAAAGGAACTTTCTTACTTGAACATGCACACACACACACACACACACACACACACACACACACAAATGCTATTGAGGGCTAGGATTAAAAGCTAGCTTATGGAGAAGAATATGGGCCACTCTTGCACTTCTGCAAGAGTTCTGGCTTAGTTCCAAGTACCCACAGGGTGGCTCCAACTATCTGTAAATCTGTAACTCCACTTTGGGGTGTTCTGACTCTTGTGGATAGTGTACATATACTCTTGCATGCTCAAACACATACACATGAATACATCTTTTAAGATGCTATTGGAAATACACTTACATACATCTCTGATTCTGTAGATTTTCTCCTCACTGTGAATTGTTGTGTGTGTTTGTTTCGTTTTGTTTTTCTTATTTGTTTCAGGAGCTTCTTAATTTTACACAATCCAAAATGTGATTCTTATTTGTATTTTCTGAGCCATTACAGTCCTAACCAGAAAGCCACTGTTTATCAATAGACCTTAACATGTTAGCCTTATGATTTCCTCTAGTAACTTCAAAATTATATTGAGATATTTGAGCCATTGTGAATTTATCTTTTAACATAGAAAACAGAACTTAGTTTCTGTTTTTTGCTTTTGTGTGTTTAGTTTTTCCAATGCCACTCTTTAAAGAGTTCATCCATCCTTCCTAGGAAATGTGATGATTTTGTAGGAAATTATGGCTATGTCTCTGTGGGCTCACGTATGGGTCCTCTATTCCATTCCATTGTCTATGAGTCATTTTGATCACTGTCACTGTGAAGTATAACTTAAATCAGGCCTTGCCATATATCCAGGATTGCTCCTTTAGTCAAGGTTGCTCTGACTATTGGGGGGAAGGTTTGTCTTTCCATATAGATATTAAGATGCCTTCAAATACTCCTGTGAGGGAAGTAATTGCAATTTTGTTTTTGATCTTATTTAATGTATGAAATACTTTTTAATAATGTCAATTTTAAAATATTGGTTCTACCCCATCCATGAAGTGGGAGATATTTTTTTTCATCTTCTAATGTCTTCTAAATTATTTCTTTGGTGAATTATGTTTTCCATTGTATAAATATTTAAAATTATTAAGTTTATGCCTGGGATGTATTTAATTGTTTATTTACTGATTTGTGTATTTGATTATCTGTGACCCTTTTTATGGGTGTTGTTTTCCTTACTCCTTTTCATGTACTTGTTATTGCCATATTGATTTCTGTGCACTGATTTTGTAATACACTACTTTGCTAGGTGTGTTTAGTGTCTTTAAGAGTTTTTGGTGAAGACTATAGGACATTTTAAGAATAGGAACATATATAATCTGATAAAAAGACTAATTTTACTATTTTTGTTTCCTGCTTTTCTTTTACCTTCTTGATCAAGCTAATATTTTAAGCACTAAAACGAACACAAATACTGCATGCAGCTGGGTTAATCCTATCTTTAATTTGGAAGGCATTATTTTCCATTTTTCTCTTTCACTGTGAAGATGAATATATATATATATATATATATGTGTGTGTGTGTGTATGTGTGTGTGTGTGTGTGTGTGTGTGTGTGTGTGTGTGTGTGTGTGTTTATTGTTCCTAGTTCCTTTAGGGATTTTATCATGCAGGAATATTGAAGTTTGTCGAAGTCTTCTTATCTATTGAAATAGTCACGCACTTTCTGTCCACGACTCTTTTAAGGCATTGTTTTATTTGTTTGTTTATTATTATAAGTTGATTAAGTCTTACAATCCTTGTATAAGCCAATTTTGGTTGATTGGTTAGCTGATTTATTGAGGCAGAGTCTCTCAAAATGACCCAGGCTGGCTTGAATTCATAGTAATACCCACTCCTATTTGCAAATTTCTGATTTGAACCACCACATTGGCTTGAAAGTCTTCTTTGATAATTGTGAAATACTCAAATAGGAAAACAAAAAAAAGTGATTGTGGAGATAACAAATGTAATTATTGTATTTAAGTCAGAATGTTCCAGAGTAATTAAACCAATAGGATAAATGTAGACATGAAGATTGAAAGAGACCGAATGCATGTCTTAGAGGTGACTCACTTTGGGGGAGTGGCCTTATTCTATTTCTGAGCCAGAGAACACCCACATTCAGCAAGGACAAACAAGGCTCATGTTCTTGCTGTAGAATGTGTAATGATGACCCAGTGTCTGATGTGTCAGCATTGTGCATAAACTCAGCAAAGATCAGGTTATGGCCACTTCTGACTTCCTACTTTTTCTAATTTTCCTCTACCCTCACCTACTCTGGCATAATTAAAAGAAGGCAATTACATTTGGTGGGTGTTTGATTTGTTTGAAGTATGATCTGTAAACCACCAAAATAGAACATTGGTGGGAATGCTCTGCTTATTCAATGAAGGTCTATTGTCATGTCTCTTTGTCTAAAGATGAGTACTTAAGGTAAATATGAACATAAACGTTCCAAAACATAATGTCACTGCTAGAAACAGTTATAGGGAACACAGAATAGAACAGCTGTTTGGCATTTTGCAAAGAACAGTGCAGACTCTTAGAAGCTTCCTTTGTTAGAGAGAAAAATACATTAAATAAAGACCAGCAACATTACCAAAGTGCCTTAATCAAATCTGCTACATAAGGCCTGCTGGTAGTTTTTTGTTGTTGTTGTTTTGTTTTGTTTTGTTTTGTGTTTTTTTCTCTTTGGGGATCTGCCAAATAAATACACAGAGATTTATTCTTACTTATTAATACTCAGCCTTAGCTTGGCTTGTTTCTAGTCAGCTTTTCTAATTTATATTATCTAATTTATATTATCTCTTTATCTTTTGTCTCTAGGGTTTTTACCCTTCTTTACTCTTTCTGTCTTTCTGTCTTTCTTATTCCATGGCTGGCTGTGTAGCTGGGTGGCTGCCCCTGTCATTCTCTTCTCCTCCTTTTCTTGTTCCTTCTTCCCCCTAGATTTTCCCACCTATCTATCCTCTCTGCCTGCCAAACCCACTTGTTTCTATACTCATGCCCAGTTATTGGCCATAGAGCTATTTATTAGCCCAATCAGGTATCTTGAGCTTTATAACATAGCTTTATTGAGTTAAGCAAATATAACATAAAAGAATGCAACATATCTTTGCATCATTAAACAAATATTACACAACATAAATGAATGTAACATGTCTTAAACTAATATACCACAACTCAGCTTTATTTAAAATAGTCTACAGTGAAGATAGCTTTAGCTTATAAACTTTGTATCAAGTAACTATGGTGACATATGTCACTTGCTAATGATGCATGAACTGTCAGTAAAGATGTCTAACTACAGTTGTTCAGCTAATGAAGATGAAGGAGCAAAGAAGACTGAAACAGTGGAGCTGGAAAAAAGGATGCCAGACCTGCCCTGCTTCATGGATCCCACACATCCTGCCATGCTCTGAACACAGCTGTGCCTGGTCAGTGTCGTTACAGAATCCTGCTGGAAAATAAGCCAGAAGTGACCTTTCCTGTCAGGAGTGGATGATCCTGAGGAAGACTGCATGGGACACACTTCATCTTGAAAGCTTACCTCTAAATGAAGACTCTGGCTTTTGACAATTTCATTTTATGTACTTTTTGAACAGCAGATAATATATGCCAATGTAATTCTTACTGAAATTGGAAAAATGTATGGAAGGAAGTATAGAAACCACCTCTCAATATTAAGTCAAACTCAACCTTGATTCCATGGTTGACATGTTGGTTCTAATACAGAATACATCTGATCATGCTACTCATTCTATTTCATTGAACAGTGTCTTCTGGGGCTGAGGAGAGGGCTCATCAAACTGTGAGAAGCTGACTTTCATTCCAGAATCCACACAGAAAGCCAGCTAATGCAGCATTGTAATTGCAATACTGTTTGCTGGGAGGTCTCTGGGGGTCACTGGCCAGCAGCTTTTATGGCTGAAGGATTGCCACACCAGTGAGAGAAATTGTCTCAAAAACAGGGTGGATAGCACCTGAAGAATGACACTTATACTTGATGTCTGAACACCAGGTGTACATGCAAATTTATAGGAACACGCACAGAGAAAATACAATCTTACAACATGCTTAAATGAGAATAAAAATTCTTATTGCAGTTATTTTCATTTTTATGCATTTCTTTATGGCATTTTTCATTTTTTTTTTTACTGGGTAGAGACAGTGCTAGATCTCAAGCTATGAAGCTACATGTGTCTAATGACAAAATATTTTCATGCCCAAATAGATTACATTAATTACATAAAATCTGGCCAGCACAGGGCTCAACACATTATAAGGAGTCTTTGTGATGTGACCACCTCTACTGAGAGAAATGGAAGAAATTTCTGTTCACACTGAGCAGGTGAAATTTATGTAATCATTATTGCATGGTTCAGGATTATTATTCACTCAACCTTCACAATAAGCCATGAATAGGTACATGGAGCTTCCATCACATAGTAAACTAAAGCTGAGTGCTCAGACAGTGACAAATTTCCCCAAACAGCCACCAAAGTAAGAGGTACAAGTTAGTTCAATCCCAGACAATCTGACTTCAAGTTCTAAGAATTTCATATTTATAACATCTCCCCCATCTCCTCCTCCAATGTTCCCCTATTCATCCTCAAGTTAATACATTTTCTTTAATTATTATTGCTATAATTATACATATGCTTACATAATCAACCAACCTTCTGAGCTGACTCAGTTCATGCTGCTATTTTATATGTGTTTAGAGCCTATTTGGGATTGTGTAACCTTTTGGGGGATTTATCACCAAAGAAAATAGCCTCTTATCATTGATTGACTGTAGCTCTTCATGTAGAAGGTCTTATAAAATTTACACTATGAATGGCAACTGGTGATGGCATCATGCAGGTCTGGTTTAAGCAAGCATATTCTTGAGATTTTCTGGCTGCAGCTTCCCTGTTAAGTTTAGAAGACACCATCCAGCAGCAGACACCTACATGTTTTAAGTAGGAGAGAGACTGTGCATGTCCTTGAAAATATTTTATTTTATAAAATTAACACTTTCATGGGATGCCTTGGACTGGTTTCAGGAATCACAGATCCTTGTGCACACAGGGGATGATCTTAAAATGTGGCTGCATCCCACCTTAGTTTAATGACTCACTACAGAGTTTTCAAATCTTCATTACATGGCAAAGTTCAGCTTCTAAATCATGTTCTGTTTGATGTTTTGAACTGTGCATATAAAATAGATTTTAGCTAGGTATATCCCTATCAAGGGACATTTTAAATTGAGAAGAGACTTTTTGTAGAAGGTCAAAACTCCCAGAGGGAAAATACAAATCTGTGTCCTTTGTTGACACCCTATGTCATTTCCCACTCACAGAAAGTTATAGTTGGACACATCCCTCATTAAAAATAATGTCTTCTGCCTGAACTAACTCAGACACATTCAAACATATTTTAGTGGTCAACCTTTTTTTTAAAATGAAATGTTTTATAAGATTTGAACATAGATAATAGATTTAAAAAGTTATTTCCCTTATAGAAATCTTGTGTGGGAGCCATGCCCATGCCCTTGGCTCTGTGGTCACAACTCCACATGGAAATCATATGGTGTTGATTTCTAAAGAGCTAAATAATGTAATTGATGTCTGTATCCTTCATTCATTTAAAAATAAATTTCATAGTAAAATATTAGGCCAGCAACTTTGACACTGTTATTCTTTTTGTAAGAAAGGAAGGGATATGTTTTAAATAAGTTTTTTTTTAATTAGATTCCCACATTTGCTACATTCTAAGTATAAATTCCTATAAATATAACAAAATTATTAGTAAAGCCCTAAAGTGTTGATGGTGTTTTAATTGTTTATCAGCATTTAAGGGATGAAAGAAAACTTTGAGATATTAATATATATCTAAATATTGACAATGATTTAGCTTTGAAAATAATAACCCTTAATGTTTTAGTGTCTCACTTATAATAATATTATAGCAAATGTTTACTAAGACATAGCATATTTTCATACAGAGCTGATTTTTCTGTTATAGGCCCAGATAATGCTTGAGAACAAACATAGGCCAAGAAACACTTTTCTACCTGAATTGTTACTGTGAAGAAATTTAACTTTTATCTGCCACACATGCTTTTTAGGGCTAGACATGCACTAGTGAGGGCTATATACTGCAGGACTCTGATAACTGTGCTGATTATTAAGTCTTTCTAAAGCAAAAGAAGATTATTTAGTTTAGAAAATCCGATAGCTGTTTCTCTATTAAGTTCTATTATTTTTTATGAAAAATAACTGTGTGAAATATATCAAAAGGAGGCAGTTTTCAAATAATATTGCATTATCTCAGATCAAATTGCTTTATGTAAACAGGTCATTAGAAAAGTACACGAATATCATTCCTGTTTTAATAACTATAAATAAGTCAAACATCCCCTAACTCATAGCTCTCCTTGACTCAAAGTTACTATACCATTTTAACAGGGTATTGTGTGTTATAATTGGAAGTCTGTGTCCCCAAACATAACTGTCAAGAGCATGAATTAAACTCACAGAACCCTTGTGAATGTTGCTGGGACTATCACTTATTAAAACTGAGACCTGTCAGGACAATTATTTATCAGAACCTTGGGTGATAGCGACTTTTCTACAAGAAGAGGGCAGCCATCTACAACAAATATCCCAATGGCCTCAAATGCCAGTTGTGCCAAGATTGAATACCTGGAGTTGTTAAAGTCTCAACCTCACCCATGCTATTCTAGAATTACTTTACTTCTTTATTAGGTGCATTCAAAAGGAACAATTATACTTCTACCTTGGGGACATGTGGACTCCTTCCACATTCAGTTGCAGCCAATCAAGAAGTGCTCACTGTGATGCCACTGGCTGGTTATTTTCAACTGATTTGTTGCTTTTCTGGGATTCAGGCACAAATCAATGAATGGAGACCTGGAACTGTCCACGGTGCTGAACAGTTAGTAGCTGGTCATTCCCTGGATCTTATAAAATGGTGGTGAATAATATCAAGGCAGCATCCTAACTCACATGTTGCAGAGGAGACTTACAAGAGTGGCTGTGAAAGCCTGGTAGATTTTCAAAACACAGAAACATTCCTGAGCTCTGAAAACAATGCAAGAAATGTGTATCGTGATACATTCCATGAAAATTAGCTGGGAGTTGTTACTAATTTCTTTTCATGCTTCATTTAGTGGAAAGGAAATATTGTGACATCCTCATTTATACATGTAGATTGAAAAAAGGGGGGAACAGGAGCTATTGCTTTGTCATGTCTGTTTTGCTCACCATTTTAAGGTAAAATGGATTGCTAATTCTAATTAGAACAAAATCTCAAGAATACCTTTCCTCAATATTCATTTATTGATCTTGGGATTTTTTTTAATTTTCTTTTTTTAATAATTTATTTTATATAACAAAGTCCAATTAAATGAAAACAAACATTTATATACAATATTTGGGAATTTGGGCGTCGTTCTTTCCAAACTACTTCCTGCTGGTAAGGGGCGCTGTCTTGGGGGATTCGAAGAAGATTCAGAAATCCTGGCTGTAGTCTATAAGGCTGCTTTGTCCAGCTGTTTTGAATGTAGGATCACCTTGTACTCTGTTTCAGGCGGTCTGGCATGATCAAACCACATTAGTCTGGAAGGAATCCACATCTTTTCATTTTCTGTGGAAACAAAAATAGAAATCCTTTTCCCTAGTAATTTGTCCTTCAACTTAGATTTTGGAGTCAAAGCACTTTTTTTAATTTAATTTATTATTTTACATGTTGATCCCATCCCTCCCTCCCTCCTTCTCTCCATTTTACCATCTCTGCCCTCTCACATGCACTCTAACCACCCTCCCCTCTCATCCACCCACCCCAAATCCATATGTAGGGGTATGCCATCCAGTTGGGGTCATGTAGATCTGACAGGTCATGTGAAGTAGGGACTAGGGCTTCTCTCCTATCTCTAGATTAAGGCAGTTATCCCTCCATGGGGGATATGTTTGCAAAATCCTTTTGTGCACCAGGGATAGGTCCTGGCTCCACTGTCTGAGGTCTCTTAGACTGCTCAGTCCTTCTGGCTGAGACCCATATTCAGGGGGGCCTGAGTCAGTCCCATGCTGGCTTCCCAGCTATCAGTCTAGTGGCCATTAGCTCCTCCTTGTTCAGGTAAGCTGACTCTATGTGTTTCTGCCACATGGTCTTGTCCTCTCCATCTGCACCTGGGTTCTAGTTCCACTCAGTGTTTATGTATGGGTGTTTGATCCTGTTTTCAACAGGCATTTATTGAGGGCTCCATGGAGAAGTTAGTTGTTGATCTCACTCTCTGGGAAGGACATTTATGATAGCCTTTCCACGGAAGCTCAAATTGTTAGTTGGGAGCAGTCTTGTAGTTCTCTAGACCTTTCTTTGTGTTCAATTTTATCTTCAAACCAATATTGCCTCCCTCTTTCATGTTCTCTCTCTCTCTCTCTCTCTCTGTCTCTGTCTCTGTCTCTGTCTCTGTCTCTGTCTCTCTCTCTCTCTCTCTCTCTCTCTCTCTCTCTCTTTCCTATACTCTATTCCTAACCAGGTTCAATCTTACTGGTCGCACATGTTTTCCTTTCCTCCCCCTTATTTTCTCCTACCTCTCTCCATTCACTGCCCCCCCCACTTCACCTGAGCTCTGGGGGACTTGTCCCTTCCCAGTTCTGTGAGGGACTTTATATGAATCTCTTAGAATAAACCTTGTATCCTAGCTCCCCTGGTGATGTGAATTATAGGCTGGTGATCATTTGATACAGGTCTAAAATCCATATATGAGTGATTACATACTGTGTTCATCTTTTTGTGACTGGGTTACCTCATTCAGGATGGTTTCTTCAAGTGTCATCCACTTGCCTGCGAATTTCAAGATACCATTATTTTTTCTGCAGAATAGCATTCCATTGTATAGATGTGCCAAAACTTCATTAACCATTCTTCAATTGAGGGGCATCTAGGTTGCTTCTAGGTTCTTGCTATTACAAATAGTGCTGCTATGAACATAGTTGAACAGATGTCTTTGTTGCATGGATGTGAATCCTTTGGGTATATGCCTAAGAGGGGGATTGCCGGGTCCTGTGGTAACTAATTCCCATTATTCTGAGGAACCACCATACTGATTTCAAAATGGCTGTATGAGTTTGCACTCCCACCAGCAGTGGAGGAGTGTTCCACTTTCTCCACATCCTCTCCAACATAAGTCATCACTGGTGTTTCTAATTTTAGCCATTCTGGCAGGGGTAAGATGGTATCTCAAAGTTGTTTTGATTTGCATTTCCCTGATAGCTAAGGATGTGGAGCATTTTCTTAAGTGTCTTTCAGCCTTTTTGATTTCCTCTATTGAGAATTCTTTCTTCAGTTCTGTACCCCATGTTTTAATAGGGTTATTTGGTGTTTTGTTGACTAGTTTCTTGGGTTCTTTGTATATTTTGGAGATCAGCCCTTTGTCGGATATAGGATTGGTGAAAATCTTTTCCCAGTCTGCCGTTTGGTCTTGTCCACTGTGTCTTTGCCTTACAGAAGCTTCTAAGTTTGAAGAGGTCCCATTTATTAATTGTTTCTTTCAGTGTCTGTGCCCCTGGAGTTATGTTCAGGAAGCAGTCTCCTATACCAATTTGTTCAAGGGTACCTCCTACTTTCTCTTCTAAGAAGTTCAATGTGGCTGGATTGATGTTGAGGTCTTTGATCCATTTGGACTTGAGTTTTGTGCATGGCGACAGACATGGCTCTATCTGCAGTCTTCTACACACCCTCATCCAATTGTGCCAGCACCATTTGTTGAAGATGCTGTCCTCGCCCCATTGTATAATTTTAGCTGTTTTGTCAAAAATCAGCTGTTCATAGGTGCTTGTATTAATATCAGGATTTTCAATTCTATTCCATAGGTCTACCTGTCTATTTTTTATGCCAATACCAGGCTGTTTTCAGAACTATAGCTCTGTAGTAGAGCTTAAAGTCAGGAATGGTGATGCCTCTTGAAGTTCTTTCATTGTATAGGGTTGTTTTGGCTATTTTGGGTCTTTTGTTTTTCCATATAAAGTTTATTATTATCCTCTCAAGGTCAGTGAAGAATTGTGGTGGGATTTTAATGGGGATTGCATTTAATCTGTAGATTGCTTTTGGCTAGATTGCCATTATTTACTATGTTTATCCTACCTATACAAGAGTATGGGAGATCTTTCCATTTTCTGGTATCTTCTTTAATTTCTTTCTTTAGAGCCACAAAGTTCTTATTATATAGGTCTTTTTCTTGTTTGTTAAGCGTTACCCCAAAATACTTTATGTTACTTGTGGCTATTGTAAAGGGTGATGTTTCTCTGATTTCTTTCTCAGCATCAATGTCGTCTGAAAAAAGTAGGGCTACTGATTTTTTTGAGTTTATCTTGTATCCTGCTAGTTTGCTGAATGTGTTTATCAGCTGTAGGAGTTCCCTGGTAGAGTTTATTGGGTCGCTTATGTAAACTATCATATCATCTGCAAATAGAGACACTTTGACTTCTTCCTTTCCAATTTGGATCTTGATCTCCTTTTATTGTCTTACAGCATTAGCTAGAATGTCCAGTGCAATATTGAAGAGATATGGAGAGAGAGTGCAGCCTTGTCTTGTTCCTGATTTTAGAGGAATTGGCTTAAGTTTCTCTCCATTCAGTTTTATGTTGGCAGTTGGTTTGCTGTATATTGCTCTTATTATGCTTATGTATGTTCCTATTATTCCTAACCTCTCCAAGACCTTTATCATGAAAGGGTGTTGAATTTTGTCAAAGGCTTTTTCTGCATCTATGGAGATAATCATATGGTTTTTCTTTTTCTGTTTGTTTATATGGTGGATCACATTGATAGATTTCCGTATGTTAAACCATCCCTGCATTCCAGGTATGAAGCCTACTTGGTCATGGTGGATGATTTCTCTGATGTATTCTTGAATTCGGTTTGCCAGTATTTTATTGAGTATTTTTGCATCGATGTTGGTCTGTAGTTTTCTTTCTTAGTTGTGTCTTTGTGAGGTTTGGGTACCAAAGTTATTGTGGCCTCATAAAAAGAGTTTGGCAATGAACCTTCTGTTTCTATCTTGTGGAACGTTTGAGGAGTAGTGGTATTAGTTCTTCCTTGAATGTCTGGTAGAATTCTGCACTGAATCCATCTGGCCCTGGACTTTTTTGGGGTGGAAGGTTTTCGATGACTGCTTCTATTTCATTGCAGGTTATAGGTCTATTTAAGTTCTTTGTCTGTTCTTGATTTAATTTTGTTAAGTGATAGTTATCCAGAAACTTGTCCATTTCCTTTGAATTTTCAATTTTTGTGGAATACAGATTTTCAAAGTATGACCTGAAAATTGTCTGGATTTCCTCTGTGTCGGTTGTTATGTTCCCCGTTTTGTTTCTGATTTTGTTACTTGCATATTCTGTCTCTGCTTTTTTGTTAATTTGGATAAAGGTTTGTCTATCTTGTTGATTTTCTCAAAAAATACCAACTCTTCATTGCATTGATTTTTTGTATTGTTTTCCTGGTTTCTATTTTGTTGATTTCAGCCCTCAAGTTGATGTTTTCTGGCATCTAGTCCTGCGGGGTGAATTCGCTTCTCACTGTTCTAAGGCTATCAGTTGTACTGTTAATTCTCTCATATGACTATTTCTCCTGCGATGCATGTGATGAAATGACCATCTTCATCTCTTTTGACTAATTTTGGTTTGAAGTCTAACTTGTTAGATATTAGGATAGCTACGCCTGCTTGCTTCTTATTTCCATTTGATTGGAAAATCTTTTCCCAGCCCTTTACTCTGAGGTAATGTCTATCTTTGAAGCTTAGATGTGTTTCTTGTATGCAGCAGAAGGATGGATTCTGTCTTCGTATCCATTCTGTTAGCCTGTGTCTTTTTATAGGTGAGTTAAGACCATTAATGTTGAGGGTGAGTAAGGACCATTGATTGTTGATGCTTGTTTGATTTAGGTTTGTTGTTGGCAGTGGTATTGTGAATATACTAGTTCTGCTTCACCCTTGGTTTCTGGTGTAGTTGGATTATCTGTTGCCTACATTTTTGTGGGCGTAGTTACTTTCCCTCGGTTGGAGTTTTCCTTCCAATACTTTCTGTAGGGCTGGATTTGTAGATATGTATTGGGAGAATCTGGTTTTGTCATTAAATATCTTGTTCTCTCCATCTATAGTGATTGAGAGTTTTGCTGGATATAGTAGCCTAGGCTGGCATCCGTGTTCTCTTAATACTTTTAGAACATCTATCCAGGACCTTCTGGCCTTGAAGGTTTCCATGGAGAAGTCAGGAGTAATTTTGATAGGTCTGCCTTTATATGTTACCTGTCCCTTTTCCTTCGCTGCTCTTAATATTCTTTCTTTATTCTGTATGCTAGGTGTTTTGATTATTATATGTCGAGGGGTCTTTTTCCTTTGGTCCAGCCTATTTGGGGTTCGATATGCTTCTTGTGCTTTCATGGGCATGTCCTTCTTCAGATTTGGAAAGTTTTCCTGGATGATTTTGTTGAATATGTTTTCAGCACCTTTTAGATGGGCTTCCTCACCTTCCTCTTTGCCTATTATTCTTAGGTTTGGCCTTTTCATGGTGTCCCACATTTCCTGGATGTTTTGTGTTAAGGATTTGTTGGATTTATGATTTTCTTTGGTCGATGAATCTATTTCTTCTAGTTTGTCTTCTGCGCCTGAGATTCTCTCTTCCATCTCTTGAATTCTGTTGGTTATGGTTGTGTCCGTTAGTTGCCAAATTTTTGCCCAGCTTTTCTATTTCCAGCATTCCTTCTTTTTGCCTTTATTTTCTCTATTTCAGTTTTCAAGTCTTGAACTGTTTCCTTCACCTGCTTAATTGTTTTTTCTTGGCTTTCTGTACTTTCCTTAAGGAATTTGTTCATTTATTCCACTTTTTTGTTTGTTTTTTCCTCCATTTCTTTAAGGGATTTTCTCACATCTTCTTTGAGGGCCTCTATCATTTTTTGTGATGGTAATTTTTAAGTTGTTCCCTTCTGCTTCCTCTGCTTTGTTGTTGTGTTCCATTCTAGTTGGTATAGATTCCCTAGATTCTGGTGGTGTCATGCTTGTCTTTCTGTTGTTAGGTGTTCTCTTGTATTGCCTTCTTCCCATAGCTTCTTCCAGTAGGTGTTGGTGGGGTCTCCCCCCTCTCTCTATGGTACTTCCCCGATGGGCTTATGTGGGTCTGAGTTTCAATATCTGTAGCTCTGTGTGGTCCAAGCTCTCTAGGAGGTTTCTTCGCAGACAGGGATCCAGGGATGGGGTCAAGGATGAGGATCCAGAAGA
The DNA here is from genome assembly GCF_943737965.1 of Phodopus roborovskii. Taxonomy (NCBI): domain Eukaryota; kingdom Metazoa; phylum Chordata; class Mammalia; order Rodentia; family Cricetidae; genus Phodopus; species Phodopus roborovskii. The sequence continues at coordinate 15,321,823 of NW_026126409.1, read as the reverse complement.
AGATGCCAGCAGGTACTCACAGTGGACCTCTGGCCAATAGCTCTGGCCAATAGCTGGCAGAAGAGGGCAAGGGCTGAGCTGGAACTTGAGAATGTTTTGCAGGATAGTCGGATCTGACTGGAAACTGGCGCTCTCCATCTGAGACCTCTTTCTTTGGCAGAGGCCAGGATTTGGGGGTCAAGGATCTTGCCCACAGGAACTCGGAGTGGACCCGCAGACATAGGTGGATCTCTGGGAGGGGCCTGGGACTCCAGCAGAGGACTGGAGGTGGGGTCAGAGACCAAGCAGGTGGAAATTACGGGTGGTCCTGCGTGGATAGTCAGGTCTCCTTTGTTCATAGTTGCTCTGAGAAGTCTCTGAAGTAGGGTGGACTGTTGGCTCCACCCTCTGTCCCAGTGCTCAACCAGAGTGGCAGGACCATGGGTGGGGTAGGGCACAGGGTAGGGGGGTAGGCTGGCGGTGGGGATGGGTGGGGGTGTATCAGAGCTCCAAGGGTGCTCTTGATGGGGACTGGAGACAGGAGCAGCATGATCAGGGGCCAACCCAGGGAGTTCGGGTGGGGGAGTGGGAAAAAGAGGTTATAGGGGACAGGCAGCCCCAATTGGGCCCAGACTCACCTCTGTCCAATAGCTGGTGGAAGAGGACAAGGGCTGAGCTGGAACTTGAGAATGTTTTGCAGGATAGTCAGATCTGACTGGAAACTGGCGCTCTCCAGCTGAGACCTCTTTCTTTGGCAGAGGCCAGGATTTGGGGGGGGGATTGTTTTTATAATTAAACAAATTCTTGACTAAACTGTTAAATTTAAATTTAAGTTCTCCAAACACTCATATCACTGTGGGAACACAATATTTAACATTTTCTGATCTTCTAATGCCTAGTATTTGTATTTGCTGTGTTTTAAAATCATGTTTATCTTCGTGTTTCAAGCAGCAGATGTCTTACACTTCATATATTTTGCAATAAACTACTTAAATTGATTAATTTAACACTAATTAGTTAATTTTATTTTATTTTACAACCTTGTTTACATTTCATAGTTGATAGTTTTTTTATTTATTTTTATTTTACATATCAATCCCAGTTCCCTCTCCCTCCCTCTCCCCCTGTCTCCCCCCTCACATGCACCCTGACCACCCTCCTCTCCCATCCTCCCATCCCCATTCCACATGTAGGGCTATGCCATCCAGGTGGGATCATGTAAATCTGTCAAGTCATTTGAAGTAGGGACTAGGACTTCTCTCCTGTCTCTAGGTTAAGGCATTATCACTCCATGGGGGATGTGCCTGCAAAGGTCCTTTTGTGCACTAGGAATACATCCTGGTTCCACTGTCTGAGGTCCCTTAGACTGCTCAGTCCTTTTAGCTGATACCCATGTTCAGGGGTCTGAGTCAGTCTCATGCTGGATTCCCAGCTATTAGTCTGGGGAGGCCCATTAGCTCCTCCTTGTTCAGATCAGCTATCTCTATGTGTTTCTGCAACCTGGTCTTGTCCTCTCTCTCTGCATCTGGATTCTATTTCGACTCAGTGTTTAGATATGGGTGTTTGCTTCTGTTTCCAACAGGTACTAGGTGAGGGCTCCATGATAAGTTACTTGTTGATCTCACTGTCAGGGAAGAGCATTTATGGTAGCCTTTCCACGATTGCCCAAATTGTTAGTTGGCAGCAGTCTTGTAGGTATCTACACTTCTCTCTCTCTCTCTCTCTCTCTCTCTCTCTCTCTCTCTCTCTCTTCTGTCTTCTATTCCTACCCTGACTCAATCTTCCAATTCGCATGTTCTTTCCTCTCCTCCCCTTCTCTTTCTCCTAATTTTCTCTCCATTCACTGCCCCCCCACTTCCCATGTGCTCTGGGGGGACTTGTCCCTTCCCCCCCACACACACACTTTTTTTCTTTACAATAGCAATCTATACTCCGTCTCTGTCACATTTGGTATTAAGAAAACTTTTTTCATAAACTCTGTGGCTTATGCCAAATTCTCAAAATAGTTATGATTCAGATTACTAGCATTCTGCAATTCATCAGATTAACTTCCATGTACAGACTGGAAACACAGTTTGAAATTGGCTAAAGCTACATAACACATTTGGGGTCAATTCAGACTACACATTGAAAGCCTGTCTCAGAAGAAAAATCAAAATAAAATAGTTATAATAGACAGTAATATGTTAAGCCTAGGGTTAGTCTAATTATAAAGGTGATTTTAAAATTTTCTCTTTGTTTTGAAATACCTAGCATATAAAACTCAATCATAAGTACTAATTCAGAAAAATGATGCATGTTTTCATCTCTGTCAGCTTCTTTTATAATTTTTTCTTCTGATTGGTTTTCTATCTTTTGTCTTGCTTATAGCATTTGTTTTCTTCATCACAGCTGCCATAATACTATGCCCTTTTTCTACCCATTGGATGGCTTGCAGGCCACAGTGTTTGCCCTCTGGTCTGGTATCCCAGGGGCTTCTGTGATCTGACATTCAGTGGTCTTCTAAGAACAAATGGCTCATTCAAGTTGGGGTTTTTAGACATAGGAAACACATAATAGGCACACAAGGAACTTTCGAAGCTTCTAGTCTTTTTCACAGATTGAATGAAGGAGTATGCCTGAAATTTGAAGCCATTTCAGAGGGTGATACATTACCAGTTAGCATTGCAACAACTCTCATTGGAAGTTAAAATAATGAAATGATGCTCTTATCACAGTGAGTGCACACAGTCCTGAAGTCATCAACCAGCTCCACAGACAACTTTGAACTGTACATTGTTAGTGCTTTTAACAATGAGAAGTCATGTATGAGGGCTGAAGTGAATGCCAGGCCCCCGCTCAGTTTCAGCTAACAGGCATGCCTTATGCATGTTGCTGCAGTCTCTTCCACACAGCTTGTGTATCACCTGTGGTTGCTGTGGTCTTTACCAGGAGAATCCAGTAAAGTTTATTCTACAGATTTTTAGTTTAACTTCTGCTAGACTCTTCCTATATATGCCCACTTTGGAGTTTCCAGCCAAGCAGTGGCAGCTTGTATATCACCATAAGAGAATGTTGGAATCAACACCAATAATTTTCCTTCCAGAACTCAGGGAGAAGGATTGCCTATAAACAATTAGAATCATTGAATGGATGTGCATCTCAAAAGTTGAACTTAACACATCTAAGTCCTTCAGTTATGATGTTGGATTCTTGCTCAAGTAGTGAACGTTATTTTGTGAATTTAATGTAATAAAATTAGTATTGCTCTTTTTGCAGCTGGTTTTGCATTTAAGCAATTCATTTTTGGGAGCATACAGAGAAGAATAAATTTTAAATCTTAAGTAAAGTTATGTTGTTTGTTAATGATCATTTATTTATATGATGCATTCATACATAAAACTGACAGTTTTATAGTTATATTTACACATATCACATACTGTGTGATTTCATACACAGTAAATAAGTATACAGTCTGTCTTACATCTCCCTATGAAGAATTTAATTGCATTTAAGTATCTATTTTTGTGTTACATCCAGTTTCTCATCCCTCATACTCATTTTCCCACTATGATGTTGAGTTGATAATGCAATTTAACCTTTGGCATTTTGTACACCAAATATGACACTAAATTAATTACCTAGAAATGACCTTTTAAATTACCTCCATTCTGAATTCAGAAAGTATTTGTCTCCGGTCAATAAGAGCATTTGTAAATGCTCTCATGTGTGACAGGCTTCTGAAAATTGAGTTGCTTTTTCCTTTCTGCCCCTGCAGCTGAGGGAGCCTGCGGAGGAACCCTAAGGGGAACCAGCAGTTCTATATCTAGTCCTCACTTCCCCTCTGAGTATGACAACAATGCTGACTGCACGTGGAACATCCTGGCTGAGCCTGGGGACACCATTGCTCTTGTTTTCACGGACTTCCAGCTGGAGGAGGGGTATGACTTCCTGGAGATCAGCGGGACAGAGGCACCATCCATCTGGTGAGTTTGGCAGGGTCACATGACCTCTCAGGAGTCTTTGCTTCTTTCCAAGAGAAACAGAATCTGCTCATTGCTGTTAGTTACTGGCCCACTTGAGTGTATAGTGTTTTCCCTTGGCGGTTTGCGGTAACTGGTGCCCTTGTCTGAGTTGTCTCTGTTCCATCATTTGAAGCTGGAGAAGACATGTGTACACTTGAGTTTCCTCCTCTTCTCTTGTGTTACAATCAAATCTACTTACGGGGAGCATAGGGAGACCCTATGGCTTTGGCTTTCACCTAGAGTTGACTCCATTTGAGAAGATGTTTTCGGGCATTGGGTTTATTTTCATCGTTCTTGCAAAGGGGTGATGAGCTTGGCCATGGGAACATGGCCTGCCTTCTGTGAAGAAGTTCACACAATTGTAGAAGCACCTGTGGATGGACGAACTGACCAATTGGAGGCCAGTTATTGGTGTGTGAGGAGAGGAAACTGAGGATTACACTTTGATCACTCACGATTGGCTGAGGTGCAGTGCTGCTTGCTGCAGAGCCATTTTCATTGTCCCTCTTGAGTACAGTTTCAAAGTGGAAAATTAAAAGAACAGATATTAAAGGTGTTGATTCCTGCTTCATATCTTTAAGCCGGTTGTTGCTAGTTGAACTTTCTTTAGCTTTTATTGTTTAAATTATATTAGCACTTGGAAGTTGGTTCAGTTACCTAGTTTGGCTCTTGAGCCCTGAGATAATTTGAGAGTATACAATCACAGGAAAGATTGGACATGTGTGTTGTAGGCAAAAGCATTAGCTGGAGGAAGTGTTAAAATATTTCCATGGGTTTCAGATGTGACTTCAGTTCTAAGGTAAAAGGATGACAATGTTAAATGTGAAACCTGCTGTTAGGAGATCCTGTTTTACACCAGTCCTTAACATTGCACTGAATCTTATTTTGTTTTACAAAACCAGAAGCTCCATGTTCACACAAATGGATAGGAACATGCCTCCCTTGGGTTTTATTTCTCTTATGTTAAATATTACTCCAATTAGAGAAGTAAAGATAAAAATAGAACTTCATTAAAACACAGCTGTATGACGCCTGGGCAAACACCCAAAAGACTGGATCCTACTAGAGTAATTTTCACATCCATGTTTATTGTGCCTCTACCTGCAGTACAAAGGAGATGGCATCAAACTGAATGTCCATCAACGGACATTGAGTGAATAGTGAATAATGGAATCATGGTACATAGACACAGTGAAATTTTATTCGGCTGTAAAGGAAAAAGAAATTTGTAAAAATGAAAAGACCTGGAAAAAATACACTAATTAAGGTGACTCATGTTTAGATGGACTAATTTTGCATTGGCATGTGTGTATGTGCATATGTGCTTATAGGAGGGTGTAAGGCTGGGGAGATGGGTCAGCAGTTAAGAGTGCTGATTGCTCTTAAAGAGGACCTGGGTTTGATTTCCAACACCCACATGGTGGATCACAATTATTTGCAGCTCCAATCCCAGGGGATATGATGCTTTCTTTTGGCATGTGTATTGGGCATGTTTGGCATTCATGCAGGCAAAATGCTTACATATATAAAACAATTAGATGAATAAATATTATATATGTATGTATGTATATATGTAAATGCAGAACTCCAGAGACTAGAAAGGGAGCATGATGGGAATAAAAGGTTTTCAGAACGATAATAGGAAGGTGTTAAAACATGTGAGAGAAAGTAGAAAGACAAACGTGGGTTACATGGAAAGGTGCAAGGGGACAACTGGGTCAAGAATGGTATGTGGAACTCTGCAGACTAAGAATAAAATGCCTTTGGGAAACTTGTCACTGTGTGCTGATTTAAACCACCATTCTCATGAACTGTATGATTTTATTAACCTTGAATAGGCTTTGATATCAGTACATCAGCTATTCTCCTTCAACCTATTTGCTGAATTCTTGTGTATCTTCTATTACATAGACTCAAAGCTATCAACACTGATGTTAACTAAAACCCGATGCTGGCCTATATCCCATCTTGCACCAGGCCCTATGAGGCCATATTTAAATGCCTTTTAATTTCACAAGAGACAAATTCAGTCATTAAACATCAACCATATTCCTAATATCTGTCAATTATTGTTCTACAAACAGGTGATACAAATACTTTTAACTTTACAGAATTTGTGTGGAAAACTATAACTACATAAAATGCATGCAAAATACCTGATGGATGAGACACAGAAATTACATATCTTTAATTTGTGAGAACTTGGATGTGTTGGGTGTTGATTGAGATAGCCTTGCTATTAGGTGTCAGGGTGGGAGAGATATTGGAAAACAGTGATGAACTTAGTGCTTATAGAGTTTAGTGATGGCTTTTGCCAAACGAAGTTGATGTAAGAAAGGGAGAAAGTATGGGAGTTCAGCTGTCAACATGAGTGATGGAAATAAAACATGAAACCAAGGCAGTTTCCGGGGACATGAAACATGATGTCAGAAAGGGAAACCAAAGCAGATGCCAAGGAAATGATAGTGACCCAGTAAGGGCAGCCACTCTTCCTGTGTGGGTGTCACTGAAGGGCCAAAATGCCCCAGTTCATCTCTTCTCAGGAACCAGTGCTGTCTAGTTTCCTGCTTTCTTTATTCATCTCAAGTGACTTCCATCATTCCATAGCCCTCCCTTCCTTTATTTTCTTCATTTATTTCTTCATTCATCACAGATAAATTCTTTCCATTCATCCCCTTTCCTTCCCCTCCCCCATCTGTTCTTCCCTTCCCTTTTGCTCACCTTCTTTTTATCCCTCCTCTCCTCATATCCCCTATGCTCTTTATTCATGTCCTATCCTTATTTGTCACATTTGGTTCTGCTTTCCTGCTCCTTTTTTTTTTTTTTGTCCTCTCCTGCCTCTCCCCTGCTCCACTCACCTCCACTCCCCCTCATTCCCTTCCTCTCCCCGCTGTAGCTACCACAACCCATGGGCAACAAGCAACAGAAGAGTGCATCATTGTTCAGGTAGAAACTGTCCAACTTTGCAGACAGCCACAATTTCTGTGGTGGAGATGGAGAGATTTCCTTCAGCTCGCTGAGATTCCCATAGACAACTTCAAGGAACTTGGGGGAAAAGTATTAGAGGGACTTAGTCCCTGCAAGCTCCTAAACTATAAACTATGCTGCTTATTGGCCAAGACTGTCCCAGTGAATGGCCTGCATAGACCATATGTAGTTGCAGTCCTACCCCCTCATTATAAGAGTTCCTTATGGTTTTCCATTTTTCAGAAATGCAAGAACCCTGAAGATCAGTTTTGTCCTATGGACTCTGCTTAGTTAGGTTCTTTTTGTTTGGTTTCTAAGAAGACACAATCAATTCTGACAAAGGAAAACATTTTGCTAGGTCTGCCTTACTGTTTCAAAGGTTTAGTCCATTATATCAGTGTGAGAAGATGGTGGCATGTAGGCAAGCATGGTGCTGAGAAAAGAGTTGAGAGCTGTACATTTTGATCCACATGCAGCAGAAGGCAACACTGTGTAGCTTGAGCATACAAGACCTTAAAGCTCTCTTTCCTCCACAGTGACACACTTCCTCCAACAAGACCACACCTTCTAATGGTGCCACACCCTATGGTTCAAGCATTCAAAGGCATGAGTCTATGGGGGGCCATTCCCATTCAAACCACCACAGACTCTTAGCACCTTGTCTGTCATGTGAACAAGAAACTGAGACACAAGAAGGACAACAGAGAACAGGGTCCCCAGGAAACAGACACGGGTCCACCATGATTTCATCATTGAACCTCAGCCTCTAACTGCAGAGCACTGGGGGGCACAGATGTCCTGCCTGGGATGCACCTTTACTTGGCTGCACAATTTCCCTGTGCCATACAGAGGAGACTGCTGCTGAGGAGACAGGCCCCCCCGAACAACTATGTACCATTGCATACTGCATGAGAGAGGGCAAAGGACTTTCTTATTTATTTTACTTTGGTGACATTCAGTGCTCATTGTAATCACAGAGGGAATGGTCTTGACATATCCACATAGAGTGTCCCTTTAAATGGAACTCACATCAAGCAGACATTCTTCGCTAGAGCCTAAAAAGAAAAGAGATGGTTTTCTTAAATAACCATCAAGCCCACATGAACACACTTCAAATTTAAAATAGAATAATTGGGAACACGCTTTCAGGATTTATATAAATGTGTATTATCTGGCTTATCTTTAAAAAGACTATTATTTTACTATAATTTTAGTGACAGCTTCTGCAATGTTTAATGGCCCAAATTGGTATATTTAGAAGATTTATTCCTCCCAGGATTGCAAGGAAAGTAGGGGGAGGATGAACTTGGCCTCTTCTCCAAAACAAGGTTATGCCTCAGTGGCAGGAGGGTGGTGCTAATGGCTGTGAGTACAGAGAGGGCACACATGTGCAATTTTCCAATAATCTGTTTTTAAAGACAGGATGAACTAGCAAGGGCATGGAAAGAGGAAACTACATGGAAAATTGTTGAGAATAATAATGGGATTAGCTTTATTTTCATTACATTTTGAGTGAAATTACTAACTCTGCTATAATGTCTTTGCTCTAAGTTGCCATGGCTACAGTAGAGGCAGCCTCAGTGAAGTGAATCTCATTTGCCAAACTCTTATATGTATTAAATGCAAGGTGTGTTGGGGATTTAAGCCTCACTACCTGTATGCATACTGAACAAGGCTGGTTTATTATTATTATTGTTATTGTTGCTGATGTTGTTCTTGTTATTTATAGATTTTCATATAGTCAGCTAGGCTTTCCAGTGACTTTTAAGAGCAGAGCTACTGTTTCTAATTGACTTGCAACAGACTCTAGTTATGGTTTCTACTATAAATTTTAAAACTGGGCTGGAAAGAAGGCTCATTGTTTAAGAGCATTTGCTGCTCTTTCAGAGAACCTGTTTTTCGAACTTACTCAGTGGATCACAACCTTCTATAACTTTATCCCTAAAAGATCTGATGTCCTCCTCTTACATCTGTGGTTACTGCACACACATGGTATGTCTACATATGCATACACATAAAGTAAATACACCCAGTAAGAAGAAAATTTCAAGGAAATATTCTTTTAAAAAGCAGCAAAACTGTCTATGATTTTAGCCTCCAGATTTGATGGTATGTTCTCTGACTCTAAAAATATCAAGAGTAAAAGTCAATGTTATTTACCAGTTGCACAGCTGGAATTGCTAACTGGAATTGAGGGGTGAGAACTGTATTTTGGGGGGGTAGGGGTCTAGAGAGAAGATAACATATTCTCTTCATGAGTCAGGGAGTGTGTGTGTGATGTCACAGAAAAATAAAGGAAGAGCAAGGACAAGTACTGAGACTTTGTCCTGCCCCAAGCTGAGTGTTCCCACCTCAGGCTGCACAGGAAGACTCCAACAGCCTTAGCAGATCTTCCTGGGCAGGGCCAGAAATTCTTCTACCATCCTCCTTTCTTTTATATCTCCCAGTGTTAGCCCCAGGCCACATTCCCACTCTGAAATTTAAATTTTCATTGCCCTAGGGCCCCCATTGTCTGCTGTAAGGTTACAGAGTTACCTGTCTCCACATTGTCATTCCATGCTGGCCAATGTTTACAGGGTTAGTGAAATAAATAGAGGGGTGTCTAGATGAAGAATTTCCTAGGAGATGTGCAGAGGGAACACTATGGAATCACCCTGTAGCAATCATCACTCATTTGTGTGGGAAAACCTCCCTAATTCAATGTGTTACTCTTTACAGTAAGGCTCAGTAGGTAACTCACCAATACCCTCTCCTGCCCTGGCCTAGGTGTGATTTCCCTTCATGGAAAAACAACACACTCTATAAATGTACTTTATTTTTTTCCCCATTAACCCAGTACAATTTCACTTAGATCAATCTAATCAGCAGCTGACTGGAGCCAAAACAAGACTTCAAAGAAACTGGAGCAGCCCAGTGAACTTCAAAGAACATTTGAAGGGTCAATTAATGCCTACAATGTTTATCCAACTTGTCACTTAATTGATAATTGACTTGGTGTATGTTTAATTTCTAATGAGGAAGGTTACGGAGCTCCAGGGAGCAGCAGATTTCCTGCAATGAACCCTTCCCCTCACCTGCCCCAACCCAGAGAGGTTTGCCACCAACTCCTGCCCACAGTATTGCAACTGCTTATTTTGAATTCATTCTAGATAAAATTCTTTTGTTGTTTGTTTGTTTGCTTCTTTTTTTCTTTTTTCCCCCATAAGGTAGCACAGCATGAAGTGCCACCTGCCTTCAACCTAGTTTCCTCTAATGTCCCACATTAGCAATTTCTCCTATGGCTGTTACAAAATATCTTACCAAAGAAACTTAAGAAAGGTTTGTTGGAAGTGCAGCTCCTGGTGAAAGAAGACATTGCAAGGAGGGCAACTCTAGCTGCAGTTGTGGTGGGCAGAGGCAGCTGGTTGCAGAGAGGCCACAGTTAGGAAGCAGAGAGAGTGATGTTAATGTTATATTTACTTTCTCATGTTTTTAGTCACTCAGAGACACCTTGCTGGGTGCTGTCTACCTTCTAGGTTGAACTCTCTTACTCAGTTAAACCTCCCTGGAAAAGTGCTAGAAGAAACTCCCAAGGGTGTGTCTCTTGGCTGGTTCTAAATTCCTTCCAGCTGATGATCTTAAGAAACCATCATGCATTTACATCTGGCTGCTAATGAATGAGCAGATCTTTGGAATTCTCTAGCTGTTTTACTGAGCCTGTTTTCTGTAAGGAGTACGGTTTTTCCTCCTGCCGCTGCTGGTGTTGTACTGCTGCCGCGCCAGCCCCAAATAATGCACAGAGACACTGTATTTGATACAATGCTATTGGTCAGGTGCTAGTTTCTTATCGGCTAGCTCTGTCTTAATTATTAACCCATTTCTATGTATTTCCACGTGGTCTTACCTAGAGCGCAGGAATGGCAGTTCTGTTCTCTCCAGTCTCTCCATCTTGACTCCTACTTCCTTTTCCTCCTTGTCTCCTAGTCCCTCCTATCTTCCTTTCCTATTGGCCAACAGTGCTTTATTCATTAACCAGTATGAGAAACATATATACATAATGGCATCTCCCATCAGTTTTCTACGCAGAAGTCTATCTAGGAAATTACATGAGATTCAGTGCCATTTGTTTGTACTCCTCAAACCTGCCTAAATTATTTACATTTCTTTGTTCTATGACCTTGACCCATCTTGCATAACCAATTTGGCCATGGCTATTATGGGAAAAGTGTAGTATCACTCAGGTTTCTTTAGGAGCCCAAATAGCAATGGATCCACCCCCCCCCATACACACACTAAAATATGGTTATTTGTATTGTATAGTTCATTAAAAAATTTTAATTCAGGACAGGTCCTACCTAGCACAGATTTTCTGAGACAGGAAAATCACTAGTTTACAACCAGCCTTAGCTAAATAGTGAATTTGAGGCTAACCTGAGGCAGATAGAGAAAATTTCCCCCAAAAGAGGAAAGAAAATTGTGAATGCAAGAATTTGCATTCTATGTCTTAGTTTTTATGGGGATGAATACATATTTGCAAGTGGTGTGTGTGTGTGTGTGTGTGTGTGTGTGTGTGTGTGTGTGTGTGTGTGTGTGTGAATTTTTCCATGGTGTCCACGCACTGGCAACACATCCAGGAATATATTTAATATATTTTGCAGTTTTTATTCTAATATATTCTAATAATCTAATAAGATATGTATTTTTAAAAAACTATGAGAAGTCCACTTTTCTAAAAGTTATCCTGAATGATCATACTGGCAGAGCCTTTCCTGTGTGCCAGGCAAGAGCAAGCTGGTAGGCCACAACCCTGCAGATGCTATTACACCCATTCCAAAGGGGAGTAAAATAGGTCCTAAAGAGGTTTAAACTGCATGTCAATGGCCAATGACACAGATGTTTGAAGAGTATCAGTGACAAACTCTATCTCTCCGCATTTAATCATAGCAGGGTCCTATCTCATTACCAAGTCAGAAAGGTCAATGCCATATGCCTATGTTTGGTGGGACCCAAAAATTCACTCAGTAGCTTCAGGTTCTGGTGGATGCCAGAAAAATCACCAGGAAATGACTTTACGCTTAGCCCAATTTTCCTAAGGTAGTGTCTCCACGAACTGTTCCTTACATCTCCTTCTTGATATGATCAGATATAAAACCATGAAATATTTTAACTGTCACATATGTATCATATACATTACATACATACATGCATAGCATACATATGCACACATTATAATATTAGTATGTCTTCCAAAGTAGAGCATGAATGGCTGAAATTATCCTAAACATAGCAGCTAAATGTGAGCATATGTTTCTCTATGACCGTGACCATTTAAATGTTAAGTTAGTGGATAAGATAAAGACCAGCTATATCCACACAAATTGCTTCCAAGATTTATGGTAAATACTTGTTTTATTTAAGTTCACTTTCTTTCTATTGAGTGCTATCAGCAAATGATCACCACAACACACACACACACACACACACACACACACACACACACACACACACACACACGAGCACACCAGAATACCTATATTATGATCACCTCTCTCCTCCTTCCATATGGTCCATTATCCTGGAAACAAGCAAACAACAAAACAAGTACAGTTGACACTGTTGAGCCAACTCACCTTCAGGGAACACCTTCAGGGTATGTTGTACCAGCTATGGTCTTCATTCCCCAAGACAGGGTTCAGTGATGTCACTCTTGAGTGTTTTTTGAGTGTTTTGATATCATCACTTAAACACTCTTTCTCTAAACCTTGGATACTAATCTTCAGCTTCATACAATTTCATGGTGGACTGCTTAGGAGAATAAGCAATTTGTTTTATATATATATATGTGTGTGTGTGTGTGTGTGTGTGTGTGTGTGTGTGTGTGTGTGTGTGTATCCAATAATATTCATTTATCACCCCAGTTCCTTCCTGTGAGCTCAGGCTATGAGGTTTGGTGGGTATCAGTATCTTGGGCAGCCTGGAATACTGGCACCTTCTAGTTCTGACTTCATGAAATGAAAGTACCTATACTGTTATAAGTTATATGTTGTTATATCACAAAAATTTAGGTGATTGTCAGAATAGGAGTCACTTAGACATTTCCAATACGTCCCTTAGTTTTTGTCTTATTTTATTATATTTTGTTTTATTACTATCCCATAGAAGCCTGTTTATTTTCAAATGAGAGACCCAAAGTGTGTGGATCTTGAAGTGTAAGGAAGATGGGAAAGAGCTAGAAGGAGTACAGGGAGATGAAACTATTAAGGATAAATTATATGAGAAACAAAAGCTATTTTCAATAAAATGGGGGGGGAGAAATACATCCTAAATAAGTTAAAGTTACTCTTACCTCAAACCCAATTTATCAATAAGGAAAACAGAATAAAATAGTTTTTCCTCAGTCATTTGCCTGAAGTGGGTCTGCTTCACAGTGAGACCTTCTAAACACACACAGATAGAGCTGGCCATCTGGGCTGCTCCCTCAAACAGTGAGCCAGACCTAAGGTGTCGTTTTGGTCTTTCAGACCAAATGGAGCCTACAGACACTCATGATATGACCTGGAGAGCTGCTAATCACAGCAACTAGAGGACACAAGCGCTGCCCACAGTGCCTTTAGAGTGCCATCCCTCCCTCAGAGTGCCCTCCAGCCTCTGGCCTTAATAAGGGTCACTGCTATCCAGCCATAAGCTGTAACTGTAAGCTGTGAGTTTATTGGGCTGAGAAACTGATGGACAGAGTTCAGATTTCTGCCCTAAATGCAGAGCAATCGTTTTCAAGTCTAAAGTTTTTAATATGCCTACAGTTTTAGACATGTGTGCTTCACACACAGTCCTCAAATGTTTTCAATTATTCACAGTTGTTCTGCATTCAACTTTTAAAGTGTTTGTTTTATATTTATGGAGATGGTTGTAAAAGTAAAACACAATATGATTTTGAAATTCAGAACACAAATTCTGTTCCTTATAGGATTAAAGGGGCTCTGCCAATAAAATTTATAATTTATCACAGTAAATGTCCCTGAAGACATCCAAGTCTAAGCTGCCCAATTCCCTCATATAAATATGTTAGGGCTTGCACATGGCTTACTATGTATTCTCCTTATACTCAACGTTACTTGGAATATCTAAATCTATGTAAGTGCTCTATAAACTTTAAATTTTACTATTAAGCAAATAATTACCAGAAAAATGTATGTATATATCTGGTACGGTTTTCTTTTCTTTTGTTGTTTGTTTGTTTGTTTGTTTTCCTGAGTCCTATTGATCGTTCTTGGTGCATCCCTGGATCCAGAGTGACTTCTCTGTCTGAGAATATACTTCTCATATAAATTGTGTCTGTTGCCTGCATCTGATCAGTAGTTCTCAACCCTCCCAATGCTGAGACCCTTTAACACAGTTCCTGATGTTGTATTGATGCCAGCCATAAAATTATCTTCAGTGTTACTTCATAACTGTAATTTTGCTACTGTTATGAATCACAATGTAAATAATTTTGGAGATAGAGATTTGTCAAGGGGGTTGTGACCCACAGGTTGAGAACTACTGACGTAGGTGATGAGAGTGTACTTGCTAGGAGCTGTGCATCTCTGTGGGCTGCAGATAATTAAAGAACTAATACAGTAACTAATTATTACTCACAGTATCAAGTCTTCCTGAGAATCAAATACCCATTTGACTCTTGTATTATTTCAACACTGAACATAAGCACTAACAAAATTCTGAGCTTCTGGGGTATGAATCTTGAATATTCAGATGGGGATCTGCCATTAATATTCAAATTTAAGTTTTATAATGTTCTCCTCAGCTAAACCAGATCAAATGTGGGGCATATTACTAATTAGACTCAGAGAAAAGGGGAGGGGTTTGAAATAATCCAGCAGCTTCCTACAAGCAGGATGCATGGGCCCTGATCTGCCAACAAGTGAGGGACAAACTCAAAATAATTCTGAGCTCTTTTGAAGAATGGGTGTACAAGATTGAGCAAGGTCCCTTTTTTGTTTCTTCAGGGCTTTGGTATGGCTGCTGAGTGAAGCCATGAAGGTCAGGTGAGAGGTGTTAGTGTGCAAACATGTCTCAGAAGAAAGCATTTCTTTAGGACAGGATGTCAATAATCACCTGGGATTCTGTGGCTCACCTAGGTTCTGCTGCTCTACATCGCCAGGGGCCAACCTCTTACACAGTCATGTTGTGTAACACTAAAGGTGACCCAAATCTAACTGGCAGTAATTTTTTTTAATCTCTACTTTGTCAGCCCTTTTCCTTGGTATTTCTTCTAGTCTGTGAAGAAAGGCAAATCTAAAGAGAATTGGTCCTACAAGGGGAAAAGGAAACATTAAGTATCATATTCCTCCCCTACAAAGCAAGACTCTGTGGTTTAAATGGTCATGTCCCAATGATTTGGTTTGCCTTCTCTGAGTAACACTTCAAATCTAGATCAGAAACTCCTCCAGGGCTAGGTGTGCTAGCCAGTGAACCATGCCCATCAGCCATTATCAGGCTATGTAAAGGATGTAACAAGCCAGATGCACTAATGCAAAGATGCCCACACAGTTTGAAGCAGGATATTGTTCACCCATGAGGTCATTAAGAATCTCCAACTTAAGAGGGGTTGCCACTGAACCTGGGCACGGAAATGTGCAAAAGAGGAAAATGTAGGTGCAAGGTTAGCTATTTGTGAGATGCAAGATACACATATGAAAGTCAAGAAATCTCTCTACAGAGGAAAAAAAAAGGCATGCACTGTGTTGACAGAGTGATAGAACACACTTAGACATTTTTAAAAGCAAGCTCCACAATGAAACTCAAACACAGTGAGATTTATTTTTGTCTTGATTAAACATTCATTGTGATCCATAACTCTCTTGATCTAAGGGAAAATGGGGCTTTGAAGAAATGTAGGTGGCTTGCACTTCTAGCAGCTGCGTAGATCAGGGGCTGCTGGACTGTTGGATATTTTGGTGAGCCAATGGTTGTGATAGCTATGGGAGCAGGAAGAGAAGAAGATGCTCGGATCTGTGACTGGTCATAAAGGTCACCGTCTAACCTCTGTGGATGGCCATGTGGCAGAGAAATTCTTACATATTCAGGATCTAAACATATGAGAAGCATGTGTAACTGGATATGTCTGACTATGCTCAGGGATCTCTGTGTTAACCACACCCTGGGATGATTGCCTTGTGCTCTTAGAGTATAAGAAATATTAGAAAATGTCAACAATCTTAGCTTGAGGACAGTGAGGTATAAATCTTTCTTCAGACTAAACCCCTTCCTCCATGTCAGAGCAGTGGATGATGGGAAGGTGGTGTGAAGTCAATACAGTGCCCTTCCCATGAGCCAAGGAGACTGCTCACTTCACTTGAATCTCCTATAGGCATGTTTTAACTTCAAAATGGGGTCAGAATATAAGGAAATGTAAGTGTGAAATAAATCAGAATTCAGAAAACCTGTAGCAAGAGAAGAAAGGGGGAAGAGGAGGGAAAGAGGGAGGAGGGAGAAACAGAGTGAGAAGGGGAAAAGGGGAGGAAGGAGGAGGCAGATGAAGAAAAGGAGAAAGAAGGAAGGAAGAAGAAACGAGAGAACAGTACTGCCTCATATGGTCACAGAAATGTGGGGATAGAGTTAGAACCCAAAATGTTCTGCTTTATAAAGGATGTATTTTTGATGGCAGAGACCATGATGCTCTGAAGAGGAAAATATATTTGATGGGCAGGCTGACCCATACCCAGGACTCAAGCTCAGCAACAAGCAGTTCCTGGATTCTTCCAGGATGGGAGAAGACTCTCGAGATCAAGCTGGGAATGGGAATGAGAAAAGACTAGCCATAGAAGGCATAAAGTTTATCAAACCAAAGGAAAGTGGTGATGTAGGCAGTGTGCATATCACCCCCTAACTGTGGAGCAAATCAGCGTGTGTGTGTGTGTGTGTGTGTGTGTGTGTGTGTGTGTGTGTGTGTGTTGTGTTCCTATGTGACTACTCACATGTGCTCAAAATATAGGGAGACAGGGGAAGGCATGTGTGTGTTTGTTTGCTTTTTATTTAAAAAAGAAGATACATGTACCCCCAATGAACATACATGGTTATCTCTTCTATGAAAACAATACTCTCAGAAAAATTATAATTGGATATGATAGGGGATTATCTAATCCACAAAATAAAAATTTAATTTTTAATTTTCTTCTACTGTACCACAAACTGTGTGAAAGGGATAGGATAATCCATTCATATTCATCATACCTTATCCAGAAACAAAAGGGTCTGTGATGTGCCTTAACATGCTGGCTCACCTAGGAAATAAAGATCCAGAATTGCCAAAGGTAAGAACAGGATCAGAGTGTGAAAATGTTGACAGAGCCACCTGTGAGGTTAATTATTTTACCACTTCTGAACACTACTCCACCCCCTCTGGACCCTCATCAAATTCTAATCTCTGTTATTTTAAATGGTTTCCCTTGAGAGACTCATTTTCCAGACAAATTTCCTCTCTTTCAGATTTCTCTTTCCAACCCATTCCCTTGTCTCCTCTATATCCTTTTGTTTTCTTGCTCACACGTGTGTAGATATACACACATACACACCTAGTGAACAAGTAATATATATGCACATTGCACACCCATGAAAATGTGTGTATAAGCATATGTAAACACACACACATCATGCATTACACATATGTATATGGATGTGTGTGTGTGTATAGTACAGACACTGATCCCTAAAGCAATGAATCATTCTGTCTTTGTAGAAGCAAATATTGATATTTTCAATCAGATTTCTAGGTAGAGCTTTTCTAATTTTAACTGAAAAAGAGCAAAATGCTATGCTTGGTTACAGTGTTTCCTTGTACTTAGTGCTGGATTCAAAATAACTTAGTTAATATTTAATGCCGTATTGCACCCAGGAGACGTGCTTGTCTCTTTGTCCAAGCTTATCAGCTCAGAACCAAAAGCACAGAGTGCTTTAGAAGCTAAAACTCCACATAGCAAAATATCTACTCAGTCAGAACCTTCGTTTTCTCCTTGCAGTGGGCAGGAAATTCATCCAGTGAACTGGGACCCTGGGTGATATTTCAGTGGAGGCTAGGGTGCACAATTTGGTGTTGCTCTCTTGAGGTTTTGATTGCTGTGAACACACACTGTGACCACAACTTCTATAAAATAAAACATGTAATTTGGGTTGCTTATAGTTTCAGAAGTTTAGTTCATTATCATCATGGCTTAAGACATGGGGGCATGTAGACTGGCATAGTGATGGAGAAGGAACTGAGAATTCTACATCTTGATTCGAAGGCAACAGGAAGTATACTGTGTACCACACTAAGCATAGCTTGAGCAAAGGAGACCTCAAAGCCCATTCCTACGGTGACACACTTCTTCCTATAAGGTCAAACATACTCCAACAAAGCAACACCTTTTAATAGTACCATTCCCTTTGGGGGCCTTATTTTTTTCAAACCACCAGTGACCTTTTCCTCCATCATCATGAGATAGACCCCTGCACAGCTCATGCTGTACAATGTTCTCTGATCCTTGCTTGCCCTGTTCTGAACCCCTGTGGCCTGAAGCTTCAGCTGACTCCCCTGTCCAACTGTTCCAAAGGTCCTCAAGGGGCATCCAACCATGTTCATGACTCTAATCATGGAGTTTGCCATAAAAAATATTCTGTATGTATGGAAGACAGACAGACAGAGAGAGAGAGAGAGAGATAGAGAGAGAGAGAGAGAGAGAGAGAACATAAAAGAGGGAGCCATTATTGGTTTGAAGAAAAAACTGAACCTAAAGAAAGGTCTAGAGACCTACAAGACTGCTGCCAACTAACAATTTGAGCAACTGTAGAAAGGCTACCATAAATGCCCTTCCCAGATAGTGAGACCAACAATTAACTTATCCACCATCATGGAGCCCTCATCTAGTACCTGTTGGAAATAGAAGCAAACACCCATACCTAAACACTGAGTCGAACTAGAATCCAAATGCAGAGGGAGAGGACAAGACCAGGTTGCAGAAACACAGAGACAGCTGACCTGAAAAAGGAGGAGCTAATGGGCCCCCAGACAGATAGCTAGGAATCCAGCATGGAACGGACTCAGGCCCTCCTGAATATGGGTCTCAGCAAGAAGTACTGAGCAGTCTAAGGGATCTCAGACAGTGGAACCAGGATGTGTTCCTGGTGCACAAAAAGACCTTGTGGACACATCCCCCATGGAGTGATACTGCTTAAAGACAGGACAGAAGTCCTAGTTCCTACTTCAAATGACTTGATAGATTTACATGACCCCACTTGGATGGCATTGCCCTACATGTGTAATTGGGGTGGGTGGATGGGAGGGGAGGGTGGTCAGTGGGCATATGAGGGGCAGAGAGGGTAAGAGGGAGGGAGGGAGAGGGAGCTGGGATCGACATGTAAAATAAATAAATAAATAAATAAAAATATTCTGTATGCACTAAACTAGGCACAGCACGGACTGCAGAGAATCATGTAATGGGAAAGACATGTGAGGGAAGAGAACAGAAGAGATGTTAAGAATCTAAAATATCTTCCAACCATCTGTGTGTGTGTGTCATGGGTAGGTTTCACCATATCCCACACATCATTTTCTGGATGGCTTACAGTCTTTGTAAAGAAAATACAAGTGGATTTTAGATATGGGAAGTGTCTGGATCCACCAGCTAATCCAGGTTTGTACCTGAGAAGGGAAGTTCAATTTAGGAAGGAACAGACAAGAAACGAGATAAAGTGGGGGAGGGGACAGCATTCAGTTTTCATGTTCAAAGATTTTTTTTATACCCCATTAAAAGATGGGGAGGAGGCAAAAGACTTCCTTTCCAATGATACAAGGAGCAAACAGAGGAATCATACCTTTTCAATACCAAAAAACATCAAGAAACCATATCTTAAGCTAAGTATTCTGTTGTTTAGGCAGATCATGAAGTGACTACCCGTTAAGCCAAACATCCTATTACATCCACATCTTAGGCCAGGTATCTTTGCTGTTTCACCTTGAAAGAGCAAGAGCAGGTAAAAACTCTCTGACCTTAAGTCAAAATAGAATGAAGTCAATTCTGTAGGCTCCCACAGGGAAGGCGGCTCAGGATACTTGAAACTGACTTTCCAGAGAAAGGAGCTAGAAGACACGGATTTGGGATCCATTCTCACCACTCAGCATACTGTACTTCCTTGGTTTATTAACTCTACAAGCCTCTTTCTGTGTTTGCAAAAGGGACTGGATGGTATCAGTCTGGGGCTATCATCATTGAAGGCAGTCAGTCATTTTGGAGGTTCATCTGCAACTTCCAGGAGCATGAGCCACTCAGGCTAGATAGCTGAAAGGACAGACATGTTTCTCAGAGTTTGGGAGGCTTGAAATCCAAGATTACATAGCTGTTGGTTCATTCAGGGTCTAGTGAGCCCCCCTCCCCAACTCAAGGTACAGACGCTAATACTTCTCACAGAGCACACCCTGCCCCCGTGAGAGTGATCCCTCACCACACACTATACCATGTAAGTTCAATACAGATTTGCTGACCTCAGCTATCTTTTCTGTAGCCCTCATCAGCCTTGCAGAAGCCATTCTTCATTAGTCATTCTTCATTAGTCATTCTTCATTAGTCATTAGTCATTCTTTCAGACCCTGTAATAGCAATCTAATGAGTGACACCAGCATGGGACATTCATTACTGCATGCAGCCAACATCAGAAGCCTTCACATGACACTTCCAGGGAAGGTGATGTCCTGAGTCTCTGATCTAGCATGTCCTGTGTTTTACAGACACTTCACAGTTCTTGTTTCTCAGAGTACTTAACAGTGACCCCCTAATGCCAGATGGGATGAGGTCAGACTGCACGTTTATTTCCAGCGTCCAGCCACACAGTCATTGGCATTGCACAGACCCTGCTGTGTACATCTGGAGGGGACTCTGTGTGCTCAGGTGTTCACATGGATATTTTTCTCATCATCTAAACACTGTAAAGTATGAACTTCGAGGAGCCAACTTGGCTTCCAAGCAGGGGGACCTGTTTGAGCAACCAAACACATTCCCTAGAACTCTGTTCTCCCTACCTCTGTCTCACCCTGTCTCTTGTTGATTTCATTAAAGTTAATGGGAGGGCTGGGGAGAGATTGTGGACAGAACTCCAAAAAATGACAGATGCTTCCTGAAGTACCTACTGTCTTTAGAGCATTAGAGACAAGTGAACTGATGTGGTATCTCCACAATGTGTCTTTTATACCAGTATCAGAGCATTCAATTAGTGGTAATTAGAGCCCAGCTGGGCAAAAGTAATTTCAACACCATCACATGGAGGACAAGAAATACAGACCAACCACACTTTTTATTCAAAATTATTCTCCCCAACCATTCTCCCATCTATTCATTAGACCCTAGGAGGAACTATTTTATTTCAAACTCTGCCAAATTCCTCTGTGTGTGTGTGTGTGTGTGTGTGTGTGTGTGTGTGTGTGTGTGTGTGTGTGTGTTTCAGGCTGTGTTTTAGTGTGTATTGAAATATTTAAATTGCAGACACATCCACGAGTTTCTTGCAATAATGCCCTTTATTGGAAGGTATGACTCCAAGAGAATAGATAGAAGGCATATGAGATGAATAAATCTATGAATTATGAATATTTAATAAATGAGACTTTAAAATTGTGCTTACAGGGGAAAAATGGTGAAGTCTGTGTGCAGTTGCTCCCTAGCAATGTGTGGCTGTAGCTGAGGCTGCCTTAGTGGGTCTGGCTGAGCTTCCCTCTGTGGGTGTGGTTTAGGCTGCCTCTGTGGGCGTGGCTGAGGCTGCCTTTCTCTCTGCCTGCTTTTTGGGTGGGGAGTGGGATGTACCTGGTGATCCTGACTACAGGCATCACGCTACCAGAGCTATCCTAGTGTACTCAGAGATTTCCCGGGTCCGAGGCTTGCTGGTCTTTTTCTTATCACTACAGGGTTTCTGGTTCCTGTTCCTTGGATGGTGGAGGCCCACCTCTGGTGCAGAAATTTCAGTTTGCAGCAGATTTGTTTCGATCTGGTCCTTGTGGTATGATATACCAGGAGGGTGAGAAGCAACATCAGCCAGCAAGAGACTCATCTCCACACAAGCTTTCCATGCGGAGCTATGGCTGGCGTGAAATCATTCATTCCCTAGCATGCCCTCATCTACTCAAATTTATTCATAGTCAATTTTAGATGTTTCATAATTATTTCTAGTAAACTCTTAAAACATACAGAAGTTGAAATTTAAAAACACAAGACATAAAGAGGAAATTAATTATACGAATACAGATTAAAAGGATGGGAGAGAGAAAAATTAATATTTAATTTTTAATTCTGAGGCGGCTATGGCAAACACAGGCGGCTGGCCATTTACCATGCTCCCATCAGCAGACAGCTCCTACTTCCAAATTTCTCTCCAGTGCCACCTTTTCTCTTTGCATTAAATATGAAAATAAAGTTTAAGCTGAGGCTTTACGAGGCACATAGTAATAAAAATGTTTGCTACTCTGAACCGCAGAATGTAAAATGGTGACAGAAAATTCTGAGCGAATGGTTTTCTTTAAAGCGTTCTTTTAGTTAAAATCCATGTCATCCAAGACAATCCAGAGAGAAAGTAGAAAACTTTAGAAACATTAACGACCCAACCAAAGCTCCCTGCATCTCCTTCATCGAAATGGAGTTGGCTGCGTGTATTTGGCTGCTGTCTGGGTAAGCCAGAAAGTACGGGGGTGGGGTTTTGAGGAGGCCATGCTCAGGCCTTCTCATATCAGAAATACTTGCTCCAGAGGGAAGAATGAGTAAAGATAACAGGCCTGTGATGACTCTTGACCTCGAGCAGTTGGGAGCACAGGATGGGTGCCGTTTCATGGAACTAATTCAGCATAAAATGCCATTAGAACATTTTATAATGCAGATATTTAGGATAAAGGGTGTGAAACCATCACCCAAGTGGAGACACACTGGAGGGAAAGACAGTGATGACCTCCCAGCCCATCCATCCCCAGCACCCTCACCCCTATATGCATGCTGATCATATGTATAAATTTGACCAACTGATATTATAATTCATGTGCAAGATCAGTGAGCTTCTCAAACCCATACCACAGAGTGGCAGCATATGTTGAGAGGACTCAACCCCACTAAACCAGAGTATACCTACATAGACCCCTGCAAAGGCTCCCAGTGTATAGGTTGGTAATCCTCAGAGTTGCATCAGTGGCTCTTGGAAAGAAGTTGCTATTGAGTGGAACATCTGTGTAAGCTCCTTGAACCTAGCTGTCCTTGGGTGTGTCCAGGCATGGATTGTTAGGTGCTGAAGCTGTCTGCACTGATCACATGGACAGGCATTTTGTTTTGTGTGGAATAAAGGCCAAACAATTAGTAACAAGTAATTCATCAATTAGCAGCATGACAATGATGCAATCCTAACATGTCAATCGTGGGCTTGTCACTTCCAACTTGAACCAGAGACCTGGTTCTTGCTTATTAACACATGACTTTAAGGGAAAGCCAAGCTGCAAGATAAATTATTATGTAAAAACATTTCATGTCACAGTGTAGGAAGGGAGAGTAAGACACACAAGCCCGGGGTCAGTCTGCACCCTGGCCTCTAGCAAGGTTGTGACTAAAACCAGTTAATTCTGTCTGCATCAATCTGAGACATCATCCATACAGAACCTTGCTTATTTATGAAGAAATTCCACTTACATCATATGCCTGCATTAGTGGTTTTCTGCTCTTTGCCTTGGAACATAAGTTTAGAACAGTAGAAAAAGTCCCAGACAAAACTCACTAGGCATGTCACTTTAAACAAGATTCCTGTGGCCTTGGGGACCCTTTCCCATCATCTATTGTTTGCTGCTCCAAAGAGAGCCTCCCTGCTTCTCTCATATACTGTTGGAGGTATGATGGTTTACAGTGGAATGGCCCCATAAACTCCTATGTTTGAATGCTTAGACCCAAGTTGTTGGAACTGTTTGGCAAGGATTAAAAGGTAAAGGCTTGTTGGAGGATGTATGTCACTGGGCTTTGAGGCTTCAAAAAAACCAATGCTTGGCCCAGCCTCACTCTCACTCTACCTGCATCTTGCAGATCATATGTGAGTTCCAGCGTCTGTCATTCCTGCCTACCTGTCATCATGATGAGCATGACTCATTCTCTGAAGCTATAAGCAAGCCCCCAATTACATGCTTCCTTTTGTAAGTTTCCTTGGCCATGGTATTTTTTTTTTTTAACTACAGTAGAACAGTAGCTAAGAGAAGTTGTTCTATGGTTTCTGGACACAAAGATTTTTTTTTCAGGCTGGTACATTTGACTTATGAAGCCAGTTGATGACAATTGTCCAGATAGAATGTAATATTCTTTCCAAGTTTACCATCTCTGAATTGCTCAGACTATATTATAACTCACCCAAAATTGTGTCTTCTAGTTGGTAGGTCTTCTAGACCCTGGAGACTTAGCAAAGCCAAGGAGAACACTTGGCTCCCCCAAGTTGTCTTCATTGCAGGACTCACCTTTCCATTTTCAAAACTAAAGCCACAAAGGGGGACAATTTCACTTTTGTGAGCAAAAGTCTCTCAAAACAACAGGCTGAAAGAAAGTTGAAAATATTCATGAAATCAGTACCTGCGTGATTAAAAATAAACACAAATAGCATCTTTTTCAAAGTCTGCGTTATGCACAGCTGCTGTGGTTTTTATGATCCCAGTTAATGAGTTTTTCTTTACCAGATTCAGACAAAGAAATTGAGAATGTCAAATATAGATTCTTATCAGTGAAAATTTAATAAACACCCCCTTTCATTCTCATATAGTTTTTAATTTTCCCATCAATAGATTAAAATGTACAAAAAACAACTTTTGTGAAAAAGTGTTCTTTTATTTGGTAACAAAGAAAACATGATATTCCTTTGTCATTTAAATAACAAAGGAAAACAGAAACTAGAAATTTCACAGGAGCAATGTTTTTAAATAAAACTATACAAATGTCTTTGCTAATGAGCAATCAGAGTATACATGTGATGAATTGACATGATTCATTTTTTCCCTTTAATATTCACATGTAATTAAAGGTAGTGGTGCCATGGCTTTTGAGTCAATCACCTGTCTGGCACTGGCTGCACCAGGATGGTCAACTGCCCTACTCACTCTGATTTGTTCTTGTAGTTGCCTCCCAAGGTCATGAGCTATTACTATATAAAGCCTGCATTATTCAGGTGAGGTATAACTCTACGTACAGATCCCAAAAGTCAGAGTTATACCAATATTGCTTACTGTGTTTCATAACTGAATTGTGCAGTGGTTTTGAATGGAATACAACTAATAGTTAAAATTGTCCCAATTTGAGTTATACACCCAGAAAGAATGGAAAACAAAAGCTTTGAAACTGATATCTGTGGTGCCTGAAAGGACTTTGGGAGCATATTCCCCATTGAGGGTTACTCCCTTAACCTAGAGACAGGAAGGAGGGCCTAGACCCTACTCCAAATGATTTTGGTGATCCCTCCTGGAAGGCCTCACCCTCCCTTTGGAGTGGGTGGTGAATGGGATGGGGGTGGTCAGGGGGCATGGGAGGATGGGAAGGAGAGGGAACTCGGACTGATATGTAAAATAAGAAAAATAATAATTAAAAATTAAAAAGAAAAAGAACTGATGTCTGTGCATGCCCAAGCAGTAGAAAGGGCATAGTGCAGGAGGAGGAGCAAAAAGCCATGTCTCTCTTGAGAGCACTGATGAAATACCAAGGAAAGAGTGTCAAGTGGCACTAGTACCCTCTAAGGCTTCAGGAGGATGTAGGATAAAGTTATGGGCTCATCTGCAGAGTTCTCTGCATGGTCACAAGCTGACAGCACGGGGTACCACTCACTGGTAGAACTCAGCCCGATTGCTCGGGATTGTTACCAGCAATTGACTTCAGATTGCCCTAAATTAAGAAATGCAGGCAGCACTGAAAACAATGCACTGTAGACTTGTTGTGTAAAGCAAGATGTATTTTATTTAATACATCATGTACAATTTATAACATGTATAACCACTCTAGGGAGATGTGGATTCTGTATGAAAACTTTAGTGATGATGAGAA
The DNA here is from genome assembly GCF_943737965.1 of Phodopus roborovskii. Lineage (NCBI taxonomy): Eukaryota > Metazoa > Chordata > Mammalia > Rodentia > Cricetidae > Phodopus > Phodopus roborovskii. Next base: position 15,295,839 of record NW_026126409.1, on the reverse strand, counting down.
AGTGCAGGATGGGTAAGTTACTGGTTGATTGCCCAGCTCCTGCCCAGGGTTCCTGACATGGCTTCTGGGCTCATTTTTATCATCTTCATTGTCAAGTCCTGGTTGCAGAATGACAGAGCAAGGGCCATTCTGGGCTGGTTTGGGAGGCTATTTCAAGATAATTCTGAAAAGGAACTAATAGAGTGGCCATTCATGCAGTATGGAAATATTCTTGCAGTATGGAAACAAGAAATTATTCTGTGGATTGATAATTCCCTGACTGTTTTCATTTAAATTTTGGTTCTCTTTTATTAAAAGGATTTGTTGATATTAATCAATATGTTACCCTGAGCAGTTGTCAATTCATATGCATGGGCATATTCTCATAAATTTGCCGGGTTAATTATGGCAACTGCAGAGAACATGGATAATGATTTTAAAATCACTGAAACTAGTTAATTTTTAGCATTTTCAGGCGCAAACTTCAATGAAAAGATGAATATTTGTCAAATAATATTTATAGTATTTCAAAATGAATATTTTGTTTCAAACACTTGGAAGGTGTTTAATCATTAAAGGTTTGTGGTTGAAAATGCTGTATTTTTAACATGTGCTGTTGAGCTTTGTTTAAATATCAGCTCTGATATTCTATTTTTGAATAGCATCATGTGGCACAAGCTGATTGATGTCTAACACTAGTAAAATATATGATTATCTTGTTGACATTCTATGTATAGTTGCCCATGTGTGAGGGAACCAGTACGTTGTTAATGGCATGTCCTCCTTTGACAGCATCTTGAACAGTTCTTTTATCAGATAATTGGTAAATATTTTTATGATTTGACACTTTTCCTCCTCTTGGGTTGATTTATCCAGCCTCAACATAAGGGCTTTCTCCTTTTTTTATTGTATCTTGTTTTGTCCTGTTTGGCTGTGGTCTCTTGGAGACCCACTCTTTTCTGAAGAGGAAATGGAGAGAAAATGGATCTGTGGAAGAAGGGAGGTGTTTGCGGGGAGCTAGGAGGAGTACAGGGAGGGGAAACTGTGGTTGGAATGTACTGTGTGAGAGAATGTTCTATTTTCAGTCAAATAAAGGAATTGTCACTGCAGAAATACAGAGATTATCAGTAGTTGAGAAAGAGTCATTTAAGTATTCCGAGAAAGCAAATAACTATTATGAATGATTTTGTTTTTCTTACCCAGTCTTTTTTTAATTTTCATAACATTTTTTGTAAGTGATTAAATGCAATTCTGTGGACTAATATTTTGAATATACTGATCTGACAGGCAGAAAGTATGTCTTTAACTTGGCCCCTCCCAAAAATAATGTGTCTGATATCACTTCCTTGATTTACATACCTTGTCTTTATAACAAAGAGTTTGGTTTAGGAGTTTGTTTATTTCCTGAGTTTTGACTTTCATCTAATAACAAAGACTGAGAGAGTGAGTCTACTTGTCTCTATGTATCTCTATGTGTGTGTCTCTGTCTCTAAGTATGTGTGTTTGTTCATGCATGTATGTGTAGGTCTGTGTGTGTGTGTGTGTGTATGTGTGCACATGCATGTGCTGACTCACCATCTGACTGAGATATACACACAGGCAGTACAATCTGTTAAATGTATAAAGAATCATCTGGTTTCTTAGAACAAGCTACTTTATCTCAATTATAGCAAATTGGCTGGATTATAGGAGTACTATATTTATTGATCTTGGAAGATAGTGAAAGTTTTCTAGCACATTCTTATTGCCTGAGCCAGTAACAAATGGAAAGACAAAATTATTGTATTTCTCTTTTTATTTTATTTATTATTATGTAAAAAGAAGAGTCTGGCAGTTTTCATCGAAGCATTTCTGCTCAGATAGTGATGATTTTTGACATGTTTATTATTTAATAGAAGACTTTCAAAAGTATTTCAACATCCATAAAGGCATTTTTGTACTGTAGATAGGTAAAGTTAAATATCCTTTTGAAATATCTTATCTTGCATCATACAGAATGGAGGCAAGCAACTAGGACCAACTTGCCTGAATGGGCAAGAGATTTTTTTCTGGAGATTCCGAATGGGTGTAGTTCTGCCCAGGCCATCAAGGAACAAGAAGCATAGGACTCAGTGGATGGAGAAGTCTCTGTGTTTCAGGAAATGAGATCAATATGTTTCCAGGCAAAACATGGGATTTTTAGAATTTATTTCCTAAGTCCTTATATGCCTACAAAATGTTCTTGCAAGAATTAGCAAACATAAAACAGGAAATCTATAATAATTCTTATGAACAATTTTGTCTGTAAATACTGTGGAAAGAGAAAATAAATTTTAAAATAGAACTACACGGAACATTATTTTATTTTCATTTAAGGGGTTTTGAATAATTTTCATAATATTTTTATTCATGATTTTATTTCATTTTATAATTCCTGTTTTTATCATTTAGCTGGTTTTCTCATTTCATGTTTTAGTTAAAATTTTTATTGTTATTTTACAAAATGCTAATGTAATGTCAGTTATGTTTATGAATTTTCAGAAGTACTTCTTTACAGTGTGTTTTCAAACTTCACTGGGGCATTGAATACACACATGTTTAATACTTTTGATTAGAATTGCATATTTAGTCCTCTCATTAGTGCTTTATTAAAAGATCCAATTGGCAATATCCATGGCAACACTAGCTACAATTAGTTACTATTTTTATTATTATACATGAAGCACCTTAAGAAAATTACAATAATAAATTAAAAATAAACATTCTGTTGTCACAGACAACAAATTACTCTGATAAGACACAAGCAAAAGGAACCAAGAAGACACTGGCTACAGAGATCTGAAAATCAGTTGACTGATCAATTTACCAATATACTTGTGCTTATAAAAATGAGTTTTACCAAACCTCAAGTTCAGCTCTGGGTTAATGCAATGACCTAGGAAAATGTAACTCTAAATTTTGGCTTTAGGAAGTCAATGGTGTCTGAGTCCTCAATTTTCCATTAAGAGAGGGTCTAGAAAAATCACAGCCTTGGAAACAGTGGGTGAATGCCCCAAAGCACTCCTTACCTGGTAGAGAACCTCATCCGGTATGCAATACCACTATCCAAGCCCATGATCCCTTCCATAACACTAAAGACAGCACACCTATAGAGAAGCTTGTGGAAAACTCAGATTAATTCCATCATGAAGACAGGTGTTCAGAACCAAGTGTATCCCACCCATTTCTGGCCTTTTTTTCTCTTGTCATAGAACATATTTGCCATGAGAGTCCCATGGGGAAATACAATTAAAAGTACCCAAAGAGGTAAATATGTAGAATTACACAATATTTTAAACATTTTAGTAAAATTCACTGACAAAAAGTAAAATTAAATCTAAGTCTGGGTTCTGATTTATCAAGTAGAGTGTTGAGATCCTCAACTTGCAAGTGATTATTCACACTCCAAATATTTAAAGGGGAAGAAAACATCTTGGGAAAGGTCTTCACTAAGTGAATAAGCAGAGCAGGAGATAGAGTTTTCAGAATGTCACTGAGCAAAGGATACATCCAAACAGGCAGCTGCAGAGCTCATGGGAGCCTGGTGGAGACATGGAGACTATAAATCACAGAGGAAGGAGTCAACAGAGGCCAAGCATGGGTATGTGCAATTCAGCTACAGCTCTTACATCAAAAGGAAATGCAGCATGGTCCTGCATATGCCAGCAGGCATCACCTACTAGGTATCTAACATTGCCATCAAAGGCCAGCAGCTGCCTGCAGGCACCCACACAGGGGATTTAGTTGCATTTCTCATTAGAGTTTGCTTCTACCTGGTGTGGTCTATGCTGTCCTTCAATATCAATTTCCACTTTTCCTCTCTGGGTAGCTCATAGGTCTCTCTGTCCATAGCAACATTTGACAGAGAAAAACACCAAAATCTGGCTTCTTACTCTAACGTACTTTTGGGATCTCTAATGTCAGCCTTTGTAAACCACTTTCAGTGACTCCTGCTACAAAGTGTATCTCATGGCCTTGGTTTTGTGGCATTAATACCCATTGTTTGCCCCTCCTGCCATATTTGCCCGGGCTTCTAGCTCATCCTAATATACAAAAACATAAAAAAATAAAAGGAGCTGTACTTATGCATCTGGCTGCCCTTGGGTTCTTTGTCTTCCCCACAGTAGCTCCACTCTGGGAAGGAACATCAGTGGAATGTTCTATTTGCTGGACTCTGGTCATTTCAACCAACTAACTCAGAAGCATTTTCTAGGCATAAATTTATTCCGGAAAAAGAGAAACCCACTACATGGAGGTTCCTGCATAACTCCTAAATATTGTGGGAAACTAATTAAAGCATATTTGATAACTTTAAGATCACTCACAAATGGTTTTAATAGCAGAGGGCTGAGTGTAACACAGAACACAGAATGGTTATTACTTCATGGATCCATAAAGGTAGAAAAATGTTAACTGTCCAAAAGGTAGATTGGTTGGTAATATTCCCTGTACACAGCAGGGAGATGCTATTGTCTGGTTTGCAAATTACCCAGAAGTCTGCATTCTGCCTTAGAGATGGTCATTTGTGCACTTTGGTTAAAGTCTTATCCCATCTCTCCTGGGAGGATGTCAGCTTCTTTTTCGATGAATTAAAATGGTGACATGAGTGGTTGTTTGTTACACAAGAGACTTTGACAACTGTGTTCCAATGTGTCAGCCATGACTGTTGACAATACCAGTTGACAATAGTGCTGTGAAAATGTTTCCTTCTTCATGCAATTGAAACCTCTTTCCAGGTTCTTTATTGTCTGTCCTCAAGTATGGGTATTAGTAGGACAGCCTCTCCAAGCATCAGCTATCATCTGGAAACCATATGCAGAACCATGTGACACAATGACTCCTGATTCTGGCAGCAGGACTAGAAGAACAGTGACAGGAAATAACTAGTGACCATATTTGTGTTGCAAGGATGCCTGATGTAAAGGCTAATGGAAATTTATATATGGAGGAAGTACAGAGTAAATATTCAGAATCCCAATGCACATAGTCACATTAAAACCACAGTGCCTTCGTTGATATCCTAGGGCTGTGAAGAGACACCATGACCATGGCAACTCATAAAGAAAAGCATTTAATTGAGGCTGGATTACAATTTCAGAGGCTTAGTCCACTGTCACCATTGCAAGAAGCTTGGCAGCATGCAGGCAGACATGGTCCTGGAGAGTTAGCTGATAGTTCTTCATCCAATTCCACAGACAACAGGAAGAAAGACAGGGCCTAGCTTGAGAAACCTCAAAGTCCACACCCAGTAGCATACTTCCTCCAACAAGTTCATGTGTCCTAATCCTTTCAAATAGCACCACTCCCTATAAGGCTGTGGGAGCCATTTTCATTCAGACCTCCACACACAGTGCAAGACCAGAGAGGGGTGAATACTTGCAGTAGTTTACTGCCTTCATTTTACACAGTCCAGAATCCCAGCTCAGGGAATGATGCCATCACAGTGGAAAGATTTCCCACTTCAGTTAACGTAATCAAGAGAATCCCCAACGGCATGTCCAGAGTCCAGCAACTAGGTGCTTTTACATCTCAAGTTGTCAATTGAAGTTAAGCATCACAATACCAAACTGCACATCCAAGTGAGATTAAAGGACAATTAATTATTTAAATACTGCCTTTATAGCCAAAGAAGGCATGAGTTGAGAGCACAATGCATTGTAGTTTCCTCATGGGTGAGCAGCAGGAGTGTGTGTCATCTCTTCATCCACATTCCCTCTTCCCAGTGTTCCCAGCGTACAGAAGCAAGATCTCCATGGCCTCACACTACATTAAGATTACCTTGGTCTTGCCAGGCCTGCAAACCAAGGGTCTGTTGACCCTGGCAACTTTTGAGCCAACCTATGGCTTGAATCCTTTTTCTTACTAACCAGAATTTTGTGACCTCATTTGTCTGCTGCAGATCTGAGTATGAATCCCCTTTCCTGGTAGTCTTATTTATATCTCCCATCTGAAGCATGCTCGGTGTTTTCAGGGTTACCCGTGCCAGCCAATTGGGGCCTCTTTTAAAAGCATGAGTCAGCTGCCTCTCCCAAAAATGCTTGGTACACTTCCCTTGTGGGAATGTGTGGGACATACATGAACATATGCATGTTTATGTTCAATGAGTGTGATGCATGTTTGGCGCACTGAATTTTAACACTACTGCATGTATACTTTAAAGCATATTAATCTCAGTTGCTGAGTAATTATATAAACTGACTCATAAATGCCAATGGCTTCTATGTGCTGGCTCTAAGGATTCTTTCCTTTTCTTTCTTGTTTGATTTCTTCTTTCAGAACCCCACATTTCCAAAGCAGCCCCCTGCCTAAGCCTCATAAAGCCACCTTTGAGTAGCTGCAGTTACCATTTCCACATCAGGTTTCTGGGTTCAACCCAAGCTTTCAAACCCTAGATGAATCACACTCAGCCACAGAGAGGGTCATTGATAGCTGCGGTTTCTCCTAAATGCTCTGTGCCCCATGAGGCTGAACTAGCAAGGCAGCAGGAGGCCTGGAACCTCTATCCACCTATATCCCCAGCTCAGAAGGGTCTATCTGTATGCTTTAATCTATCTTCATTAACTGTGTGGATCTTTCTTGAAAGAAAAGTAGATGTGTGGTAGATAGATGGATGTCAGTGAGTGTCAGTGGTTCACCTTTGTTATTATTGCTGTTTCCAGTCCATCTCAGTGCTGGCAGAGCTAGGGATAAAGAAAGTATTCATGGCATCTCCCCTTAGAGCATACTCCAAGCAATGAGCAGCATAGTGACCCACACTGCACATAGGCATACTGTATGTGCACCCAAACATGGGGACAAGAAGCCCAGTTTATCTGTAGAGTGAAGAAAATTCAAACACTTAAAAAAATGTTCTCAGAAAAAAAAAAAAAAAATTGAAAGTATGAAAAAAGGCAGTCACAAGAAAGGAGAATTGCGCTCTTCCTGTAAGCAGCTTGAGGTGACCAATGAAGATGGTTCGCTACTCACTTGACCCAGAAAAACCTACAAAATCATGCAAGTCAAGAGGATTTGAGTCTTCTGGTTCACTTTAAGAACACCCGTGAAACTGTTCAGGCCATCAAGGGCATGCATATCTGAAAAGCCACCAAATACCTGAAAGATGTCACTTTGAAGAAGCAATTTGTGCCATTCCGGCTGTACAATGGTTGAGTAGGCTGTTGCGCCCAGGCCAAACAGTGGGGCTGGACACAGGGTCAGTGGCCAAAAAAAGAGTGCTGAATTTTTGCTGCACATGCTTAAAAATGCAGACAGTAATGCTGAGTTTAAGGGTCTAGACGTAGATTCTCTGATCATTGAACAATGCACCTAAGATGCGCCGACGAACATACAGAGCTCACAGACGGATTAACCCGTACGTACACGAGCTCCCCCTGCCACATCAAGATGATCCTCATGGAAAAGGAGCAGATTGTTCCAAAGCCAGAAGAGGTGGTTGCACAGGAAAAGAAGATATCCCAGAAGAAACTGATGAAACAAAAATTTACGGCACGGGAATAAACTCAGCATTAAATAAATGTAGATAAAAGTAAAAAAAGAGAGAGAGAAGAGAGAGAAAAAAGAGAAAGAGAGGGAGAGAGGAAGGAAGGAAGGAAGGAAGGAAGGAAGGAAGGAAGGAAGGAAGGAAGGAAGGAAGGAAGGAAGGGAGAATTGCAAGGTGACAGCACGGAGGAGGGAGCTGATGACAAGTCCACACTGAGAAGCCCCCTCACCCCCCCCCCCCACTCTCTACTCTGAGAATCTGGCAAACTTGTGAGCAGTCTCACAGTTCAACCCATTGGCCTTTAATTCAAACTGAAGACACAAGACACACCAGCCATGGTGCACACAGCTGACCACAGCTTACATGAGTATCTGTGTGCAGTTGATTAAAATACAAAATAAATTGTCCTTTGGCATGAATTTCCAGAACTGCCCATGGGTATGTGGCATCAGCAGCTTGCCCACTACCTCTGTGTGCTGCATAGGAGGTCTCTTAAAACACAATATGTGGTCTAAAATATATAATACACATATATTAATATATATTTACTATATACTTAATAATATATATTATTTGATTTAATAAATATTAATATAGTGAATATTTAAATATTTGCTTTAAATTGTGTAATATGTTAATTTTAATTAAATATTAAATATTTAATGATAATTGATTTTAAATATTTTTACTCTATATCCTTCAAAACACAGTAGTTAGTAATGCAGTTTCAGGACATTACCATTCAGTGGCATAAGGCATTGTCTTCATCACTCTCCTTGGCTTCCCCTCTGCACAGCTGCAATAGCCCTCACCATCCACCTCCACCCTCACCCCTTTTGCTTTTCCACACTCTCTCCTGGGATTTTCTGGGAAATCCAATGGTCATTAAAAAACAACCACTGGAATGTTTAAGAAAGGCATCACATTTCCGTTCATTTTAAAGTCAAGTCAGGCTTGTCACTAGAAATCTCACACTGTCTAACTGTTCTATGAGCTTTATCAATCCCACCAAGTGTATTTATTTAGAAACATGAAATCTGGCATGGAATAGCCAGGAAAGTCAGCAAACACTTGAAAATAGGCTTTTAACCCTTTAATTTTGCTGGTAATTATGGCCAGTTTTGAAATAAAGGTATCAAAAATATATATTTAATATAATATATAAAAATAACGATATAATGTTTAAAATAAAAATGGCTAGAGTAGATATTTTAATATAGTGTGTAATTTAATAATATATTTAAAATAGATACATTTATTTAAAATAAAAACTATTTATTAGCCAAGTTTCAAAAGTATTTTTCTTTGTGACTCACAACAACAACAACAAATTAAACAGTTGGGATCTGGATGCAACCTGCTTTATTCTAGGTAAGGCTCATAGCCCACATGATGAGCAGGAGTTTCAAGCCAGGCAGAGTGGATGGAAGCCTGCTTTTCAAGTCATGGTCAGAAGAATCGGGTAGGAAATTCAGGTAAATATATCTAAATGAGCTGAGCATGTGCAATGCTATGCCAGGACTACAGTACAACAGAGCTGCATAATTGAACACACACACACACACACACACACACACACACACACACACCATTCACAGCAGGTGGCTACCAAGACTGAAAAGGAAAACAAAGGCAAATTGATATTTAGTGAATTGTTCTTGCTCTAAGTAAGGCAGAAAGCCTGTGATTTATCTGTCACTACAGTGGAATATTCCTCACACTCACCTGTAAATGTTATGCATAACTTCCTGGTAAACAGATTCTTTTTACAGGTTACTCAGGCCGCTCCTCATGCTGAGCAACTAATGCTAATAATTTCTGCAGAACACAGAGGTCTTCTCATATATTCTGGAATGTTCCAGGTCATTCTGTTTTTCCAACTACTTTGAGTTCAACAGAGGAAGCAAAGCGTGGGGGGGGGGAGGGGGGAAGAGAGTTAAAATTCTCTTAGTAATCAATTTAGATGTTACTTCCACTTCTTAAACCGGAGTTTAGTTTGCATTTAAGATATTTTTAGAGTAAATTTTATGCAATTTCTATGTTGAAATACTGGGTTTTGTCTGACTTATGTTATTATGTGCACAATATCAATTACAGAACTTTTAAGCATTTTTTGCTGTCAAAATTATTATAGTTATTAGGGATAAACCAATAATAGGCATATGCAACAACAAATGAAAAAACTTAACATTCAGACACAAATTTTATATATTGTACATTTTAACTTTTATAATGTATAGTGCTAAATTTAAGTGGAAAATTGTTTTTATTCACCCATTCTACCTTAAAATTTTCACGTTGAAATATTTGAGTTTTAAGTCCTAAAACAGAAACATCCTAAAGTTTAAAGGATAAACACAAAAATATTTTTATTGCATGATTTTATATTATGATGCATTGACCTCAGGTTGAGCTGTGAGACTTATTTTCAAGCTAATTAGGATTCTTGGAGTTAGGATGTCATTCTGTTACTGAATATATTACCAAGGAAACAGAAAGCATATTTTTTTTAAAAGTTCACTGACTTTAGCTGCACAGGGCCATCTGTTTCATCTTCTCAATCCATTTATCCATTCATTCAAATAATAATTGCTACAACTTTGTACTATATAAACCAAATTTGCGGGGGGGGGGGGGAATTAGAGACACAGTTTAAAAAATTAAGTTCACAGTTCTCATACGTGCTGAAGAAAATCCCTTCTGTTTTATCACAGCATGTGAAAAATAAGAGTTACATTGTGCTCAATATTTAAACAATTATGGATATTGTTGGAATGTTGCCTTCTTCAGAAGCTTTGCTCCCACTCTAGTGACCCCTGACCCTGGCCCATCCTCTGAACCCACTCACCAGTTTCCCAAAATTCCCAGCAGGAGGATCTTCACATGACTCTTGTTGGTTCACCCTCTGTCCCTCTGTAGCTTGCTCACTCTCCCTACTGCTCTCTCCCTACATTGTGGATTTCTTTCTCAACACTCACAGTATACTCCTGACACAATGGAAGAAAGGCCAGCTACTGCAGCCATAGCTTTGTTCTCCAGCTGCATATCTCAGCCATGGGAAGATTTTCTGCTTGGTCTTTTGGTGGTGGGGAGAATGCAGGCAGCCTCCTCTTCTTTGCATTGCTTAAGAATTGTTTTTCATTTAATTGGACTTTGTTATATAAAATTAAATAAAAAATACTCTATATGCATAAAAAAAACAAAATGCTGTAATTTGTATGAACTAATTACATAATGTTCTAATGAAAACAGAAGTATTATAGAGTGACAGTAAGCCATCTGGGGCAAAGGGTAGGAACAGTAAATTGACTACTACCACAGGACTACTAGAAGACACATGGAAATTACATCTTCACTGTAGTGATGATAATGTGGTTACAAACTTATGTCATGGAACTTTGAATGATATATTTTATTTTGTGTAAATTTCATTTTAATAAAAATAAGTACTCTATGAAAAAAAAAAAAGAATTGTTTTTCAACATGCTGGACATGGATCCATTAGCAAGATACCTCTGACAACATCCTCCTACTTGAGTAGACTGGCGATTTTATTGACCAAAGGTCCTGTCAATCACCAACCCTAAGCCAGATAAAGACTGATATTATGTCAGATTTTGATGAGTTTGAACATATCTGTGTCCCCACAGAGCACAGAAGAGGATGGTCCCTTTTGGCCCACGTTCAAAAATCTCTACAGAATCCTGCCTCAGAGATGCCTTAACTTTGCATGAACTACAAGGAAATGCTTCTATTGCAGGGAAGCTATGGGTCTCCTGTTACATCTTAATGACATTTTGCAGAATTGCTTACTTTCTTAGGAAAAAAAAATCTATCAATTATTTGAGTAAAGAAATAAAACTATTGGTTCCCAGTAAAATTGGAAAGCCTTTCAATATTTAGACAATAAATCTAGTTTCTCTGATTTTCACAAAGGAGTTTTTATTTGATAGCATTTCCAGTAGAGTCTCCAGTATTGATGCCCACAAAGTGTAGCACAGGGACCATGCTTTACTTGGTACAGAGTGAATGTTCTTGCAAATGTCACGATTGCCTTTTACAAAATTCACTTGTGTTTTATTGTCTAGATAGTAGATAATTTCCACAAACAGAGCTTATGCCTAATCAGTACCAAAGTGGTTTAGAAAAAGCAGCTTATTGATATCATCTGTGAAATTATTTCCTTAGCATATGTCTCCTAGAATTCTTCGAAAGTGTTCCCAGTATCATGATAAAGGCACAGGAGTGGATTCTCAGATGTGTACCAAAGTCAGACATCTAGAGAAAGTACCTGTATTTCCTTCTATGCATTGTGTGCTGTTTCTTATCTTTGGCCATAGGTTTTATTTAGACATATACTGGTATTTATATGCTTAATTTCTAGGGCTCAGGTCAAGCTTATAGTATCAAAGGCTGTAAAATCCAGCAAAGGAAGGAATTCCAAAATTTGGTATTTCTCTAAACATAAACGGTTACGTTTCCTACCCCCTAAGGCCATTCAGTGAGTTGATTCATATCCATTGACTTCTTACTGTGCAGATGGCACTGGGCCATTCCTTCATGCTGTTAGGATGTGCAGGACCATGGAGGAAATCTATGGTGTCTCAGAGATGTGTGTATCTTCCCAGTCCCTAAGGTTTCACTTGAATATTAATGGCAGAATTTTAAATCAAATATCTCCTATAAACATAGAACTATTTCTCACAAATTTATGATACATCAAGTATTATTTCTAAATAATTATGAAGCTCAAAAGCTAATCTCTCTTAATAAAGGAAGCTCGACCTGGGGTTTGAATGAATTATGCTCTTGCTTTGAGTAACTATTTCAGTCTCTGTTGTGGAAGTTACAAAGTCTGGAATTTATTAAGAGATTTTTTGAAAGACAAATGACCTAAAAATAATATTTTTTCAAGAGCTATCTTTGGCATAGTATTTAAGTATTGCTAAACCTCCTACAAATGAAGTTATAAAGTCTATTGTTTGTTAGGAATGAGGAGAGTGAAGGAGTATTGAAAATCTTAATTACATTTTGAGGAAAATATTTTTTACAGTCCCCAATACTGTACATTGAATAGTAAGAACAACAATAATTTTCCACCTACAATGAAGAAAAAGAACCAACATGCTCCAAATGATCCATAGTTCAGTGACAGCTCAGTATTTCATGAAACATCACCTCTGGGAAGACACTGTTTTGAACTTTATCCTGCCAATAACAGTGGCAATTAAGTACCAGAGGTCTGCAGAGCTGACAGTGTGCATGCACTGATACCCAAACAGTGTCTGAAGCCACACAGTGATGGGGAAACAGTTCCTTGTGCTCAAGGGATACTTTTACACAGTGCAGGGCTGTAGGACAGAGTCCCTGTCCATGCTATAGTTAGTAGTGTTTATGAAGATTAACCAAAGCCATAGCTTCATGGTTGGAAACTGTTCTTGGGCATACATCCTTTTATATTTGCTTAAGGTTAAAAGTGCTGGACCAGCTAAACACTGAGCCGAACTCTTGGAATCCAATTGCAGACAAGGAGGAGTGATGAACAAAGGGGTCAAGACCAGGCTGGAGAAACCCACAGAAACTGCTGACCTGAACAAGAGGGAGCTCATGAACTCCAGTCTGACAGCTTGGAAACCAGCTCAGAACCAACCCAGGCCCCCTGAATGTGGGTGTTAGGAGGACTAGACAGTCTATGGGGCCTCTTTTAGTGGATCAGTACTTATTCCTAGTATACAAATGGACTTTGGGAGCCCATTATACATAGAGTGATACTCCCTCAACCTAGACATATGGGGGAGGGCCTAGGCCTTGCTCCAAATGATATGATAGACTTTGAAGATCTCCCATGGAAGGCCTCACCCTCCCTGAGGAGCAGAAAGGGGATGGGATGGGGGTTGGTGGAGATAACAGGGGAGGATGGGAGGATATAGGAACTGGGATTGATATGTAAAACAAGCTTGTTTCTAATTTAAATTTTAAAAACAGAAGAGAGAAATTAAAAGTGCTGGACAAATGTTTCTTTGTAAACTTGTTGATGACTTTTGGCTGCCTAAGTACTGAAGGAGCCTCCTGAACTCAGTAAGGATCTCCCATGGGAATCTCACTGCTAATTTTTGTTTGTTTGTTTTCTTTTTTTTAATTTATTTTATATAACCAAGTCCATTTATAGACAATATTTGGGAATTTGGGCGTCGTTCTTTCCAAACTACTTCCTGCTGGTAAGGGGCGCTGTCATGGGTAGAAATGCTGCATATTACAAGAGAACAATTAAATACGGGCACAGGGAAGTGTGTGTGCATGTGGATGCACCTATGTCTGGAGGCCAAAGGCTGATGTCGGGTGCCTTTCTCGATTCTTCACCAGTCTATTTTATAAGATAGTTTCCCCCTGAACTGGAACTTGCCAGCCTGACTATACTAGATCCTTTAGTCTCCAGCTCACCAGCTTTGAGATTATAGGTATGTACCACAGCATCCAGTCATTTAACTATGGTGTGGAAGATTACACTCAGTCCCTCAAGCTTATGCAGCAAGCATTTAACTAACTGAACTGCCTCTCCAAACCCAGAATACTTTTAATTCTAACATTTAAATAATTAAAATGTAAGACAAACAGGATTCAATTGAACTATATATATTTCAATTAACTATATATGTATATATATATATATATATAGCTAAGTACACATAGCATATACATATATATATATATAAGAATTTATGTTGAAATGATGAAACAGCTCAGAGATTCTGAAAACTCAAGGATGAAAGAAAAGTAATATAGTAATCCATGATGTCAATTATACAAGCCAATTACACAGAGCCTCGGTGGTGTCTCATATTTGTAAATGTACTTCTCTATCCATAGTCTATAGAGTCAACACAATTTGAGTGTCCAGGGAGCTTTATTTATTTAAAGTCTATAGAGTGACATTCTATGGTAAAAATTTCTATCCTGTTGCAGAGGGCTTATATATCACCCAATAAATTTCAGAAGAATAAACCTGAGGCATTGTTGCACATGCCTTGAAGACTTACCTTTGAGCTAAGGCAGTGAAAGGTGGTGTGGGATTGCTCTGGGGAACAGGGGAGAATGTCTTGGAATAAGCCCATGCAAACCTGGTTAAAATTATGTCTGACAAAAACATGAGAGAATTCAATCCAACGGGCTTTTCAGTCTCTGCCTTGACAGGTTGAGCTTGTTCACTGCATTCTCTCATTTAGGGACATAATGAGATCGAGATTCAGTTGCCATCTCTACACCTTCTACCTTGAAGCAATTCAGAAAGGTCACTTGCCTTCCCAGGTTTATTCTGTACAATGATCTCACTCAGCAAAATGGTACCAGCTGAGGTGAGACACATGTGAAAGACATGGCTACTATCTACAGCATCCTCTACAGGCAATGAGGACGGCTTGTGATGGTGACAAAATTTAAGTAGAAGTGGGACATGCATTATAGGAAGTTCTGCTTTCTGATGATCTGATGTGATGTGTTTTGTAGAAAATCTGGAACAGAGGTTTCTATTCTATTAGAATGTCTTGTCATTGATGACCACCTGTTTGAGTCTTCTTTCTATTGTTGTGACACGACACTGACCAAAACCAACTGGAGGGTGAAAGGGTTAAATGTTATAGTCTGTCTTGGAGGGATGGCAGGGCAGGAATACAAGCCAGGAACTGAAACAAGAGACAGAGAGGAATTCTGCATGCTGGATTGCTCCACCTGGCTTGCTCAACTATTATTCTTTAACATGGGTCCACCTGCCCATGGATGCAATCACTGACAACAGACTGTACCCTCCTACATCAACTAGCAATCTGATGAGGCTCATTCTTAACTGACTTTCCTTCTTCCCAGGTGTGTCAAATGGGCAAAACTAACCATGTAACTGTCACATTTCTGATAGGAACAACTGAATGAGTGAGTGATACCCAAACTCTTCTCCCAAGATCAAAACCATTTCTGGAAGATTTGTTGACTATAATCAATATTTACCTCTTAGATTGGTTCATATGCACACTGGCCAGTGAAGTTTAAAATTGCTTCTCATCTAATTTCATATCTCCGTTCCATCCCATTTCTTGTTTTTCCATCCCCTAGTACCCGAAGGAAGGAAAATTAGCTTTAGATGCTGATGAGTGAGAAGGACTGCAGTCATTTCACCTAAGTAACATAATACATCAAGGCTACTTAATACCACAGATTACCCAGTACATTAGTTTGCCTAATGATGATATTAATTTTGAATCATTTTAATAGATTTTTTTGTAATGTTCCTTGTCTCTCAAAGTCCACTGAATCAATGGCTTTGGCTATTTTCAATTTAAAAAATTGAGATATCAAGAAATGTATAACAAACTAATTATGGAAATGATTGACAGGTTCTTACTATTGACATCATTCAAAATATGCCATGTCTGTAAAACAAAAACAGTCCTTAATTGATCTGTATGGGTTACTCATCTTAAAAGTGTGTGAGCCTCACTACGTGGACTTGTACTTTTAAATGTAGCTAGTGACGTGTGTTGTTTTAAGCTGCTGATTATTTCATGTTACCTTCATGATGTAGGGTTCATTGTTCAGGTTATTTTCCTCTATTGCTCATTTAGAAAGGCAATTTTCTAAGCTGAGATTTTAGCTTTTGGTCTTTTATCAAATTGGAATCACTGAAGATTGTTCTTCCATTGGGTATGACTTATAATGACTTCATTTTTTACCACTGCCTGAAATTGAGCCAGTCATGATTTGTGCTCCTTAGAATTAGACCATTAGACGCTGAGAAAATGGACAGTGTAAGCCTCCAGAAAATTGCTGAGTCTCTCTGATTTGGAGTTGAGCATAGCCATTTTGGGAAGGACCTCTCTTGTTATTAGGATAATGTAGAGGAATACACATGTGAGAAACAGGTTTGAGAGCTTACATTCCATAACCCAACTGGAAACTGAACAGTGTGGTCAATATAAAAAGTCATTTTTTATCAGTTACATTTCTCATTAGTATGGAAAATTTTAAAGAAAAAATGATTTTGACTCAAGGTTCAAGGGTACAGTTCTCAAGGCAGAGGTCATGGAGACAGAAGTGTGAGGGAGTGGGTCAGGTTTTGTCCACAGTCAGGAAGCAGAGTCCTTACTGCTGATTTTCAGCTTCCTTTCTCCTCATTCATTCCTGGACCATGCCCATGGCATGGTCCACCCACCATCAGGACGGGTGTTCCCATCTCAAATAATCTAATCTAGAATCTCCTCAAAGACACATCCAAGTCTATCCTCCTAGGTGACTCTAGATCAATCTGACAATCAATACTAAACATCATAAATAACTATATTTTGTGAATGTGGGGTAAAAAAAGATCAATTGTCTGGGAATTTGTAAAAAATAGTTGAAAATATACTCCTGAAAAATTATTTTAAATAATTTCAAGAGTTGCATGTACTTGAGTATCTCCAATATGGACCTTTGATGCTTTTTACTGACTTGATTCTTTTTATTTTATGTATCTGGGTGTTTTGACTATGAGTATGCTGTGCAGCATGTTCATGCCTGGTGCACATAGAAGCCAGAAGAGGATGTTGGATCCTCTGGAATTGGAGTTATAGAAGACTATGTATCATTATGTGGATTCTGGAAGCTAGTTCTGGGCTCTGTGCAGGAGAACTAAGTGCTCTGAACCATTGAGCCTCCTCTAGCCCCAGACTCTCCTGTTTTCTAACTCTCTCAAAAAATCATGCTAATGTTTTGTTTACATGCCTAGGGCTTCACATTTTATAAATAATAAAATCAATAAATCACCTGAAAAGACCTTGACTACCAACAGAGTATGAAGTGTGTTCTCCCTATACTCTCTAGTCCCCTTTTGACAAGAAAGCACCCAATGTTGTTAGAAAACTATGTTCTAATGGCTAAGATATATCCACATGCTGATTGTTTAAAGATACTTGGTGACATTAATTATTTAAAGACACAGGGTAACAGATATAACTTTTCTACTTTTCATTCTCCATAAAAAGGGGAAAGAATTTTAAAAAATTGATAGAGGTAGCTTTTCAGTTTCAAATAATTTCATACTTTTGGAAGTATTTAATGCTACACTCAGTCCTTTGTGCCATTACTAAATTTGGTTGTATGGATAAAATCTTTTTAGCACAATTTATTATTCTTTCCTTGTGATGTTTTCCTGAAACATTTCAGAATTAAAACAAGAACACTCCTTTTCTCCTTTTGATTACCACATTATAATTATGTCAAGATGGCAACTGATTGATACTGTGGTCTGAGTTATAGAACTCACTGTTTACCCACCCAGCATCTCACAGACACTTTTTTTTTTTTGGTGTTTGGTTTTTCGAGACAGGGTTTCTCTGTATTGCTTTGCAGCCTGTCCTGGAACTCACAGAGATCCGCCTGCCTCTGCTTCCTGAGTGCTGGGATTAAAGGTGTGTGCCACCAAAGCCAGCTACAAACACCTTCCTGACCGATCAACAAGTTCACTACCTCACACTGGGCACAGCTCCTGGAGTCCTTTCATGTCAATTCATTTTCGTGCATATCACTTCAAACACTTCTGATGAGACCTTGCTGGTTACCATAGATTCTGCCCTCTCCTTTGCATTTGCCTGATGGCTTCTTGTAACTACATTTCTCTTCTGACAAAAACCTAAACTCATCACTGATTGCTTCATAGCTCCTTCCTATAGGAATCCCATATTCACTTGCCTCCTAAATTTGCTGTCTGAGTTTAATGGTGTTTGCTACCTACTCCTTCCAGTGAGCGATGGGATCTTCATTGAGAGTCCTTAGCCTTTCCAAAAGCTACTTTTCTATCTTGTAAATTTTGTGCCAGTTAAAAATGTTTATCAATGGCAGTTACTGAGGACCTTTCCTCAACCCAGCTTCTAAGATGCACTGACATTCTTTAGTCCAGTACCTGCCATCTTCCCACACCCTGAAGTTACTGGCCACCCAGAACCTCATAGCCTTTCTGCATCTAGAAAGGAGAGGTGGTGGCCTCCATATACTCACTCAGTAAAAAAAGAAAAATGAAATTTTCTAGTGTTTTCTGCATAAAACCCAATCCCAATGGGTTTTAGATAGTTAAAAAGCTCTAGTTTTTAAAGAGTTTATCACCAACTGACAAGTTTGCAGTTTTTACATAAAATCTAAAAGGAACGTGGGCTGTGGGCGTGGGAGGCATCAGGAGGCTAGCCACAATGAATTGAAGCATATTGGCAAAAACCTAGAGTAGAGTCCCTAGTAGCTAATTTTGAAACTATAGCTGGAAGGCAAACAGTAAGAATACAACTGTATTTCTAGGCTCGAGAATAGTCCAGCTGATCAGAGTTACTGTCCATAGAATCCCCGATGAGACACCACTGTGAGTCAGAGCAGCAAGGGCATAGGTCCCCTCAGGCAGATAGTCCATGCTTTGGTTCATGTGCATACTGCACTGGTCTGACCATCATTCCATACTACACAGGTTTGACCATTTTCCTCCTGCTGATTAGAAGTGACTTCCAGCCTCCTTCTGTCTGAAACATTCTTTCATTGCTGTGGCCTTAAGATAAAACATGTTCCTCATGCTGTTCCATATGTGATACCTTTCAGTATTTTGTCGTTCTAGTCCTAAATAGAATGGAAATAACATTTCTGCCATCTGTGACAACAGGCCAGCAGTCCATTGTGGTCATATCCACAATCTGATATCACAGACCTCATGTTGCTTCATCTGTGTGGTTGTAATTAAAAATACCATTGGCACTGAAACAAGAAATTCAGCAGAGTAAGGTGGTCTTACTAGTACTTTACTGAGGGCAGCACAAGTTATTGGGGTTTGTGTTGGTTTCCAGCAAGCTGTAGCTTTGAGAAGGAAGGCAGATATAATAACACATTTACATCACTTCAAATGGCAATGCTTTAACTCTGGACTTTATGTGTCATGTTAAACAGCTGGAGGGCCAAGGACAATAGCAGCTGTGCCCATGGCACCCTGCTGTGCCTGGTGTTGGGCTTTCTTTAGGAGATTGTCCAGCATTTTCACGTTTCCTTACTTTGATGGAATAGAGAAGCATTTGAGTCAGAGCACTGTGTGTGTGCAGATTTAGCCATGTCATTAAAATCATCAATATGTTTGGGGAAATTATCTCACTATTTATTTCAATCAAAATTTGCATGTGTATAGAGTGGAAGGTGAGTTTCCTTTTTAAATATTACCATCATAAATTACCACGTGCTTCACATTAATAGCAGTGTATAGGTAGTAAAATACCCAGAGAGACACACTGCTAGAAGATAAAGCAGACTAAGGTCAAGTTCATTTAAATAAAGATCCTTTTAATTAGATACCTCAAGTTTTCCTTTCATAGGAACTCAGCAGTTCAGGAACCAGGTACATTTTAGTTTTAAAGGCAGAAATATTTAGAAACTCAAACCTTTTAGGAAATCAAATAATATCTAATAGTGTATGAAATGAGAAGCAGTCATATAGTATCTGGTCAAAAATACTAGTTTTGGGAATCATTGATACAGTGAACCAAGTTCCAGCCCATTTTCTAACTATAACGTTATGTTTATAAAATGGTGAGTAGATGGCGATTTTTATCTTAAGGAGAGTATAGATATTCCTGAGAACATAGGAAATGCAGAAAATAAAGCTTACACAGTGATTGACAGTGAGGTAGCCTACATAGTTTTCTTTGTTTTTACAGATGTGTAAGTCCTTCTCTCTCTCTCTCGCTCTCTCTCCGTCACACACACACAC
Organism: Phodopus roborovskii; assembly: GCF_943737965.1. Classification (NCBI taxonomy): domain Eukaryota; kingdom Metazoa; phylum Chordata; class Mammalia; order Rodentia; family Cricetidae; genus Phodopus; species Phodopus roborovskii. Next base: position 15,275,605 of record NW_026126409.1, on the reverse strand, counting down.
ACAAATCTCTTTTATAAGCAAACACACAAAAAAAATCAGCATAAAGCAGAAATTTTATTGAACACAGTAAATATTTTGCTTATAGTCCCTCTTGGCCATGTGTACATTACAAATACTTCTTTCTTACAGTCTATTTTTTAACATCAATTTTAAAGCTTTATTTATATTTTTAAATATATTTTTCTCAAACCCATTGTTATCATGTTGAGGTAGGAATATTCAAGTCAACTGATCATTGCACATTAAGTTACATGTTGTTCCAAAAATAAATTTTGGGAGAATGCATTTATTTCAGAAACTTTGATATGTATATTTTCCCTGGAAGTTAAGAAAAATTTGTGTCTACATATTTACACTAGAATAAAGCTTTGTAAATGGGCTTTCCAGAAAAAGGGGAGAAAAGCTTTAAATCATAAAAGAATGAGAGCAATTCATTGTCTTACTTCCTACATCCAGTTAACAAAAATAAACAAAATAATTAGTTTCATTTGACCTTTAATGCACTTCATATACTTTCAAAACTCAATGACCTTATCACAATGTATTTGGAGAATAACTGAGAGAAGAATCCTCATTGATTTTTTAGAGTTGTGAGTCTCACAGTTGTTGATTTTGAAGTTGGGATTGTGTGACTTTAAGGTCTACCAAAGCTGTGTGACTCTGAAGCCATCACATTTCCCAAGTAGCCTGAAAATCAAGTACATCCCTCAGGATGTCCTCACAGTTGAGAGTAAACCACATACCTACATCAGAAGTACCTTGCCCTGCACGACAATGTGAATGAATAGTTAACCACAGCAAAATGCTTAATCACAAATTATATATGTACAGATGTGTCCAGTGAAACCACACAGAGGGGCTAGTATGTGTATTGTTGGGTTGGAGACTCCTGCAATGCAGCCCCAGCATGTGGTTATCACAGAGGCAGAGCAGGGATAGAGAGTGACCCAAGCCCTGATTCCTGAATGTTAAAGCCAGTGCACAGAGGGGCTTAGGAGGTAGGATTCTGTCCTGTCTCCACTCTCCTAATTACAAGTCTACTTAGTAAAAGTCACATGAAGTCACTGATTACTCAACCGTGAGCAATGAGTATGGAATGTGGCCATGTGTCCAGTATTTGAATGAGTATCAATTAAGTTCTGGTTTCAATATTTTTCTTTTGGCTTCTGAGAATATTGGAGGAAAAAAGATCATTATGATTTTTTTTTTTTGAGCATGTGTGATCGACCACCCATGAGCATGGGAGCTGAAGGGCTGAACAGGCCTGGCCCTCCCTTACCTGTGTGAGTGAGGACACTCAGGAATCTTGAAGCATGACTGATTTTTCTTCACATTTCACCTACATTTACCAGGTGAACTAACAAAGGGCGTCCAGTAAACTCTGTCAAATAGAAAAACTGGCACAGAGTCAGCGGGAGGTCCATTTTGCACTAAGACCTACATTTTACAGTAAAAAAATGAAATAAGAAAGCATGGAAGACCTAGATGAACCTCACATTATTTCCCTGCAGGACTTTTCAATATGCCATTGCCTGTAAAAGTGGCAAGAAGTAAATACCAAACACCGAAAATAATTGGTTTGTAGAAATCTCTTAAATTTAGGAACTAGCAGGGCTGTCACATAGACTGTTTTCTGACAAATCCTGGATGTCATAGATGTCTCCAAATTATTGCACTTCTTAACACGGCCAGTGATCTGTCTTCTCAAAGGCAAAAAAGATTTTACCCTGAACAAAGACTGAGGCTGGTATCTGTGGAGAGTTAAGGTGCAGATGGACAATGTTGTCCTTCATATTCTCTTTCAAGATATCTCTCTCTTTGTCTCTCTCTCTCTCTCTCTCTCTCTCTCACACACACACACACACACCTGATTGGCTGTACTCCCCATGCTATTTTTGTTGTTGTTGGATTGTTGTTGGTGGTGGTTTGTTTGTTTTTTAGAAAGGACCATTCCCACTGCCTGCTAAGCAGTGTAACTATATGATAAGAATTAAAAACATATTTGGTATTTGCATAATCAACTTTCAAGGCAAATAAAGCAAAACAATTTTAGGTCATTAACATCTATTCTTCGCCTTGCCTGTGAGAAAGGCCCTGAAGATACAGAGTAACAAAGGTAAGAAAGTTAATTTTACAACTTTGGACCATGAGGTGTCAGCCTAGAACCATAGAGGAGTACCCTGATTGAACACAAAGGATGGTTTATAAACCCTCTAGTGTTGCCTTTTCTTCCCTTTAATGGCCAGGAGCAGGAGGAAAACTTACCATGAACCATGGAGTTTGTTGCTTGAGTTTGTCTTTTTCTCAATAAATCCATCCATGAGTTTATCCATACATTTTACATCCTGGTTTTTGGTTTTTGGTTTTTTTTTTTTTTTTTTTTTTTTTTTCTTTCCTAAAAAAAGAAAGGAAAGAAGGAAAAAAAACAGAAATAAATACCAAACTAAAACAAACAATCAAAACAACTTATGATATTCATGACCTCGTAGACAAGTTTGACTATTAGTAACTTACTGTTCTAAACCTCCAGTTTGGTTGTGTGTCAGATACTTAGTAGAGTTTGGGTATGGAAGCCAGCATTGGAAGGATCTAGTGTTTTCTGATCACCTGTGGCTGGACCTAAGCTGACTTAAGGCACCTTGGTTTTATTTCTTACATTGCTTCATCTCACTTTTTGTTCAATAAGATATTTTGAAGAAACCTGAATTTATCATGAAGGTGTTTTTGATAAATTAATTATTACACAAAGTCTCAAAGTAGACTAGATGTACAAAGAAAGAAAAATGCAATGTTATTTTTCTAATAACATGCTTGTAACATTTTATTTTACTTTGGTTTTTCAAGACAGGGTTTCTCTGTATTGCTTTGAAACCTGTCCTGGAATTTGTTCTGTAGACCAGGCTAGCCTCGAACTCACAGAGATCCGCCTGCCTCTGCCTTCCAAGTGCTGTGATTAAAGGTGTGCGCCACCAATGCCTGGAATTTAACATTTTTTTTTTGTTTTGAAGTTTTATTTATCTGTATTTTATATGTACTGTTGTTTTGCCTGCATGCTTGTATGTGCATCATTTGCATGCAGTCTTGACTGAGGCCACAGGAGAGAGTCAAATTGCCTGGGTCTGGAATTACAGATGGTTGTGAGCTACCTTGAGGGTACTGGAAATTGATTCCCAGTTCTCTGAAGACCAGGAGCTCTTAAATGTGAGCCCTAATTTTTAAAATAAAGTATTTTTGCATCTTCTTGGCAGACCAAACAGTTATACAATTTTTATCAGTTTAGAAGGCTCTTAGGTGAAAGTCTTATGCCTGTTTAAAGATGCAAATAGATATGGGCTTATGTAGAAATATCATTTATAAATATGAAACTCCATATATGTGACAGTTGTGTAGCTTTGTCTTCTTGTGGGTCTCCTTTGTGGGTTTCTGACTCCTTTGCTGGCTTTGGGACCCTACTCCTCATTCTGGATTGCCTTGCCTAGCCTTAGTATGAGGGGAGGTGCTTAGTCTTACTACAACTCAATATATGAAAATTGGGTGCCGGTGGCTTATTTTATTGGACAGGCAACGTGAGAATGCCTGAACCACATCCAAAATATCAGCGTGGATATTTGGTGGGAAACCATTCTGTGTACAGATCTGTAACTAGCCACCCTCCTAATTAAACTGCAGTACTTGAACTTTAATTGTGCAGTTTGATTGATTTAATAAAGTTAACATCTGCTGCCTTCCCCAGACTTAGCAATAAGATCCTACATATCAAGGTCTTATTACCCAGCTTATGTCGGGTTATGAGCACCAAGTACCATAAGAAATGTCAATGCAGGAAGCTTATGCTGCAAGCCTAGTGGAGTACCCAAGCATCTATGCTCATGGCTCCTGTCTTAAAAAGAATGGGCAACCATGATTCAATAAAGACCTCAGGCACATGTTCAGCTGTGCAGTGAAACTTGTGTAGAATTCCCAATCACCCAGTGCTCAGGGAGATGTTTTCTGCTCACTTTGACTTCCCTGTGTGAGATAAGATGGGATCAGCTATCGCTGTAATAACACTTACAGTGGATGCATTTTAATTTCACTCCATAGTTACTCTCACTATAAGTAAAATGCACTTTAGTTATGATTCTGAATTTGGGCAAAGCAAACCAACCTGTTTATGTTGAATATTGTCCCCTCATGAAATCAGGGAAAAAGTAAAGAAATGTTATCTGCCCCCTGTTGCAAAGTTTAAATCCATAGATTTATAATTTAAGATATACTTTTCTGATTCTATAGCACCTGGTGGATGCCACTCCACCCATTTTTTTCCCTTTTGTTATGGTTCACATCAAGCAAAAACTCCTTCCCAGTGTTGGAGAGCTATCTCAGAGGTTCACACAACTGGCTTCTTGCTCTTCCAAAGGACACTGGTTCAAATTCTAACACCCACATGGCAACTCACAACTGTCTGTAACTCCAATTCCAAGAGCTCTGACACCTCTCCCCACAGACATACATGTAAGCAAAACACCAATTCATATTAAAAATAAATAAAAAGAAATCATTAAAAAAAATCAAAACAAACTGGGGATAGTAATGCATGTCTTTAATCCCAGAACTCAGGTGACAAAGGGAGGCAGATTTCTGAGTTCAAGGACAGTTCAAAGAGAGTTTCAGGACAGCCAAGGCTACAAAGAGAAACTCTGTCTCAAAAACAAAAAAATAAAATAAAAAGCTTTCTTCCTGTGTGTGTGTGTGTGTGTGTGTGTGTGTGTGTGTGTGTGTGTGTGTATTCCTGAAAGAACTTCCTAGAAGAGGACTAGGTCCTCTAGTTGTACCAAAATATTATCTTGTCCACTTAGTATCTTTGTTGAGTGCTAGTCCTGTCCGAGCTTTCTTGATCTCCTGCTCCAGTAAGGCTCCATAGAAACCCTTCTGAGACAGCACTCTCTCATAGCACAGTTCTTAAAATCAGATCTTCAAGATAGACATACATACTTAGGCACCCATCCCTGGTTTCTGACTCATGGGGCAGTGAGCCAAGGTGCAGGCTGATCTGGGCCTTCCTGGCAAGAACTCTGCAGCATGTGGCTTCTCACTAGGGGAAAATGAAATTTAATTTGGACACCTTGTAGATGTGAGTGAGGCCCAGTCCTGTTGACTCTTCATGTTTGAAAACTGTGTGTGGTGATTGGAATAAGAATGGCCCCTGTAGGTTCATATAATTGGAGGCTTAGTCACCAGGGAGTTGTACTATTTGGAAGAATTAGAACGATTGGGCATTGAAGTTTCAAAAGTACATTCCAGGCAACTCTCTCTCTTTCTCTCTCTCTCTCTCTGTGTCTTTGTCTCTCTGTCTCTCTCTCTCTCCTCTTTCCATCTCACTCTTTCTCTGCTTATGGATCATAGTGTAGCTCTCATCTACTACTACATCATCTGTCTGAACGCCACCATGTTCTCCCTCATGATAATAATGGACTTAACCTCTGTATTTTAACCAGCCCCCCAATTAAAGGCCTTCTTTCATGAGAGTTGTTTTGATCATGTTGTCTCTTCACAGAGATAGAACAGTGCCTAAGACATAAGTTGGTACCAGAGCCTGGAGTATTTCTGTGATAGGGGTGCCCATGATGCTTGTTGGAAAAATGTGAATTTTGAGACCTTGGATTAGGAAAGCAGTTGAATGCTTTATGCATCACTTAATGGGCCATACTAACAGAAGCATGTAAGACAGTGAGTGGTGCAGAGAGGAATGTAGATTATGATAGCTAACCCAAGAAACTTCATAAGGGAAAATATTAGTAACTGGTCTAGAAATCATCCTTGTGATATCCTTGCAAACAATGTGGCTGCTTTCTGCCCTTGTCCTAAATATTTGCCATGGAGTTCAGGATCAATGGTGTTAGCAAAGGAGATTTCGATACAGTCTAGTATTGGGTGTGTCACGTGGTAATTAATGGCTACTCTTATATAGATCTACAATGAAAAGGAGCAATTGGGACAAGAATAAATACAAAATATACAATTTAAGGAGAAAAGGAGCACCAGGAAGAGTCATAGAGTTAAGTCAGGGTTGTCCCTGCATGGAGGCCCTGAGAGGCCATTCATTGCATGAAACTATAAAGGTAAAACCTAGATTGTGTTGGAGACCCCGAGATGTTGGAAATGCCAGAGTTGTAGGATACCTTCTAAAGAAAACTATAGACTGAGTGTAGAACCAGTCTTTCAACAAAGCTGAAAGGAGTATGGTATCCAAAGATAACCTTGACATCAGTCATAGTGATGCAGAATTTGGAGCTTATCCTGATCCTTTTCCATCTTACTTTGGTCCAGTATTTCCTCACCATGCTCCCTTTCCTCTCTTTTGGAATGGTAATATATATTCTGTGCCATTGTGTGTTGGAAATATGTGATCTGTTTTTTGATTTTGATTTTAGAGAGGATTATAATTAAGATATTGCCTAGAGTCTCTGAAAGGACTTTGAATTTTGAACTTTAAAGAGTGCTAAGACTGTTAGAGACTATGGAGTCTTCTGAAATTGTACTGAATGAATTTTTACAGTAAGATGTAGCTACAGGCCCATAAGGCCAGGAAGTGGAATATGATTCTATTAGAACAAGTGACTAAGATACCATGGATCTAGATACATCATTTTCTAGAAAGCCCAAAATGGCAAAAGTAAGCCTGATATTTGTATGGGAGACAAAGATTGAGGTGGGAGTGGGATGATTTTCCTTGGTGCCACTTCTTGCCTGTATGTTTAGATTTAAGAATCCAATTGTTTAAAATCCAAGATGCAAAATACAACTAGAACCTAACACAATGTTTTATTAAACTCTTCATTTTCCTAGTGCCTTCTTTCATAAATGCAAGAGGGTGTCTTAATGAAGTTAAGCCCCAACATGGTAAACTTACAAATAAAAGGGTAAGCTTTACAAATAGACTGAGAAGAGATAACAGATATTAAAAATGTTCCTTGATAAATCATGCCACAGTTACAATTCTCCCTGGGGTGACTAGCATGGTGCCCAATTAGCATCTTTCAGTAATATAAACCCAAATGCTTACTTGGACATTTTAGGTATTTAACAATGCTAGCATGAATGGAGATGATTTAAAGTTTAGAATCTCTGTGACTTAATTATCTATGAAGTGTATATCATTTCCAAATTAAAACAAAAAGTAGGTTAATTCTTAGTATACTCATTGCTATTCTGCCTTAAATACCAGTTTGACTGACACCAGACTGTTTATAAACAATTTGTGACCAGAGTATCCCAGAAGGAAAACTATACAAGCCTTCTTGCTGGGTCCATATCTTCAGGACTACCCTGAGTAACAGAGCCAACTTTAGACATGTTCATCCATTCACAGTGCAAGAACATTCCAGGAGATGTAAAACAGTTTTAAAAGTACAAAAGACAACATTTCATTGTTTTAACTTAATTATCAAGCATTAAAATTAAAGAACCACAAACACAGGAAATTTAAGTGTCTATTAATATGGTGTGTGTGTGTGTGTGTGTGTGTGTGTGTGTACCATATATATTGAACATCTGTAATCCTTGGGTTTGACATCTTGTGGAGTCAACCAGTCTATCTGTGAGTACAATTTAAAGATATAAACTAATGTCCATATTGCAGAAGTTCATATTTTTCCTCAATAATACTCAATAGCGATGACTTCCACAAGATTTCCTTGCAATTAGTCATTCTAAATGGCTTAGAGTTGGACTAAGAGTAAAAGGGAAGGAGAGGTAGTTATCTATCTGCAAGCTCCCTACTTTAGAGGTGAGCTCAGTGTGAAAAAGGAGGGGTGACTGTTCTGTGTAATTCCATGCTTTAATCTATAAATTATCTAAGTGTGAAGAGCAGGAGTGAAGATGGTTTGAAATGAGCCTAAGGTTGCAATGTGGAGGTGACTTAAATGTGAAGGGGGCGGGGTGAATTTCTGTCCAAGTTCTTTCCCATGTATGCAGCTGTAGATTTTCGGTATCCACTAGGTCCTGGAGCCCATTCAAAGGGATGATAGCACTATCACACTATATATTTTTCCTTATAAAACATAATCTGTCCTCTTCTACCTTACAACATAAAAGAGTGTATCAGAATAGTAATGTAGCTAACTACCTGGTAATGGACTTTGATGTCAAATGCTTAAGTGATTGAATGTTGCCCAGGCAAGTTCTGGTCACTGCTATATTGCCTTTGTCTCCTGGGCCTACCTGTCACATGGGGAAGCTGAAAATGTGGCAGCAAAATAGAGACTTTAAAAATTCCTAAACAATATTGAGTGTGAAATAGGATGCCTGCACTTTACATGCAGAAGATGATTTCTCAGTTCTTTTTTAGGTATGTGTTTTACATATATCGGTGCACCTTTTGTGTATCTGATATCAGTAGAAGCCTGAAGAAGGTCTTGATTCCCTGGAACTTGAGTTATAGATAGCTGTGAGGTGCTGTGCGTGTCCTGGTAATTGAACCCAGGTCCATTGGAAGAGCAGCCAGTACTGTTAAGTGCAAAGCCATCTCTCCAGCCCCATGATTTCTAATTGAAATGCGTGGGGTCTTAATAGAACATTCCAGACACAGTATCACCCATTCTATCTCAGTGTAGAAGCAGTCCGAAGAAGTGAAGGATGATGCAAAACATCACATTTGATGGGGTTTTCAAAATATGAGCAATATGGATTTAACTCTCCTTCTCCCAGAAATTATCATTGCCCAATATATCCTTAACTACCAAGCCATGGAACTTTGTGATCACTTCTTATCTCTGTTCTAGGGTTTGATTTGACTTAGGCTTGCACATGTCTTAGGCATGGTGTAACAGCCTCTATGGAGTCATATGTACAGCTGCCAGATATGTCTGAAATTCCAGCCCTTAAATCCAATGAGAAAGTAGTAACTTCCATGGTGTTCCTGCCACTACTGCATCAGTGAGCATGTTTTTATCAAGCCTATCATTATTGTAGTTCTTAGGACTCCTGGTTGGGTAAGGTTTATGATTCCTTTCCTTTATCAGTAGTGTGCATAGAATCTTCTAGTTCTGTGAAAGCTAATCTATAGAAATGAAGCTTCCAAGTAGAGCCAGTTTGATTTCTCCATGTTTTATAACGTAAGTATATGGTACCTTTAGCAGTGGGGATCTTATTGTCAACTTCTTCATGTTCTAGAATTTAAGTATGTGGTACCTTTAGCAATAGGGTCTTAATGTCAACCTTTGGAAAACAGCAAAGAATATTGGCTGGCATTATTTTGAGTTCTATGGGACTTAAGTGGTCAGCAACTTCAGAAGAGGTAAAGATTTGAGTGACAAATATATCCAATGTGACGAAAACATTGTCCAGTGTATTATGCCCTGACACACCTTGTTCTACTTGATAAAAAAATATTTTTATTAAATAGTTAAATTAAATAATTTTAAATACTAACCAATTAAAAAGAGAAACAATTATAGTGTCACCAATATATTTTTTGCCACCAGTATTCAGTTTATCCCCTTTCTAAATTGTCCATCTTAATCCAACATCAGTCCTTACATAGGACACCATCCAGGGCAGAGCATCACTTACTGAAGCGTGGGTAGACACATGGGGAGCTAGGGTCAGCCCCACACAAAGCCCTACATTTACTAAAAACGTTTTTAGTTCTTTTTGGTAAGTTTTATTTTTTTAAACTAGGCTGCACATTTCTCCAGTGTGGACTTCATAGATGATAACATCATAATGGCACCATATTGGACAAGACTGCTAACTGACTATTAATTCCAAAAGATACTGTTTTAAAAATCTGAATTTTGATTAAGTAAGCTAAAGTCAGTAGGTAGGTGTGACATAACTGGCTATATGAGTTTTTTTTTTTTTTAAAGTTCCGTTTTGAATAACAGGTAAGGAAGAATTTATACTTTATAATTTGTTTGTATTTGTTTTCCATGCCATATTCATGAGTTAGAAGCTGTACTTGTTTTACAGACACATGAGTGAGTTTACACAGACATGAACATGATGTATACAAGGTGTTTACTCTAAGTGATACATTAGTAATTTTTTAAAGTGTGTGTGTGTGTGTGTGTGTGTGTGTGTGTGTATGTAGCCTGTGGAAGCAAAAGTACTAACTCTCTTTCTCTCTGTCTCTCTGTCTCTCTGTCTCTCTGTCTCTCTCTCTCTCTCTGTCTTAACCTACTAACCCTGGATCCAGGCTCCTCTGACTACCCTCACAGTACTAGGGGTTTAGATTTAATGTATTTGAAAGAGAATGAGGTAGAAAAGAGAAATTATTAAATAGACACTGATATTTTTTGTTTGTTGTTTAAATCACCACTTTTGCCTATTTTGCCTATTTGCCAAGTATGCTCACTTGCTACCTGGAACAGAATGACTCAGAGGAATGGCTGAAACTATGGGCTGAAACTATTGGTGTCATAGTGTTTACTCCATGAAGATTCCCACACAGGGTCACACTGGCTTTTTACATGGGTTCTGGGGATCTGAACTTCAGTCTTCATGCGTGTGCCACAGGTGTTCTTACCCTCTGAGCCATCTTCCCAGCCCTGAATAACTAGGTTTTAACCGTTTAAATTTCAGTCAAAATTAGTTTCCTGTTGCAATTTTTCTGGGTTTTCTGATCCTGAAATATCAAGCCATCCTTTCTCGTTGCTTTGTGGATAATAAAGAATAAAGTCTACATCGTCTCCTGTGCTAGCTGCCCTCTTCTCTGCAATTGAAAATTTAGATCACCTTGGCCTAAATACAGAGAGGAAACTTGCTGACCCTCAGGCACTTTGACAGGTCTGGCTGCTTCCCCTGAGCTTTCTTATTGGTTTGTAACAAAGAAAACCCAGCATTATTTATTAAAAGTTGGTTGAAATCTAGATTGTAATAAATTATAGCTTCACAAATGAATAATAACCTCATCTTTTATTAACAATCATTAATGCTCTTAAACAATTTAAAAACTATGAAATAACTGAATCATTACAGCAACAACCATTAAATTGTTTCTTGTTAAAAAAAAAAGAAAAAGCACAGCTTAAAAACTACATTAAATGATGTTAACCGAATGGTCCTTCATTGCCTTATAATGTTTCTTATGTGCAATTACAGGTCAAGTATTTCTTTCTAATAACTTGTATTATACAAATTCAAATGCTGTATGTAAAAATTAATTAAAATTATGCTATAATATGTATTATCCTATTATATTAGAAAGAGACACCATTGTTTTTAGTAAATAAAAACAGAGAACTTAATATATGCAGGTAATCAATGTAACACAATATAATGTTTATTTGGCCACTCAGAAAATATTTATACTAGACAATATCAAAGTTGTTGGTAAATAACAAAGAAAACAGAAAACAAAAACAAAATCCTGTCCTCACAGAACTCCACTATATAGAGAAAACTGAAAATAGGTAAAGTCAAATATACAGTATAAATGATAAGGTAATATCTGAGCGAATATGAGTGAAGTTCTGTCCTGAGGAGACATGGTTTGCAATATTAAAATTTAAACATAACAAATTAATCATCATATGTAGCTGCTATTTAATCAGGGTGAAGACAAAATAAGACAGTACAACTGCATTCTGCATAGGTACCATGGGTTATATAGCAGAGGAACTTGGATGAGGAGTTTGAGAAGGAGACTGGCTAGACAATAGGAAGAAGGTCTCTGCCCTAGTTCTGGCTTCCTGAGAATGAGAAAAGAGAAGTTGAGAGAAAGAATAAAAATGTGGGATGTCTATACACAACTGAAAGTAAGCTGATATCCATATAAAATCCATTATTGAAAGTAAGTTGATAGCTGTATAAAATCCATTACTTTTAATTATTCAGTAGTTTTTATAAATTACTTGGTAAACACTTGATAAAGTCTGTAGAAAATAAAATCAGAGAGAAGGACCCCAGACAACAAGAATAGTAGACCATGAAAGAAAACCCCCCAAAAAAGAGAGAGAGAGAGAGAGAGAGAAGAATGAATAAAGGAACCTTATAATAGAGAAAAATAATTAATACAGTGACAGTCGTTAGCATTTCTGATCATAATTACAAGTATAAATAAATTAAATTCTCCAATCAAAAGATGTAGGAGGAGAAATGGGTTGTAAAACAGAACCCAAACCAATCAGCAAGGAAAGAAATAAACATAGGGATGTTGTATGTTGCCAACAAGAGACTTGCTGCCTCTTTAAGAACACAGGAAGAATGTGAAGATTAGAAGGAAGTTCCTATGTGCTTAGAAGACAAGGGAGAATAGGGTAGCTGTGCTTATACCAGAGGAAATGGAACCTAAGTTAGAATTTGTCACAAGAGACAAATGAGATCATGAAATGGTCAATCTATCAAGGACACATGACAATTATGAATATGCACACACTCAAGCTTGCTGTAGAATAAATATTAACAAAATTGTGACTCAGCAATGCTACATTCTAATGTCCAGCTTCAACAGTAGACATTTCTTTCATCCAGGCAAGTTTTCAAATATTCTATAAGGAAACAAGGGTATTGAAAAATGCCTTACCCTATAGACCCTGGAGATGTTAACAGAGCTTAGTGCTAGCAGATAAGCTGTCTGCAACTGTGCAGATACTTCTTAAGAATGGCTGTTACATTGCAAAACAAGTATACATATATACAAACTTAGGGACATTGGAATAACATTGAATAGGTGTTCTGTGAGGGCAAAAGTCAGCAAGAAGATAAAACCAGACTGTTACAAGTTCAAGCCAAGCAAAATCCTAGCACGGTTGGGGGTGGGGGCAGGTGTTTGTGAGGTTCCATCCCTAATCTAAGGAGTTATCAGCAACTGGTGACTGCTGGAGAAGGTAGTGTCAGTTTTATTCAGTGATGTGGCCCCTGAGAGACTACCTATGCTTCAAGACAAGGACTCATGCCGACCCTGGCAGCAGTCAGGAGACTCAGTGAGCTGAAAACAAAGAGCAGTTGAAAATTGGGGAAAGTAGCTGTGACTAGGGAAGGATTTAGGTAAGAAGGAATGAGGTAAATTTAATAAAAATGCACGGAGTATGTGTGTGCGTGTGTGTGTGTGTGTGTGTGTGTGTGTGTGTGTGTGAGAGAGAGAGAGAGAGAGAGAGAGAGAGAGAGAGAGAGAGAGAGGAGTGAAAATTAAACAGCATTCTTTTAAACAACCAGTGGGATCGGGGGCGGAAAAAGCCAAAGAAAAGCCAAAATGATTCTCTAGGCCAAAAAAGAAAGAGAGAGAGAGAGAGAGAGAGAGAGAGAGAGAGAGAGAGAGAGAGAGAGAGAGAGAGGAGTGAAAATTAAACAGCATTCTTTTAAACAACCAGTGGGATCGGGGGCGGAAAAAGCCAAAGAAAAGCCAAAATGATTCTCTAGGCCAAAAAAGAAAGAGAGAGAGAGAGAGAGAGAGAGAGGGAGGGAGGGAGGGAGGGAGGGAGGGAGGGAGGGAGGGGGAGGAATGAAGGAAGGAAAGAAGGGAGGGAGGAAGGAAGGAAGGAAGAAAAAGAAAAGAAAACAAACAGCAGAAACCCAAAACACCACAGGATGCCAATGCAGTCTGGGCATTGTAAAGGAATAGAGTATCAATCAAGGTGTGTTTAAAGAAGTAAGTTAGGTCTCTCTCGAGTAAGCAACAGCACTGCATGCCCTCAACAACTGCCTTAAGAACAGACCAAACTCCAAGTTAACAGAGTCAGGTCCAGGTTTGGAACCTCTGACACAGAGATTAGAAACACAGTAAACAAAATCAGTTAAGCTGAAAGTCAGATTCCTAAGGGGTTAAAGTAAAGTAACTACGGAAGTAGAGGTATAGAGTGAATGAGATTATACCTGGAAGAAGAAAAACATAACCCATATCACAGAACTAGAAATGATCACAAAGCTGATATCAAATGTAAATATCAGTCCACCGGGCAACCCATAAGTAGATTGAAAGGACCAATCCGAAGGCAGATTGAGGCAGTAGCCAGGACTTTCCTGAAGCACTGGGAAGGGGCTCACTAATAGAGCCCTTGCCTAGCATACTTGAGGCATAGTATCCCAGCCCTCCCCAATAAGAAAAGGAGGAGGAGGGGGAGAGAAGGAGGCAGAGACTTAGGATGAAAAGCTAGAGGGAATAAAAAGGAAGGGGCTGGGGTAGGGGGAAGCAGGCAGGCTGGCAGGTCTCCCCTGAACACAACAAAATTCTTTTAGTTGCAAATTTTCTAGACTTGTAAGAGTGAAAAGATGAAATAATCCCAGACTCATTTTACAAAGCCGTGTTATCTTCAAAATATTTAAATAAGAACTACAAATAAATAAATATGGGTCCACCAGCATCCATGACCTTACACACACACACACACACACACACACACACACACACACACAAAGCCCCAAGAGTTTGCTTTTAAAAAAAATAAATAAATAACACCAGTAAAGGTGAAGTATACTAAATAAATTGCATTTCCATTTGCTGCTAATAGTGAATGAACCAACCAGACCAAAAAAAAAAAAACCTCAGAGAAAGTTCTCTACACCAGCAATATAACATAGAGTTAAGGGATACATTTACTCAAAGGAATGAATGATCTGTACATGGAAACCTAAGACACGGGCAACTTCTCAATAAATAAGGGTACTTCTTGTACACTGTTGGTAGGAGTATGGATTAATATGTGAGAAAAGCCCAAGGACACCTGTAATTATCTGTACCAATGTGGGAAGGAAATACTCTCAGAATAGCTTTATAACGAAGCCTTTGCTATTCAGAATGGCCACCAAGTTCCTAGGAAAGACTTGCAGTATTATTGGAGACAAAGGAGAAAATTATGGGGCTCCCATCAGTCCCATAGAGGAATGAGAGGCAGAGTCCTACTCTTTGGCCACAAGAAACAATAGGAAACAAGAGACCAGTATTAACTTTTTGTATGTGCCTCAGTTAAATCTCATAACCTGTAGTCTATATACAAAGTCCTCATCTGCTGCTGCATAGCAGCTGTAAGCTCTGTCTACTCTACCTTCCCTGGTTCCACTGTCTTCCTCCTGTTCTTAAAACCATCATAGAAGGAGCTAGCCCACTGCTTACCTCAGGCATGTTATACATTTGAGAAACCAGATAGTTACCAATTTTCTAGACATCTTGATTATGTTAACAACCATAGTCAACCCTTAAGACACACAGGTATTTGCCACTTCAATTTAGACAGATACTTCTGCAGGCTATGGGTCTTTATAATATCAACCAATGTCAAAATTGACATAAGCATACCCTCACTCAGCTAAGAAATCAGGAGGTACTGGCCTGTGGAGGTAGCTGAGCATTCCACACCTTCAGTCACTGTCTTCATGCCATGGGGTCCTAGGTTATTTCTGAGAACCAGGTCATTCTATAAAAAGGCACATTACAGTATTTTGAGCTCTGCTGTGTTTGGTTTCTGTATTTTACTTAGTAAATTCCTTGGAAACATCTGGAAGCCACAGCTTCCACACTGTAATGTCTCTCTGGGTCTTTGAATTACAGAGCATTCGGTGTTTTCTGAAACTGAAATTTACTAGCATGTTATCCCGTGCGACAGGCTCATTGAGCCAGACACCTTCCGGAGCGGACACTTTGAAAGGCACGGGATTAAACTGCTCATTTGTCTCCTGTCTACAGTGACTTTTCCAAGCTAATGGCCTCGTATCTATCTTCCGAACCTCAGCAAATGGCTGTCAGCCACTTCAGGCCGTCTTGGAGCTTGTTCCATTGTCTTCCTTGGATAATTCAGTCAGACAGGCCATATGATGTTTAATTTCTCTTTAATTCTAAAACACAATAAAAAGAAAGTTCCAGGTGGGGCAGCCTTGAAAATGTCAAGCCTTGAAATAAATGCTAGGTGAGAACAATAAAACTGATCTTAAACATAGAGCAGATGCTGTGGAGATTTCATAATGTGGGCTACTAACAACTTAATGTTCTAAAAGTAAATTTTAAGATGGAGCCTCACCATAAGTTTGCAACTAGCATCCTCCTGACTGACCTGTGTAAGTCTCAGCCTGTGCTGATCTTTCAGAGACTATATGGTAGACTGGACATGTTAGCTCAGCTTTCCTGCCCTGAGCACATCCACGGTGTCCTCAGCTTTAGTCTTCTGAACACACTCCACTTCTTCATCTGGTTCTGTTACTCCTGTGAGGAAATGTACATTAATATTCAAGGAAACTCCAAATGCTTTCTTAACTCTCCTAACAATATATATCATCTTAACAGCTACAAAGGGCGGAAACATACATGCTTCGCAATTCAGTTTGGCCAGATCCCAAATAACCATAGTGACACATGCATGTCAATTGTTCCTTCCTAGCTCTGCCTAGTTGCTAAAATCTACCCAACAAATAAGGCTTTAGCATAGGGGCACACACCTGACATCCCAGCAGCTAGAGATACCGAGGCAGGAGGATGTCAGCTTTAAGGTCAGTCTGTGGTATCTGTATTAGAACGCACCATGGCACAGGCCAATCCCTAACACAATATACACACACACACACACACCACCACCACCACCACCACCACCACCACCATACCAAATAAATAAAATTTAATTGTATAGGAAAGTGAAAATAAATGATTTTAAAGGACTCTCATATCACTCTAAATTCTGTCACTTCTCTGTAGCCCAGGACACCTTTCTCCACGTACAGGCCAATCTCTCACCTGGATGAGCACATACCTTCACCCTCTCTACCACTTGACTGATCCCATGGATCCTCTATCTTAGATAGCACTCAGTGCCTCTCAGGTGGTGCTTGGCCTGACCTTACACTCCTCCCCCTGCTTCATCAGGGACCTTTCATCCCATGTCCCCAGTGTTAAATATTTCTAAATTCTCATCTTTTTTCAGTCTGTAGATTTAACCTCCCAAACTTAACATTTTGGTTCTATGTCTCAGTATTTCAATGTTTTCCTTTCCATTCCTAACATCCCCTAATCCCTCCCCACAAACACATAGAGTAACGTTGGGAGGGAAACAAAGACCAAGTCCCCTGTTTTATACTTCCACAATCTCCAGTGCCAACCCTGACTTGGGGACACAAATACATCTTTGTTTGGGTATATTTTGCCTGGGAAGAAACCTTCAGATCCTAAGTGTTGCTCCACCACCAATGACTTTAAGATCATTTTGAATGTACTAAACACAGCCATGTGTTCCTTCACTGGGGATGCATCTCAAGGATGCACTATGTCTTTTTACTATTGTGAGTACATCATAGAATATGCTTATGCCCTAGACACAGCCAGTAATGCAGGCAGTCTCTTTGGCCAACATCACCATCCTCCTGAAGTGGTATTTGCCTCTGGATTGTTAGAATGGCTCAGAGGCCAATGAGGGTGTACACTTTTTTCACTTCCAATAAAGTATCCAGGGACTACTGTCCTTGGTGTGATCTTTCACTGAGTGCAGTGTTCTGGGTGGTACAGCACCCTATTGAATTTGTATTTTTCCTCTTTGAGATTCAGGGAGCTACATCAGATGGGAATCTTCATCATCATCGTGAAGTTGTGCATTTGTTCCATCATGGTGACATTTCCAAGTAGGCTCCTGTGATATCAGAATTAGAATGAGTTGTTGCCATAGTCATCTTTCACTTATTAGAAAAGTCAAGGCTACATTTTACTGAGACTTAGGAATGCAGGTTCATTCTCTGAATTGGGCAACCTGTTACCTTCATTGAAGCTATTTTTTAAGAGTCTCAAGTGAGCACATCACAGTTAAGGAAAGCATACAAACCTTGTGCATGTTGGTATCTGACCTTTTGAAACGTTGAGGAGACCAAAGTAGGTATTCTAAGAAACCTGAAGGGATGTATGTGTTCGGAATGCAGTGATGCGAGAAGGTGATAAGATACATAGTGGAATGTTTTTTCTCCTGGACAGTCATGGGTAAAAATTAGTTGTGAAGGAAAGTGTGCCCACAACAGTCAAGAAATTATGGGTTAATGGAACAGAAGGTGTCTTTCAGCTTATTAATAAAGGAGGCTGGTGATACCAGAGATGCATGCTGGGAATGCTTTTAGGATGAAAGGCAGTGTTTGCAGGTTGATATGGGAGTTCCTTGAGTGTTCACTATTCCTTTGACCATGATTGAGGTGCATTTCTGGTGATTGATTCAATTGGAGACATACAGTAAACAGGGAAACTAGCTGGGACCAATTTCCTTTTAGTAAGGAGAAAACTATGGCATTTACAATGATAGAGGCCCCATTAAACATGAGAAAATGACCTTAAGGCAGATATGATTAGATTCTGGAATATGTTTTCAAGAGACTGTGATATACAGGCCCCAGAGATCTCCCTGGGATCAGACACTGGCATTATGAAATATTCTCAAAGCCCTAAGAGACCTTTGATTGGCACCTTGTCCAGTAAACAACAGTTGCCAAGACAATTTGACAATGTGCCCTAGCCATCTTGAAATTCTAGAACACTGGAATGTCCCTGAAGGGCTGGCTGGGCAGCCTTGAATAAGCAGGACTTGGCAGGGACTGTCTGAAATAGCTCCAGGAACATGCCCTAGACATAAGGCAGGATTGTTGCCATCAGGCTAGAAAAAGTACTGTGTAGCTGCTGGATAGACAGCATTTATCTTTCCATTTCTCTTGAATGAGTATCTTGTACTAAAGGTAGAAATTAGATAGGAATTTAGTCTGTTCAGTGCAATCTGCAGTAACAACTTACTGGCATAACGGCTGACTCTGGGGAGAAGGCACTATACTCTACCAGGCCAAGCTGGAGTTCTCCTCTGTTTTTATACTCTTAATGGTCTGAAGAAGCACATCCCAATAACAAAGAGAAAATAAATTATATAATTAGCAATATCAGTTTGTTTTCTTATTAACCATAATAGCTTTATATTAAAATCATCTGTCTTTTGTTATATTAGAAGCCAACAGTAATGCATCCATAACGGTGCCTGCTCAAATGGTTCAGAATGCCTCATTTGCACCCCACATTTTGGCAGAATTGGTATGCTGCTTCCTTCATTCCTTTTTAAAACATGAATGGGGCAACATTCAGCAAGTTTAATTTCCCTGATAATCAAAGGGCCCCAGAGCTCATGGTGCCATCAGAGAGGCACCTTCTGAGCTACTCTGTCATTTGCTTTGACACAACCCTCCCCACTGCCCTGCAGCCTCATAAAGCAAAAATGGAGTTTGATTCCATCCAGTTTCTAATATAGCAAAGGATTCTGAGCACTGAGCCTCATGCATACTTTGGCTGTGATTTCATCCTTAAAGATAGGCAGGAGCTCATGAAAGTTATCTTCAGCTTATTATCCAACTTCCTGTCTCGTGATGCAATTAATGTGTCTTTAGCAAGTTTGAAAAGTCGCCTTTATTTTATGTTTCTTTCTCCCTTCCCTAGTATTGTAGGAGCCTGACTTTCCTATAGTGGCACATTGCTTTTAAGAGTAAAATATAGATAAGAATTGGGGAAAGATTTGTCACTGCCAAACCTAGATTGGATACCAGACCTAAAGCCATTTTCCCTTCTTATCTGGAGTCCAAGTAGCTTGGATGCATCATTAAGTGTTTTAATGGATTTGTGCCCATTCTATCAATTTTTTCAGAGTTATACACAGGTGTACATGGCACTAACAAATATAGTGCAGGGCAAACTCTGGAGGACTTTGTAAAACCTAGAGGTGTGGGGTCAGAAATTTCTTTATGATCTTTGTCTCAGGTTGGTATGCCCCAGGAGTTTGGGGAAGCAAATCCTCAGTCATAGAAAGAGGGACATAGACAACAGAGAATCCATCTGCCCCTGAGTCCAGAGACCAGAATTGGGTATACCTAAAGGAGACTCTGAGATATGTTTTTTTATGCAAACAGGTGTTAGAAGTTACCTTTCATGAGACTGGAGGCATGGTCCATGGATGGACTCTGCGAAAACATTGCTCTTTCTACAGCTGAGCATCCAGCTATTTACCCAGAGGAATCTTCTTTAGGCCACAGGTTAGCCCCTGCACTTGTGTTTTTTGCTCTGGCTCCTTCTACAAACATAGCAAACTAATGGATCGTTCTGGGAGACACAGAAGTCACAGATGATTTGGAGTGCCCAGCAGGATGACTGAGACAACATCTCCAAAGACCTTAGCTAAAGTTGACCCCACTTCTAGTAATCCAGCCATTATGCAGGACCTCTCTGAGGTTTCCACTTTCATTCTTTGTAATGTTCATGCACTGCCACACAGAAAACTCTGGAAGTTTCTCAGAAGCTTGTAACATCTCTCTTCATAACAGAAAACAATTGCTGAGGCAGCGAAGTGCACCATTCGCCACCAGGCCCTGTTGTATGGGCACACATCCAAATAGGGCCTTTCCTGAAGAGGAACCAAACTGTGGCATCACCTCCAGGACTGGCATTTAAAAGATCTAAATGACCTTTATCCCCACCTGGTGATTCTGTTTTCAAAAAGTCTGCAGGGCAAGATCGTCTCCCATGGCTAATAAGCAAATAAGGCACCTTAGGAAGGGAAGGTGAGGCTGGAACATCTCTGAAACATCTGGGTTGAAATTCAGTTCTTGCTTCAACAGAGTTGTTTTGTGTGAGTAGAGTAGACTGAGGAGATATTTATTAAGCACACTTTTTAAAAGCAACATTAAGACAGAGAGGCAAAGAAGAACTCTTCCTTTGTTTAAAAGTCCCTAGAGTATCAGGTACCCAAGGGTCAGGGCCTTTGCCTAAATTAGAAACCAAATTTTACCGCTGTGTTCCCGCAGGGAGACACCCCAGCTCAACTGATTACTGTGGGAACACATCAGCTGTATATAACATAAAGACATGACGTAAAAGCCTTAGTTTGCACCCTCCTGATGCTACCTATAACTGTGTGGTATGAGTCAAATCTGATGACAAATCTAAGATAGCATTTTTCTTTTTATTTTTTCAAATAAAATATAATAGTAAATATCACATTTAGTATCTAGCCTTGACCATAATCCTTTCCACATACAAGTGGGGCATACCCTCAGTGTTTTCATTCTTGGAGGACATCTTTGAGCAGATGTTTGAAGCTTTGACTCTCTTTGATTCAAGATTGGCTTAGAACCCTACTGTGGGACCCTATTCTTTAGAGACCTCTACTGAAAAGAGAAGTCATGAGAAGAGAAAATCCAAACATTCTTTCTGGCCAAGAATCCTGAAAACCTTCACCTCATGAATGAATGAATTAATGTCCAGAATTTCTACAAATGTCTCAGGATGAAACCAGGTTCTTTATCTGCCCCTATGACAAAATTTGGTAATTAAACTCAGAAGGAATTATCTTGAGGTGTTAAGTTATCAATAGTACCCAAGGGTTTGCAGTCTGGTGGATGCTTCCTAGCCCAGACCACATGCAATCCTTTCACACCTCTAGTCTGGTAGTGAATGTCAGATCCATGCTTCTCATATATACTGTCTCTTACATAACTGTAATAAAATGAGTGGGTGGGATTTTGATCAACTCCATGTTGAGAACCTTTTCTTTGAGATGTTAGCATAGCCCACTGCTAAGCCATACTTGGCCAGGCATTTCTCACACATAAAACTGAAATGAAGACCTACTAATGATTATGTTGCATTCTAGCTACATATATTGCTTACAAAGGAAATAAACACAGATCTAAACTGCTACACTAAAGCCATTCACATAGGGTTGAACTTTGGCATTCTTTCTAATTATAATTTTTATTAAATATTAAATATGTATTTTATAACATTTAATGTCTCATTAAGGTCACAAAATGCATATAAACTATGTTGACTGAAAGCATTAACTTTTAAAGGCTTATGATCAAAGTGAATTTTTTTTGCTGTTTCTAACACAAATTGTCAACTTGGTATTTATTGTACAAGATCAGATGTCTGGGTCAGATGATGGACAGATCACTATGGCAACACACAAATACAAAGAGTAATTATTTTGCACAGTGGGGTGCATGGAGGTGAGTGTTTGGCCCTATGGGATACAGATTTCTATAATATTTTGACTTATTGCTAACTAATGAACTTTGAGAATGTTTTTAACCTTTCTCAACCATTTTCCTTATCTGTGAAATGGTAGCAACAAGATCTGTTCAAGTGTGGGGGAGTTTTAGTAGCCATTGCCAAGAGCTGTAACTAAGAACTCTGTTAGACTACACATGAAGGCTATGGCTTGATGCCTTTGGTTTATATTCAGACTTAGAATGTTGTGTTTCCTTAAAGATGCATTATATTCCTTAAGTATACATTAGACACCTTGTGTACATGGGTATGTTGCATTTAAAGTATGATTTTCCTCTAGGAGATTTTCACTAAGGTGGCAACATTTGACAGTCAGTGGCTTACTTGGCCACCTTTACATAAAACAGAATTAGTTTTTTGTTTGTTTGTTTTTGTTTTTGTTTCCTATGGGAGGAAAAAATGGAAATACAATCAGAACAAGAAGGAATGAGTTGATGTTAGGATATTAGGAGTTTTAGGTTAAGTTGCTTGTTTGCTTGTTTTAGTACATTTTATGGTAACACTCACATCCTTTAACCTACCCCGAGTGAGAGAGAGTGTGTGTGTGTGTGTGTGTGTGTGAGAGAGAGAGAGATAGAGAGATAGACAGAGAGAGAGAGAGAGAGAGAGAGAGAGAGAGAGAGAGTTTGCAATGTCTGTGAAGGATAGAACTCATCCTGGCTTTCACTTGGTGTATCACTCCTCAGGACCTGTTCTCCTGTGTCTTGCCACAGGGTTTATCCTTAGCATGTAGCTGGCTGGTTTGACCATGGGTCTGCCTGTTATCACCTTCTTTCCTTTAAAACTGAGAATAGGAGCCACCATACTCATCTTCTATGCTGAATTCTGGAATCCAAACTCAGGTCCCAATGTTTGCAAGGAGGCATGGACTTTACCAACTAAATTTTCTTTCATGGGCCTAAAATATATGCCTATTTTTAACACCATAACCTCCTTTTCAATTCCTTGCTGAACAAAGTTTGTTCATTGTTTCCTTTGTCCCCCCCCTCTCTCTCTCACTCTCTCTCTTTCTCTCAAGCAATTTGCACTGTTCCTCATGTTTGATGAGAAAGTTAAGTTGTTCTCATCACGTGTGGATTAGAACTTCCTAGGAAGTCCTTGCAGTTTTGAATTTAGTGTGTCTAATTGTGGTTTCATACCTGTTTCTGATAACAGCAAGTTTTATTTGAATCAGATAGGAGTTGTGATTTAATGGTGTGTGTTTACTGTTCTAGCTGGCAGTGGGAACTGGGAAAGTGGAGCCTAAAATAGAGCAAGGTCAGCTCTAATGTGTAGCCCAAAAGAGGCATAGGAGCCTCCCTCCTGAGTGCTTCAGCCAGTGAAGATCAGGAACAGTTCCCCAGTGTTAGACAGTGAGGGGCAGGGCCAACTCTACAGCCCTATCCTCTTTGCCATTGGTGGTATCAGGAGTCCTGGACATCAACAGAGACCATGACTGCTTCAGAGTCCAAATCCAGACATGGGCTCCAGCAGAAGCTCAGGCCCAAACATCACCATGGCCCTGGGCACCTCAGCCTACTCCTCATCTCCTTCACCTCTTCAGATAAGCCTCTGTCCACAGCACATGAATTATTTTGTGTGTGTGTGTCTCTCTCTCTCCCATGTCACTACATACATTTGTTTAGCATAGTAGTGCCCATCTGCCTGGCACCACAAGGTATCAGGTGGGCAAGTGTTTTCTTCTTGGAGCCTGGGGCAGACCACCCCAGACTTTCATATGGACTCTTTGTCCCACTTAGAGAAGACACAGGTTTTTAAAAAAGCAAAATGCATAATTGGGGAACAATGGAAATTTTGCAATTGACCCATTATGAAAAACTAAATTAGTACATAATAAAAGATTGACAAGTGTAATTAATGTGAACCCAAAGTCATAAAAAAACCTGAACAGAACATATTATTTGGCCTTTAGGGACAAGAAAGGATGCTTACAAAAATGTTAAGAAGCCTGTAGGATATTCCAGATCCAACTGTTAAGATACAGCTGCCATCCTTGAGGAGGGTTAAGGAAGGAGGTAGGTTGTGAGCATCACTTTTAGCGTGTCCTTCACAATGACCAGCTGAGTATATCACAGAGCCTACTAGAAATGAAAACTCTCAGTTGTGCTGAATGGGAAGTCCAGGGTGAGTGCAAGCAGACTGTGTCTTAGGGAACTTTCCAAAGGATACTCAAGTATTGCTTCATGCTGAGGACACTGGCATTGGTACACACACCCAACCTGAAGGACAGGTATCCACCCACCTACTGGGAGGGCCAGCATACTGCACAGGGATTTCTACTGCCTGCCTGGTTAACTGTGGCCCTGCCAGTACATCTATTTATCAACCAAGTATCTAGAGAACCTTGTTTTCTATGACTAACTCTATTTCTTAAAATGGAGTTTAGATCCACTATATGACATTATTCTTCTCTTAGTTTCCAGATACACACACACACACACACAAACACACACACACATATGTGTGTGTGTGTGTGGAAGAAAAAGGTAATACAGACTGGAAAAATACTTATATGAACAAGAAGCTGGCATAAACACATTGTTTTTCCACTGTTATATGTTCTTTAAACAGAATGACTCCTAATATCTCACAGAGTATTTGTAAGATTCCCTCTTCTCCCACAGAAATGGGGATAAGGGAATGGGCCCTGAGGCCATGGGGACACAATAGATTGCATCTTCTGAGCATGCTCCAGCTTCTTCCTTGACTTTGTAGCAGCACATGTTCAAAGCACCCACAGAGCACTGACTTTGAAATCATTTAACCCTTACATTTCCAAGGTGTGTGGCTCTGATACCTCTCAGAGCTGCTCAAATATACAGAAGTACAAAGTCCCTCCTTGCCTCTTGTTGCATTTCTGGCATATTTTTCTGGCATTTCTTACACGCTCTTGGGTTTGAAGCACAAGTATGTGCCTATTGCTAGAAAAAAATGCTAGTCTCTCTCTACAGCCAGCTATTCTGTAACTACCACCAGGCTTAAAGATAAGTCACACAAGGAATGGGCCTCCTCCTGCAGAGGAGTTACAGTATTCTGAAAAAGAAAGGCAAATCAACACTTACAATAATTTACCCCCAATTTTGAGTGTGCATGTTTAAGATGAAACAATGTTTTGTTTCATCAGAAACACTTTTGGTTGTTAATTTATTTATATGAAAATAATGTAAGGCAGACTGGCTTCATTAGTCACTAAAAAAAAGAGTACACACAATTGTGAAAGAATACCTCACACCAATGGTGAAGTGAGACTACACCAGTGATGTGAGAGCTGGAATGTCAGGAAATTATCCACAATGGAAATAATGGTGTACACCAGGCCTGGTTCAAGATCTAGAAGCTGAAGCAAGCAGGTGTGTGATGCTGAGTTCTTAGTTTGTGACTCGTGAACAAAAGAATGCCCAATGAGTACAGTGTACATAGACCAGCAAGACCTTGAAGCTCTCAGTGATAACAATAAAAATGCACAACAAACATAAATTATACCTGACTCCACTGAGATGCAGCAAAGCCCACAACCCCAAAGCTAAAGAAACACTGTTGGCACATGTGTTATCACCACTGGGTTATGTCACAAGCAATATGATTAACTGAAGCAATGCCCAAACTTGCCAAACACAGTGGTTAAACACACCCAAATGGAAAAGGATACACCAGAGTGAAGAAATACATGCCAGAAATTCAGAATTGGGATCAAATGGCACCAAATACTGTAACTGTCTGTGAAGACCACAGTTGCCTACTACTAATGATAGTTTGTCCTGATCTCTTGAGACTAAGTTTCCATGCATTATAGTATTCCCAGGCATTGACACATTGGCTTGTGATAGTAAGAGTACAAGGGCTGAGTTCATGCATGTCTTATTCTTACAGGTTAATGTACCTTGAATAGTATGAAAACACCTGAACTTGGCATAGGCAGAAAAGAAATCAGCATTGAACGAACATTGAATAAACATGCCAGGGTAGGCAGGACATGAAAATATAGTCCATGTTAAAGTTGAACAGATGCCCTAATCTCCATATGCCAAAGAATCTTGTATAGGTTTCCTGTAAATGCCTGTGGGAGGTTCTCAATCTGTCTAAGCAGAGGGGGAAAGCAGGAGTGACAGCAGCCATTTATCACATCCAGGTAGTCACAGAACCTCAGATTCATCGGAGAACTATGAGGAATGAAATGATTAGCACTGAGGAAGCTTTGGTTTCCTGGGTGCCACTGAGAACAGAAGGCTGGAAACAGAAATGCCATGAGTGGTTTGAGAAAGGGGCTATAGATGTCGATAAGAAGGAAGGTCATAGTTATTGCTTCTTAAACAGCGATAAGACAGTGAATTATGGAATTTAATACCCACAAAACTTGAAAAGTAGATAAGTCTTATTATGGATAAGGAATGTGTGCCTAGAGAGAGCCAGTCATTTGCTCCAGATCACACACTTTTGTTCATGGAAATGCTGAGGTTCAAGCAGAGGAAACCTTTGTGGATACTTGTTTGGGGTTAGGAGCTTATGAGGAAGAATATTTCCTGAAGATTGAACACAGGGAGGAACCACATGAAAGTCAAGCTCCTGGGTTGGTTGGAGGTTCATCCTGGCCTGCCACACAGAATGGAAGTGCAAGTAATAGATATATGGTTAACTTATTAAACAGAAAGGAAGGTTCTAGAAAGTGATCATGCTGCTTTAGAAGCAGTAGGACTTGCACTATCACTTTAGGAGACACAATATTGGGTGAGAAAAGGGGGTAAGAAGAAAAAAGAGCCTTAGCCATGAAAGCCTGTGTTCAGCCTGAAACCCTTGTCACGCCTCGCAGAAGGAGAGCATGTGAGCTCACAGCTGTCATAGTGACCCCTCACACAGTCTATATTGATAGGGTCAACTCTGTGTCATGGGACTTCAAGATCTTATAAAGTGCATCCACCAAGTAAAACAACAGGCCTCAGTAAGAACTTGTCTTTTATCATTTGAGGACCTAACAGAGTTGTTGAGCCCCTACACGAAGCATTTCTAAGTTACGGGAGCCATATGTGGCTCTTGAGTGGCTTTTAGTAGCTGTCTACACTGTAACCACCAAAGAAGCAGAACATCATGAAAAGATGTAGCTGCAGGATGGTGTGCACTTTCCTAAGCCTGCCCGCCTGGGTTTAGAACTAACAGCTCACATGTGAGATGTATCAGGTGAAGAAAATCTGAAGCTCATAGTGAAAGTCAGCAGATGCATTGGCCCTGATGCCAGGCATAAGAATAGCTAATGGAGATGTCCTTCTTCATCTCTCTTTAAACTTGTAGAAAGTCAATCTAGATCTGAGTACTTACTGACAGGAGGGTTGAGTGCCTCAGCTCTACGCAGGCAGAAGAGAAGAAAGGAAGCATGAGACATTAAGGGGACATAGTGAAGCCTGGTTAAAAAAAATCACTATGTATAGAATCAAATGCTATTGGACAAGGGGCTGGAAATGTTGCCACTTACATATGGTGACACTATTTGGGGGTTTTATTGAGGCTTCCTATTTCTTGATAAAGTACCTAGACTACAAGATGAATGTTAAGTTTTAATTCTAACATAGTTTTTAAAATGCATCTCATTGTTAATGGAATTTTAGGGAATCCTTTCATGCAGGGAACTTGGTTTCCCCTCTTGGAGTTTTTATTTTCATTAATTTAAAAAAAAATAAACTTAAGAATTCAAACAGAATCTTGAGAACAAAACAAAACAAACAAAAACAAAAACAAAACAAAAAAAAAAGAAGAAGAAGAATAAAAGAAAACCAGCACAGGGCTGACAATTCTAAATCACAGCAGCTGCCCAGAGGAAGATAATGGGAGAGAGAAGGAAAAATGCTCTTTCAAACTGGCATAGATTTCCACCACACGGAAGCCCCAAGGATAGCTGGAGGATAAGGGGAGAGCTTTAGAGAAAGCGAGGAGCCTAAGGTATCAGAAATGAAGAAATGAAGAATGGTTAGTTTCTGGCCAGCATCTGATAGAAAGAGACAAAAAAAAAAAAAAAAAAAAAAATAGGGAACAGAAGTGAAATGTGACAGACCCAGCAGAAACTCATGGCTACTTGGCTTGTAGAGGCTGTGCTGGGATCAGGAGTTTGGAGAAAACACTGTACCTCAATAAAGGGATAATTATTCCATCTCCTTCGCATGGCTTACAGTGAACCTGCCTTCCTGGAGAGTGGTCCCTTAGCAGTGTCAGTGACAAGGCCACACCTGAATGTCAGGCCCCACTCAGGCCATAGGGTCTATCTACTTGCCTAGAGAGATCTTTCCCTTAATGAATTTTGTGTTGGCCAGCTTTGTCAACTTGACACAAGCTAGGGTCATCAGAGAAGAGGGAGCCTCAATTGAGAAAATGACTCCCTAAGAGCAGACTGTACATATGCATGTAAGGCATTCTCTTAATTAGTGATTGATGGAGGAGGGCCCAACCTATTGTAGGAGGTGCCATCCCTGGGCTGGTGGTCCTGAGTTCTACCAGAAAGTAGGCTGAGCAAACCCTGGATGAGAAAGTCAGTAAGCAGCATCCCTTCATGGCCTCTGCATCAGCTGCTGCCAACAGGTTCCTGCCCTCACTGGAGTGCCTGCCTGCCTGCCTTCACCACTTTTAATGATGAACTATGAAATGGAAGTGTGAGTGAAATAAACCCTTCCATCCCCAGTTTGCTTTCGGTCATGGTGTTTCCTCACAGCAGTAGTCACTCTAAGTAGGACGGGCCTGCACTTCTACTCTAATACCGTTCTGAAGTTATGACATAATGACAACCATCTTGACCACAGGGGCTAATGGAAAAGGTGTCAGACTCAGGCTCTGCTTCCTTCAGATGGGATACATTTGTAGTGTTTATATGATGACCTACTTACGTTTACATTGCTTGCCACAATTTTATCTGACCTCTTGTCTTCATATTCTCCATAGTGTGGTGGTGGGTGGCTAGTTAGGTTTGTGGTAGGTACGGGCCTCGGTGATGTCAGTATGGTGGTATTCTTCTCTGTGGACCTTGTCTGTGAATTCATCATTCAGTGGGTTCAAAGATTCGCAGAGCAGGGCTCTGTATACCAGGGGGAGGAGGGGGGGTTGTTGTCCTGTCCTGTGTGATTAGATTTGGATTTTATGTTTTCATTTGGAGATTATATAAGTCTGTGTGACCACATACCGTATCGTCAGCATGAATGCCTTATTTGTATTGCATTTAAGATCCCACAGGCTGTGAAAGACACTGTTTTAATATCCTCAAGCTAATGAGAAAAGAAATGGAGGCAAATATGCCTTGTCAATGACACATCTGAGCCAAAGGGAGGCAAATGATATCACACTGCTTTTCCTGAGAGTTCTGCAAATTTGATAGACCCTCAGAGGAGATTCATCAGCTTGATAAAGGGTATTGATAACAGTATTAGTATAATGAGTCTGATGACCATGCAGTGCAGCAGTCCATTGAGGCTGACAATTTATCAGTGTCACTGTGTGTGTGTGTGTGTGTGTGTGTGTGTGTGTGCCCGCACGCGTGCACGCTCACATGCACTCACCTATGTGTTCATGTATGGCATTCAGAGGTTAACTTCATGAATGTTCCTCATTTTTCTCAGTATTTTTTCATATAGGGTCTGCGGTGAACCTGGAAACTCACAATTTCAGCCAGGTCAACTGAAAAGTATTGACCTGTCTTACACTGGCCCTGGGGTTACAGGCACACCCTCACAGCTGACTGGCCCTAGGGTTACAGGCACACCCTCACAGCTGGCTTATATGTGAATGCTAGAGATCTGAACTCAGTTCTTTATTCTTGCACAGCAAATATTTTACCCACGCAGACATCTTTCTGTCTTTTCACCAGCTTCTTACTCTTATGGTTTTGTTATGTCTTTATATATTTTATAATTGTGTATAATCTGCAAGCATTCCTGATTTTATACTTGTGTGACTTTGGGGTTACAAATTAAACAATTACTACCTAGAGGGATCTTTGACATATGCTTCTTTTTCTTAGGTAAGACCCAGATGTTTAATTTAGGAATCACCATGAAAGAACTGGTATAAAGGGTACTTGACAGTCCCCTTAAGTACATTTAATGAAAGTCATCACCCAAACAAATAGCATCCCATCCATCAGGCCATGACAGCACCTGTCTCTCCTCCTCCCTCTCCTCTTCTTCCTCTTCCTTCTCCCCTTGCTTCTCTACTCTTTCTCCTCTTCCTTCTCCTCCCTTCTTCCCCTCTCCCTTTCCTTCTTTTCTCCCCCTCCCCCTTCACTCATCTTCTTCTCCTCCCCCTTCCCTCCTCTTCTTTCTTTCCTTTTCTTCTCCCTCCTCTTCCTCCTCTTCTCCCCTACCTCCTGTTTCTGTTCCTGTTCCTTCTGCTCTTCTCTCTTCTCCTCATTTGAATATGAGGAGACTGATAAGGATGAAACCCAGGTTCTTGGTATCCATTCTTCCACTGAACTAGATCCCAAGCTTGGCTTTCTTGAGCTACGGTCTTGCCGTTTAACTCTGAGCAGACCCCATGTACTTAGCCTGATCATTGTACCACTACACCCAGCTAACTTCTTAGCTTTGTTCAATCTCTACCTGTATCCTTTGACTAAAGTTGGTCCCATTGAAAATCAGGGTGTGCCTTCCAACTACAGGCCAAACTTAATACTCCATGATTTAGGTGCCAAGATGAAGGGTACATGTGGAAGCATATAGCACTACAAATATTTAATAAGTCAGGAAAATTAGACAACAGGCAAGAAAAGAAGCTGTGTTTTAACTTAGTACTATAGGAAGACCACACTTCTGGACTCACAGACTATGCACATGATGTTTCTACTCATTTTTTTTCTTTTTGAGATTAAAATTTAATTACATTTCCTGCTTCTCTTTCTTTTCTTGAAACCCTGCACTCTTTCAAATTTGATACCTTTTTTCAAACTAATTGTTAGTGTGTAGAAAATTTTGTGTGTGTGTAACATATGTGATTATAAGCATATGCATATATATATATATATATGTGCAATATATATATATATATATATATATATATATATATATATATTGACCATTTGGCACTGGACAAGTAATGTGCTCTTCCCCAGGAAAGATCACCTCTTCTGTTCTCAGCTTTCTTTAGTTGGATTAAAGCCTCATGAACTTTTCCCCATCCAGTCTTGCATGTTCATTGTGCCATATTTGTTCCTTTCACATTTAGGCATTCATGTTAGTAAGACCTTGTGGATGTAGCTTCTTATGTTGTGAAATCACCATGATCTTCAGCCTTGGGAATATAGATGCTACAGGTTTTGTCCAAGAGAGTAGACAGAATCTAGAAACTGTCTTCAATTTTGGGAGATAAATTTCTGGAATGACTATTTTCAAATACATCCATAAGCCACATGATATAAAGATTTGGTGAGGGAGTTGTTTTGTTTTGTTCCTCATGACCATGATGTTATTTCTTAACTAGTATTAACTAAATTATGGACTTGACATTGGATCTACTCACTGGGGTGTATCTAACCAAAGGTCTCCTATTAGTCTACCGCATTCCTGTCATAAAAGCCCTTGTGTTCCAAAGAGTATCCATTCTTCAGCACTGTGTACCAAACCCAGGGTATATGGTGTATCCCATTCCACATTGGGCTCACCTGAAGTACTCATCCTGTGAAGCTGCATGTGTACCCTTAACTGACATCCAGGATACCTGGGGCAAAAGCCGGGTTCTTAATTCTGACTCAGTTTACCTTTAGAGAACTCTGAGATCCCACAGAGCTTAGGAATTGGAACCACGGCTCCCACTGGAAGAATAGTTTGTATGAGGAACTAGAGTGCAGTAGATATATTTTCTTTCAATGAATGACTTGGGAATTAATAAATTAAGGATAATCAATAGACCAACTAGGAAGAGACACAAAATCCTAATGTATACATCTGTCCATATTAAAGACATTAAAAATTGTCATGGATTGCTTTCTGTAACTTTGCTGGATGAACACGTTTATACTTCAGAAACAAAAGCCCTGTGTTCACACTGAATGCATTTATGTTCCTTAGGGAACATATCACAAGGAAGGGCATCAGATTAATATTACTGATTTCCTGTTTTCTTTCTGTTGAGATTTAAATCATGTGGATCTATACTACCTTAACCATAGAAGGAAAACACAATGCAACCACAGAAGTGTCAAGTGTAGCATATCAAATAAGACATCCACCTTGTGTTTCACATCAGCACTTGTAACTCATTAATCCATGGAAATAAAACAGTATACAAGTTAATATCATAAAACACAGTTTCACTATCAGGCAGCAGATACTTCTTTGTGTTCTACCCCACAGCTATGATTTAAAAATCGATTTTTAAATTAAAGCTGTTTTTTAATATAAAAAGAAATATTACTGGCACCTATGAATTTGTGACATTGCAATAAAGTTAATGTGAGTCATTCATGGGTAATTTGGTGGGTATAAAGATGCCTTGTCACATAATGGGAGTGGAATGTGGTGGTTTGAATGAGAATGGCCCCATAGGCTCACATATTTGAAGGCTTGGTCCCCAGTGGGTGGAACTGTTTGAGAAGGATCAGGAGATGTGACCTTACAGAAAGAGATATGTGACTGGTGCTGGCTTTAAGGTTTCAAAGGACTTGTGCCATTCTGAGTCATTTTTCTACGCCTTGTGCTTGTAGAACAAGATATGAGCTCTCAGCTCTTCCTGCCTGTGTTGTACATCTGCCCTACCATTGTAGATTCTAGCCCTCTAAAACTATAAGCCCTCATTAAACACTTTATGTTATATGCTGCCTTGGTCATTCTGCAGTGCCTTGGCCATCTAATGGTGCCTGACCTGGTATGCAGTCTCCAGGATGCCAGTGATAACTGACATCTAAAGATGCCTCGCTGATGCTTACTTAACAGGAGAGTAGCCACAGAGTCTCCTAATTCCACCCGTAATCATGAAACTTGTGTCACAATACACTGCACACTGGTACACTAAGCAACCCACTGTAATTCTAGGATTTATATGACAGGTGTGCAAATAATGTTCTTTCTAAATAGAACCAGAGCTAATCCTTGCCAGGGAATCTAAATCAAGGTGCCTAAATATTTAACAGCCATGTGAGCTTTTAATTGACACGGGAAGCAGAGGATGCTCCCACTGACGTTCCAGTTAATCAGGAAAGTAATTTATTTGGTGGGAGATAGGAAGAAGGACCTGGGATCTTCCCAATTAGACTCTCCTCCCCACTAGCACTGCAGACTTATCAGGCCAGAGCACCAAGCGTTTATTGCCCTGTAAATAGCCCTATGCAGACATCAAATCGATAAGAAGTGGAAACTTAACTTTAGGTGCATTTGGGGGAAGGGAAATGCTTTTGACACATTTTTAAGTAGAGAAATTAGAAATATGGCCCCAGTTCTAAGATTGGAGGCTTGAAGTAGTAAAATTGCATTTACTTTTATTAACTGGACAGCAATGTATGCTGCTGTTTAGGAGAGTCAAAAAAGTCATAGCGGGTGTGTTCCTACCACCATGTAAATTCCAGTTTCTCCAAGAAGTAGAGTGAATGCATGGATAAATTTCCTAGGCCTGGGGATAGCATCAAATCGAGGGAGCACACACAGGAAGAAAGGGTGGCTGCCTGCCTGGGTTCCAAAATATTTTAAAATTTCAGTTGATCATAAAAAAATGAATTTTATACATACCTTGATTAACTTTTGACTTTTACATCCACAGTGAGAACTGAAGCCATTGTCTTGGTTATCAGAGTTTGCTTGAAAGTTTTCTTAAGCCTAATATTCATACAATTTTGGGACCTTCTAAAAAATATAAATAACACAGTAGTTGTAAAAACTAATATTTTTTAGATTAAAAAATAAGAAGTCACAATAAATTATGCATATTTAAAGATCTGAAAATTAAAACCTTTAGGAAAACATTATGCTATATCATCAGAAATGTAAGAAAAATTGAAAATGTCTGTTCATAATACCCTGGACATTCCCCATAACTTGGTGCCCTACATCCTTGTGGGATGATGGCTTCACTGTATCTTTTTCAGAGACAATAGACAGGTCATTTTGGCTTTCCCCGGAATCCTTGAACAAATCTGTTTAACCATGTCACTGTTCTTGACACATTATTTCCAGGGTGATGCTGAAGGAGGGTTGCAATGCCTTGTATCTTTTTAACACTCTAATCAGTCTATGGAGCTAGTTTCACAGAGAAGCCACTGGTCCTACCCCATCAACTCTGTCTACCCCCACTCCCTCCCAAAACACATTCTCACATGTTAGCACCTCTGACTTTAAACTTGAACATCAACTTTGTTTGCAGTGTGCAAGCAGTCCATGCAACTTCTTCCACAATGATGAGGGCAAACTGACTAGACACACACAGACACACAGACACACAGACACACAGACACACACACACACACACACACACACACACGACCTTTCTGATGAGTATGCATTGTCCCTTTATTTCAGGGTCCAAATTCCACTATTTGCCAAGAAAAAGTAGTGCATTCTGCCAGATGGGAATTCACACTGCTAAAGGAACATTAATCAGTGTTTAAAAGTCCTTTTTTGTCTCTCACAAAAAATTCTGCAAAGTACACTGTTGCAGAGCTGAGCAAGCCCTTATGGAATAATTGGTCTCTGAAGCCAACACCTCACACATACCAAGAACCACTTCCTTAGGCTCCTAGGTGATCTAGCCTAAAGAGCGATTCCTCCTTGTCCCTTCTCTAAGAGGTGTGCTCTGGCTTAATGGTATTAAGTAAATCTTAAGACTTGGAAACAGACTGAATGCCTCTAGTACCTTGTGCTGTTTCTTTCCTTTTCTAATACTGTAGGAACTATGTCTTCACTGACTCAGCATGAAGAAGCAACAGTGTCCCTGTATGTCCTAATGCTTTCCCAGATCTGTTCAGACTGTGTGCCATCTAACTCTCCCAATAATATTCAAATACTTCAGGTTAAAATCCTGAAGCTGTGGCATTATGGTAATTCAGAAATTGTCAGTTATAAGATTAACTGCCCTTCGTTAAGCCACTGTGTATTGATTTGCAAAGGGGAGTAAAGACTGCAGAAATAAGTGACATGCCCATATGTCATTGTTGATTTAGAGAAATTGGACTGACCAATTCACAGAAGCAAGGAATAATGAGAAAAGGCTATGGTTTTCAGTACTGGGGAGATCTGGTTCAGGACCCCAGTGCACTATGCCTCAGCCTTCAACTTCCTAACCTGGGAAATGTCCACCTATACATTTGTCACAAATGTGTCTTAAGAATCATATGACAGCCATATTCCAATGACATCTACTAAACATTTCCTCAAGCTGTTAGGCCTATAGTTCCAGTCCTTTGGAAGGCAGGCAGACTATAAGTTCAGGGAACTTGAACCTTATCTCCAGAATATTTTAATATGGGGCTGGAGATAGGTCAGAGGTTAAGAGTGTGTACTGCTCTCCTGGGGACTCAGGTTCAATTTCCAGGGCCCACATTTGGTAGCTCAGGATTCCAGTCAGAGAAGATCTGATGCTACTGGCCTCTTTGGATGCCTGCACTGACATGTTTATGCCTCCACACATATACAAATAAAAAACAATAACATTTTTAACTGTTCCTCCTCTGCTCAGCATATGCACTTAATCAGAATAACCACCTTAGCTTATGCATGTTTTGGCTGTAGACTATTTAAAATTAACACAGTACACAGGCAACATAGGGGTCTGACCCACTGCAAACTTCTGAGAATGAAGATTTCCAGCAAGTAAACGTAAGACCTCTTGCCCATGTGTGTGCTAAACTTCCCATCTTATTGTTTTGATATGATATTCTCACTGTGGTTTTGTGTGATGTTGCTATCCAAACTCACAGCATTCAGGAGGCTATGCTGAGAGGTTTGTAATATTGAGGCCAGTGTGTGCTACATGGTAAAGCCCTATCTGAAAAAACAACTAAGCACCACCCTCAGATGCTCCTGGTAGAGTGATGCCCAACCTGTGGGTTTTGACCCCTCTGGGAGTCGAATGACCCTTTCACAGGGGTCACATGCCAATTATCCTGCATATCAGATATTTACATTTTGATACCTGACAGTAGCAAAATTACAGTTATGAAGTAGCAATGAAAATAATTTTATGGTTGGGAGTCACCACAACATGAAACTGTATTAAAAGGTCAGAGCATTAAGGATATTGAGAGCCACTTCTTAAGCCCTTCTTCCTAGGCTTGTGTGTACATCTACAATATGTGCACGCACGTGCACGTGTGCACACACACACACATCAGTTGACTCTTAAATCCTTTCTAGCCCTCAAGTACTCAAAGGAAGCAGATACTATACTCAATTATTTCTGCTTAGTGAGGAGTCCCACAACCAGGACACCCTGATGCAGAGGCACTCCCCACTAGCTGCCAAAACATCTGCCAAGTAGTCCACACTCCACAGGTGTGTGTGTGTGTGTGTGTGTGTGTGTGTGTGTGTGTGTGTGTGTAATTAATGTGTAATTCCCAAACATGGGTTAGATCTTCCAAGTAGATTACGTTTAACAATCGGAAAAATGTCTGGCATTTCTTTGCAGTTTGTATCAATAACAGTATTTCTTGTTGTAACTGAAAGTAAACTTGAGTCCTTCTTAGGGATTCAAGATACCATAAAGGAAATTACTGTCCATATAGATGATGATAAATGATGACACTTCTTTATCAGCATTGTCTAATTTACCCTAAAATAAAAACTTCAAAAGATGCAACAATCATTTGGCAATTTGGACATTAGCTTAGAAATACTTCTGATCTAAGCTAATCCTTCCCCATGAGCAAAATGCAAGGTTTCAGAGAAGCCAGGACTCAGAGGGGATGGGAAGGCACTGGCAATTAGACTTAATCAATTTTGGAGCTTAAAGAGACACTGTTCATGCTTAATTTACAGGTGGACCACAGTCACCAGACCCTCCTTTCTTTGAGCAGAATGGACTCATATTCTAATGAACTTCAAGGATATTGTAAGATTTTTAAGAATGTGTTATTTGTTGGCAAACTTAAAGGCAAAGCCTAATCAAATTTGTTTTAATATCATAGGACTTGACTATGACATCTTTTCCTTCTATCTAAAGACTGGTATTCTTTAGAGATACCATGTCTAGAGAACAACTCTTCAGTGTAAGATATTCAATGTAGTTAATATTTCATTTTAGTTGATTATTTCTTATTGACAAAATTTTGAAAAATATTCATATTTAACAATCTTTTATTCATTTATAATTTGATTTTTATTTATGAATTATTGAAAATGGGGCTCGTCAGGTGCAGCATGTCAATCACTGATGATCAGAAGATAAAATGTGCAGAAGGCCTTAGCTCCAGGTAGGATGCTGGGGAAGATGCTGATCATGGCAGTGGCAGAGATTTGTAATAAAGTGGACCAATTTTAATTTACATGGAATGGATTTAAAAGAAGGTGAACAGTCATTTGACTAAAATGCTGTCCATAACATTGACACCAGTGATATCAAGGTATGAGTTTACCCGTAGTGATTAAAAATTCCCCATCAGAGTTCATGACTATTTAAATAGCACTGTTTATGGACACAGGTGCTTCTTTGTCGAAACCACTTCAGCCTTTGCTCCATTTGAAGAGCTGTTTTTTTGTTTTTTTGTTTTTTTTTTTTTTACCACGTGACAGCTCTCCTGGTTATCCTGGAGGCTGGGACTGGATTGGGCATCCAGCTAACAATCCTATCTTCATCCTGGCAGCCTTTCTGTCTCTCTCGCTGCAGAACGACATTAATACTCAACATGAGAGAGCACTTGACCTTGTCTACATCACAAAGATCTTGTTGGAATATGCAGCTGGGCCATTATCAGCTCAGCTTTCTCCAGCTGGTACTCCATCCGAGGAGAGGCGTGACAAGGTTAGAGGGGGCTCACATAGCACTTTGTGTTTCCCCTGAACTTGCAGATGATGACCTCCTCTGTGCACACCCTTGTAATTATGCATTCTGCACAGGAACCGTGCATTAAGGTGAAAAGAGAATGAGCCCCTCCAACAGCCTGGTTACAGCCCAATGTGAGTCACCATCCCTGTACTCTGGGTAACATTCTCCCGTAAGGCTTAATACAGTTAATATGCTAGAGCTTTTTTATCAGTGTGTTTGGTGACATTTGGCTTAGTATCCTAAATACAGCTTCAGCCTAAAGGTTTCAGGTTAGCCATGATTCAGTTTATGTCTAATGGCAAGGATGCAAGGATTCTGGGCAAAAGTACTAGTTATCTGGGGGTACCTCATGTAGACAAATATCATTTGTTTTTAAATGATATAATGCTTTAGGCCAGTGATGGCTACCTACCACAGTTCTGTCTCATATTTATCCTCCATTAAATTCTATGCTAGACTTTGAACTCTGACAGTCAGATTCCTAAATATTACCTTTCTTATTTAAGTATACACTGTCCTTAAGAGGACTATTTTAGGGGTGGGAGCAATGTCTCAGTGATTAACAACATCCAGTGTTCTTACAAAGAGCTAGAGCTCAGTTGTCAGCACCCACTCCAGGCTGCTCACAACTACCTTTAACTATAGCTCCAAAGGATCCAACAGCTTCATGGGCACCTGCAACAAAACACATACACACTACCCCCTCACACACATAGTTATGAGAAAAAGCAGAATTATTTTCCAAATCAAAAGTTTATTTACCTGGGTTCTTTTCATTTACCTAACCCACATAGAAACATGAAGGAGAGTGATGCTCCATTCTGTTCTTTCGTGGCACAAATAAAGAAATAAACCACAAAGGAACAGACTTTCTCCTAAATCACAACCAGTTAGCTTATAGAGGTATAATGAAGATGAGAAAGTTTTGATTGTTAAGCCCTTGCCACCTCAGTCATGGACTCACATAACTTCAGATGGTTCTAGAGTGGTAGTCTGGCCCCCATGTTGGAGTTCCTCTTAAGAGCTTTAAGACATTGTTTCCATGTCTTCACCAACAGAAGTTCTTATCTAATTGGTCAGGCAAAATCTAAGCCTTGGTTTTGTCAGCAGATGATTTTAATATGTATCTGGGGAGGAAAGGATATGGTCCAGAACTAGTAGATCCCAACTGCAAGAACATATTCCATCGCGCACACGTGTGTGTGTGTCTGTCTGTCTGTGTGTGTGTGTGTGTGTGTGTGTGTGTGTGTGTGTGTGTGTTTCAAATAACAGGAAACATCACATCCTGTAACTAGTGGTTTTGCCTTCTGGAGCTGGTCTTTGTGAACTTCCTCTGCCTTTGTCTTTATTGCATCTCCCTGCAGGATAGAGGATCTCCAGATCCTTGGCTGGGTTCATGTTGGGTGACTCTGCACCCTGAACTTCAGTACTGAGTAGACATTGAGACCAGAGATTTTGCAGTCAGGTCTGGACATGATTTTTGGCTCTTACACAGACTTCCATCAAAGCACCTACATCTGTCTGGCCTTCTCCAGACAGTGGGGATGAAGCTACTTGCCTCATGGTGCCATGGAGGTGGGGGAAATTAGTGAGTATCTATCAGATGGCCTTAATCAGCAATACTAGTCATTAGTGGGATTCAGCCTGAGCTGGTCCCACTGAGCACAACTGAGTCTACTTGTTAGCGTATTGCCTGCATCTTACTGTTTGACCTCCCCAGCATTGCTAAGGAGCAAATAGAAATGGTGAGGCCCACCTGACTATGTCTCACCTGTCCTATCAGAAAAATGCTGCTAAATGGATTAATATTCTAGGTCACTGTAATCATGGCCAGAAGAACACAATTAACTATGATGCTTTAGACTAACTAGAATAAAATAAATGATAAGAATGATCTCCATGGTGAGATAAAGGCGCAAAGTAATACAGCTAAAACAGACCTCAGTCATATCCTGAAATACCAACCAAAGAACGCACAGCCATACAAAGCAGCTAGGAGAGCAGGGAGAACTGTTCCATTCTGATAGTGGGGGGCTCAGAAACTCAGCTTCTGGGTAAAAATGAGATTCACCCCTACCTCCTCATCCCATAAGTGATTAAAGGAGAAGGTGGAGTGTGCCTAGAACTTCATGAATTCATGTGTGTTTGAATATGTTTGAGAAAGATGGAGTTAGAACCTGGAAGAAAGTTGATAAGGAATGGGGTAATTCATAGGTAGACCTCTGACCATCTAAGAAGCAGATGTTCATTCCAGAAAGTTCCCGTCTGGCTTGAATTAATCATTCATGCTGATGTTCCTTCTTAATCCTCTGGGAGAAGTGATGATCATCTAGATACATTTTCAGTGGGAATTTGTGCTGGAGCTTTGTTGACATAATTTATAGGCCTCTGCAGTCAACTACTGCCCTTGCAATGACTGCATTGGCAGCTCTATGCTTCTAGACTTTCATTTCACAACATATATGCCACCAAGAGCACTAATAAATGATGACAAATGCGTGAGAAGGTCAGATTGATTCTACATTACCCACCTTTTAAATTCCCAATGGGTTTTTCCTGTCATCTCTATAGAATAAGCTGCCTCCCCTGGAGAATCATCTGTGTCTTCCTTGAACATGTCTCCTAACTGTTCGACAACTAATTTCTTGATTTTGACGTTGCTGATCTCATCATGGTGTTATGCCTGTGTAAACTCAGATAATCCCATAATTTCATATACCTTTTATGTTTGAAGACTTTAAAATGCCACTGTGTGCTTTCC
Organism: Phodopus roborovskii; assembly: GCF_943737965.1. Taxonomy (NCBI): domain Eukaryota; kingdom Metazoa; phylum Chordata; class Mammalia; order Rodentia; family Cricetidae; genus Phodopus; species Phodopus roborovskii. The sequence goes on along the minus strand of NW_026126409.1, from coordinate 15,234,941 downwards.
TGCATCCAGTAGAGCTGCAGGTGCTCTGAGCTCAGAGCCCTTGTGGTAATATAAATATTCCTTTTCCCTCTTCTCTGTGACTGTTGTCTTAATCCAAACAATTTGGAGTACTTGTTTAGCTCCCAGCTGCTTTTCCCACCCTACCTCTCTGTAGCATGTTTCCCAGTATTGCTCATTTGCCTGTCTCCTTGCGAACTCTTGAAGTCCTTTGGTGATTTGGTCCCTATGAGCCTTGTTGTCTTCCTCCTGTTCCTCCTATACATAGAGAGGCAGGATAATATGGAATCGGGTCCTTTCTGGAATTGTTCTATTGGCAAGCCTCCACCTTCAGGGTTCCCTTGCAGCAAAGGTTCAGCTTCAATATTCCCCATGTGGTCTCCCCTGAATCCTCTCTGAACCCATCAGTTGGCACATCTCTGAATCTGTTCTCTGAGAATGACCCTTCTTTGCTCCCTCGCTCACTGCCTGCACATCCCACCACCCATGGGAGCATTGTGTTCTTACTTCTGTGGTGTCTGCTGCTGTATATGCATAACAGCTGCTATGAAAGAAGCTGTGGGGGTTATTGATCTCCAAGGAGAAAGAGCAGGTTCCCTGGGAAGCCCGGTATTCTGAGCTAAGCCACAAAGTAAATGGCACCTGTGGGAATTAAGCTGTTGGTAATGTTTCAAAGATGCCCGATTAGAAGATGCAGCAATGCCTAATACATAAGGGGCTGCTTTTCTGTCTTCAGCAAAAACAAATGATGAGCTGACCCTTAATTTACAAAACCAAATCTGCAAAAGTCAAGATGTCTGGGTTTTCTGATTTCTCCCTGTGATTGGGGGGAGGAGGGAGATCTGCAATTGTGATGGGAACTAGTAGAAGACATGCTGTAGGGACTTCTCTATGAACATGATTTCTCTAAGCCACACTTTGGATACAAATATAAGCCATTTGTAGTTCTAGCAGGCAGGGTTGACTCTGTCTCAGGTAGCCAAGGGCCTCTGTCATCCTAGCAATAAAATGAATGTCTTCATCTTTTCCTAGATTGTAGGGAGGTGAGGGTGGTTTGTGGTCTGGCTATGGAACAAGGTACTCATAGAAGGAAGAGTGATTTCAGGCTACACTCACAGGGACATAGGTAATCCTGAGAGCACACCGGAAGGGATTTGGCAACAAGATGCCACAGGGAGTTTGCAGTGTGGGAAAAAGACCTGTTACCCTGTGCTAAGTTGGCTTGCTGCATCCATGTTCTGCCTCTGAACACACACAACTCACAGATGTGCTTCCTTCCAGAAGAGTGCAGATTTTCTCCTCATTAGATCTATTTGTACCCAAGATCATTAGCTGTCTATCCTCATTCTGTTTTAAATGAATGTTGTCTGCCTTCCTAACTCACTGAACTGCCAAGTTGCCATCAGATTCCAGCCCCACAGGCCTGGATGTCATGCATGCTCCACACTTGCCCAGACTGTCTTGCTTTCTCTCACTCTTTAATGGAATCAGATGAGTGAATGGAGGATGGGAGGAATAAAGCTCACAGGAAATGAACTCCAAGTGAATGTATTTGGGTGACCTAACTATGAAGCTAACACATCTCCACCAGAGCTTACCTGAAATATAAAAGCCAAGTCCTTTGATGCAACTGTTTAAGGAACTAGACAGTGTCACCTGTGAGGTCACCTGGGACACATTTTGCTTGCCTATTCAGAACTTTTCATGTTATGAGCATGTTCTGAATGCCTTGTTAACTAGGCAGTGGAGAAGGTTGCAAGGAAAGGTGTGGGAGCAGCAGAGAAGGGGCATCTTGCCAACACAGTGCCTGGCCTTGTTCCAGGGGCGCAGAATTGAGAATGAACACAGAAGTGATGGAGGAACCTAAGACATAACACTTTCAGGTTCCAGGTGTGTGTGTGTGTGTGTGTGTGTGTGTGTGTGTGTGTGTGGAGAGAGAGAGAGAGAGAGAGAGAGAGAGAGAGAGAGAGAGAGAGAAGCCTGTCCCATACTTTAACTACATATTTCATGTGATTAGGCACAAGGGCACAAGGGACCTTGGTTCTTTGTCTTTAAAACTAGACACCTGTTATTTTTTTTGTAATAAAATAGCTCACATTCATGTGTCAATTGTAGAGTCATAATAAGCCTCACTCTTAAAATGTACAGCTCATATTCAAGTTCTCCACCAGCTACTACTGTTCAACCACAGTTCTCAGCTATTAAAACTATGGATTTCAAAAGCAATCATTTAAAAGACAAGTTTGCCTGAAGAGAAATTACCTCTGAATGCACAAAGACCAACTTTTAAGACATACGTGATAGGGACTGGAGAGAGGGTTCTGCAGTCAGTAGTGCTTGCTGCTGTTCTGGAGGACCCAAGTTAAGACCCCAGAACCTATCTTGAGGATGCTTGCAGCTGCCTTTACGTTCAGCTTTAGGAGATCCAGGAAACTGAGTGAAACATTACTTCTTATAATAAAACAATAAACATTTGAAATGTCTATTATTAGGAAAATTTATTGCACAATCATTTAAGTGCATATTTAAGTGCATCCATATTGTGGACTATTCTGCAGAAACACCAGAATAATGTAGACTTAAATGTATTGCCAAAGAAACATTTGTTAAAAATATGTGTATAAGGCAATCAATATACATGATTCAAGAAAACCTTGAAAACAAAATATGAAACTGTTAATAAGAGCTTAGGCAAATGAGATAGCAGATGCTTATGATTGGCAGTAAGAAGAGGAAGGGCCATCACATTACCTGAGAGGTTAAAATCAATATATATTATCATGTGGTCAAAGAAAAGCCAGGGCACTTTTACAAGGAACAGCATATAAAGGAATACTGATTAACCAGGTCTTACCAAGTCTTATAGATAAATACAAACTAAAACACTACAATTGCATTTAACATGTAAGTCTCAAAATTGTTGTAAGAGATTTAAGACATAAATCATTTTATAAGTTATTTCAGAGGACCCAGGACAAGCTTTCAGGGGTATAATATAATCATGATATTCAAAAGTCAGTTTTTCCTTAGGCATGAACCCAGTAAGTATTGCAGCAGCTTATATCTACAGATGTCTTCCCACTGCTCTGAATGTAGCTGGGAAAACAACTCATCCCAAAGGACTGTGCTACAGAACACCACAGTGCCCAAGAAGTTGCCAAGGATATCCAGGTGTAAAGAATGCAGTAGAGCCAGTGCTTGGTGGCACACACCTTTAATCCCAGCACACGGGAGGCAGAGGCAGGTGGATCTCTGTGACTTTGAGGCCAACCTTGTCTTCAGAATGAGTTCCAGGACTGGCTCCAAAGCAATACAAAGAAACCCTGTCTCAAAAAACTGGAAGAAAAAAAATGCAGTAGAATAAGCCTGTAAACTTGGAGAAGTAGATGATTTACTGCCCTGTTAATCTCAGAGGTGGGGGGGAGGAGATTGGTTTAAAATTGTCTGACTTTCTGGGGAGAAAAATCCAAAACAAAATAAACCTTAATATCTCAAGTAGTAGAACAACATGTAAAGCCATCTATGTTATAATTTTTTAGACTTATTTTTTAGTTTCCCCTCTTTCTCCCTCTATTTCTCTTCTTTTCTCTCTCTGACCATATATATATATATATGTGTGTGTGTGTGTGTGTGTGTGTGTGTGTGTGTGTGTGTGTGTTAGCACTAAGTATACATGCCATCTGTGGAGGACAGATTCCCCTGGAGCTAATGTTACAGCTCCAGCTGTGTCTTAGTTGTTGTTCTATTGTGAAGAGACCATGACTACAGAAACTCATAAAGGAAAATATTTAGTTGGGGCTGGCTTATAGTTTCAGAGGTTTAGTCCATTATCATCATGGCCTGCAGCATGACAGCATACCAGCAGAAATGGTTCTGGAGAAATAGCTGGGAGTTCTAAATCCAGATCCAGAGGCAGCAGGAAGAGAAATATACTGGGATTGACATGGGCTTTAGAAACATCAAACGCCACCCTTAGTAGCATAATTCCTTCAACAAGGCCATACTTCCTAATCTTTTCAAATGGTGTCACTCCCTGGTGACCAAGTATTCAAATGTATGAGCCTATGGGGGCCATTCTTATTTAAGCCACCACACATTTGTTGTTGTTGTAAGACAACTGATGTGCATGCTGGGAACAAGACTCAGAACCCCTGGAAAAGCAGAAAGCTTTCCTAAACACTGAGCTATCTGGCCATCTAGTTTGGTTGTTTGTTATTTGTGTGTGTGTGTGTGTGTGTGTGTGTGTGTGTGTGTGTACACGGGTGTGTGTGTGCACGCACGCGCGCGCATGTGCAAGTGTGCACATGTGCAGGGGTGGGTCCATATGTTGTTAGTCTTAGAATAGATCTGACTATAGCATTGCTATCAAAAACCAATGAACTGGCTGTGGCTATTGCTTTGTCATTAATATCATTACCTGGGTTGCAGAAGGTTCTGAGGTTGATCCCCAGAGCTGCATAAACAGGTCCTGTGGCACACACCTGTTAGTCACAGCGCTGGAGGGGTAGAAGCAGAAACTCAAGAGTTCAAGGGCATCTTTAGACACATAGCAGTTGGAGGCCAACTTTGGATACAGGACACAATGTCTAACAACAAAACAAAACCCAACCTACTGAGGAAGTAGGCTTACAACTCACCAAAAGAAACTACTACATGTAGCGTTTCAAATATTAGTATATCCACATGATACAGGATTTCTCTCCCTCTGTCTTTTGTTTGTTATCTACTTGGGGGCGTTTGTGGATATTCATCTTCAAAGTGAAATTAGAAAACAGTTAATGAAAATCTCAAGAGTAAATTCGATTTTAGTTCATAGGAAACCTGGAAGTGCCCCCATGTTCCCGTCCTTGATACAGAAGCTTCAGGTCTAGTGTTGGACACCAATGCTTTTGTTGCAATGGACTTGGACTCCCAATACTCCACATGCTGGCTGCATCCTCTGAAGCCCATCACTTCAGACCTTTGTCAAGCTTCCTACAGGTTAACTAACAGTGATGAAGTGGTAGGTTTTTATTGGATAGACATTTTATATCTCACTTATCTGTGGACGGACATAATTGGACATCCCAACAAGGAAATTGTAAATGGTTGTGATGTACATTGGAAACGTTCACCTTTGCCAGGCATCTAGGGAGACACAAGTTCACAGGGTGGGAGGCATTTAAGGCACTGAAGTGAAAGTGAGGTAGCAAGTCTTACAAGGTTCATATAATAGTTGCCACGGGAGGAAGAACCCTTCTGGAGAGGTTTTGCCCCTATAAGTGGCTCCACATCTATGCACATATGGGCAGACATAACTGAACTTAGTAGGTTATCATAAAAGATCAAATTATGAGGGGGTTGGATGAGAGGAGTTAGAGGAGAAAATGGGGATTAGATGTGTTCATATTTCATTGTGTTTGGCTATGAAATTCTTAAGACAAGTTAAACTAATCTATATAAAATACACTTATATGGCATCAGTCCATTGTATAGGGTACAATATAGTCACAGAACAATTGTAGCTTGGAGTCAGTGACCTTGAAGAATTGGCCTGAGAGACAATGTTCTGAGGGTATGTGGGGTTGGGGAGCAGTGAACATCCACTTATTGCATTTTGAGGGGTCAAAGTCATTGGCAGATGCTGGGTAAAAGGGAGGTTTGATGACCCAAGTTTTGCCAGGATCCCATCCTTCTGTGTTGACAGGAGATGGTGTGTGCCCCATAGCTGTGTCAGGGGTACCTGCTTGGTGGCAACTGTCACTATTGAGCAGACAGAAAAATATGTTATCTGAAGGAAGAAACTTCAGTTGAAGTGGTCGTAGGTACCATAAGAAAGCAGGCTGAGGAAGCCATGAGTAATAAGCCAGTAAGGGAATTCCTCCATGGTTTGGACATCTGTCCATGGTTCCAGGTTCCTGCCTTGAGTCTCTGCCCTGACTTCCCTGGGTGATGGAGTGTGATCTGAGAGTTGTAGGATTAAACAAACCATTTCCTCTCCTGTTTGCTTTTGATGTTTTATCACAGTAGCAGAAGCCACAGTAGGATACAATGTGGCAGCTGTATTGGTAATGCAGGCCCTTCCCCTCGGCCTCCTAGAATGTAAAGCAGACATGGGCAGTCAGTGAGCTGAGTGTGGGCTATGAGGAAAAAAATGAGTTGAGAGTAACGCCTGGTGGCCTGGTGTGGGCTGTGCGGAGAATAGAGGACAAAGAACATTGCTGGATTGCACAGGAGGCGTGGGGGTGTCCATCTTCAGGAGATGGAAGACTGTAGGACAAATCTTGGGAAACATAGAACAGTCTGTGAAATTTGAGCTGCTTACTTATATATCTAGCGATGCAGATTGAGAAGGGAGAGGATAAGCGACTCAGTGTCTAAGAGCACGTCTGAGGTCGGCATTTGGGAACTGATAGTGGGAGCTGACATTCACTGGATGAGGTGGCCTTTCTGTCAGCCAATGCAGGACACTAGATAAGACCATTGATATTCTTTTGCTTCATGTGTATGGAGGCCTATCTACATGCCCGTGTTCCATGCAGATCTCAGTACTAGAAATTACAGAGAGAAAGCCACGAATTCCTACTCTGGATGAAAGCGAAGCATGCCAGAGAATGTGACATGACCACAAGGCTGCTGAGGGCCACCACAGACCAGTGGAAGTGAAGCCTCCACTTCGAGTCTTGGGTTTTTTTATGAATACATTAGCTACAGTGAGGCATATAGAGTAGGCACAGGGCTGAATAAACTACTGTCTGGCCTTTTGTCACATACAAAGGCCTGTGAGCATTAAGGGTTGTGTATTCAAGTGATAGGTCACATGATAAATACATATGGCAGTGGATAGTGGAAACAGGAGTGCAGGGCCTAACCTGATAAGAAGGAGGAGATGAGAACTTGAGAGGTGTGACTTTAGAACCCTCAGAATTCCATATTAACAGAGAGAGAGAGAGAGGGAGAGAGAGAGAGAGAGCACACATAGGGCTTGGCCTTTGGGGTCTCTCAGGATTAAGGGGCACAGGTGCTTTAAGTTAGGGGTTTAAAAAAGGCCAGGCCAGTGTTCCTCATCATCCTGAAAACTGAAGTCTCAAATCAACATGGTTATTATATGATCAAGAATATATTTTAGGACACCTATGCAAGGCCCCTGTAGGCCTTGCAAGTGTGTGTTCCCATCTTGGCTCTCAGTACTGACTTTGGGGTTGAGAGAGGGAAAGCAGAAATTACTAGAAGGTCTCAGTGGCTAGAAGCACCAAGGCAGGTGGGAAAATCCTGTTAGCACCTGCTGTTCTTAACACCCTGTTGTTCAAAGGTAGACTAGGAAATATTGCAAATGTGGGCTAAATCAAGTGTCTGTTGACTACAACACTAGAGCCTGCTGCGTGTTGCTAGTGAAATGTAATACAATTTCCTCCCCGCTAGCAGAAGGAGAATGCTAATCCTGAGGGCTCAGCCAGGGGATTTCAACCGTTTCCTTTTATGGTGCATTCATAAATAAATAAATAAATAAATAAATAAATAAATAAATAAAAATTAAAAAATGTTCTGGGTAATTAGAAACGATGTCTAAAATATGTAGCAATGTCGGGGCTTAGAATGCTGCTTTATCCCTTTTGGCTTGGATTTGCATGTGCAGGAGAGGCGCAGCCTTCACGAAATGTCTTCAGTGGATTCACAAGTGTGTTTACATGGATCTGTAAGGCCCTTGTGTGAAAGAAAGCTCACATTTTTAATTTTTAAAAACACTTCACTTGATTTTCCAAAGTATTAGCTTTGTTAGACTGTTTTGTCTCAGGACTGACTACAGGCAATGGAAGTGTTCCCTTCTGCCTTTATCATTTTAGTCACAGTTTTAGGTGAGAAAAATGAGGAGTTAATTAATGCGGTTTTTCATATACCTATCAGTGTTTCTATTTATAATCCCATCATACTCTGTTTCTAACTTAATTTTACTATTGATAATGCGCTGGTTAGCTCTTGTCAACTTGACACAAACTAGATTTAGATGGGAAGAGGCAGCCTCAACTCAGAAGGTATCTCCATCAGATTATCCCATAGGCAAGCTTATGGGACATTTTCTTGATGATTAATCTGGGAATAACCAGCTCACTGTGAGTGGCACTACCACTGAGCAGGTGGTTCTGATTTCTATAAGAAAACAGGCTGAGTAAGTCACAGGGAGCAAGCCAGTAAACAGCACTCCTCCATGGCCCCTACTTTGATTCCTGCCTCAGCTTCTTTCCCTGGATGCCAAGGAAAGAACTGTGATGGGCTGTGTGGGATGTGTAAGCCAGATAAGCCATTTTCTCTCCAAGTTACTTTTGGTCAGTATTTTATCACAGTAGCATAGAGTAACTAATGTAAGTAATAATATGGTTACTATGCTGAAGGGACCCACAGTACCACACCATCAGCAGCAGAGCCAATGATGGAGATTTTACCTGTTGCATTCCTGCATCCTCAAAGCCTACAAGAGCACCTGACATCTCAGAAGACTCAGTGAATTCTGCTGATGAAGTAAAGACATGAAGGAAGGAGCAGAACATCCTCTATGTGCTTATTCAGAGGCTAGTCTAAATGATTTGATTCCTCCAGCAACTAGAGAAGGAAAGGCCTGAAAAACTCCAATTCTTACATTGGTATATACTGCAAGGGCTAGGGAGGCAGTGTGATCACAGAGCACTTGATTGGAATGGACAAAGTTCTGGGGTCTAGCCAGAGCAACACACACACACACACACACACACACACACACACGCACGCACGCACGCACGCACGCACGCACGCACGCACACATGCACGCACGCATATACGCACACAAAGTATATATACCAAAGAAGAAGATGCTGAACATATAAAGAATGGGATAAGTCTTAAGACTGCAACTTGTGCGACTTGGGCAATGGAGCAGACATTCCAGAACAGGACAAGGGAGGCATGAGAGAGGATTCCAGAAGAGGAGATGCACAGCTGCCAGGATGGATAAACTGTGAAGACAGTGAGGTCTGCAGGTAGACACAAAGAGAGCACTGTGAACTTGGTCTGAGCTGGGGCAGTGAGGCACCCCAGTCTCTCCAGGTGGATGCTCTGCCTCACGAGGCAGTTGGTAGAGGTAGAAACATGTCATGAGTTGGAAGAGTTAGAAAGCCTGCTGTGCCGTAGTTGAAGTGAAGATGGTGTAGAGTTTGATTAAGTCACGATAGGGAAATTTAAAATTCAAGAAGCAAGGATAGCATTTTTGACTGATTGCAAAGAGATGCAGGAAAAAGACTCCAGTTTGGGCAAACCAGGTGAGACTTCAGTGAGGACGCTTGGTTAGATGCTGTTCATCACATCATTCTGGCTCTCTCTCTCTCTCTCTCTCTCTCCCTCTCTCTCTCTCTATCTCTCTCCTTCCTCCTGCTCTCTGCCTCTCTGTCTGTCTTTCTGTCTGTCTTCTGTCTCTCTCTCTCTATCTATCTCTATCACACACACACACACACACACACACACACACACACACACACACACACACGATTCTGAGATTCCTTGAAGGCCTAAAGTTATATCTGTGTTGGGTCCATTTTCTGCGAGTATCTTCTTTGGTTCTCCAAGGCATTCATGCTCAGAGCTTCAGATGACAAGGTTGTCATCACATTGCTTAGGAATATAAGATGTGGGTCACTAGCTAATGGATCCTTCTGTCAGAATGCTGATCCCTTGGGTCCTATGGTACATGTGTGGGGATGAGAGGACAGTTTGGTTCTCCTTCTGTTATGTGGGTTGAGGGATCGAACCCAGCTGTCAGGCATGAACTTCCCCACTGAGCCATCTCACCAGCCCAATGCAATTATTGGAACAGACAGTGTTGTTCCCTGAACTACTCAGGAATGGGGCGATCATGAACATAGTCACCATATGCATGCAGCAGGGTTCACAAAGGCAGCCAGAGAACACACTGATCTATAAACCAACTCTTGGGAACTGTTTCCAAGCAATTGCTGAAAAAGATTAAACCCCATGGTGTCCTCAGTAGGAGTGCCTGGGACCAAGGAACAGCCTTTTAAGTCGCTCAAAGCTATGCTCCCAAATCATATTGCCTACCTATGCGCACTTCCCTTGTCAGGAGCAATTGCTCTATCATGGCGGTTTTCACCCTAAGTGACTCTGTCTGCTAATATAACCAACATATTACTTTCCCTAGGGGTTCAGAGCCTAAACGTTGGCACAACCAAGACAAACTGTCACTTGGAGCTGAGAGGTGGGTCTTTATCCCAGCTAAGGGTGCAGTATTGTTAGCATGATGCGCTCCTTGAGATTGCTCTAGGGATTTCAGTGAAAGTGGGTCAGTGGCCATACTGTGAACAAATAGGTGAGGGGGAGCTGTGGAGGAGCTATTGATGGGCAAGCACAGAAAAAGCACATGCCCTGTTCAACAGCTTGAGAGAAGTTGTTGTTGTGATGTACTGGAAAATAAAAAATAAAATGATGGAAATCCGAATCAAGGACTACAAGCCATATTGTGTACAGAAAACTTAAATGTTTGTCATGACTATTAAAACTTGTCTTGGGTTAAATAACCCTCTCTCATTTCATTTGGACAAGCAGCGATAGATTAGGTAAAGAATTATGTATGGAGACCTGGTTTCTGATGCCATGGGGATGAGCTTGTAGTCCTTTCAGGACAGGGTCGTTTGCCTCAGGAAACTAGTGATTCAACTGAGAATTAAGTGTGGTGGAAAGTGCTTCAGGAACTGGTGGGCCTTCTCTCTGAGTTCATGGTGGTGGCCTAATTTGTGTTTGGCCTTTGTGATATATACCATCTAGTTCACCGAGCAAACTTCGGTGATACTGGCTACATTCATTTCTGTAAAACTAAAAATAGTAATAAGATGCCTTTTTTTAGGTTAAAAACATACAAGTTTACCCAAAGATTCATTTGGTCAGTGCTACAACTGAATATTGTCTGATATTGTTACCAGAGTAGTAATTTATGAATAAGATATCAGAGTCAAATAATTTAATTTTTTCTACTATTCCTGAGTTTAAAAACACCTACATTCAAATCTAAGAGAACAGTGTTTTGCTACTTACATGACAAATAATCACTGATCTAGTTTTGACTGGATATATATATATATATACATATATATATATGTATATATATATATATATATATCAGCAGATAGAAAACAATTTAAATTGCCTTGTGCTTTTGGGCTGTGGGTAATTTTGAAAGATATCTGTGTTTCTTGACATTTCCCTGAGCCATAAGGTTTTTAGAATAAATAGAAACTTCACAGTGGTCTGGGGGGTCAGGTTGGGGGGAGAAGCAGGACAGGACAGGCAGGCAGCCAGAGAAGACGCCCTGATGATGTCAGCTCTTAGCAGTTATCTAAGTTGAATCACCCCACCTGTGTTCTTGTCTCTCTGCAGCTCCAGGATCAGTGTGTGAGGTTCAGTTGTGATCAGTGTGAGGATCACTCTGTGGAGCATTACTTATGTCTGGGTTTAGCAAAGCATGGGATCTAAAAGTCCTCCATGACTACCCTCACATCCTCTCCTATCTGCCAGCCTGGCCCTTGCCCAAACCCACCTGTACTGGTTACATTTCTCATGGCTGAGACCAAATATTTGGCTCATGACTTGAAGGTATGCAGTCTCTCTCAGCAAGCAAGGTGTGGAAGGGGGAAGCATGAGGCAGCTAGTCACATTTCAACTGTAGTCAGGGAGTAGGCGGAGATGAACCCTGCTGCCTACCTGGCTTTGGCCTGTTGCCTTTTTGTTTGGTCCTGCATCCCATCCCATGCCATTGTGCTGTCAACACTCAAGGTCATTTTCTCCCCATTCAACTAAATCTCTCAGAGATACCTTGACAGACATGCTCAAATATGTACCTCATTCTTTCCTTAGACCTCACTTAATCCAACCAAGTCTATAATCAAAGTGATCTATCACATAACCCTAGAATGTATAATTCCTTTGGAGTCCTCATAGAATTTCCCCAAATCTGTTAAACTCTTGACTGTGGAGAGAGTGCCGATTAAAATCAGTCATAGAAGGTGATGCAGAAGGCTAGGCTCACACAGCTTCCAAATATAAAGCTCCTCTGGCCCTCACCCCATGGAGCCAGGATGCATTAACCTTCCAGCACAGATGTGTGACTCAGTGTATGGAGCTCTTCCAAGCAGGGAAGCATGCCCAAGCTTCAGTGTCCAGAGATTATGTTGGATCCTCATTATAGAGGCATGGCTGCTTGGTACATTGCCACATGGTTGCTGAGAGCAAAGTCTCCAGGCCCACTGACAGTATATGAACAGGCCTCTACCTCAACTCACACTGTTGATCTTTATAGCATTGCCAACCCCTCCCAGACCTCGTGGTAAGTTTCCTAATGTAGCTAGGAACTGACAATTCCCTGAAGAAACCAGCCCATGTGCAGTATGACAAAGATCCCTTCCCAGACCTTAGATCAAAACTGTTCTGTATTTAATGCCGATTTTTCTGCATGCTTACAAATAAAGCATGGTATTGTTTCTAGAGATCTTTACATGAAATGTTTAACCATAAAAATATCATACACAGAGAACAAGAGCTGTTAGTGAGTACAGAACACTGTGCCGAAGGAAAGAGTGAAGAGTTTGGCTGGATGGCTGCTTTTGCTCGTTTGCTCATCCATTAAAGATGTAGGGAGGCTCTTCGTAATGGGGTCCTGGGGTGTGTGTTTGTAGCCTGGGTTGATCACTCTGCTCAGTGTTCATGGTTTAGTGCATGAGAGCAAGTGTGACATAATGTGTGATCACATGGACTGGGAAAACCTCCCTTAGACACAGTCTTCAGGAGAGATGCCTTGATACTCTGAGGCTGATTCATAGACAGGAAGCAAATGCTGGATTTTCTGGCCAGTTTCTCTATCGATAATTGTCTCCCAAGCTCCTCACACCATAGACAACTTGATCTTGCCAGGTATGTACCTGATGGTCCTGGAAACTCTTGTAAGAAACAAAATTCATCATAGTAGAATTTATCATAAGTAGAAATGCATTGACATGTATATCATTCCTTCAGCTTATAACATTAAAAAGTAGTTTTAGAAATGTGGTTTAACTATGAACTAACTACTTTAGCTGGGGTAATACAGAACAAGAGAGAAATAGGTCTAGCCCCATTAGTCTACCTGTCTTGTTGCTGGGACCAAATATCTGTCAAAAAGCAACTCAGAGGAAAAGGTAGTTTTGTCTCACAATTTGAGAGGATGCGGTCTATCATGGTAGGGAAGGAGGAGCACAAAGGTGAGGCACCTGGTCCATTTCTAGTCGGGAAGAGGGAGGTGAATACTGGTATTCAGCTTGCATTCTCCTGCTTCTGCTGTATGGATCCCAGTTGTTGCAGTGGTACAGCCCAGTCAGGGTTACTCTTCTCTCCAGACTTATCCAGAAACCCCCATCACAGGCATATCCAGAGGTTTGTTGTACAAGATTCAAAAGATTTATCCTAGGTTCACACATACACACACACACACACACACACACACACACACTGTCTGACTGATCTCAGAAAGGGAATCCACGACAGACTGAAGTAATAATATAACAAAGTTCAAATTAGGGGACCAGTAAGTTTTTATTGTGGACGCTAATAAGAGTGAATGAATGGCTGCATCCTGGGAGGACACAAAGCAACTGCATGGGTGTAAAGCCCAACCCAGCACAGGTAATTCTGCATCCTGTCAATTTGGAAAGTTAAATATTAATAATAATGAGAATGAGACATGAGAGATGTCTCAGAGGTTAAGAGAACTGGCTGTTCTTCCAGAGGTCTTGAATTCAACGCCCAGCAACCATATGGAAGCTCACAAACATCTGTAATGAGATATGATGCCCTCTTCTGGCAGATCACTGTGTACATAATAAATACAAAAATTAAAATAATAGTAATGAAAGTGGTGAATACTTAGAATGCATAGAGAAAAGTAGTTTCTTAAGTAGATACTGTGGCAGTTAGCAAAAACCAACCTTTCAGTAGTTTGTCCATGCACATATCTGAGCTTGTATGCATATTAACTATGCATTTGATGTTTTCCAGTGATTAGACTTGTGTTCTAATGATACTATCCCACCTGTCACCTGTGCTGCAGTAAAGTGAAGCAAAGATCATCAGAGCTGAGGAAGGCAGTGTGGAGCGTGCACTCTAATTCATTGTTATGTAATCTAGGTCAAGCATGAAATATCCCAACGATTTTTTTAGAGAGCAGACACTTTGAAGTGATTATTCATATTCATGAAGTCCTGGGGGTACAACAAAGTTCACCCCATTCTGCAGGCTTCATTAAAGGAAAGCACAGTGTAACTTTCACTTTGAACTGTGGGTTGAAGCTGCAGCAATTGTCACAGGGTCCACAGCATTGACAATACATACATACATACATACATACATACATACATACATACATACATACATACAATAGAACATGAAGAGAAACAACTCTGTGCATATCTCTAATAAAAGTCAAGGACTGTGTTACAAGCCAGACTATGAAAACTCAATGTGACAGCCATAACCTCTGTCTTCACAGAGGCAAACTTTAAAATGTGGTGACCCATTTCCACAAAAATTCATACAGGTTTCTTTGAGGGGCAACTTCCTACAGCAGGGAAAGCATGCAGATACCATCCAAGGCACTTGCCAAGAACCCAAGACTGGCTACTTCTCAAGGCTGTGGACATTGCTCTACAGCTGACAGTTTCTTACTTGGTGGACAAATGTAGTCATTTTGTAGATAAAAGCTCCTAGCTCCTGAATTCTCCTTACAGCATGGAGTGTCCTTTGTTCTCTCTTTCTCTACCTTTGTTATGTTTGAAACCAATATTAAAATTGATGGTTTTTCTAAATGAACCATCAACAGCAACATTTTGGTATTATGAAGAACTTAAGTACTGTGGTAAACATCACTCCATGGGCCCTAGGGACCCCCTCTACTGAGTGGGCTCCACCTGAGCCTATTCAGAAGCCACCTGTACCCAGCACAATACAGCCTGTACCCAGCACAGGGGGAAAGGATGGCATGGACTTCTCGGGGACAGCTGTCAGGCAGGTAGCCCCTGGCTGGAGGACTTAGTAACCATAGAGTAGGGTATCACTAGCCCCTGCCAAAAGGACTTAGTGTCCTTAGAGCAGGATGTCACACAGAGTGTACACACTTCTCCTTGCATCCTTGTTTTACTGATCTTCCAAATATAGACCTGGGTCTGAAAACCAAGGAGCTTTTTCTCACATTATTCTTTTTAAATCCATGGGAATTAGAGGTGAGAAGGAAGGAAGTCCTGCCTACCTCCATAATTAGAAAAATCCTCCTGGTATTAGAGGCCTGGTATAATCATTACTCCATGTGTGCATCTTTCTCCTAATGATGCCACCTAGGTTGAATCAATTAATTGCTCCCTGGCAATTCCAGCACCTGGTTCATGAGCCTCATGTAATTATCTCATCATTTTGTGCTAAATCAGTAGACAACTTTTGTCTTTTTCACTTTGACCAAGTAACTATATGTCAGTCAGTTTATAAAAGTTCTATACAAAAGAAAGAGAAAGGCTGAGTACGAAATCATATATAAGGAGTGTGTGTGTGTGTGATTATATGTATGTACAAGTGTGAAGCCTTTAATTCTATGTGTGTAGGAGTTCAAGGACAGCCTTGGGTGTCCTTGCGACAGGTTCTGCATATTCCAGGCAAGATGGCTCTAGAGTCTCTGGGGGGGGGAGGGATAGGCAAGGGAGGGGACTCCTTTTTCTACCTCCCATCTCCCTGAAGGAGCTCTGGAATAACAGATACACAATGGTATACCCTTGGCTTTTATATGGGTTCATGAGATTTGAACTCAGATCCTCACTCTTCTGTGGCAAATATTTTTACCCACTGAACAATCTCACAGTCCCCAATATCCATGTGTATAATTAAAGTTATACGGGACAAGTATATAAAAACATAGGTGTACTTATTAATTAGTGACAGGATATTTTGGCAAGATGTCCATTAAAATCATTGGTATGTGCTTTCAAGGAGTATGTTTCCTTAAAAGGAATCAAAAAATAAAATTCCTGATCCTTGTATGGCATTCCCTGGGGACAGGCATAGGAATGCCATTCCCTCAACTAGGACCCAACGAGAACATAGGAACAGCTCTATCCTATCTTGGTGAATGGATGGGGTCACTCACAAGGGAGCTGTTGTCTCTCGTAGCTGTATCACCAAAACCTCCCACCCAGGTATGGGGGACAACTCATAAATGCACACTCCCTGGAATCCCCACTCATGTCCGAGCTCTACCTCCTAAGTACTTCAACAGGCTCAGGACCATATGTGGCTGGTATCCGTAGTAAATCACAGTGTGGATTATAGCATAAGAGAAATGGAGTATGCCAAGCAACAAAGTATCCTAAGAATGCATGTGTTCAACCTCCTGCAGTCCTCCGATTGAGAACAGGACTGTCAATATTCCCCTTGACCTTACTTGGCTTACAGTGGCAAAGACAATCCAAACTAAGTCTCTCCACAGGCAAGCCTAGATCTCTACTGTGCCTACAGATGAAAACTA
Organism: Phodopus roborovskii; assembly: GCF_943737965.1. NCBI lineage: Eukaryota > Metazoa > Chordata > Mammalia > Rodentia > Cricetidae > Phodopus > Phodopus roborovskii. The sequence goes on along the minus strand of NW_026126409.1, from coordinate 15,218,392 downwards.
TTGTTGACACTGAGCCTTGTTCCGAATGTGCTATCCCTTCATTTTGGGGTTCCCCTTTCTGTCACTCAGTTTTTCTAGGACAGAAAACTGAGGGTTGGAATATAAGTGCATTTTATTCTCAGGAAAAAAAAATCCCCTGGAATTTTAACATATTATTGAAAGAAATTAGCATCAATTAGAAAAAATGTATATAAAACAGAATACAGAGCAAGGTAACTCAGCTGGTAAAGGACTTGCCTGGCATACCCTGGTTCTGCCCCCATCAAGACATAACCAGGTATGGCCACTCATGTCTAGAATCCCACCACTCAGGAGACAGAGGAGGAGCCTCAATTACATATAGCATTTGAGACTAACTTGAGCTATTGACCTGTATCTCACTTAAGGAAAGAGAGAAAGGAGAGGGAAAGAAGGAAGAAAGGAAAGAAGGAAGGAGGGAGGGAGGGAGGAAGGGAGGAAGAGAGAGAGGGAGGGAGAGGGAAAGAAAAAAGGAAGGAAGGCAGGCAAACAGACAGGAAGAAAGGAAGGAAGGAAGGAAGGAAGGAAGGAAGGAAGGAAGGAAGAAAGGGAGGGAGGGAGGGAGGGAGGGAGGGAGGGAAGGAGGAAGGAAGAAGGAGGAGAACCCAGTGAGAAGTGAGGAGGCTCAGCAGGTAAAGGCCCCCTCCACCAATCCTGACCACCTGCCTTTTATCCCCAGATGCTTCATATGCTAGAGGAAAAACTCCACAAGTTTGTGCTCTGACCTCCAAGTGCATGCTGGAGCATGCATGAACCCACATACATGCACACATGTTCCCCATAGGTAAATAAAATATGATTTAACAAAAAAATAATTTAACAAAAGTACAGAATGAACAGTATTGTAAAGCTACAAAAACAACTGACCACACTTTGCACTATGGCATACTTGTTCCAACTGCATGTACACACATGCTGCTTGTTTATAAATATGTGGGCATGCACAGGGGAATGACTGTGTGTGTATTGTGAGTATGTGTTTTATTTCCTCCTCAAGTAACACATTCCTAACATTTTATCATGAGTGTTTTGGGAATAAAGCACAATGCCTATAGAATTTAGTTTTTTAAGATTAATTTTTATTTGTGTGTGTGTGTGTGTGTGTGTGCGTGCGCGCGCGCGCACGCGCACACACACACACACACACACACACACAGGGGTATCTGAGGAGGCCAATAGAGGGTGCTGTATCCCTGGGAGCTGGAGTAACAGGCTGTAGTGAGTACCCAGTGTGGGTGCTGGGAATTGAACTCTGGCCCCAAATTTCTTATCTTAAAACACATTATAGTATATTAAACCATTCCCTAGTAACATTGTTTTAGATGCCATGAGCAGATTGATTGGAATCCCAGCCTGTATCAGGGCTCCATGTGTCAATGTTTGTCCTCTCCAGGTTTTACCTCTTACTTTTTAATCCCTTCTACTCCTTTCTCAGCCTATTCTCCTTTGCTTACTCTCTAGTCTTTTCTCTTTTGTGGTCCAGATTCCGTATCCTAACCCATAAAAGTTTGAGTTCACCCACATATGAACATCCCTTGGATGATGGGAGCATCATGGAGGTAAAGACAAACACAGAGTGATCTAGCACAAAACATCATTAAGGTTACTCACCTGGGTCCCCAATAGCCTACTGTCTCAAAAATCCACTCATCTCTAATATGTACCAAAGAATTTTGACAATTTTTTCTCTTTGAGTATTCTGCAACACAGGCATGAAAACAACTAGAATTATAAGAATCAGAGTGACTAAAACATACAACTTCTATCTCCAAGAAGACAGCAAAAAAAAAAAAAAAAAAATGCAGTGATTGCTATTAATATCTAATTTTTACCAAATCATTGTTGACCTTGTTATGGGGTTTCATGTGTTGCTGTTGGGATCTTAAGTCTTTTTAAGCCTGAAGTGTAAGCATTTGTAACCCCCTACCTTTGTATTAAGGAAGCCAAATTTGTTGTTTTCCATGTACTCCTTGGTGATTACAAAAATAATTGATATCTGGCAGGGAATGAAATGAGGACGAGAGAGACTTTCTGAGCATAAGTGAATAAGTAAGAAATGAGTCAACAAATTCCATTTACTTGCTTTTTCTGTTACAACCAGATGATTTGCTCATTGAGAGAAACTGGTCACCACAGTTCAAGTAGAATGAAGACCAATTTATTAGCCTGACTAAAGCAATCTGTCAATTACTGGTCCAGTGTGAAGCAGCTGATGCCTGTAGCTTTTACTAAAGGATTCCAATGGATTGTACTCACAATCCCATTTCAGAGAAATATTGGCCAAGACTTTTGAGGCTGGGTACCTGCCTCAGGCCAGGTCAAGTGACACCTGCTATGCCTGTGTGGCCTCTTTTGGCTTCATTTTTGTTACAATTTTCCTCTCCTTGCTTTATTTCCTCTCCCATCCTTCCAGAAAGATTAACTAAGAATGGGCACTAAAACAGTAGTTGAGAAATGTCAAGGAACGTAGCCAAGGTCCACCCCTGAGAGCTTATTTGCATTTCAGCAGGAGAAGACAGGAAAAGGTGGCTTTTCAGCATGAAGGAGCTATGTAGAATCTCATAATGTAGTCTTATGAGGGAAAGATGACAGGATAGGAAGATCTTAAAGACAGGTATTCAAAAGACTGAGGCAACCGAGACTGGACCACCCACCAACCAGCCAGGAAAACAATGGCATGGTCCTTCTTTCTTTCTTTCCTTCTTTTCTTTTCTTTTCTTTTTTTATTTAGTTTAGAAGCAATCATATTTTACATACCAATCCCAGTTCCCTCTCCCTCCCATCCTCCCATAGTCCCCACTGACCCCCTATCCCACCTCCATATCCAATCCCCAAGGAAAATGAGGCCTTCCATGAGGGAGCATCAAAATCTATCACATTTGTGGCAGTGCCTAGGCCCTCCTCCATGTATCTGGATAGAGAAAGTATCCCTCCTTGGGGAATGGGCTCCCAAAGTCCATTTGTGCACTAGGGATAAATACTGGTTCCGCTGTCAGAGGCCCCATAGACTGCCCAGGCCTCCTAGCTGACACCCACATTCAGAGGGCTTGGTTTGCTCCAATGATGGTTCCCCAGCTTTATGACTGGGGTCAGTATGCTCTGACTTGGTCAGGTCTGCTGTTTCTATGGGTTTCTCCAGTATGATCTTGACCCCTTTGCTCAACAGTCCTCCCTCTCTACAACTGGATTCCAGGAATTTTAGTGTTTAGCGTGGGTGTCTGCTTCTGCTTTTAGATGAAGGGTCTAGGATGGCATTTAAGGTAGTCATCAGTCTCATTATCTGGGAAGGGCATTTAAGGTAGCCCCTCCACTACTGCTTAGATTCTTAGTTGGGGTTATCCTTGTGGAGCTCTGTTGACAAAGAGTGATGAGATCAAAGAGAAAGGCATTGGATTGGACAACAGGAAAGAGATGGTTGGTACTGGTGGGGGGGGGATTCAGATGGTGGGGGAAAGAATAAATGAAATTTGGGACTGGTTTTTTTGTTTGCAGGAATTCATACTAAGGATACGAATGAGTTCCTGCAGTGCTCTGGTTGAACAAAGCCCACAGAGTGTTCCCACAGTGGTTCAAAGGAATGGGCAATGCCATTTAGCAAGAGATTTGGGTTAAAGGGGGGCCTTTTAGGATTAGGGAGATAGATAATTGAATGACTAATTAAAGACACAGGGAGAGGTATCCGTGTACTGTGCTGAAAAAGCACAGAGCAGAAATTGACCCACACAAGTCTACACACTGGGTCAGTCATTCTTCCATGCAGGACACTCTGACCATAGCCTTACAGTCTTCCCTTTAAAACACCCTGAAATATATCTGCACAGAAATGTGAGAGCTTGAGCTGCCTTCTGGGTTCCCCCTGTGAATTCTCTCAGTAGTACAGGACTGGAGTCACCCTCCTGGGGTGCTGGGCCATTTAGCTGGCAGGCAGGCAAGCAGCATTTTATAGCCCTGGGAGTCAGTTCTTTCTTACCTTATGGTGTGTACCCATTTGCATCACAGAATTTCACTTATTCATCTGCTTGCTTATTTTAAGAACTCCAGCTGTAGTGGAAGACAATCTAGTACCTTGACCAGATGGCTGCATGTACTCTTTAAGGAGAACCCAGTAAGCTGTGACTGGGCTCTCATGTCCAACCTCCTATTAGCACATCCCCAGGCCCTCACTCCAGCAGTGCCCCTGTCCTCTGAGCAGTGTCACTGGTCCCTGAGCTTAGCCTCAACTTTGTTCTTTCCACAATTCTTCAGCAGTTGTTTCCAGGATGGGAGGGGGCTCCAAAATTAGATGTTTACCTCTTATGAAACTTGAATTTATAAATCTAGATCATTTTTTCTCCCTAAATTTAGTTCTCAGATATAATTGTGTCCATTTATCTATATATATAGAAAATCGACAGTGTATGCCACTAAATTGCTCTGTGTCCTGGAGAGAATTTAGTGTCATATTCTAGTGTTCTAAGGCTGGCTTGGTGGATGTTTGTGCACAGATATGCTTTCAAAAGACATGTACACATTCTGTAAGTCTGCATTTGTGTATGTCTATTCTGCACATCACTTTTTAGTGTTTTGAAACTGAAAAATGCATGCTTTATAAACACCATTTCAGGGGATGGCAGCTTTTCATTATATCTCAGCATTAAATGACTCTGTGGAGTTAGAGCTTGAATGACTGTAATTAGACACAGGTAGTTCAGGAGCTCTTGAAACAAAGTCTCGTTTCAGATACCTGGTCACACACACATTACAGGTCACTTTATAAAAACTTGTAATAAAAACCCTGCCTTTGAAATTAAATTCTATCATTGTCTTCATGTTAAAATCATGGACACTGAACAAAGTAAGCATGTACAAGGAAAATTACACAACAAAAAATTAAGCTTAGTAAATTCAGAGAGTAATTACTTTAGATTTTCTTATGAACTGGAATTATATTAACCCCATCAATTAATCAACTTTAAAATACAGAGAACTTTAAGTGCTAAGAAAATAAAACAGCATCCAAATGTTGAGAGAGAAGGGGGGAAGAGAGAGACAACAATCATGTTTGAAAAGGTTAGAAAATGAACCATTTCCTAGTTACTGCATGTAATAACGGTTTCACTGAGTTTCCCTGTGCTATAAATGTGGAAACAGTGTGAGGCCACCCACACTATTTATGACATCTAGACTGAGCTGAAAGTTGGTGATAGCGAGGGTTGAGACGCTCAGCCTCTGATTCTCGTTGACATTGGTTTTCTACAGTAGGACACAGCACCTTGTCATACAGTGAATGTAAGAAGAAATTCAGGATCAACTCTGAAGCATACAGTGGAAAGGGAATAGCTCTGATACTGTGATAAATCGGAGAGAACAGAAAAGGACACAGGGCCAGATGGTCCAGAACAGCTTTCCACAGTAGCAGAAATACAACCAAGCAAGGAAATAAACAATTGCATGTATTTATTTTAACCCAAAGAAACATACCCAGATCCTTGTTCGTGGAGGAAACAGATGCCATAGGAAAATGAAGCTGGCACCAGGAGCCTTGACTGGCAGAGGCAGTGACTGCCAGCTGCTCCCAGAGCAGGAAGGTGATTTGGGAGTATTGATATACAAATGAGACTTCTCATTCTCACAATGGAAAGGCAATAGGGTTCCAAGCTACACCATCCCTGCTACATTACACTGTTGTCTGACAGAAGGGGGTCTACCTTCTTTGGGTTAGGAGTGGGTAACTCCAAGTGTGTGTGGTAGATAGAATATTATTTTAAGATGTGTGACTTTCGTGTATGCTGCATTTTTGTTGAACTGGGTGAAGCTGTGATTCTTTGCTTATCTAAAACACCTGATGGTCCTAATAATGAGCTAAACAGCCAATAGTGAGGCCAGAGACAGAGAGTATAAATAGAAAGAGAAATGAGGCAGGAGGAACACCAAGAGAACAAGGAGAGGAAGACGCCAGGAGCCAGCCAGCCAGCCAGCCAGCCAGCCAGCCAGCCAGCCAGCCAGCCAGCCAGCCAGCCAGCCACAAAGTAAGAAGTAAAGTAAAATATATAGAAGTAAGAAAGATAAAAGCCTAGAGGGAAAAAGTAGAGAGGTTAAGTTAAGAAAATCTGACTAGTAACAAGCCAAGGCCAGGCATTCATAACTATTAATAAGCCTCCATGTTTGATTTACTTGAGAGTTGAGTGGTGGGCTGCTCAAAAAGCCAAAAGAGTAAAACATCTTATTACAGGTGTGTGGACCCTTGCAAGTTCTGGGGTTGGGAACCCACACACTTGGATTTTTTCTTGGGGTCTTAAAAGCTTCAAAACATGACTTTCCTGGTTGGTGACCTTGTCTAGGAGAAAGCCATGATGCTGACAGATTCAGGCCCTTGGCTTTAACAGTTCTCTCCTGTAGCACCTGACTACACGAGTTCCGCACACAGCCCTGTCTTCAAGGCCAGCAGAAGAGGGCTGCTCTTTCTCTTTTGAACCCAAGTCCTTTTCAGAGTACTCTTTGGATTGGGTCAGGCTGCCTTGAACAAACCCATTAGGATTAACTTGGAGTTACCTTATGTTACCTTACCCTAAGTTACCTTACCTTACCTTACCTTACCTTACCAGAGCTATCTGGTCCTGCCAAAGAAGTTTGGTGGATTGATAACTGCTAATGTTAGGGGAAAACACTGTTAGTGCAATGCTCATGGCAGCGGCTCCATGAATCACAGGTGAGCAACCAGGGAGCAAAGTGATCAATCAGGCCACATGACTATCACCTGGCTGCCCATCAAAGACCTCTCAGGAGTTACACATGTTCTAATGTCCCATGTGGACTGTTCTCTTAACCATAGTGGTTTCTTATTTCAGGGAATCCCTAAATATACCTCTGGTACCCCATCAGCTTGAATCACAAATGTACACTGTAAGCGGCACTACTTGCAGCCTCCTTAACTTTTGATGTGGGTACCATATCTGCATGTTAATTCATTTTACTTAAAATCATAGTCAATTGAAATTAAAAACAAGCATTCAGTGTTTCCTTCCCAAATTCACAGTAGAATGTCAACTAGAAATTCAGGGTGTGTTATCCCTTAAGCCAGTTTTAACCTTCAGGAGGCGTTTTTTCCACTCTAAAGAAATCTGCTCTCGTTCTCCCAGAAGGCAGAGGCCGCTTTGCTCTGAAGCCACCGAGGCCACTAGACCTCATTGCCAAATAAGATCTGTATTTCAGTCCACTAGAATTAAAAACAGTGAGTCTTGTGTTTCTGCCAGTGATGAATGCAAACAGACAATCCTCAGTGCTCACTGGCAGGTGCTCCCTGTGTGCTTTTAAAAATGACATTGGTCTCTAGTTATTACTTTCTTAAAAATCCAATCTTTTCCCCTGTGACAATTCTGCTAAAAAAATATATATGATAAAGTAACAGTTGGTCCCATTGCCAAACAGATTGTACACTCACACTCATAAATCAGCTCTCTGAGCCCCAACCATGGATCATGGTGTAGAATTCTGAAATCATTCTTTTTTAATAATTTTGTTGCAGAGTGAAGTATATGTATATCTACCAAATGGGGCCTCTGGGGCTCTGTGTGAGAATTTGTCGTTCTCTTTTACTTAAAGGCTGGGATTTTATCCTCTGAAGCCATTATTAATTTTTCACTGATTCACTGAGTGTCATCTGCCCATCAGTCATCATCATAATCTCACGTCAGACTGAGGGATCGGTCAGGTTCACTCATGAGCCTGCTCCTTAAAATGAAGACATGGAAATAGACTTTCCTTAAATTAACAGTGGTGTTTTAAGTTTTCCATGGGATAGTTATGTTAATATAATGAGAATGGTATTAAATGGGTAGCTAAGAACTGGATGGGGATTGAATTACACAGGACTGAGCACTTTGACATAACCCCCACAAAATGTGTTGGGTGCTGAGGGGCAACCTGGCATGCCAGTATGCTACACAATGTATCCCATATAACCATGCTTGGATACAACGAAGTCCTGCCAAGTATGAACTAGGTTCATATAGAACTTCTACATACTTCCTGTAGCTGTTACTACTCTGGTCTTACAGCTGATGGCATTGGAAGCTGCCACAGAGTCAGTTCTGTGTCTGTGGTCCCACAACCACAGACTCCATCAGTATTGGGGGAAAAATACTGTGCCTGAACAGGTATTGTCTGACAGCCATCCACATAGTGTTCACATTCTATACTCCATCTAGAGACCATTTAAACACTTAGACTGATACACAGGCTGCTTTCTCATTTCATGGGAGGGAATTAAGTATTCCCAAGATCTTTTGGCAAAGGTTCTAGAACTATCAGCTGTGGATAGCAGGGGATGAGTGATTGCCATAAAGCATTTTCCAAGGTCAAGCATTTGACATCAGAGATTATAATTGCATACCTACCTGTCATGCCGCATCACATGGTCTTGTCAATAACTTTTGAGTCTTCAAAGCCACATTCCATAATATCCCATTATAATGTCTAAGAAAATATTCAATCGCTTAACTTCTTGATGTGTGGCATGCAAGCACCCTCATGATTCAGTTATTCTAAAGCTATCAAGAACTATCAGGCAGACAGTAATTTAAATATATATATATATATATATATATATATATATATATCACCTGGGATTCCTTTTTTTATTTTTAATGCATTTCTGATACTAGTTTCCTGCTCCCTACACACAGGATCTGGGTGCAGACTGTCCTCCTTTTCTTTGACTGTCCATCCTATGGATATCCTTCATCACACACTAACTTTAAATTCTCAAGGCTCTATTTAGAATTGTATACAGTGTATACAATTGTATACAGTAAATATCAAATAAATGAAGGCTTCAAAGGATTTGTGAAGTAAATATCTGCATGCCAACAGGTCAATAGAAAGTACCAATAATATAGTTGGGAGCTTTGCATTATGGTTCCTAGTGCTGAAAGCAAAAGGGTTTTCTGGGAGAACAAAAAGGGATGGATCATCAAGTGGCTGATGGAGGGTGGGGGCCCAGAGTCCTGGATGGGTGCTGTACAAACTCTTTGGAAAAGGAGAAAGGTGAAGTTGCTAGATTGTTAAGACATTCCTTGTCTGTAAAACATGATGAACAGTTATTCAGAACACAGTTGAGAAAATCGAACTCTGCAAACTAATCAATAGAGTAAACACATGGGTGTGCTGCTCTAAGGAAACCTTTAAGGCATCTGAGAAATTCTAATCTTTGGGCATCAACTTTATGAAATGAATACTAACAATGTCCTCTCCCTGTCTGTGGACATAGCCATCTACTGCTTAGTCTTTGAAGGTTAAAATTTCACTTTTTTTTTTTTTTTTTTTTGAAGACTACTTTGTTATAGGTCTGGGGTAGATCACAGATTCACTACACTATAATTTAATTTAATGAGAAGAGGCATCCCAGTGGGAGATTAGGACTGCACTTGAGTGCACTACCAAGACACAGCAGCTAGCCATATCAGTCCAAGGCTAATCAAGGCAAAAACCATGAGATTATGTGTATTTTGTCTATGTGTAGGCAGGATCTAATTTTACCGTATATGTCTTACAGTTGTCCCAGTCATCTCTTTGAGCAGAATAAGCAAGTTCGATTACAAAAGTAGAAATAGCAGTTATAACTTGCTATCCTGCCAGAACAGCAATTTTTACAAGATAAGTCAATTTAAGAATAGTCTTCAATGGGGAGAGAGGGGAGTGAGCTGAGAGGATACTGCCTGTGAAAGTCAGGGACCTATATGTTATAGGGCTTTCATGTTTTTGGTCTTGAGCAAAGTAAGCCTAAACTTTAAGTGTAATGTTAAGCATCACACTTTGAGACCTCATGTTACCTTCTGTATGTTTTCTTAATTTGAAACTCAATGCATTTTGCAACGTTATGATTATTTCATATTATCTATGAAATCTGATGTGACCTATATATGGCAGCAGGAATTGAAAATACTGGTGTTAACATTTCCTTTGAGTGAGTTCTATCCACGTATGACATGTATGGTCTTTGTACTTCTAGTCAGGGACATCTGCTCCAATTTCTTATAGATCTAAGCTTGAGATATAGTTTTGTCCTAGAAAGTAATTAAAAATGATGTTATATTGCTTGGTCAGTGTTCTATTACCATGAAGAGACACCATGACCACAACAAATCTTTTATTTATTTATTTATTTATTAAGACTTATTTTTATTTTATATGCATTGGTGTCTTACCTGGCTGTGTGTCTGTGTGATGGTGTCAGATCCCTTGAAACTGTAATTATAGACAGTTGTAAGTTGCAGAGTGGGTGCTGGAAATTGAACCTGGGTCTTCTATCCTGACCACAGCAACTCTTATACAGGAAAACATTTAACTGGGGCTGGTTTATAGTTTCAGAGGTATAGTCCATTGTCATCATGACAGGAAGCATGGCAGCATTCAGGCTGGGAGTTCTAGAGCCAGAATCACAGACAGCAGGAAGAGAGACCCTGGGCTTAGAATGGGATTTTTGAAACCTCAAAGCCGACTTCCAGTAACAACACACTTTCTCCAACAAGGCCATGCTTCCTACTCCTTTCAAATAGTGCCACTCCCTAATGACCAAGTATTCAAATCTATGAGGCTATGGGGGTAATTCTTATTCAGACCATCACATTACATGTTGTTTTCTGCTTGATAATGTGTTCTAGACCTGACAGGAAAGCTGCACTTATAAGTCTCTGCAATGTTGTTTCCTGTACAAGTCCTGCATAGAATGCCAGTTGATTTGTGAATGTGTATCCAGAAATATCACAAGGTCACATTCCCACACCCCAGGATGAAGAGCTATAGACAAAGGCTGTCAGCTCTATTGGCAACAATAAATAGAATCTGTGTGCTTGCGCACATGCGTGCGTGCGTGCGTGCGTGCGTGCGTGTGTGTGTGTGTGTGTGTGTGTGTGTGTGTGTAATTAAAAAAAAAGAGATCATCACTTAGAATGCAGGAGAGGTACAAAGCAGTTTCAGTTGGAGATGGAGGGATATATATGATACAAATGCAGTATTCATTATGAAGTTCTCAAAAAAATAAAAATACTAGCAATGAAAAATGGACATGTAACAATTAAGTATCTTAAAACAGTGATGTTGAAATGCAGCACATGCTGAGCCAATTGTTTTAAGAACGAGTCAGCATTCTAGGCCATTATTCAGTAGGGAACACTGGGTACAGAGTATCATAGCATGAGGAGTCAGAGGAATCTCATAAGATTTGTAATTGATTCCTAAAATCTAGCAGAGACATTGAAAACTGTTACCAAGCACATGTCATGAGCTTGCAGAATACTGCTCTGGATTCCTACCATATGGAAACCTTATGGAAAGCTTTGCTTGCTCAATAAGAGAATGTGTTGGTTTCTGTTGCACAACATCAGGCACCATCCCTAATAGGAATATCTAGATAAATTAGACCAAGGGATTTTTAGCTAGAAATAAAAATAATACTGAAATAAAACAATATTGAAAGCATATCTTTAAAACATGCCCATTCTCCTTACATTATATGAGTCAGAATAAACAAGAAATTCTTTTGGAAAAAGCTTAACTTTGGCTGGTCTTTGCCAACCCAGGAGCTGAAACCCGACTGCAGCTGTCCAACGTAGGAAAAACCTGCCTATTAATGGAAGTCACAAAGTGAAGATGGCAGCTGAAGACAGAATACTTCTGAGGATAGTTTATTTTTAAAATTTCTTTCCTCATTTGGGGGCTAATTCAAAGTCAAATTCAGGAGATATTTAAAATCTTAAAATAGAGACTTTTCTAAGCAAGGGATTGAAATTCCACTGAGTTTTCATAGTACCTGTTTCTCTTTTGCATGGACATGTAGTCCAGGCCATCTTGAGGAAGTGGTTTCTATTTAGGATGAGATAGGTCACACTGCCCAGAAAGCACAGTTCAACTCCCGATTCCACATTCCACAGCACAGTTTGAAGGTCTGAAATTTATCCCTGCCACACATTAATTGAAGAACTGAGATCTCTGTGTTACAAATGTCACACATACACAGAAACATGGGGATAGATGTACATATGACTGTAAACCACACACATATTTTAACCTAAAGTAATAGGAGAGATGCCTGTATTTTTATTGAAATCCATAAATACAGTTCCTTTGCCAATTTGTGTACCAGTATAATTTTTCATTCAATCTGTGTTTATCGAATTACTGTACTCAATGTAATAGACATTTTTAGTACTAGAGAATATGCATTTGACTTCTTTTGCTTATTCTTAAGCTATTTCATGTGAGTGCCAATGCACCGCTGTATTTCATGACATTTCTGTTGAAGGGCCAGTGAGATTCTCTTTGGCATTTTAATTGTCTCCTTAGCACAGCCACGAGGAACATCTGCTTGACCATTTGGCTAATATATGCTGATTCTTCTCCTTTTGTTTTGCTTTGTTTTAAGATGCAAACATGCATTCACATTCATGTGCCTTCATGAAGACACCTGTATAGCTTAGGCATATTGAGAAAACAGTAAGAGGGAAGCAAGCTGTTCCCAGTATATCCCATTAGCCATTAGGAAGAAGCACACGAAATGAACACCTACAGAGAACCAAAACAGTAAGGACACCAGGTGATGTTAGCCCTGAAATGTGTCACTGTTGGTGTTTCACTCTGTTATCCAGCCCCAAACATCCAAGGCATAAATAATCATAGTCTGCTGGTGATGCCTCCAGCAAGACACAGAAACTTGGAGAACTGTCCCATCCTTGGAAACCTCACTATTTTTCTTCCTTTAGTTTCACCCATTGGACACTATGCTGGCCACCAAATGTGGTTCAGACTCTCTCAGAATTAATTTAAAGATTGAATAGCAACATCTAAGAGAATATCATGGCTTCCAGACAGTGTCTGTGCCTTACAGCCATCCATACACAAAGGACAGAGGAACTCAATTATATAACATCATCTGTATCACCAATAGGCTGTGGTGTCCTGGCTTATACCATATAAAATATTAAAGTTAAGCTATCTGGTTTAATAATCATTTCTGCCCTTGTTTACTTGATGTTATTAAAATTCAAATCTAGAACAAACCCATTTATTCAACATAAATTTATTCATCCACTTTCTGGTGAGGCCCAATGTTTTAGGCTCCAGAGAAGAAATGGTAGTTGTTCTCAAAGAAGCAGCATTTTGAGAGAAGGCAAAGAGTAAAAGATGCAGAAGAAATGCAAAAGGCCACAGGGACCGGGGGGTGGGGGGGGGAAGAGCAGGAATCCACTGTCAGTGGGCAAGTTTCTGATCCATTGATCCTGTATTTCTAGAAGAAACCTTCCATCGATGATGAGGGCAAAAACACTGTAAAGAGGATAGGGCTAGCACCAACACAGCTGTGGAGAAAAAAAAATGAGCTGGACTGTTCTGAGATCACAGCCAACCAAACATCAGGGTCCCTGCTTTGGTAAGTGAAGGCTGTGAGTAGGCATGGCAAGAAGAGCAATAGACATGGAGGCTGGAGATATGTCTAAGGGTTTCTATTGCTATGAAGAGACACCATGACCATGGCAATGCTTACGAGGAAAACACTTCCTTGTAGTGACTTACAGTTTAGAGGTCCAGTCTGTTATCATCATAGTGGAACATAGCAGCATTCAGATAGAGGTGGTGGTGGTGAAGGAGTTGAGTGAGGATCCTACATCTTGCAGGCCATAGGAAGTGTCTGAATATTAAACTGAGTGAAGCTTGAGCAAGAGACTACAAAGCCCAACCCTACAGTGATACACTTCTTCCAAGAAGGTCACAGCTCCGAATATTGCCCCTCCCTTTGAGGGCCATTTTCTTTCAAGCCACCACAGCATTAGCACATGTTCAACCATGACCACCTAGATTTCTACAAGTTTCTCTAACATCCTTCCATGTAATGTAAGTGAATTGTGGGAGATCATAAACCTAGTCAGTAATCCTCAACAATAAAAGACCAGATTTGGATGTCATGAGTGTGATGAAGGTGTAAGCCAGTGTGAATGTGTGTAACATGAGGGTTGAATATTGTGAATTTCCTAAAGAAACTTGTAAATTATTATTCTCTTAGAGATCTAAATTATCAATCCAAGCCTCTCTCCTGGGCATTAGGATGTGTGCTAGTTGGTATCCCTGCCTCCTCCTCTAAGAACGTGGAAAGAGACACAGCTCTCAGCTGCTCCCTCACCACAGGTCACTAGGTCACCTGTCAAAATCCTCTCCCTCATCAGAACTGCTCATAGGAGCATTGTGGTGGGTCCCACAGGGCAGAAGTTTTGATTTTGGACTAGATTTCTGGGACAATAAATTTCTGTTTTTTTAAGCTAAGGGGGTTCTGTGAGAGACCATATTGCTCCAAATTCTAACTATGATGCAGTTACTAGTGTTCTCAGCATGTCCAATTCTAGAAACACAGAGCAGGTCCTATGTTCACAATGTATAGAATGCCCTTTGATTACTTTCTTACAGAAACAGTTCACTTATTCTTAGAGTACACATTTGTTGTATTTTTTTTCCATGTCCAGTGCCCAGCAAACACCACAAAACATCATAGACTCTAGACTTCCAAACATTTTTCATTATCCTGTCTCCAAATGAAATCATACTGGGAAGCTCAAAATTTTAAAAAATAATAGTCATAACTATTAAAGCTCAGTGACCTGTTCCCAGCAAGGATGATACAAAACTCTGTCAGGTTGAATCAGTCAAGGTTCTCCAGAGAAGAAGGCAGTCTAGGATGGAAAAGTGTGCAGACAGATTGATTCCATGGAGATGGCTCGAGTATTATGGAGACTTGCTAAAAACAAAACTTGAAGGTGGGCTGTCACATGAGTTAGTTCTCATCAGTACGCACAATTGGTATAACTAAATGCAGCCTTCATGTGGATTTATGATAATAGAAATGAGTTGATAAAGGAATCATCCACTCAGAATCAAGTTTTCAAGAGAAAAAAGATTCATAGATTAAAGGAATAGTTATTTAGCCTAATCAATGATAATTGTACTTTCTGTTTCACTTTAAGTCATGATATTTGCATGCCTAATGAAGACGACGAACTATTATGTCAGCAACAGGGGCTTTATCTTTTTCTAGAACTTCTAAGATTTAAACTTGCCCAAAGGCAGTTTTCAGTGGTTTTTCTTTATCATAAATTTTCACAAAGTGCTGTTAACCAAGTCCAACATTTAGAGAAATATAAAGTTTTCCCTGGCAAACATCAAAAAACTAATTTTGTAGAGAAATCAAACTTCTCAAGCAGGAAAGATCCACTTAGAGACAAAGTCTCATTAAGTAACTCTATCTGGCCTGAACATGCTATTGCCCTCCTGCCTCGACCCCAACTCCCTTGTGCTGAAATTATAAGCAAATACCACCATCATCAGCTAAGAGCCACCATTATTGTACAAACTAGCTAGAAAACAAATGACAATTACCAGCTTTGCCCTGATGTTCCCAAATAAACCAAGCTCTGGCATACTGAAATAGTTGGGGTAGAGGGTTCTGTCTTTGCCAGTTTGTTCCAGTTGCCTCCCCAGGGACTAGTTGAAGAATGTCAAGTCCTGTGAATCCATGCAAAGATTGATGAGATAAGGTTGACTTTCTGCCAGTACTTTTCTTATTCCCAAATGTGGATACATGAGTGCCCCATCTTTCTCCTTTGATTGGGAGAGTCTGGACCTCCTGACTGATTACTTTCTCACCACTCCATACTCTGATTGTGGCTTAACAGCTTCCTAGAATAGCTTCACCCATGTCAATGAGGCAGGCCACTCTAGGCCATAGACAGCCAGGACTGTCACTATTGTGACTTCTCTGCTCCTCTCCAGTCCCCTCCTCTGTATGCCTCTTGCTGGTCCCTTGCTATTTACTTCTGCCAAGCCTGCTGAGGTACAAGGCAGTAGTGACTCTGCCAGACTATGCCCTGTAGGGGCTGGTACCCAAGACTGCCATTGCAGCTAATTACTACCCAAAGTAGGAATTCTACCACTTTCCCCAAATCACAGTAGTTAATATGTACATAGATAATTGCTACAATTAGCTAAGCAGGGCATCTGAAGTCCAAAAATCCAGTAGGATTCCAAGGTATGTAAACATAAAATTAAAAGATCAGTGAACTATGGATTGAATAAAGGACAAGAAATCAGGGTGGGGAGTTTAAGAAGGTTCTTAGAGGCACTGGAAGGAAAATTTTACATAATTGAAACACAAGGAAAAGAATAAAAGGTACACATGTGCGCGCGCGCGCGCGCGCGCGCACACACACACACACACACACACACACACAGAAGTCTGTAGCCAGATCATGAAAAGCCTAAAAATACTAGATGCCTCGGGGTTTTATTCTTTATGCTCTGGAAATACAGTAAAGGGGCTTGCATGATGTTAGAAAAAAGGAGAAAGAAGAAAAGAAGTGGGAAAGAGTCATAAAGACAAAAAAAATGAAGACTTGAGGGAGCCAAGCAAAGCGCAACTGTTGTGGAATATTTGTACACTGTGTGATGGTGTATTGCTGTGATTGATAAAGGACCGCATGGCCAACAAGTAGACAGAGAAAGGAGGGGGAGGAATCTAGGCACATGAGAGACTCAAGGGATCACAGAGGGTGTAAGATGGGCAGTAGGTGACATCATGTAGATTAATAAAAATTGGTTAATTTAAGTCATAAGAGCTAGTTAGAAACAAACCTAAGCTAAAGCCAAGCTTTCATAATAAGTCTCCCTGTAATTATTTCTGAGATGGAGACCCAAAGAAAAATCAGATTATAGGCAACTACTAATAGCAACATCTATCAAATGGCAATAATGAATAGCCAATAATAAATATCCCTGGGATGTGAAACATTGTATATCCATTTGGCCAATTTTCAAGTGGTAGGAAAATAAACAACAAATCATGTACACTAGAATGAAGCTCTTGAGGATAACAGTCCCTAGATTAAGAGAGAACACAGTGGTTCCATTGCCTATGGAAGCCACAGTTGGGAAGAGCAAAGACAGAGGTGATAAGTTGACATTGTGGAAGGCAGAGGGCGAGGCTGGCTGTGTGCTTCTACCCCAACTCCTTGGTCAAAGACAGGACCTTGTGTGTATATGTAAAGTTTTCTCACAGTCCACAGAAAATTCCAGAGGCCTAGAACTTCTATTGAGATTTCTATTTTGTCAATCATTTTAGACATTAATATTTGAAATACTTTTTGGGGGGACCAACTGTGTTAGTGACAGTAGTGATGGTGGTGGCAGCAGTGGCAAACTTGTTTTATTTGCCTTATAAGATCTCGATACAAATCATGAAGGAAAGGAAACAAGACACCTGCCCCTCAGTGTAGAGAAACAAGAGGGCAAGAGGGTGAAGCATCATGAGGAGGAGTGGGGAACACCATCTAAAGCTTAAAATGTTCTCTGTAAAAATCTGGAGGAGTTGCCACAGCCTTAGAGGGAGCAGGGGTTGCCTTTTCAGTGACATTCTGTCTTCTCAAGCATCCAGGAGCAGTGAAAGGCAACTACTTTACTTCTTACTCTGGGTCATTTCCCTTCTTGTGTATCTGCAAACAGATATCTGCTTATGTGTGTCAAAAGTCAGCATTTCTAGCAGCTGCTCTGCTCATGACTCTTCCCTCTCGGGTATGACTGCACTGGCCAAGGCCCTCTAAGGGAAAGGCCTTTCTGGGTATAGATATGTGTTGAGGCCACCTATCTTTTGAAGCCAGTCCAGTGACATCAAAGATTTTGCCCAACTGGTCAGCTTCAGAGTTTCCAAGGAAGAGATGCTTTTGATGAAACATCTCTGCAAATATGCATCCAGCACTCCATGTGTCTACAGGTATTGTACATATAGACTGCAGAAGAACCTCTGAAGCATGGTACCTGGACAGCCACAGGTATGAGAGCCTTCAGGTAACTAGAGATTCTGGCTAGGCTGCTCCATTACTTGTCACCAGAATGTCCTCTGGCTTCAGGCCTTGGTGACTGATGCAATTTGCACAAAGCAAATTTAGCCTGCTAGAAATGAACTCATCAGATCCTTAATGATCTCAACTGCCAAGCCTGGAGTGTTTTGTCCAGGTATGACCTTGGGTCCTAGACTACATGTTTAAACACTAGGGTAGCCTTAATGTCTAGGTCAGTTCAAGAACTAGCACAGACATCCATTTCCAGACCACACCAAGATGCTCAATGTCCTCCAGCCTCCTCAGTAAGGCCACCTCCAGCTCCCTTTCCATAGGAACTCTCATACTCGTAGGGACCACAAAGTGGCCACTGTAGGAACTGACACCAGTTTCAGACACTGGTTGAGCGCTGCCATTTTCAGAGCAGGGAATAGTCCCTGAGAAGCTTGAGATTATGAAACAGACCATAGCCACAAACTCTGTTGCTTTTTAATGTTCCTATGTCCGTAGCACATTAATTTTTTTTTTCAGCATTGGGTCTCAGGGAGACATCTCCTTAGGTAGCATGTCATTCAGGGACCTAGGCAGTCATTCCATATCAGGGTGCATGCTGCTTCAATTTCTTTCTGCCCTCCAATGGCTTAATATAGCTCTAGCCTGGAGCGAGGAAGAAAGATGAGGGATGGCTGCAATCTTCCCTTCTGCTGCTGTTGAAAAGACCCATCTATCCTTCCAGAGACTCTGTCTGGGTGTTAAATAAATTCCCTCCCCCCCCCCTCTCTCTCTCTCTCTCTCTCTCTCTCTCTCTCTCTCTCTCTGCCCATCTCTTCTGGAAAAGCCATATGATACTTTCTCTGACCACAAACTGTAAAACGGAAGTGATCAGGCAATTCCTTTCTTCAGTCCCTATATTTCCAGTTCTGTGTTGACTGCCAAGCCAGGCTAATGCCAAGAATAGAATGGCTTCTACCATAACCTAGGATGTGATGTTAGTTAGAGGCTCTCTTATAGGGCTCTCTCCTTAGCATTCCAGCTTTGATGTTCAGGAAGGGTAGGGTTTCCCAAAGGGTCATTAACTGCCCTAGTCAAGTTGTTTGAAAGAGTTAAAAATTAAAGTTTATCATCTTAATTGAAAACACTTAAGAGAATAATAAGTATGAATAAAATGCTTAGATGGCCAGATTTTTTAAATATACTTTATGATTTTTTTCCACAGAATTTCATTCCCTCTTGGAAATCTGCTAGACATAGACTAGAAAACGATTTCTAATCATAACTGAATTAATGTTACTGTAGGGACTCACTTTGTATCTATTGAATATTCATAGATATATTATTTACTGAACATGAACTGCTGAGACATGCCTCAGTTGTCCAGCTTCCAGCTAATTTCTTCTCTGGAGCCTTGCATTCTGTTTTTGTTTGTTTTTCTCTGCTGGGTTAGACGTAGCTACTGTTAGTGTACATGGTAGTGGTCTGTGCTTGAGTTTCCCTTTAAAAAAAAAAAAAGCCTGTGACCAGCAAAGAAGGCATTAAGTTTGTTCAGAGAAACTCTGTCTCCTGAGAAATTATCTTGGAGTTTAGAAAGTTGGGATTTCCTCAGTATTAAAAGTGGCTTATCATCATCATGGTGATGTGTACCCTACACCCCATTGAGAAACTGCCTTTATTGCAAATTTCAGTGGACTATAAATCCAATCATGCTGTACAGTGTGAGCATGATGGAATGCAACAGGTGTGTGGAGAAGTTGCCTTAATGCAAGCTTGAAATGTCAATCAAGAGGACAAAAAAAATAATAACAATCAATGGTACTGAAGACAGGAGCTTTAAGAGTTTCAAATACAAGGTGTATAAGGTGTGAAATATAAGGTGATTTATCATAGTAAAATAAAAAAAGATACCTTGAAAATTACAAAAGAAAAATATCAACAAGAAAAAAAAAAGTTGAGAGATAGAAATTCAGAAGACGCAGTGAAGCAAAAGAGGCTTCTTAACCCAAATTGAACCCTTGGAGAAAACCGCAAAAGCATCATGTGATCTAGGAGTGGGAATAGAGGATGATAGATATCAGGTTTTATGGTTGAAAGAACAAGACTCTCTAGGAAGCAGGACAGATAGCAGAGTCAGCTAAATGGGAGGTGAGGGCTGAGCCCTGCTTAGGAATGCATCACCAAGAATCCTAGTATCAATTAAGACACTTCAGGCGTATCTGAGCCACTCTGAGCATGACACTTTATTAAAGAGACTCTTAGGACTGGACTGTAGAACTCTCTGTAAGTTATGTAGTAAAAACACCCTATATGTCTGCCTGGGAGAGACCCACAGTGAGTGTCTCATGGGAATCTGCAAGAGCAACGTCAGCTGTCACATCCCAGTGAGGACACACAGAATCCCCCGCCAAGAACTGCCAATTCAGAAAACTCCTAGTGGCTCCTTGGCATCCAGAGCACATCTGGCTTTCTTTGTGTGGGGGCCATTGATAGACTGTGCTTATAGTCCATATCAGGAACCACCCTGGCCTCTTTGAAGCCACAGCTGAGACAGGTGGCGAAGAGTGCTAACAATAGGCAACTGCAGAATCAGTGAACAGGAAGTAGAAAGCCCAAAGTCCCTAGTCCCTAGAAGACAACAGTCTGTAGATACATACAAAGCAGCAAATCACAGGGAGGCGTGCACACACACACATGTATGAGGTGGAACACTAGCCATGTGAAGAGTGATTCAAAACAGAAATGTCTAATTTTCCCCTTAGTTGTAGTGCCACGACTAGATGTTGTTTGTTTGGATTTTGTTTACAATGGTACAATGCCAGAGTAATACACACTGGCAGAAACTACATTTTGAGTTTTGAATTTTGTTTATCTCTTACATACACATGATCCTGCCAGGAATGCTGTGCAGGGGGCATGAGAACTTCACTTTGCTTCTGTGCTATGAAGTTGCAAGCTAGGTGGCCTGTGAAAATTTCAACTCCAGATATTTTAAATTTTTACTGAAATTTTCAGGTTGTATGTGTTTCAGTGTAAATTAAGAAGCATCTAAACTGTAGAGGAAATCAAAGAATGATCCTTTGGTTTCACATTTTTGTCAAGGACCAACCTGAGTGAGCAGCAAAAAGATCACACACAGATCCAGGTGGAGCATTGCAAGAAAAACTATCCAACAGGGTCTTTTTCCATTAAAGTTGTCCCCCATAGCCACAATTATCCCATAATGCCACCACCTTGGTTTTGAAAAACTGTCACTCGATTAATCAGATCAATGAGAACTCAAGAAATCACCATGAGGTATGTGAGAAGCTCATCCATGGAAACTAATCCTGAATGCAAATGATGAGTTCTATTGTAGCAGAAAAAGCATGAATAACCAGGAAAGAGTGATATTTGTAATCTAGAGCATGACAGAAAGAAATTCCCATATTATTTATTGCCCTAAATGGTGATTGGATGTTATAAATAAAATTGCTCTGAGGCTTAGACAATTCTATACACAGAAATCAGAAATCCAAATCAGAGAAAAGAGAAACAGATGATAATGATAAATGCAATTGCTATCAGCATATATTACAGGGTTTGAATGAACCTAAGATGAACAAGACATCATTCATTGAATGGTCTGATAAAATTATAGCCATGATCCTAAAACATTAAGGCAGTGATGCAAGAAGAAACTGGCCATTTGATGCTCCCCTCCCCCCTCAGTGGGAAGTTGTTTTAAAATTATCAGAAAGTTTAGATATACATACCTATCAAATTACAAGTCCTCCCAATTGTGGATTCATTTAATTAGCTGACCTTTGAACATAAAATCCTAATCTCCCCATTCATCCAGACTCACTTTTAAACATTGTGCATTAGTTTATTAAAGGAAAGGAAAACACTGAAGCCCTATTCATGAAGCCATATTACATGGTATGGAATTCCTTTTGTGTTCTCCAGGTACACACTTTTGCTTTTGTCTGCTAGAGGCATATTGGGCTGTCCATTACCTTTAATGATAGAGGTGTATTTTCTAACATGGATCAGATGGGAAATTAGAAGCAGAATTCATTCCAGAAGCCAGTAGCTGTCAGTGCCTAAGTGCTATTTCTGTTTCCTCTTGAAACATAGCCATCAATCTGTAGTGCTCAGGGCCCTTGAATCTCCATTTCCTTGAAGCTCTTGAAATCTCAGACCCTTGAAAACATTCATACTGTTCCTAGCTTGCTCTTTAAAAAAAAAATGTTTCTTAAGAAATTTGCTTCAAAAAGAATAAAAGGTAAATAAGTCCAAGAAAGAAATGCAGGTCTATATTTGGAATGATGAACAAAATCCTATAGACTGCAAATATAGCACAACTGAGGAAATTCAGAAAGAACTTTAAAATTATTGCATTCATGAAATGTAGATGGAAAGGACCATATCATTATTATATTATTATTATATTATATAATATTATATAATATAATGTCATTATATTATATAATATTATATAATATATATGTATATATATATATAAAACAGGAGTTTTATAATAAACAACAGTATTTTGATTTAAAATTAAGAGTTAAAGTGGGTTTCAGGAGATGGCTCACCAGCAGTTCTCAGGCTGTGGGCTGAGACCCCACCAAGGGTTCACATGTCAGGCATACTGCATATCAAATATTTACATTACAATTCATAACAGCAAAGCTTACTTATGAAGTAGCAACAAATGTAATTGTATGGTCAGGGTCACCACAGCATGAGGAACTTTGTTAAAGGGTTGCAGCATTTGAAAGTTTGGGAACCATTGGGATAAGAGAATGTACCCCTTTTCCGAAGCACCCATGTCAGAAGGTTCCCAATCACTATAACACCAGCTCCAGAGGCTTCAATACTCTCTTCTGGCTTTGCAGGCTTTGCACCCACGCACAGACCCACATGCATACAAATAATTAAAAGAAATTAAGTCATTAAAATGATGAGTTCAGAAAACCACCCAGTCTGCTCAGGGAATACAGAGTTGACTAGGGCAGGAGAGGGAACCCAAAGCCTGGCTCTTTGGGGATCACAGCACACTGTGCCACCATAGCAGCATGCATGGCATTGTTTGCAGGAGATGGTGATGCTATTTCACCTTTACATAGCACTGGGTGCACACACAGTGGCCTCTCTGCTCAGGCTGAGGACCTCCAGCTGTGGTGCCAGCATTACAGAGGGGTAGGAAAGGCAGAAATCCTCAATAAATGAGGAAGACAGCCAGTTGAATGGGAAGCACTCACTGAATTTTACAAACTTCCCCCATTTGAATGCTGTGCAACATTTTCAGTGTTTTGAGTTGTCTGCATATGGACGGTAGGAGTTCAGCCACAGAGGTCCTGCCCTATTTAAGGGATGATAGCAGTGATCTTTTTTGACAGGTAGCAGGTATGTGTTACCTTCCCTATGGAGAAGACACTGATCTCAATTTTTATGTGTGGTGCTTCATGTCTGAGTACTGTATTCTGAATACAATATTTTACTTTCAGCAGCAGAAGCATTACTATTCCATGCATATCCTTTGCTAGTAGAGATTTTAATTTTTCATGGACTCATTTTCAAAGAAAACCATAAGCAGGAAAAGGCAGAGTCACAGCACATTCTGAGAGCTGCATTCTCTAGTCTGCAGAATGGAGACGAAAATAAATCTTAACCGTTTCTATACCTTAATAACCCATCTTAGGGGACTTAGAGACCTTTCCTTATAGAATCTGAATCCAGCTCTGGCCACTGTCAGGGCAGTTCCAGGACTCGTGTGTGTGTGTATGTGTGTGTGTGTGTGTGTGTGAGAGAGAGAGAGAGAGAGAGAGAGCGGGGGGGAGAAGAGGGGAAAGAGAGAGAGACCAGTTTTCAAGATTTGGATAATCCCTGGGGGAGGTCGATGGAGGAACCTAAATGTCACACCCCACCACTCTTCAGGCCAGTCCCAAAGGAGCCAAAACCTAAGAACAGTGTCTTTCACAGCTTTGTCTTTCCAACCTTAACTTTTCACAAGCCTTTGTGGGAAAAAACAAACAAACAAACAAAGCAAACCTCTGTGTGTCAGTGTGTCATCTCCATAAGTGACTATTGTGACTGTTCCTCTGAATAGTAAAATCCCTCCTGAAATGCTATCAACTATTGATTTTGATGGGCTTATATTCTCAGGAGCTGCTGGTTTTCTCAATATATCAAACATTTAAGTCCAGACCACATACCAAGCTCCCTTCAGAGCCAGCAAGCCGAGACGCTTTGAGAGAATGGTACTGGCTAGCACTGCATGTTTTGATACAGACTGCCTCAGAGAAAGAACTCAGTACAAAGAATTGTAGGAATGGAGAGGCAGGAAGTAGGTTCCCTTAACACAGTAAACCTCTCCAAAGTGGAAACAATCTGGAAATTTTCATTAGGCATGCATGAAAGGAGTGCTTAATAGATCCTAGTTATTTTACCTCAATTAGCATTTTACTGGTGTGCATGTCTATTCATCCTGAGACTATGTGCTTTAAAATAATTATTATATATGAACAAACACAAAATAGAACAGAACCAGGAGGAAATTTCAGGCTCATCTCAATGTGACATGAATAAAATTCTTGGCAATTGGATTTTGGCTGCAAAAGAGAATTAAGCATCTATTTTCTATCAACTGTTTTTGAAAACTCCTGATCCTCAAGAAAAACTTTCTGAGAGCCTTCAACTGGCCAGGCCCTCTTTGAAATCCTAATGATGTAATCCTTTTCATGGAGCTGGCTTGCACCCACCTTAGAGCTTGGAGAAAGAGGCTAGTGTTAGTTAGAGCAGTCAGAGAAATCAATGTATTATTAGAAACTGGGCATCCTGCAGCTGGTAAGAGCCAGGTAACCTCTCATTAGGGATGCAACAAAGCCTGTGTGGAGCTTGGAGGCCTGGTGGTTGGTAAGAAGCCAAGCAGTGCTAGAAGCTTCTTTCTTCATGGAGGCAGGCTCCCACCAGCAGTGGCCATGCATGCTCTTTGTCTTGTTGATGTCTCTTGATTTCAGCTGAGATTTATTATTATATCTTTATGGAAAGGAAATTGTAAAATATCTGAAATTTAAAGAAATTACTCTTCTTTTTTAAACAGAGGCAAGCAGCATGGAAAATTGAAATGGTTCATCAAATGTCACCACAAAAAAGTCATGAGGAGAGTAAGAGCTCAAGTCAAACTACCAGGGAAAACCAAACAAAAGACATGGGCTTATAGGACAATAAAGGTGGATGCTCAGATGTCCATGTTTGCTAAACTCATGATTTCCATATGCAGTTCTTTGCTCACCTTTAAAAAGCTGCCGGTGGCCAATTAATTTTGGAAAACAAATTTATTCCCTAGTCATGAGATGCTGACGGACACATTCTGAGAAGTGTGTTGTTAAGTAACACCATAATGCAAACATCATAGGATGCCTTTACACAAATGAAGAGAACTTTGATATCCCTGTGCTATTCAGTCTCCTGAGGCCTCTGTCATGAATACATCCAGACACCAATCAAACTGGAAACATGCTGTCCATGACTACATGCTAATGGTTCTGAGACTTGCTACAGAAAGTAGCTAAGACATTGTTAAAACAGGTGCTAGCACACTGAGTTCATGCAATCTTTATTTCTGATTATTTCATATTTTATTTGGGTTTTATTGTGAGCTGCCATCATTCTAAGTGGGTATGAGTAGAGCAAAGTGAAGAATACAATCCCATAAGCATTGTAGCATGTTGTATTGAGTGTCAGCCAAGGTGTCTGAGGCTCACCCTAGGGACTGCAAGATAATGACAAGGCTCTGAGAAATTTTGGATCCTAGAGGGGAGTATTATCCCCCTTTTATCACCACAGAAAGATCCTAGGTAGCAGTGACTTTCAATTGGGTTTTTGAATATTAAAAGCCTGCGATGATTGTGGCATAAAGAAGAAACATTTGGAATAAATAGGGTTGAAAGAGAGATGGCAAATGCAATGTCATGATGTGAAGGTGAGGGTTTTGCAGAGGGCCAAAAGATGAGTGATGCAAGGTGGTCCAGAGACAAAGTAAATCTCACAGGGATATGGGATGCTATGGAAGATGGGAAGCCCAGTAAGTAATTACTCCATTGAGACTGACAAGGAAGAGAAGAGAGTTTGGACTAATGTTGAGGTAAAAGAGATGGGGATTGAATTCTGAGGAGACTAGAAAATGGAAATTATTGTTAGAATAAAGAGGAAGTCTAGAGATAAGCTTGGGGATATCAAATAAGGGTGACAAGTTTTGGGAAGAAAAAGATGTTGGAGATAATGTTTTGCTATACAAGACAGAGAAGGAAGTGAGAAAAGGCATGTCAGAAAGAGATGTGTGCTTGAAGGTTGATGCTTTGTAGAAAGAGTCAGTTAGCAAGAAGAGGAGGGGAGCCATGGATGCTGGTGTTTTTAAAATGTTAACGTCTGTTCATAGACGTTTCAATTTATAGACCCTTGGAATGTGACAATATGTTAATGCAATTTCCTCAAAACTGAGTATTCTATGGAAATCCTAGCAGATTCTTAATTATACATTCATTATAATTAAATGAAAACTGAAACAGGTGTTCAAAGCTGAAAATAAGTGAATTAGAACGAGTCGTCAGAGTGTAGGTAGCATTGTAATTTACTTTGCATGAAAGCAAGTGTGTCCCTTCTAGCCAAGAATGTCAGGGAGTACTGGTTGAACTCAAATTGTCTTGGTAAATGTTAAGTGACTTTCAATTAGGATGTTCCCAGGCATCACCATATGGGCTATTAGCATGCTATATAGGATGTAATTAAGCTCTTGGTAGCATGAATTTTGCTCAGTGAAGCAGAGTATCTAAGGCACAAATTCCTACAGCTGTAAAACCTTGCCATGCATGAGGAGGTTCCTTTGTATGAACATCCTTATTTGGATAGCAATGTCAATGGAGAGACCTATTTTCTGTTTATAAATGATGCTTACTTTGTTATTTACTTTGATTGAAGCCACAAAGATGAAGCGTCATCAGAGTTACCGTTCTGTGATGTGTGTCTCAGGCAATTAGTAGTCCAACATTTACAGCCACGTCATTGGGTGACTGAAATTTATTGAGCAGACTTTTCCCACTCAATTATTCATTATTGTATATGGTAGAAGTACAGGGATACCATTAGCATAAATCCTGACAAATTTCACAACCAAGTCTATAAATTGGGTTTATCTGCCTTTCAAAACTGATGTTTTATTTGAAGAGATTTTTATAGGAAGATTAGTTCCATATGAATAGTTCATTTCATTAATGTAATTGAAATTTCATCTTGGGCTTTGATCCAGTGGAAAACATCTCAGGAAAATGACAGTACCCTAGGGAAATCTAGGTGACACTGAGGAATTACAAGTTAAAAATCACACTGTGACAGACCAGGCATATTTTATATTACCAAAATAATAGCTTAATAAAATGCACATGTGACCGCTAAGTAGAGCTACCATTGAAGCAGACTGCATTTTAAATGATTAAGTCCCCATTGCTTTTAAGGAGTTAACTCTGTTTGTACAGAAAACAATCCCTGTCACCTATGATTCAAATTTAACTTTTCAGGACTTGGTGTACATTATTTTGTTATTGACAAAACATCCACGTAGAAGCACAAGTTTGCTTCCATTTCCTGTAAGAGTATATTAAGAGTTCAGAGACAAGAGAATGCATGACCTTGAGGCCATAACTGTGTCAATAGATACACATTTCAATGTCTCAGCACTCTGAAGGGTAAGGCAGGGGATTGTCAGGGTTGTAAGGCCAGTCTGGGTAAAACGGTGTTACCCTGTCACAAAGAACTGAAAAGTGTGGGCTTCTGTTTTCTAACTGGTACAGATGGCAAAGTGTAAATACCATTAAGTGTGGTCAGCATCATCACTGGCTTCCCTCTGGTCTGGTCGTAGTCATTCTCCAACCCATAGTCCATGGGCTGTGAGCTGCCTGATGCAGCATCAGTGAGACCGATGGTCTCCTGAATAAAAGCACTTTCCTATCAAGGACCAAGTCACTGGTTATTCCCCAAGATCCTCATCCAAGCCACAGATGTAGAAAAGCCAGATGTGAATACCAAAGATAGGAAGCAAAGCAAAGAACATAGAGCAGCCAGAAAATTGCCATGAGAGGTGAGACATAAGAAGAAATATTTCTTAAGCACCTGTGACACGGGTAGTTTAAAGGGACTTTCTGTGGGGAGAGTGACTGCCTGGCCACGGGTGAGGGATCCTTCTGTTAATTCAAGTTTTACTGCATCTGTCCAACTCGGAGCTCTTTGGGAAGTCTCTCAACATTTGTAACTTAGGCTGTTACCAATCTGTGGTGGTTCTTTTTAAGACTCATTTCCAGCTCAGCATAAAAATGCTATAAACCTGAAGTGACATTGCTTTGTGACTGTTGCCAAGCCTAGCCATATTTGTGAGTGCATCTCTCCAGAAAGCCTGGGCAGCTTCTCCTGTGACCCGTCTAGGTCATCATGTAGTCTTCTTATCAAAACCCAGTCCCTGCTGGCTATTTACAGCCTGCAGTGGAGTAAGGTGGAACTCAGGCAGAGGGTTACAGAGATATCTGTGAGCACACCCAGGAGGGATACGATGGCTTTCCGAACAGTCAGAGCCACACAGTAATGGAGAATATGAATATGCCAGCAGTCTGGTTATGATGATGGATTTAATCTCATTCTAAGTTCATCAAAATTAATTTGTTCTTGTGCCTCCACTTTGGGGACTCTGATTTCAGATCTTGCCCTACTGTATAAGTATAATTACATATCTTTGACATATCAGAATTGTATTCTTTTTAAGTCTCCTAATTCTACATAATCTGCATTAAGCCTGGAAATGTTGAATATTTCCACACTTCATGCAGACCCATTTGCCTTAAATTTCTTTCAGAACTGGCTTGCCTCAGCCAGGTTACACTTCTCATGGCTCGTGGTGGGGTGGGCCTTGTGGACTATGAGCATGAGAGTTGTTATTCCACAGCCCTCAATGGATTGCAATCTACTGCTCTCTTCCCTCCTCCGTGCAGTGAAGGCCGACTACAGTCCCTACCCCAGGGCTTCTGATGCAGCTGGACCAGTTTGCAGAATTCTCCAAAACAGCCCCAGAGCAGCTCACAGAGGAATCCCTGTATCCAGGTGATTCACTTATTTAACTAAATGGACCTCTAGACAAAAGTGCACCTTCTGTCCCAGTCATGGGTGACCTGCCAAGAATGGAATGGCATTGATACCATCTTGGAGTCTTTCAGATTAGTTTTCTTCATCAGTTAAGGAATTAAAGGTTGGAAAAATCTCAGACACAAAAATAGTGGCTGATAACACATTTTATTGAAAGTGAGGACATACACACACACACACACACACACACACACACACAAGCAGGGTGGAAGATGATCACAGAGAAAAAGGCTCCTTGTAGAAAAGATAGACAAAACTCCAAATCTCCTGGAGGACTTGGGTCTTTGAAGTGTTTCTAGGTCTTAGGGCAGTTTCCCAACCAAAGAAAGGGTAGCTGACAGGCCCATAGTTTCAGAAAAATGTGTTCAGGACCAGTCTTGGACATATCTAACCAATATGGACCATTCCTAGGAGTGGCATGGGGGTTCTCATGGGCCATTCCCAGGAAATGGCATAGGGGCCCTGCTATTGAGAGACAAAACTCATCAGGCCTTTGTCTCAGGTCAGGAAGGTAAAGAAAAATCTGGTGTTTGCCATTTTCATAATCTGTCTGTGGTTCCTTTCACTATCAGTTTTTCTTTCTGTCAGGGATCTATGTCCAGCTCTTACTTCCTCCTATTTATATACCTTAATAGAATGACATTTCACATGTGAAAACCATAAGCCCCTCTTCTGTATGAAGTAATAGTTAAAAAGTCAGATTCATCTTTTTATTTTAAGACCTCAGTAACACCAGTTAGTAATATTCTTGAAATTTACCATTTACTGAAATTCATATATTTTAATTTAAAATCTGATATTTCATTAAAATCATTATTGAAGTGAATTCATTTACATTGTGAGAGCCATAACCACAAGCCACATATTTAAATTTTAGTAGCCAAATTAAAAAGATTAAAAGGAAACAGAATTATAATGCCTTGTTATTGAATTTTTGTTACCTCATTAATCTATGTAACAAGTTGTATGCAACAAGTATTTCCACATATATTAATAGAAACATACTGATCAAATATTTTACATTTTCCCTACAGAGCCATCAAAATTTCATTCTGTAGTTTGGGTGCTAATCAGCTCACATATATCATATTATAATACCCTCACTGGCTGTGTGGCTGGTAACTGTGCTGCTGGACAGTGTATCCCCGGGTATTGAGGGACAGGCAAAAGAAAAGTGCATAGCTGCTCATATTTCCCACCAGGAATCTCACAGTGCCAGGCTTTGAGATAGAATTGTTTTGTATCATCTAGAAAATACCTCACAGAGTACCTGCAAGCTCCAGTACTCACTTGCTTTGTTGTTCTGGCTTGAAAAAAAAAAACATAATTAAGAAGAAGATCCAGCAGGTCTTTTAGAATGTCTCTGTCAAACAAATCAACACCTCTGTCAGACTAAATTAGGCAGAATCTCCACGGTTACTGATTTCAGTTGCAATATGTGGCAGTCTGGATGGCTGGATTCTGCAGCCATGCATTCAACCAACTGTGGATGAACATAAATGTCTCTGCAGCAAACCCGTACAGACCTTTCTCTTTGAATACATTCTGACAACTGTTCATGCTGAATGCATATCTAGAAGATAACTGGGGAAGGACTACTAATGAGAACAGTCTAGAAGACCCCAGTGTCTCTATGAATGGAATCACTTTCATCTCAGTTGTTTCTCCCATCATCTTACCCAAACTTCCCCCACCCTTTTCCTTCTGTTCAGCCTTAAAAGACTAGCCCATGGGCAGCAACATGCAGCATTTATTTTCAATCTAAAAAGGAGGAATAATAACCATCCTGTCAGCCTCCTGCCTTTGCACACACATACATGGTTCACAATGTTAGTGAAGTTCACTGACTAAGAGGTAGTGAGTGCATGTGGGCCCAAGTATTAACCTGTGCATGCAGAGTTAAGTGACTTACAACTTGAAGGGGTCATTAGTGGATGTGAGGGATGAGTTTCTGCTGAGTGTCTGTGATAGTAAGAGTATCTGGTTATATTTCCTGTCTCACTGTACAGTGTGTCTCCCTGGGAAGGTCATAACTACTGACGGGTGACATAGAGCATACTTTCTAGTATACTTTGGCTTCTCGCCTCTGTCTTCTCAGAACAGCTCATGTTTTTTGACTTGAGTAACATTCCCATGTCTGTGATCCTGTTGGCCTCTCAGGGGTGCCGCTTACATCTCATTTGCTATTGTGTATTTGATTATACTAACAGAGTTCTTGGCATTTATACTATGGCAAGCTGAGTTAGTAGCCAATATAGGAGTGGTTAGTTAATAAGAGTTTGTTGTGCTTCCTAAACAGTATGCCCTATCCCCAAGGATGCACCCCAAGATCTATAGAATAGATTCCTGGAATTCTGGACCACATAAAGGATAAAGTTTAATTTATAAATTAGTGAAGTTAGCAAGAACTAATAATGAAAGAGAATGGCTGTAACAGTATGATGTAATACACTCTTTAAAGCAGGTAAATTTACTTATTTGTAGAATTTCCTGCTTAGTATTTTTGGGTCACTGCCAGCCATTAGTAACTGAACCCATATAGAATGAAAATTTGGACAAGGGAGAGAGTGCAGCCACTGGAAGTTTCTATCAGGACAGGGCTTTCACTCTCTCTTGCAAAAGAGGAGTTTTTAAACCTTAGGAATAAATCCGTTGTCATGGCAGCTCATGCTCTGGGTGATAACCTTAAGGAGCCTCTGTACCTCAGGGAAGTCTACACACTTTAGAGAGATACAGTCAGGATCCTGTGAGAAGCAAGGTATACAGTGTCCTGTCCATAGCTGCTGCAATGCTGGACATCAAGAAGTGGGAGCCTGGCTAAACCTGGATGTCTCCCTTGCTTCACACAGAACAGATACAGTGCTATGCTTTGGGTTTCAGTGGGAGATCTAAAAATAAACAAACAAACAAACAAAAAAAAAACACTTTCTGCCTGAAAGACAAGTTAGTAAGCCAAGCCCAGTGAAGGAATCAATAGACCAACCCCAGGTCTTGTCAGATGATGGGTACAAGGATGCCTTCCAGGTCTCTAGGAAAATGCATGTGCATGCTCCCTTTGTACCTGTTTCTGAGCCTGGCTGACCAGAAAATGTGCTTGTTGGGGATCCCTAACTCAGCCCTACACTGGGGCTTTGGAAATTTTCTTTGCTAATAAATTATTGGCCTTCCTAACCTCAAGAAACCTCACTAAAGACATAGATGTTTTCAGGAAAGAATGTTTGGTTTTGTTTATTTGTTTTGTTGGTTGGTTGGTTTTTTTCAAGATAGGGTTTCTCTGTGGCTTTGAAGGCTGTACTGGAACTAGATCTTGTAGACCAGACTGGTCTTGAACTCACAGAGATCCACCTGCCTCTGCCTTCAGAGTGCTGGGATTAAAGGCATGCACCACCAATTCCCAGCTTGTTTTTAACACAGGAGTGCTTTCCTAAAATGGCAGTGACCTCACTGTCCTCTCTGTCTGTGACTCTGAATAAGCTGTGAGGTGGGCATCCTTCAGTGTAGGATGGCTTGTCATTTCCATTAGTACAGTGGGCTCCTCTCCAGAGGATCTTTGCCACTAGGATCTGTGCTTCAGTTGTCCCCTCCTGACATGTCTGAAGCCCATTTACCTTTATCCCTTCCCTTCCTTTACCCTCAATATTTCCTTATTCAACAGTTAGAAGGATGGCTAAAAACCCACTTGAGTGTGTCCTGATCACTTGTCTTTCTCCAGAGTCACTGCCTGTAGTGTAGAGGGTCTCACAGAATTCATTGCATTGAGAGAGTGAAATGCAGTTTTAGCGTTATGGATACAAAGACATAATAACTAGGATTAGAAACAGTGTGACCCAGGCCTGATTCAAGGAGGACTCTTCAAATCATCCTCATTGGAATGAAACCAATGAGCTAGAAACCCAAACACTGAGGACACAGCTAAGTGCAAGTGCTCTGTGAGTAGGGAGTGAGCTCCCTAGGATGGAGAGCTGTCCCTGACATGGGACATTATTGAGAATGTCACCTCAGCTCATGTGAGAACTGTTTTTGAAGAGAATGCAATGAATGAGTACGCATGTTCATTGGCTGCTCAGATGTCATTGGCAATATGATTGGATGGCTAGATCCATGGAATTTTTTTTTCATTTTTAAGAAACCCCAAAGAAAAACTTGCCTTTTTGTTCTCAATTCCATCAGCAGTTAGCCTTAACTAGAGAAGAGGAGGTGGCTCTCCAGCCCAGGCTGCACATGGTCATGGCAGCTAGCTTGTCACAGCTTCCTTCATGCTGAACACAGATCTAAACTGCAATTGCTTTTACTTAAGTAAAATTCAAAGGCAAGTAGAGAAAATGTCACAAGAAAGTTTATCAAGAAGACAACGCAATTCTTGAAGAGCAGTGACCCCATGTGACCTGAAAAAAAACGGACAGTATCTCACTGAGTTTTTCAAGTTTGATTCCACAATGCTTTTATTGGGCAAACCTATTGGAGGGGTAAATGGAATTTCAGGTCCAATGAATTACTTTTCCTTCTTACCATTTACTCTTGATGATAATTTAGTTTAATAAGTGCGGAGCCAAGCTGCCTCTAATTTCACTGCCACATGCTGTGATTCAAAGGCTGGAATTTTGCCTTTTGAGACACATTCACTCTCGCTGCTACTGCAGATCAAAGGAACAATGCTATATGCTGACCTCCCATCTTCCCTATGCACAAATCTCTCTGTTCAAAGACTCAAAGAGCACTGGATGAATCCAGAATATAGAGGAGCAATCATCCTAGATAAGAGCTAGCCAGGGAGGAGCCCAGGCTGACTTTCTTTTTGTTAAATCAAGTCGAGCTGCTGCAGTCTTCTCAGCATCCTGTTGATTTTTGCATCACTCAAAAACACCATTTGCTCTTCCCAAAACAGACATTATCCCTTTGGATTGTCTGGACACCCCCCTATGAACATGACCATACACATGCTTTACAGTGCACTTTTCCTTTCTATACTCAGCACCCCCTCGCCAGAGGGACTGGCAAATATCTGTTTATGTATTGCTTCATAAATATAATTAATTTTCATTCATTGCAGATTTATGTTCACTTGTAAGTTTTAATGAAATTTTCTAACCCCTGGTGTGTTCATATAACACATGATTTCTCAGGATTGGACTGTTGTAGATTGTCAGTCCTTGGGCTTCCTGCAGCTTGGCATTGACCCTACATCCTCAGACATATTCTGAAAATCTTTTCTAGTTTTTAAATTTATTTTTAAGGATTCCAAAGATGTACACAATGACATATCCTATCCCTGCTCATTCCCCCCACCAACTCTCCCCAGATTCCCACAAATACATCTACCTTTGAATGCCAGGCCTTCTTCTTTTTTTGGTTTTAGTTCCAAGGGATGTTGCCCATGCTCTGGTGATGAGCTCTGCTCCAATGCACTTACAGGCAGCACTCACGGAGCAGACTTTACAATGGGAGAGCTAAGTCCAGTCAGGAACAACGTACACATATATGTAGAGAACGTAGGCATTTCCCAGCATCCAACACATCTGAAAGGATATTAGATACTTCTTGCTTCTCATTATGTTCTAGACAACATATCTGTAAAATATTAGGAATCATGCAGTCTGCTACTTCCATCACCTCTTCTTGGTCTGTTACTTTTGTAACAGTTACTTTCTGTTAGCTTTGTAGTCAATTTAATTCAATCTAATTTATTTTTTACTTGTTCAGACAATTGTGATTTCAAACATCATTTTTGACAATTCACTTGAAAAGCAGCAAGTGATGGGGAATTTTAATTATTTTTTTCAACCACAGTTTTAAATGATTACCATGAATGGGTCTGCCCAATGAGACATGTTTGTTCATAATGTTAGAGTCAGTGTGAAAAAAAAAAATCACAGAATGGCTGATACCTAGGGTAGGGCTGTGCAAAGGTAAATTGTAAGTAAAGTTGTGGAACTGCGGGGAAGGTAGGAGCTGTGTTTCAGAATCCACAAGTATACAAGGTTGGATTAAGCATGTCAACGTCCATGCTCTGTCTATTTTGGGCTGGATCATTCTTAGCTCTTGGGTCTGTCTTCTCTACGATGATACGCACTTCAGTAGTGATACCCTAAACATCCTGCGCCAGTGACTCCAACCCAAATACAACAGCCGAAAATATCCTTCAGACAGATCAAAATGTCTCTAAGTTTGACATAGATGGGGAAAAAATTACTCAAGACTGAGAAGCATAGTGTGCAAAGTCAGCATTCCAAAATGTTCCCATGACTCTGTGACAGTTTGAAAAATGTTTGCACTAATGGTCATTCTGAAAAATTTTTCTAAAATGAAGAGCTTCCTGGAGTGAAAATAGCCCACATGGATAATGGAGTCTGGTTTGTGAGCACAACTTAGTTGAAAGAAGAAATGACTCACAGCTCAAATGCAGAATGGCAGAACTGAACATAAGCAGAACATCATTTCTATTCCAAATGCAAATGAATTGATATTTGAGTGTCATACCCCACAGTTCATGAGATCTGAAGCCTGGCTTGCATTATAAAAGTAACTGCATCTAGGGTCCACTCTGGCTGGTCAACAATGTAGCTTCATTCTTTCTTTCTGGTCCCTAGCTTGCTCTTCAGAGTACTTACAAGGACTTTGTGCTCAGTGTAGTCTCAAGGCTGTCCTTATTCTATTCTATGAGTTTCTTAAAACACCCTCTCCACCCAGATAGTGTGGCCTAGTCTTTTTTCAAAGCAACAAGAAGTCTCAGGAACAGAGCTCATTAAGTGAACCCAACAGAGAGGAGGAAGTGGCCTTCCCTAGTCTGATTGAAGACAGAAACCCTCCCCCCCAAGCTTTACCAGATCTGTCTTGTTTGATGAGGGTAGCAGACATCTGCACAAAAAAGATATTTTCTGTTCTCAGTACCTTATCTGCTCCAGTTGATTGACAAATAAGAGTTGTATATTGTCCAGTAAGGAGCTTTGAAGCCACTGGAGGAATTTGTCCCAAGTAAAACACTGTCTTTCCTTTTTATCTTAAAATGATTTCAAAGTCCTTGTGAATTTGTGGTGCTGGTTCCATTTCATTATGTAATGTTGAACCTGGTTGTTGATCTTCCTGGTAGGCTGAGCTATCTTCTCATTTATAGCAACCCATCTGTGAACTATTGTGACATCCCAAACCTGTAAGTGGACTGAAAGAGGTGTTTATATAGTGAACAGGAAGAGTAATGCATGCATTGCAATGAAAATGTGATCTCTCAACTCTTAGAGCACTTTGTTTCAGTAGTTGTATATCTAGATGTACTTGTGCACCTAGTGTTATTTTAACACTTTCATTCTTCCCTGGTGGAAATAAATTTATTTACACATGGAGATGATAGGTAGACACAAAACCCCACCCCCTACTCAAGAAGTTATTGACAGATGATAGGTGCTCTCAGAGGGAGACTGTTTTCTTTTCTCTAAGAATATTATTGTCACTGGTAGACCAACTACACTCCAGTAGAAGGCCACACACCATGAATATGTGGGCAGCACAAGTTAGACTTCATGGGTGAAATAAAAGAGGACACAAAGTTGGATGGGTAGGAAAGGGAGGTTGGATCTGGGATGAATTAAGAGATAGATGAATGTGCTTAAAACTTATGGTATGATAGAACTACAAAATAAGAAAATATCAATTTGTTTGTACATTATATAGAATTGCAATTTGATTATCTTAACAATGGCAGTCTTATCCTCACTCATTAGCAAAACATTTCTCTTAGTTAACCAATGGTATAGATTCCTTTGAGATATAGTTGTGTTACAAATTACAGGAATATATGAGAAACTCTCCAAGTAAACTAAACTAGCTTAAAATAGGATTTTGCTGTTTCTGAGCCTTCCCGAGACACCAAATTTTTAAGTGCTGCTTCTACACTCTGCTCAATAACCACAGAGCTAATTCCAGATTTCCTCCAAAGAAATTGCACTGCCTCTTCGCTCCACCCTAATAGATACCCAACATTATTAAAGAAGACAAACACATTACCGTGGCCACCAAAGCACTGGCATATCACTAAACAGTTCCTCGTTGGCTAATTCACAACTGATTGAATAAATGCCTCAAAAGTCTCAGCCACCTCAAAGGGAAGACGGTTAATTCAATGGCTACTATTGATTGACCCCTGGTTAATTAAAATAGCAAGCATGGGGAGGCGTGGTGTGCACAGAGCCCACAAAGAGAGCAATATGCTCCCATCATCCTTTGTGAGCCTTCTAGTCTCTTCTTTAATTCTTCTCTGGCTGAGATGCAGATTTGTAGGTTAATGCATTTTCCATTTGGGTCCTTTATACACGAAGTATTTATTGGCTTATAAGCAGGACCTCTACTTCACTTTTGAACTATACTTTACTTTTGAACTATTGCCCACAGATTGTTACTTTCCTAGTCTGAGGAAATTGTGAACCATCCTAAAGAGACTGTGTCTTCTTGTACATCCCTCACATCATGGCTCAGCATTTTCAATTAATATTAAATTGTCAAAGCTTCTTTGTTTCCCTTTATTTGAAAGTCATAAAATTTCCCAGCACTTAAAGCTTCTGAAGCCAGTCGTCAAATAAAATGATGTTTGAAATCACAGTGGTTTCAAAAGAAAAAAAAAGAGAGAGCGATTGAATTAAATTAAATTGGCTATATGGCCAACAAGCACTTCACACACACGCTACTATTTTTGTGCCTTTTTTCAGGTGTCCTTTCCTGTGTCTTCTATATATATGAAAATCATTGCTTGCGTGTGGTACTTTATAGTTCCTTGCCAACATGTCCATCACCATAAGGTGAAGGTGAACAGACTAAACATAAGTCACTACATCTCTTGAAGGAGGTTGTAAGCTTAAGGTTTCCCTGATTAATCCCTGATTGAGTGAAACCTGGAGATTTTTCATGGAGTCTTTTCCCTGTAAGCATTTGAACAAGGTAATCCATCCATCAGTCAACCAATCATTGGCTTGGCGTAGGTTTGGCACACGTCAGAGGCAGCAGCTTATATGTTTCTCACTTATTATAGTGCCTCTTGCTAAGACAGCTTATTGTTTTCCGAAACTCCATCTCAAATAGCTCAAATCCAGAAAATTTGTTGGCTCATGTAACTGTGACCTGAGGAAGATAGGGCATCTCACATGGCATGAGAGCTACAGCAACAGCCTTTTTCTGATGTACACAGAGTTTGGCTTCAGTCTATGAATGTCGCTTCTGT
Source organism: Phodopus roborovskii (assembly GCF_943737965.1). Classification (NCBI taxonomy): domain Eukaryota; kingdom Metazoa; phylum Chordata; class Mammalia; order Rodentia; family Cricetidae; genus Phodopus; species Phodopus roborovskii. Next base: position 15,180,151 of record NW_026126409.1, on the reverse strand, counting down.
TCTTAATATCTTAACTGCCCCCAACCCTCACCTCCATGGTGGCTAACTCAATATTCTGGTAAAGCCAGCAGAAAAGAGGAAGCCTGTCATTCTGAGAAATCAGGCATGGCTTTGACTGTTAGTTCTTAGCACTGGACTGAAGCAGGCTTGTGTCATGGTAATGACCGGTCCCCAGCTACACATACAAGGGAGGGGTGGGAATTATCAAAGGAAAGTTGTGATGGTGGACATCTGAGACCACCAACCAATACTCCACATGGGAACAAGCAGATGTCCACTCTGGATAAAGCCAGATGACCATTCCAAATGTCTAAAATGAAACAAACTCCCTCCTAGGAAATACTTGATCAGAATCAGGAAAATCATAGATGCCTGAAGAATTAAAGCCTTAGTCACATATAATTAAGTTCTAGCACTCAACTTTTGACAGATTAGCAGTTTTCAATGTATATGACTCTCCTTATAGCAAGTTTGCTCTTGTTTTTTCTTTTAATTAACATCACTGTCTCCACTACATATTTCATTTTCCCTTAAAATAAATAGAATAGGTTAGAAAGGAAGGACAGGGTCAACTAAAATTAAGAATGACCAATAAAGCCTCATATAAACCCACTACTTTAAAAATGTGTGTGTGTGTATGTGTGTGTGTGTGTGTGTGTTTGTTTGTAAGCGTGCTAGAATGAAAGAACCTGTTGAGATCACCCTTAAACTGGAGAACTATTTGCCTCTTCCTCCTGATTTGTGGGGTTATTGGCATGAACCAGTAAATATAAATAATCTGTTGAGGGTATGATCCTAAAGTGGTCCCTCCCCAACAGTAGCAGAACCACTGGCACCTGTTTGAGATCATCACCCCCACTGCCAAGAAAGTGTGAAGGAGACCCTTAGTTCATACCTGCGTACACAGTCCTGGAACTGCTCTAGTCAAAACAGCTTAGTCCTAGATGATTTCCATGAATATGACCTTTTAAGATCATGTGTCTGGACATGTTTCCCAAAAACCCAGTGGTTTTTTACCATTCACTTCCAATGCAGGGGTAAGCAAAGTACATGCTCTACTCCTATAAAATAAAGGCTAGTAAGAAAAAAAATTGGCAAGATCAACTAAAACAATGCAAGTCGATAAAAATGATGAATAAGCCATGATAAAAAAAAAAAAAAAAAAAAAAAAAAAACTGTGCTTCTGTATGAATTGACCACAGAGCAAACCTGACTCTGTGGGTTATTGGGTTTCTCAGAAACATGTTAGAGAGAGTGAATGTATGAGAAATTGTTTTAGCAAAGGAATGTGGAGTTAGGGCCTAGGGCAAGGGTAATGGGGGAGGAGGAAAGGAGGGAGAACCCTCCCTCCAAGCTTCTGAGCCAAGAAGCCAACAGAGATGTAAAAAGGCCAGAGGCTGTGCTGGAAGAGGCTGCTCAGTATCAAGAGTAACCCTAGGACAGTACTCATGGAATCTCCAGAGCTGTATGTGTGTATGCCTGCGTGTATGCATGCATGTGCATGAATGAGTGTGAGAGAGAGGCAGAGACACAGAGAGAGTGAGGAAAGCAGGGAGAAAGGGAGGAATGGAGGGAGGGAAATAGGCTTAGCTTCTGCCACACATATGGCTCAGATATAATGACTCAATCTCAGCACCTTCGGTTTGCTGTTCCATTATGGGAGTTACTAAGTTCTCCTGGCAGCTGAACCAAAGCTACAGAAGCACTCTGGGTCCAATGTTAGCTGTCTGACACAGCAAACAGAGAGGCAGAGTGCCTCTCATGGTACATGGGCTGAGCCCTGAGCACTGCCTTGTCTATGTCTCATTGGCCACCTGGCAGTGTCATTTCCTGACATACATGACTCATCTTCAGAAGGGTAACCATGAAATAGTGCTGCAGCTTCCAGCTCTAGACCCTCAAGCCTTGATATCCAGATCCCTTTCTGGGGCATTAGGATCAGGCTGTGGCATTAGATAAAAATAAATAAATAAACAAACAAACAAACAAACCACTCTTCCCTGTGTTTTATAGAAATTCTACAATTCTGAAAAAAGTTATAATTGATTCCCAAGTCCTTTCCATAGTATGCTTAGAAAGAGTTGATGCTCTATGCAAACCAGTCAGTTTCCCAAATCTTCAATCCAGAGAATGCCCAAGAGTGAGATCTAAGTCCCCACCCCCTCCATGGTTTCACAATTACCTTGACTGAGTGGCAATTAGTGGTGGGGTAACAGAATGCAACACAGATATTTAACATGTGGAGATCCTCTCCTTGTCATGGAACAAGGCATGGATAGCATACTTACAAACTAACATGGTGTCTTCTTGGCCATTGTTTACAGAGAAGAATGTCTTTCACTGTTATCTGTTTAAGGGCAGGGGGAGCTTTCTACACAGTCACCCTTATAAGAGTTTAACTTATGTGCCTGAGTACTTAAAATGGTCTTTTGTCCAAAGTGTATATATTTTGCAAATTTTCTGACATTAAATTCTTGTTTTGCCAAATTTTGAGTTCTCTAAAATCTATATAATAGAGCCTCCAGGGAAAGCAAGCCTTTTGTTTACCTTCAGCATAGGTGACCACAAAAAGCATCCTTCTGTGTTGTTTGGTGTCTTTCATGGAGCAGATGTCTTTGCTAAAGCAGCTTTAATAAGTTAATGTTTTTTTT